>NW_026136714.1:14241100-14866100 GCF_905237075.1 Dicentrarchus labrax
GGGGAAAACTTTAGAGTCAGGTGATACTCCGTCACTATGAGTTTCACATTACACACAGTCTTTTGATCCACTGTTAATATAATAAATAGTGATTGGTGCAGATTTAAACCATTTGGAGTTCCATCACCAAATCACCTGGTAGTATTGTTTAAAGGCAAGTATTGTTGCTATGGTTACCTGCAGTTAAACACACTATTGTTGTTGCATTTTGATCGTTTATGTCGTAGTATATAGTTCGATTGTTTTCCCCTTTAAACTGTGTTTTTTGGTTGCTGTTATTTTAAATAAGTCAATAAAAAGTTGATCACAAAATGTGGTGTCCTACACTGATCATTTTTAAGATACACTTACTTACTTATACCAGTCAGAAACATGCATTTTACATGTCCATGATATAACATAATATCAGTATATTATCAACAATTACCAACTTTTTCCATCACTAATGTGCTATATTTAGTGTTTCAGAGACAAAGGGGAAACATATTATGATACCCATTACACTATTCAGTGAAGAACAATACCTTTCCTCAGAACTATGTGGCTAAATCTCAGATGATACCAATATAAAAATAATTCAAATTCAATGCAGAATTCATGTCAGTCAGTTCAAAGGTGATATTAACACCATGGAGCAAATTTAAAAAAAGATCGTCACTGAAACTCACTTTGGAAAAAAATTACAAAAGTGTTGGTGACTGTATGTTTGTCTCTGCTGTGCCTGTGTGCGCATGTGTGTGTGTGTGTGTGTGTGTGTTGCAACTCACCTGCTGATTTTGACCCAGTCAGGTGGAACAGTGGACGACAGCGAGTTCTTCACCTCAATCAGAAACTGAGGGCAGAGGAGGAAGACTTTGATAAATAAGACGAGAGCAGACGGACACTTTTGATTAAAACTGACACGCACGCACGCACACACACACGATCATCACTGTGACTCAGTCTTCCACCCAAATCAGGCCATCAGTCTCCTCCCACCTGTCTTTCACTCTCAGCCTCAAACACATACACACACGGTACCTCCTGTCCAGAGACGGCAGTGTAGTCGAGCGCCGGGGCCTTCAGCATCAGTCGGACTTCTTTGCGGTGGTCTTGAATCTCATTGACGACAGTCTGGATCTGCTCCCTCCTTTCCTGCAGCACCGGGAAGCCGGACAGATCTGAGAACAGCTCTGTCTTATTTCCCGACCTCCACAAACACACAGAAACAGTCAAAATGTGACAGCCTCTGGTAACATATGACAGCACACATACAGGACAGTTTCTGATGCTACATAGGCTAAATAAATAAAACAAATTCCTGTGTCACTAGAAAGTCCTTCTCTGTGGAGCTCCATGCCAACTGCTCATTATGAGGACAGCAGGCATACAGCATTACTTACAATACCGCCTTGTATGTTATATTTTTAGGCCTAATTTCTTGGTAGGGAGGTGTATTTTTCTGATATTAACATAAACATTGACATGAACGTGGGCGCCTGATGTGAACTTGCTAGTTTGTTGTGTGTTTAGCAATCAAACTGAGATAAATTTGCATTGATATGAATGAAATGCAGCTGTAGACGAGTCAAAAGAGTCAAAGAGACAATCATTTCTCAATCAACAGAGATTTATACATTTTACATTTCTTTAATAAATCAAGATATTCAAATGTGAATATTGAAACAGTAGAAAATGATGTGCAAGTCATATGCAGCTGCAATTTATTTTTTTCATAATTTTGAGATACTATCATATAACACAGGGTACAGGCAAGTTAATTAGCAGGACAATCTTCCCCAAAACGAACTGTATTATTCTAAACCCCCAGCTAGTGCTGAAAAAAATTTTGATAAATTGAACAACAGAACCGTAATCAACAACAGTTTGGGGAAATTAGTAATCATTTTAAGTCCTGTTTGAAGCAAAAATGTTAAGATTTGCTGCTTCATTGCAAACAGGAACTCTGGGGTTTAGACTGTTGGCGGCCTTAAGCTATGAGCATTTCATTATTTTCTGACATTTCATAGACGACACAATTCATCAGTTAATTTAAAAAAAAAAAAAAAAAACTATAGATTTATCCATAATGAAAGTAATCTTTAGTTGCAGCCCTGCACTGCAGACTAGGGTGAGTGCATCAACAACAACAAGCAATTTAATTCACTGAAATACTGACCTGATTGACCATATTCTTTTGTAATGAATAGTAAAAATAATCTTCAGACTATAAACATTCTGAGTTGTGTGTCAGTCGCTTTGTTTAAAGCTTCGTTCAACAGGAGTATGAAATCTACTTAATATTAAATCAGTATTCACTACTTCGTGTAGAAAACATTCTTCCCTGAATCAACACACTACCTCCTTTTCGTGCTGCTGGATACTCACTTGGCAGCCGTTTCATTGAGCACCTTGAGGAAGCTGTGGGCCGGAGCCAGCAGGTCAGCAGTGTCCAACGAGAGGTCTCGGAGCAGTGATGAGCTGATCTGTGACTGGATAGCTGGAAGCAAGGCCTGCAGTTCAAGCCCCAGACGAGAAAGACTGCTACTAATGAGGTAAAACTCCTGCGTGGAAGACTGGAAAACATACACAAAGATGTGCATAATAATTGATGAACCATAGGTGGTTGATTCTTTTGATATAGTTTATCTCAGAGACTGATCAGAAAGTAATGGCCATTTATGAACCAGAAATAATAAGAAAAACCTTTATTCTCCAACAAAATGCGAATTATGTTCTCAGTATTCCAGTGTGTGTGTGTGTGTGTGTGTGTTTGTGTGTGTGTGTTTTGTTACAGGGGGATGCTGTAAACCAGCTAGATTGGATCACTAAATCTCATCTGCACTGGTTACGACAGCCAGGCTTAAAGAGCACCATGTATTACAGCCAACGCTCTGAGAGACACCACCATTATCAAAAGCACAAATTGCAAGTCTTCACAATATGGCAGCAAGGAAATAAAACATCACAGTTGCTTTACTGCATCACATATGAGGGAAAAATATCATCAAAATGCCGATACAAGACTTATTCAGAACTTCGTTTATTGATATGTTTCTATGAAGGTACTCTGGCTCATTTAATATATTTTATTTTGTGTAAAAGCTCTTATGGTAATTGCTCATGATCCACAATATAAGAAACATAGCTGTCTGTAATCCAATACTAAACCAGCTACCGTTGTACGTTTCCTCATGATCACTGCGGCAGATTTAAAAATAGAACTGGTGATCATTTAAATGAATGATTAATCAATGCTCTGCATGGAAACAACTCTGAAGAGAGGCGATATTGTCGATTATATTGACTTCATATTGCCATTAGTGATGTCATAGTATGGTAGCAAGTCATGAAAGGTTAATGAAAGTCACGGTGACAATGGTTTATGGTATCAATCACGTGCTGCAGCCTTAATGGTCCCCGATGTCAGCTGCCCCCATGATGCTCTTTTATGAACCCAAATAGAAAGTGACTGGAGACCATAAGCATGCCCTCCCTCCCATTATGTCAATGGAGCCATAGAGACACAGGCCATTACACACAGGCCCATTTATCTACAGATGGGCAAAATGACAATTAAGGCCCCTGTGTGTGTGTGTGTGTGTGTGTGTGTGTGTGTGTGTGTGTGTGTGTGTGTGTGTGTGACATTTGATCATTTTTTTCTTTTAACAATATATGAAGGAGTCAGGAAGTTGAACATGAAACAAGACATCAGGCTCAGACCAGAGTGCCTCTCTCATCTCTGTACAACACACACGCGCACACACACACACACACACACACACACACACACACACACGTGGGATGAAGCCTTCTGACATTTTAAAAATGAGTCCGTTAGGAAATGAGATTGTGTCAGACAATCAGGTAAGTGCCACTGAGGTGACTGCTCCCTTTTGTTAATCAAGAAGCACGCCATAAAAAAGAGACAGAGAGAGAGAAAAGGGGGTGAGAGAAACAGAGAGAGAGGAAATTGTCTTGGTTTTCATTTTTATGCAAAACAGCAAGGACAGGAGGTCTGTTTCTTTACCACCTGTAAGATTTTTGTAGTTTGAACCATTTCTTACTGTTTTTAACTGCGTCACTACACCCACAGAGTGAAATGTTATGATAACTGACAGAAAACTCAACAATAATAACACCATGGTTGTTAAAAAAAAGATATTATCCTAGCGTCCAGAGACGTGTGCATCTATGTGTGTCCCATTTTACTTTCTTTCTTTTTTTTTACCTTTTTATGGTATATGCAGCAGATGCCTCTCTCCAGGTCGGGCAAATGTGACAGCAGAGATCTGATAGAATTTAAAGTGAGAGAGTCTGACTCCAGGATCTCCTGCACAGCATCCTGTCTCTCTGAGATAGACCTGTGGGTTCATGGAAGAAGATGAAAGAAGGAAGTGAAATTAAAGCAAATCTTCAATCCCAGTCATCAGCAAAGGAAATGTGTCACCTGGAGAGCTGTATCGCCCTTGATTGAAAGCTTTTCCAGAGAGATGCTTTGAAGTGAGAACAAATAACTGCTGAATTGCCACTGATTAGCTTCTTCATAAATTCTGTGATGTGCTGAGGTTTGACAGTAGCCTGAAAAACTCAATCGACCATCTATGAAATAAGTGTTTCTGGTGATGGATTAGGAAAAAAATAGCTAAGAAACATTTGAGTACTTTTCATAATGTGGCTGCCTGAAACATGAAAGTTTAAAGTATAAAGTCTTTAAAACTTGTACAAATGCATTCTATTGAAAACACAAAGAGTACACATTTATTCTGAGAGCTTAAACATCTGGAAAGAAAAAAAAAAAACAGCAGATAAAGTCAAGCTTAGTTATGTAATAAAATGGACAATGTTTGTGTCATGTGCTGCGGCACTGTGTATCTTGGAATTAACGTGCCTCGTGTAATCTGGGTTTTATTGATGTTGAAATTCTGTAGAGGAGCTATCTGTATAATCTGAGAGGAGAGCCAAATACACAGCTATAATCCCTGCACTGTGGGAGGGAGAGGGTCACACACACACAGACACACACACACACACACAGACACACAGACACACACACACACACACACACACACACAATATCAATATATGGATAATAAAATTACACTGCAGAGAAGAGAACAGGAATAGTACTGCGATATTAAAACTGAGAGGTTGTTTGTAGCAGAAGTGCTGTGAGTCAGTTTCAGCATTTTTATGTAAAGAGGTCGCCTCCAGAACACTTTTTATGCGTTTTCACCCTGCAGTGTTTCTGAAAAGAGGTGCTCTGCTGGGTGAAAAATAAGTTCACATTGCGGGCTCCTTATGTCCTCTCTAACAACACTGACTTATTTGTGTGACATTGGAGGATTTCTTTCAAAATACAAAGTCAAGCATCAAAAAAAGAAAATGGGCACTGTACATTGTATTTGTGACAGTGATGTGCCCTCTAAAGTAGGGATGTGAATCCCCACCACTGAGGCCGATTCGATACACATCTCGATACACTGCCAGCGATACATTAACGATACAGTGGAGCCCCCTGCCGATACGATGCGATACGATTCACCTCTGTTCACGATGCGATGCGATTCATTAATGATTTGACAACG
The DNA here is from genome assembly GCF_905237075.1 of Dicentrarchus labrax. Classification (NCBI taxonomy): domain Eukaryota; kingdom Metazoa; phylum Chordata; class Actinopteri; family Moronidae; genus Dicentrarchus; species Dicentrarchus labrax. The sequence goes on from NW_026136714.1 coordinate 14,246,668, forward strand.
ATTTGACTTTATACAATGCGATTCGGTTCAATACGATTCATGATGCAATTCAAAACGATTCAACACAAGCCCACATCTGGTTTCTAATGTATTTGATACTTGATTGTTTTCTTTAAAGCAAACCAATAAATCCAACTTAAAAAGATGATGCAATTCAATATAGTACAGACAGAGGATTGTTTTATTCCTAATAAACACTAAATCATAAACAAAACTTTTTTTTTTTTAATCTCATTATCTGCTACACTAAATTTATTGTATTCGGGCAATTTCTTTTCGGCCTCTTAATAAAAAAACAAAACAAACAGTCCTTTTCACAATGTTTTACAAAACACTTATAAAACTTCCCAACAATGTGCATTGTGCAAATAACTTTATCATAGTGCAATGTCCATACTACTGCCTGCCAGACTGATGTGCTTGAGCTGACACTCTTCTAGTTGGCTAACTGAGTAGTGACAGCAGAAATCATTGAGATTTATTCAACAATATAACAGAACAATTGCAACTGCTTACAAATGTAAGTGTAAAAAAATTTAACTATTGACTGACAGCCACAGCAACTGTAAACATCACTCACACTGAGGTATATCAACTAGAGGTCTTTGGACTTGTGTGTCGTCCAAGGTACGATTAATATGTCCTCTTCACCTGCTGTGTCGCTTCCCTCCATTTTTTCTGTTTACTAACTAACTGCGTCTGCGACACCGTGCAAAAAGATGTGATGGTGCGTTCAAGGCGCCTCGAAAACACGGGTGCAGAGGAGATAAAATATGTAATAATCGATGTAACCATGGGTTTTACCGATGCAGACACGCAAAGAAAGATACATTGCGCGTTTAGCCGGCAGTTGTATCCGATGCACACAGAAGCTACCGGTGCACTCGCATCGCAAACGTCTGTCTCGGACCACCGATTCAAATCTCTGGGAAACATTAATATAGTCTGTTGTTCCAGGTAATTAAACCCAGATTTAATGAATATAATGTTGAATTGTCAATGCACAGTATTTCTAATGCTTACACAACTGTCCTGAGTTGTCCAGTGAATGCTTGCAAATCATAAACACTGGAATCTTTCCCTTTTCTTGCAGTCATACCATATGGCGCCATAAGCACTGACTGAGAGGCTTAATTCAGGGCAAGAAAGAGCCCTCATCATGGTTCTGTGATCCAGATAGCCTCACAAAGCAAATAAACTCCTGGTGTTCAGATGTATTTTGTGGCACTGTGAAACTGAATGATAAGATTAGAGAAAGAAGGTGGATCATTACAGTTCAGCACTGACAGTCAAGCTTCATCAGAGGTCCTGTACTCACTGCTGGTCTGTGAGGGGCTGGCTCACCCACTTCCTCATCAGTCTCCGCCCAAACGGAGTGCGAGTGTGGTCCAACACCCACAGCAGACTGCCCTTCACACCACCATCTGTCTGTCATCGAAAGAACACACAAACACAGCTTACACACGTGCATCATTCGGATGAGACAAATTTCAGGAAGAGAAAAACATTATGATGTAAGACATGTAAGGTGAGCAGGTGATGGAAGCCACAAGCAGTCAGGTGAGGAGGCTTGAACTGAGCCTGAACTCCATGTGTGACACACATGCCACGGCAGCGGAGTCGTGCTGAACTTTTGAGCCATCACCCACGCAAGCCTAACTAGTCACTGAACATTTTCTTCTGATCTGAGGAACGACAATTTAACTCACCCATTAAATTTTTACAGTCCCCTGTGCACCCATGGCTGTATACCGATTTCCACAAGATGTAGAGGAAGACTGAACAGTCTGGACTTTTCTAAAAAGGTATTAGCACTGGAAGGAGTCTATCTACCTGGTACGCTGTGTGACATTTCTAGTTGGCTGGCTGTCAACACTGTTATGTGGTGAAAGCTTGCCAAAAACGGAATACTCAAGTAAAGCAGGTCAGTCTGTCTATACCCCAGGCTTTTTCTTTTTTTTTTTTTTAAACTGAGGTGAATGTAACAAACATGTTCAAGCTTTTTAACTGTCACTGACATGCACCTCTGTTCAGCGGTCTCCCTCGACCTTGCTCTTGGTCTTAAGTCAGACATAAGACACAAAAATGAGGATTGAGCATTAAATTGAGAATTCACTTAAACAGCTCAATATTTTTGTAAAAACAAATGTATCAAAGGACAATCAAATGAAAGCGCTCGTGGTGATGAACCTACAGAGAATTATCACCTGAACCTGCAGCTCCCCTTGGCTTTATGAAGATTTATAGAGAGATTCAGCTCATTGTTTAGCTGTCTGGCCCACAACTTTACTGTTTTGGTTCATTCTCGCTGCTCTCAGAGCATCGTTTTTGGCCACAACAGGCAGCTCGTTTCAGCAAAAAGCTCTAAAATCCCATGTACTCTACTGCTCAGCATCAAACAACAGACAACACACACAGTTAGCAATTAGCAGATGAACATAGTGGAGCATTTGGCGGTTAAAGAGTTGAAAACAGAGCTTAACTTAACTCCTTCAACTACTTGACTTGAAAGCACAGACATTCACCTGGAACAATAAACAGGGGTCTACTTCGCTTCACACACTTGAGCCTTGCTTTGACTTGTGGATAAAAAGACTCAACAGTTCTGATTCTAGCCAAAGTAATTAAAGAAATCTGAGTTTTCTTCACCAGGCCAAAGACAAAGTGCAGATGTTTCTGTTTAGCAATAAGTATACACAGGAGGATGGTGTAGTATGGCGCAGTGTAAACCATTTATCATCCAGACACACCTCACACCTTCATTATGCTTGATCAGTTTCCATGACTGCCAGCTGAGATGTGCTTTTACCTGATTGTTGAGAATTTCCAGGTTCCTGAGGGTGGCGGCACTGAGGATCATACCCTCTGACGCACAGGACAGACGCCGGAACGAGCTGCATGGAGCACAAAATCATATTCAAATTCAGCTGCAGGATCAAATTTATTTCAACTCAAATCACAGACAGAACAGAAAGCTGTTCTCCCTGTCTGGCTAGTAAATGTTGTACAAGGGGCACATTTTAAAATAAGTTTTAAAATACATTGCGGTATATTCCTGCAATGCATAAAATCTCACATTATCCCAGGAGAATTTCAATGAGCCTTGAGAACACTGGATAATTATGCTCACAGCTTGTGTTGCTAAGTGTGTGTATATTTGTTTGCATGTACCTTTCACTCCTAAGAACTCTTTCTAAGTTGAATTCTTGGAGGTACTGGATGAGCGGCCCCAGACAGCAGATCACTGGGCTCTCCAAGGATGCCACACTCGACAGAGAGTGAGAGCCTGGAGGACACAGACAGACAAAACATGCTACATTTTCACACGTAAAACACACCCGCGGCTCACAGGCCCACACCTCAGACACCTGCAGTGCTTTACAGCTGAAGGGCTGTTGTGGTCTCAATGACAGTATATGAGTAACTGACACAAACAAACACACCTTTCTCCTGGGCGTGGCAGTAGAACTCGGTGACTGTGCTCATCGCAGAGGCGAACTCAAACAGAGCGCTGTCCCTCTTTTCAACTCTCACTCGGTCATCAGCCTGAGCACTGGAGGGGAACAACATGACAGCATTGATTCAAGAGGTCAGTGGTGCTAGTGAAGGAAACACAACATCCGATATCTGATCATCTTCCTGTCTGTGAGACATAGCAGCACTGCATGTTCCAGCCGTCCTTTAGTTCAGTTAGACTCTAATCTCACGCACACACACACACACACACACACACACACACACACACACACACACACACACACACACACACTTTCCCTGCAGCCCTCTGTTGTGCCATCGCATCTCCCTATTGCTCCATTCACTCTCTCAGCATTGCTGCTTTCAAGGACTCAGTTGCTTTGTTCGCTCTGTTGTTGCCAGGGAAACCAAGGTAAACACGTGGCTGTGGACGCAGTGCTGGAGCATTTTCTTTATTCCGTTTCCTACTGTAATGCTTATACACACACACACACACAGAGACAAATCATCATCTTTCACTTCAGCTACTGGTCGAACTGGGAGCGAAGATTGTATAAAAGTGATCAATAGACCGCATATTGTGCCAGCAGTGCAACTACAACCATTAATCATTTAACCAGTCAATTCAACCATATTATGAGGTTTACGAGAACAGCGACAATTGCTGGGATTGATCCAGGGACAGAAGGGTGCAGTGTAGCATTTCTGCAAAACCCGGACAGGACCCAGCTTTGTGAACTTGGGTTTAGGAAGTCTCAGTCTTGTTTGAGGTTCACAGGAAACTACAAAGCTGGACACTGGTTCAGGTTTGTGCAAACCGCTGACCAGAGGTTTGAGTTATGCACATTACTCCAGCTTACATTAAAGGGTTAGTTAACTTATATTTATAAAAATAAATAAAAAAACATATTCTCAGCTCTTGAATCTACTGTGCAGATGGCTTTGATTTCCGCTGTACAGTGAAGGTGAATGGAAATTAGTTTTTTTGCTCACGGAATTGAAAAATTATATTCAAACCAGAGTCCACAGTTACAGCCATATCAGGTAGTACTTATGCACAACAGTGTTTTGAGATAAATGTATGATGACCTGATGATGGTGTTAGATGAAAAGTCAGGGGATCACCAAAGTATTAGAATTCATCCCCTGGGGAGCAAAAATGTCAGCACAAAATTTTGTGGCAATATATCCAATAGTTGTTGAGATATTTAATTCTGGACCAAAGTGCTCAACCAAAGTACACTGCCATCCACAGAGCCACAAACTGGCCCAAACCATTTGTAGTAGTGTGTCTTTCCAAAACCACCCCAGTCACTGTGGACAATCCACATATGCAACAAACACTGTTCATGATGTTTCTGGACGGAGATGATGCTGTTAGTGTTTTCAAACGCAGTTTTTCAATACTGTGAGCACTACAAATTAAACTCCATCATATTGGAGTGGCAGCAAGTGAGAGGATATGAGTCCTTTTTTTTTAAATTCAGGTTTAGTTTCGTCACTGCAGATGTAAAGGGGTGGGCGCTTCACTCAAAGAAGTGACGCATCACTTCTTTGGCAATGAGTTTTTGTTTTTTTTAATGTTCAGAGCACTGTGACGGTAATAATCAATCAAAAGCAGAGATAGCTAAAGGTTAAGTCAGAGATGTTGCAGCCCAGAGATCAGAGGTTAATGTGCACAACAGATTAAGGACCTCGATTAGAATCTATTGTTGCAGGGTGAATACAAAGCTCACACACACATATACAAAATACACGTCTTCTGGGTGTGTGTGTGTGTGTGTGTGTGTGTGTGTGTGTGTGTTCATGTGTGAGCGTGCTTGAGTGGATCAACCCTAATACATGGCTGCTGTCCTACCATGTACCCAGGATGTAATATTAACTTTACAGTGTCAGTCACTGACTTAAAATCTGTGGAAAAGGCGAGAAAGCGAGAACATTTGTGTTGACAGCGTCAGCCACTGAGCTTTTCAGTTGCTCTAATCCCCTTCACTGCTCTGATCCTGACTCATGACTCCAGGCTGTGGATGAGTAAAGCAACTAAAACGGCACCTAGCTACTACCAACCTCCCAGGGACTCATTACCTGCCGCTCCATGGACACACATAAATCCTGTTGCCAGGGGGCCCGTCTCGTCAGCCCACTCCAGAGACACAGACTGTTGAGCTAACGTCAGCAGCCACAAAAATCCCTTGTTTTAAATATTCACCTGGGTGGGTCTTGCGTTTGTATTTGAAGAGACATTACTGTAATGTCAATGCTTATATCCACCACATCCATTTCATAATCATTTACGCAACTCTGATGAATCATGATCGAGAAAAAAAAAAGAACAAATCACCTAGAAGAATATCTCAGGAGGTCGCCCATATTGGTGATCTATAATGGGCCCAGCATAGCTAAGTATCATGTTTGATAAATGTTCTGTCTGAGCTGAACAGACGAAGCTGCCCTGTATTTGTACGATACGGGCTGCAAATTGAGAAGAGTCTAGTCTCTGATGAGCACAACGCTAGAGAGCGGTGCTGTTCAAACACAATAATTGGACTGGCCTTTACAGGTCGCAATAATCACACAATACGGACGGCTACAAAAAGGAAGCGGTGGAGGGAGAAAGAAAGAGAAGAATGAATACAAATTACCCACATCTTCCAGAATCAAATTTAAACTGAGAAAAAGAAAATGAAAACGGAAAGAAAATAGCTACTGGAATTTAAAAAAGGTGAACTAGAATTACTGCCTCTCGGTTGTATGCCTCCTCCAACCAGTCAAGTACTAGTGTTACTAGTACTTAGTTTCTTTTTACTAACCGTGTGAATGATGTGCTTGAACGTTGCTTCTCCTTCTTCTCGATGGTGGAGTAAAGGCTGTGTTTGGTGCTTGTAATCTTTACTTCGTGATTTTATATGGTTATGTTGGTCTATTTTGCAAATGGAACATGGGTGTCTGTCCATCCTGGGAGAGTGATCCGTCCTCTGTTGCTCTTCTTGAGGTTTCTTCCATTTTGCCCATTAATGGCAATCTCAAGACAAAGGATGTCGCAAATATTTTGTCAAATCCTTTGTTTGTGTTCACATGCTTGGCCAATAAAGGTGATTTTGATAGCATACACAGTTGTAGCCATGACAGCAGACAATGCTTCAAATGGGTGGCTGCAAAGAAGCTACATGTTCTACAACATGGGTGCCACACATATGTGCACACGCACACACCCGCACACACACCTGCAACCCGGCAGCACAGAAGATCTATACAATAACAACAGCTTCAAAGTGAGCACCCAATTCAGGATCTGACCAAATGTGAAATATCACAATATCCCTTCTGTTCCTGATGTCATATGAAAGTGATCATTGACCTGTTGGATATTAAATGTCATAAATTCACCATTTCACCCTATTGGACATTTGTGTGAAATGTTGTCATAATTAGCATATTCATTCTTGAATTATGGACAGAAACATGTTTTGTGACCTTTGGACACCAAATTCGAATCAGTTCATCCTTAAGGTGCAAGTGGACGTTGCCAAATGTGAAGAGTTCCCACAAGGCGTTCCTAAGAAATCGCATTCTCAAGAATGGGACAGACCGAAAACATAAAGCCTATGGCTACGGCTGGTGCCAGGGCGGAGGCATAAAAGAAGAGGTGAAATATGAGAAATGCACATAATGCAGGAGTCAAAGAAAGGCAGAAAGCAGCAGACATACCTCCCATTTATCCAACCATCCCCTTCTAATCAAATGCACTCCACTCCCTCCCACTCGCTAGTTTCATTTTCACAGCATAATGCAATCACAGGCAGCCTCCAGAGGAACCCGTCCCCACTGGTGTGAACATGCTGGGTGCAGACTTTCAGCAAAGATGAGCTGAATGGTGGAACGATGGGAGGCAACAGGTGTCTGGAATACATCAGTTTGACGTCCCTGTCGCTGTCCACACTGTTAGTCAGCCGATGAACAAAAGACAAACTGCTTCATTCTCCTCGATCTCGGGGTTCATGCAGCAGCCCGGATGGATTAAATGGAAGTCCGCTTTCGCATCAGAGACTCAGTTGAAGCTTGTTAAATATAAAAGTTGATGACTCCCTCCTGTGCTTATGATGAGCTAAACACTGAGATGACTGCTGCTAAATGATATAATCATTCAAACCTCAGCTGTGAATACTCAGATAGGTTCACAACGTAGTTAGGTACTCATATAAACATTAGGTCCCACTTGGTGACACTTTAAGTTGTTCAGTGTCCTCCTGGATCCATATTCTTCACATACACTTTATAATCTACTATTTTTTTCCATTGTTAAAGGCTTTGTGGTGGAGTTTTTCTTTATCTCAATCAAGGGTCTAAGGACAGAGAGTGTTGTACACTGTACAAATTGTAAAAGCTCCCTGACACATTATGATCTGTAATTCTGGGCTACATAAATAAAATATCACTTGAGTTGACACTGAAAGCACATTACAAAAGAATCTTTTAAAAAAGGTCCATTGTGTAGGTTTTAGTGGCACAGTGGTATAGTTGCAGATTGCCCTTCCAACCGCTAACGACAAACTAGGGCGGCTGCAAAACATACAGAGAACGGGCATAAAAAACGGTGAATCTACCCTTTAACTGCTTGCATTTTAACAGCTAAAGTGTTTACTTTATCCTAAGTAACATTATACCTAGACTTTATTTTGTCATGCGTTGCTAATATTAGCATAAAACTTTAAGTAAGAGTATCTACTAACTGTTATTTTGTAAATTTTATGTACTTTATAAAACCAGGATAGGGTTTTATACTCTGTATATATCTATAGTTTGTTCCACTGGACTTCCCACCCGCTACAGTTTGGAAAAATAGCAATGGACTTTTTTTCTTATTAAAAGGTTCTAGAGGCTCACAAATTAATTTATCAACACTAAACTCTGCTGTGGCCTCCAGCCAACTTTTATTAACTTAACTTTCTTTGAACATTTATAACTAATTTACACATTTAACTAATGAAAGAAACTCAATACATCACCATACAAATGTTTTCCAATGTAAAACAAGTATTATAAAAGATTGAACCCCTGAGTGCTCCTCACACAAACAACTGTCTACCTGCCGGGTGAAATCCAAACCTCTCAAAAATGAAATCCCTCAGAATAAACTCACAAACCCAAACCCAAACCCAAACCCACACACACAGACACACACAGACACACACACACACAGACACACACACACTCTCTCTCGAACACACTTATAAGCCGTAAATAGGTACAGATTGCCCCCTGGTGGCCTGAGAGCACATTACCTGGCATTGGCGATGCTCTGTAGGAGTTTCTGGGTTTGCTCTGAGAGGTCAGAGGGAACCAGGATCTCCACAGGGTTGATCTTTAGGACACGACCCTCTACCTCAGAACGGGACGGACCATCAGGGAAACAGTCCAGTAACACGTCTCCTGTGCTGGGCTGAACCGCCTACATACAAAAACACATGCATAGAATTAGGTTGCTTTTCAGGGGCAATGCTATGTCTCTATGAAATAATGCCGTCACGTTGCTCATATTAGGTACGGCAAACTGATTGTTCCTCTTTTTTTTTTTTAAGTGGGTCATTCCATTTCACATGGACATGCTTCTCCTCTAAATCAGATTATCTCAAACAAGTACAAGCTCTACCTCGTTGTAACTGCACCATAAAAAAGATAAAGTAGGCCAGCATGATGGGAAATAAGATTTCAGTTGAGGCTCTTTAGAAAAACAGTGAGAAGGTGAGATGTAAGTAATTTAGTTACTCTAGCATAACTTTATGCTCCATATCAGTGTTTGGTTATATGTATACAATCATCTATTAAAGCATATGTAATTTCTTGACATTGTTAAACATGCATATCATGATTTGCTACATTTTATGTAAATGTGTTAGTGAAAATTATATATAATATAAAAACCAGATGGGAATATGTGTTTCCAGCTGATCCAGTGGATTAAATGCCCAACACATCTCTGACCGCTGCCAAATTGTCATTATCTCACGGTTATAATCACCCAATTCTTCTCAACAGATGAGATTGTCTCACCTCATTAACCAGAGAGCGAAACAGAACTGAGATAACATTCAAATAAACTGACACTTATCAATCAGTTACATCAAAACAACTCCTTTATGTGTATTGGCAAACAAGCTGAGATGTAATGTTGTGAACTATAACTATTAATCTGCTTAAAACTGAACAACCCAAGTAGCCTGAAAGCATCTTTAGTCGTTATGAATGAGTACTCATCAGACTCACCACCAGCCCGACAGTGAGCTGCTTCTTCAGTTTGTCCCAGTTCTCACTGATACACAGCAGGAAGCTGTCAGGAGGGTCCGACACCAGATCACCACAAGCCCCCTCCTCCACATCCCTCAGTCTGCAGACCGGGTTCACATCTTAGCAAGCTGTCAAGGACACCACTTCTCACGCTCACACAGACACAGACACACACACACACACACACACACACAGACACACACACAGACACACACACACACACACACACACACACACACACACACACACACACACACACACACACACACACACACACACACACACACTAACAGTATTTTAGGATACCCTCTCCCACCAGAGTGGACTTGGTGTACAGAGCACTGAGCTGACGAGTGAACAGAGCGTTCCTATTGGTCCCTGAGGCCTTGATCGCAGACGTCTCTGTCTGCTTGACCACACCAACCTGGCAATGAAACATAATAATGTAGAGACAAAGAAACAACGTGGCTCTCAACAGCTTCTTAATACAAACAATACTCATACGCAAGATACATTTCATACCTTGTGTCCATGAGACACCAACCGTCTGACGTGGACAAACAAACGGTGTGTGGGGATGCTGCACGTCATGAAGTTATGATCCAGATGACAGAAGATATTCAGCTCCTTTGCAGCGATCTGTTCACACACACAAAGAACAACTGTAAGTAATGCACATAATATTTTAATTTAGAATAAAGTGTAGAGAGTAAGGCTGCACAATAGGAACTAAATCATATTGCGGTTTTACAATGATTCATAATTAATGGGAATTATAATTTTTACATACAATTTTGATTTGTACTAAAAGAAACAGTTAAAATCTTGATGCTGTGAACATTTGTTGGGGTCTGTACCAAACAACATTCAAACATTTTACCTTCATCAATACAATTAAACTTTGGTGATTTGTTTATTTCATTTGGCCACATTGTGATCTTGATAGTATTTAGATTGCAGCCCTAGTATAGAGCAATAAAATGTAGGACATAAATGAAAGCCTTTAGCAAAAAGTTAAAGAGAGAGGAGGAGAGGACACACTTGAAAATGACAAAAACACTGACTGGACGTATCAATTTCATTATGAAGTGAGATACCCATGACCTTCATACAGCAACATAATTGATATATTTTGGATTTAAACTGTTAATTTCCCTTCTGTGTCATTAACACAGATGCTTTTCAGTTCTCACCTCTGCATCCTCTCCAAAGAACCTGTACTTGTAACCACACTCCACAGCCAATAACGCATCCTGGTGCTGCTGTTTCAGCTGGATGACCTGCTGTTCCAGAGGAGTGTACACACTCTTTGAACGTTTAGAGGGGACACTAGAGTCTGACGGAGGACTCAGCTCTGCACCCCTTCCTCCTCCTCCTCCTCCTCTTCCTCCTCCTCTTCCTCCTCCTCCTCCTGACTTAGCAAATTGAGACAAGCGGAAGTCCTGCAAAAGAAAAAAAAACAAAGATAGCCTTTCAGTAGCAACAGTTCCTCATTCAAAGGTTTCAGTTCTCTCTTTCCTATAACCCATCTTTTGTTTATTGTTGTCTACAGCCAAACAAATACTGTATACATATATATATACTGGCCAACAGCCATATTGATGACTGATACTGGCCAATATTGTCATAATGTACATAAACAAATAACTATATTTCTAAGAGATCCCTAAAATGTGTTTTGTTGTGACCACAGCACAGTACACAGACACCTCAAACATATACATGAACTTCTCGTTACTTTCCAACAAACATATATTGGGCATAGGCCGGTCACAATAATTACATTATAAACTTATCATACAATATAAGGACATGACCTCAATAGTGCCTGTTGTATTTGTTTACATAAGAACACTCCCACTATAAGCATTTATCACCTAAGCCAAATGAACTGGAATGAAACTGTGCTGAGACGTTTTGCTGTCATTTCTGGTCACGCTGCTTCTCTCCTCTTGTCGCCTGCTCTCTGTGACTTCAACCAGAGATAAACTGACATCTTCTTTTACTCTTCCCCTACAGATATGTGGTCAAGCTCAAATATGACCCAGTACATTGCATTATCATTATATCACTGGCATAAAATGGGCTTTACTCCAATTACAATAATCATTATTGTGTCGATATTTCGGGGATATAATGTCAAACAGAAGTATTTATTTACACAACTCAAACTCATCATTGGAAAATTACTTTTTGCTTGCCTTCCTCTATAAAAGTCGGCTCCTAAGAGGCTGAAACGGACACCTCAGCAAGGCAGAAACTCGCCCTTATGAGAGATTACACATTCATGCTTGGGTCCCTGCCTAAAACAGAATCTGACAGTGATGTGATGGAGTCGACATTTTTTCCGGGCACCTGTTTTTTAGCCGCCAGCCCTGAACTCTTCTTGTCGTTGACCTCTTCCTCTTCATCCTCACACTCCTCCTCCGACTGTTGAAGTTGATCTGTAACGTCCAGAAGAGGACGAATGCTGCTTCCTGGGTCACAGATTTTGCTGTTAACACCGTCTGCCCTCTGGGTGTCACTGCGCCCGGCACTGGGCTCGGCCCAGCAGGAGAAGCCTTTCAGCTTCTCCAAGGTGGAGGAGCAGAGGCCCCCTCGGCTCGATGTTAGTGTCGTCTCTGAAGAGATTATACAGAAAAAGTAGGATTATTATGTGTATAAACCCATAGAAGAAAACACCAAATGTACTGCACTCAGAATTTGTTCCTGCCCTCGTCTCCATGCTGTTTGGAGAAGTGTGATGCTTTTAGAAAGGTGATAATTGAAGAGGGTGAAGGGGGACCTGCGTGACATTTGAGAAGAAAACTGATGTATTTTTTTCTGTGCAAGGTACACACACACACACACACACACACACACAGTCACCTTTAATGCTCTGACAGGAAGCAGGCTCGCAGTCCAAATCCTCCATCTGCTGGTCTTGTGGAGACAGTTTGGCTCGTTTTGTTGGCAAACCCAAATCATCATCGTGAGGGGAAAGTTTCTGCTACAGGACAAAAGCAGTTTCACTTCATACATTAGCATTACGTTATGCATATGTGATCTGTGTGTGTGTGTGTGTGTGTGTGTGTGTGTGTTAAATGTAAAAGTACACCACACCTTGCTTGCAGGTTTTCCTTTAATCCTACTCTGAGACACACTGCTGCTGCTCAGCCCGCCGAAGTACCTGCTAATGGAGGTCTGGCTGGTGCAGGACTTCTTCAGAGACTTTGGCATGTTTTACTTTGCCCTCATATAAGATACATCATGGAAACATGTTTAGAAATCTGCATGCGAAGCTGTACGGTGCAGCGAGAGGCTTTAGCTGCCCGGCTTTTCAAAACACAGCGGCGCATGAGCTGAGATCACACAGGCGCGTAAATGACGCACGCAGCGTCAAACCAATCAGACTATGAGAAGGTTTCCGGTTACGTTTCTTCAAAGTGAAACTTTTTTTTTTTTTCATTTTATGAGACTTACTTAGCTATCAGCTCTCGTACAGATAAAAATGATGCCTCAAATGAATAATGCGTGAGTGACCTTGTAAAATGTACTAACCACCAGATATTATGTGAAGTAGTTTGAAGTGTAGAGCAGTGATAGAGCAAAGTAAATGTACTCAATTGCTGTACTACTTAATTACAGTTTCGGGTTACTTTTACTTGAGTATTTACATTTCAGAGGGAAACATTGTATTTATTTGTCTAGCTACTTTTACAGATTCAGATTAATACAAAATTTAACAAAGATTCAACAACAATCAACTAATAAATTTATCATATAGTGTTTAAATTAAACTACACAGCTGTGTAATAGTTAAAATTAGCTCCACTTTTACCAGCAACAACATTAGTTATGCTCACTATATGTGACATAACTAAGCCTTTTAATGTATCAATATTTATAACGTAACAACATAACATTTAAAATTCTGAAATGGGTCATTATTGATAATAAGTACTTTTACTTTTGATACTCAAAGTACATTTAGATGCTTATACTTACTTCTATGTTGTGTTTTTTTGCACAATTTTTGTACAATTGTACCTGCATTTGAACTTGAACACTTTTTATCTCTAGTTACGTCATCTTGTTACGCTTTTATTTTGAAATCTACAAAGTTACTTCCGGTCCCATGTTTTCTGTACTTCTAGAAATAACAATGTGCACCACCTGATGTGCAGAAAACTAAAACTGTGAGGACCATTATTTAAATTTAAGAAAAACATACTTCCTTGATAAACTTCCTCTGATATTATTGCGCCATAGTCCAGTGGAAAATAATCAAGACATGATTATTATTTTATATTCTAGAAACAAATTCTTGATATCAGATAAATAAGTTCTCTTTCCCATGAGCAAGTCAGATGTTAAAGGTAACTCATACTGCTGAGAAGAAGAGTCCAATAGCTTTTTTATTTAGGCCTACATACTAAAATGTCTCAGATCCACTAATCAATAAAACATTTTATAGCATCAAATCATCAAGATATCAGATTATTATTAGAGGGGGACACTATGGGGTGCCGTTTGTAAAGCAGCTCACGTTGAAAATAACAGCAACATTTTGTCACATTTAGCTTCAAACAATGTTTAAAAAACTGGTATGAATTTTTGAGGGTCACTTTTTTGCACATTTACAACAATATTTGTCAACTTAGAGATATTTTAAATAGTTAAATCCAAATATTAAATGTTACACCTAAATGTTAAATGTAAAATCTAATTTCTATTTTCAGCGTGAGCTGCTTTACAAACGGCACCCCATAGGGACACAAGCTGAAATTGATGTGAAAAACACTGCTTTTATCGAGCCCATACAACCAATAGGGCCTTACTCAAATTTCATTCCTGCAGTGTGCCAAACTGATGACACTTCCCAACTTTCACATTTGGCTTAAACGTTCAGTATCATATTTCCACTTTATTGTTCTTACTGGTCTGGGCTGGTCCTGACTGTATCTGATAGAAAGCACATAAGGAGGTGTTTTTTTACATCATGTATTTTCGGAACAAAAGGAGGAAGTGAAAGGGCTTTTTTTGTCTAGAAACAAGAGGTGGAAAACACAGATTAGAATTTATTGCACAAAGCATATTCACCAGGTTTTTTTCTGCTACCAAAGATGATCTTAACGGCCAAATAACTTAAAATACAAAAACAAAACTAAGTTCTGAAAAAACAGGCTATATGGCTGCCTCAGGGATAATGGGGTCACTTTTGGACCAACGTCACTGGGGAGGAGTCTTTGTGAGGAAATGCAAATGTTCAAGTTCTGAGAAAAGACTGAGTAGTTGGGCTGAAAGATTCAGAAGGCTTCTCTCCAGTACCTCTCTCACTTGGCTGATTAACAATCTGTGTTTCTCTCTGTTCATGATGCAGCTTTACGGAGCTCTGATCCTGTTTATGACTCTGTCTACAGGTAAGAACAGCTTTTGGTTTAGCACTAGTGCTTTGAGTGAACTCTGAAATTAAAGTACACCACACCCAAAGTATAGAAAAGAAATGTGTTGTTGGTGTTGTTGTAAAAACTGTGCTGTCAGAAACTAAATAATAGTTAAATGTTTTAGGAAATATGCTCATTCGCTAGATGAGAAGATTGATACAGAGACAATTTAGGTTTTCTGTGGGGGTTAGGTGTCAAACTGTTTGTTTCTCGGAAGCAGTGAGTCTTCACTGTTTCACTTCATAGTGGTGAAAAGATGCCAATTAGTATGTCAACCTTTGAAGAGAACTCTTTCCCATCTTCCTCCCAATGTTATTATATTTAACTAAAACTAAACTAAAAACTAATAGTAGGTGTAAAAAAACAACAACATTTTAGTTAACTGAAATAAAAATAAAAAACTAGACTTTAGAAAAAATACAAACTAACTGAAATAATATTATGTACTTACAAAACAAACTAAAATAAAAATAGACAGGAAAGTTTTAGTCTTTGTCAATTTGGTCAAATTTGTCAACACAGCAAGTACGAGAAGGAACTGGTCCATATGTTTGAGACTGATTGTGTTGTAATAATTCTGATCTTCTTAAATCTTGACAAATACGCCCCATATTATAATTAAAAAAGCTAAAACAACTAAACTAAGACTAGACATGTTTACACTAAACACTAAAAATGAAACTGAAACCAGCAGTTTCACTCTGGAAACTAACTGAAACTAAACTGAATTAAAAACAACATTTAAAAATGAAATAAAAATTAAAACTTATGAAAACATGAAACTATGATAGCTCCTAATAGCTTCCTGCCCTCAGTTTCTGTCACCTCTCTGCTCGACTATCCCATAGAGGCCCAAATAAATATATAAACTAGACTATATGATGTAAATTTATTCCATTAAACTCTGTAGTGTGATAGAGTTTAGTACGTTCCCTTTATATTTCATTAACAAAAAATAAATATTTAAAAGAAATAAACCATTTGCACGCACCTACAATAATGTTTAAATAAATGTTTCACTTTGTGCTGATTGTGCACTCAGATAGTTTCTGGTTCATATATTGGCAGCTCTGAATCACTTCAAGCTGTCTTATTGTAAAACTTTCAGGGGTGTGACCTAACTACACACTTCTTCTACAGCAACAAAAAATGTGTGAAAACTGCTGCAAACCAGGAAGGATTCATGTCATATGCTGTATGTCTTTAACTGGTGTGTCCTGTGTGTCCCTGCACAGCCTGTGGATTAAGATGCTACACATGCACAGCCGCAGACCCTAAATCCTGCACAGACACCAAATCTTGTTCTGTCATCTTCAACCGCTGTTTCTCTCTCAGAGTAGACGGTAAGGTTTTCTTTTACTTTAGAAGGTTTCCATAGCTAATATTGATTATATATTGGTCTTATTGGAGTTTTCCCATCCTGTTTTGCAGGTTATAGCATGGTTACCAAGGGGTGCCAAACCAGCATAGCATGTGTTGGTGCCATGAAATGCTGTGAAGGGGACTTGTGTAACAGTGCCATGCCAACTGGTCCCAGTGTCGTCCTCCTGCTGGTCTCCTCAGCCATCATCACACTTCTTCACTGAGACTCTGGAATTTTTTTTATTTCTATATTGTACTTTTTTCTGACCAAATTTGTACAACTAAAGAAGAATAAACAATTTCTGATAAAATAAACAACTCTATTTTTAAGTAAGTGAGATGATCTTACATTTAGATTTTAGATGGATATGGATCGAGTTATCTAGTGCTGACTGTAACATATCTGTTACAGGACTGGCAGTATGCTTTGATACTTATTTTAAACTCTGAAGTTTGCAGAAAAAAACATCCTATTTCATCCTATTTCAATAGTCTTTTGGTTTGCACAATTGTATATTCTCAACTTTATCTTGTGATGAAACATCTTACTTTAAATTTCACTTTTCACATTGATAACAATGGCACATACAAGACAGACCTATATTGTCAGAAAAATCATTAATTCTAACACTTTCTCTGATGATGAAAATAATATAAACCAGAGTAGCATGTATGATTTCATATGAGCCAGGCACAGACAAAATTATGTAGACTCTCTATGAAAAAGGACAAGCTTTTGTTGGTCAATAGTTTCTTCAAATATGATACTTTCACAATGTTCATTGTCAATAAACAAGCCTTTACAACAAGGCAAGTAGACCCGTGAGGCTGTAGCTTTGAGCTAATTGCTAAACACATCCCAGATAAATGTATCAAACTGTTTTCAGTTGAATACCCATAGCAATCAGCAGCAGGGATATGTGCGTTGATGCACAATACATAATTTTACTTACTTCATTAGTAACTACTTCATTAATCTTGTGACCCAACGGGACGTAACAGTCATTGACCTCCCTTTCCTGCACAGTTACATGTATAAGGGGATCCAAACAGATTCTGGGTCTATATCCTGTGACAATTTGCATACTGTTATGTCAGCAGGATTATTATTATAATAAATAATAATAATACATTTTATTTAAAGGCGCCTCTCTGGGCACTCGAGGACACCGTACAACACATAAAAAATAAAAACAGTAAGAAAATTATTGGAATTATTATTGGAATCTCTCTTTATGTAAGAGGTTGGATTGATTTCACCCTAGCAGTGTTTGCTCTCATATCACATCAACTTCAACAGCAGATTGTGATTGTTTTCATTGCATAGTATATTTTCACTTCTCCATTCTGGCTTGCAAAATGAGGCTTAAAGTTAATTCTTGAAATTTTGCAGCCTTTAAATATGCCACGTAAAGACTATATAACAATATAATAACAATAATAATGGAGACATTTTATTGGTGTCTCCCTAATTCTTTTCTAAAACAACATATTACATATTTGGCATGCTGTAAAATACATTCTGTATATTAATATTTGAATTAATTATAGAAATCTTCTTGGAGACGAGCTGATATAATGTAATTGGCTTTTTACAGGCTATTAAGGAGGTCATCCAATCTCTCCAGCTGCTATTGTTAACCAATGTGGTTCTGTGGATCTTTAAAAATCCTTTATGTGCGTCATACTTTTGTGCACATGGTTAGAGATTGTACTGTGGTTGTGATGTAATACCAAATTGTGCCACTACGTGGTGACTCTCTCTCACAATGAGATGGACTGACAGTGAGAGAGCTGTGAGCTGATTGTTAAGTTGCTGCTGCACTGCTCACAGTGCCACAGCTTTGCCACAGTACAGAATGGAAGAAAAATATACAATTCTTTGTCACTTATAGTGTAGTTGCATGTTTGATTATTTAAAAAAAAATGTCAGTCTACTGTATAGGATACTTAAAGGACCAGTGTGTAGGATTTAGTGGCATCTAACAGAAAAACACAAAAGGCCCTATCTAGAGCCCGTGTTTGCTTTGGGTCTGGGCTACTGTAGAAACATGGAGGTTCAACATGACGAACTCTGTAGAAGCACTTTACACTACATGTCACATTCACCCATTCACACCCATTCATACTGACACATACACTGATGACACAGCGTCTGGAGCCATTTGAGCTTCAGAGTCTCACTAAAGTTCACTTTGACATGCAGTAGGGGGAGCTGCCCACCTTCTGATCAGTGGACAAACGGATCTAGCCTACATCTTGACCCACAGCCACCCCCACATACATCATATGATAGAACAATAACCTTGTCATGCTGTATCACATCTCCACCCCGGTTAAGAAAGCTAGATACCTGTACCAAGTTCTTGTTAACTGTTACAGAGGAGTGATAGAAAGTATCCTGACTGGAAACATCCCAAACTGGCATGGGATGTGCAGAAGGGCAGAAAGAGTCCGTGGTGGGTGAACAAAGCCCCCCAGAAGATGATATTGGTGAAGTGAAGTGCCTGCACAGAGCCCAAATATGCTTAAAGAGACAGTACCCACCCCAGCCACAGCCTGTTCACCCTGCTGCTGCCATCTAGAAAGAGGTACCGAAGCTTCCGCTGCCGTACCACCAGACTTAAAGACAGCTTCTTCCCTCAGGCTGTGAGACTGTTTAATTCTTCCTCAACAATTCATCATACAAATTAGTTTTGTTTTTGTTGTTGTTGTTTATGACAAAATACATTTTTGGTTTGTTTTTTAGAAGTAGAATAAAGGGAACTGTATCTGAATTTATTGTCTCAAGTTACTTAACACAGCAAAATTAGCACAAACCACACAAATGAACACAAAAACCTGTTTGCCACTGCCAAGGACAAGGGCAGACTGCAGTGTATCATTCGTTCCGCTGAGAAGGTGATCGGCTGCAATCTGCCATCCCTCCAGGACCTGTACAGCTCTAGGACCCTGAGGCGTGCAGGCAAGATTGTGTCTGACCCCTCCCACCCCCATCACAAACTCTTTGCGGTCCATCAGGACCAAAACCTCATGCCACAAAAACAATTTCTTTCCATCTGCAGCTGGCCTCATTAACAAGGCCTGGATCCCCCACTGACACTGACTCCTTTACCCACCCTGTATATACAGTATGTATTACATTAATGCACTCCCGTCTTCTGTACAGTCTTCTTATCTTTATTTAAATTTTTAAAAGTACTTTATTCTTGTGTGATTTTTGTGTGATTTGTATATTTTTGTGTGATTTATATATTTTTGTGTGATTGTATATTTTAAGCACCATTGCACCAAGACAAATTCCTCGTATGTGTAAAGACCTACCTGGCAATAAATCTGATACTGATTACACCTGGAGTGCATCTTGGGTGATCCGATCACAGCTGTCCTGTGTTCTAAACACAAGCATGGACGACCAGCGAGACACGCTGTGATCCGATCGCTCAGACCACTTCCCGAGGTGGTCTGGGAGGGATTTGACCACATATGTAGTGTAAACTAATGAGTCCTGGGCACATAACGTATAACAGCCGCCTACTTAACGTATCCTTTAAGTACACACAAACACACTGTCTTTTTAGTTCACTGTAATACAAATTATGTGCTTGGGCTCTTTTACCTGAGTTAAGCAGCAGACTCAAATCTCACAGTTTGGGGAGTTATTGAGTGAGGAGAAAGCAGAATTATCTGCAACATATTGTTTGGGCCTTCTTGTAAATTCGGGAAATGTTACACATTAACCTCCTCTGCTGTCGTCCACTGTGACTCTTGGGCTTCACTGTAGGAGCACGACATAGTAGTTTGACAGCATAAAACAGAAACCACAAGAAGAAAACAAATAAAAAATACAATCAATGAGCCCAAACAAACATATTATATTGCACACAGATCAGTGGGCTGAAAGTGCTGAATGGTCAAGTGCCTGTAGAGGTTAAAGCTCATTAAATGTCAAATATGTACGATGGGAGGGTCGGTCCTTCTCCCGTGGTGGTCGTTCACCACATGTTTAATCACCATGTCAGTGTCAATAACAATTTGGTTTATAGTCATAGTGCATCTGGTTTTCCACAGTTTGATACATACAACGCTGATGATGAGTTGGAACAGTTCTTCTTTGGAGGCATCTTCTCTTCCAGGAGTCCGTACATGACAAAATTGTAGTTGAGGTTAAAACACAGACCAAGTCCATTTATAATAGTCCAGACCTCCTGAGCTCTTTAACAGTCCATCAGGAGGCGCTGTTGTGTCTCATCTTCATCTATCTATAAAGCAAGGAATCTCTGTCTGTCTGTGTGTGTGTGTGGTTCAAATATCTCTGCAGATCAGGATCAGACTGACCTGAGAGTTTCAACATGGCTGCTGTGTGGTTTAAGGGTGTGCAACGTCGGCTTTGTTTGGACTACAAAGACACAGTTAATAAATTATTTCACAAATTATTTAGAATTCCGCTAACATTACCATAGCCACCATAGCCACGTGCACACCAGAGCCAATCACTGCAGAGCCCTAATGTGTAGTGATTGAGATCCTGACCCACCAAACATCCTGGAAAGTGACGAAGTTACGTTTTTCACTCTAAATTACATAATTAGATGTCACGGGGGGAAGTTTGATTTTATTTAAGCAGCTTTTACTC
Organism: Dicentrarchus labrax; assembly: GCF_905237075.1. Taxonomy (NCBI): domain Eukaryota; kingdom Metazoa; phylum Chordata; class Actinopteri; family Moronidae; genus Dicentrarchus; species Dicentrarchus labrax. The sequence goes on from NW_026136714.1 coordinate 14,267,854, forward strand.
TGAATTTGCTGTGTTTTTGTCTTTATTATTGCATGCTTTTATTTTGAAGTGTGGTGTGTGTGTTTGTGTTTCGTTGGTTTTACTTCCCCAACGGAGACATGCCTTAATCAAGAGTAAGGACTTACACCTGGGACCCCGAGAGGGGAGTGACTGTTCTTGGATAAAAAGGACACTATCGAAGACACCCGGGGCACGAGGGAGGACACGGAGGGAACGAGGGAGGACATGGAGGGCACAACGGGCCGGACAGCAGGAAGCAGACAGAGACAGAGCGGATCATCGGCCTGGAAGAGGTCTGAAGAGACACCGGAGCAAACACCGACCGTTAGCGGCTATAATTGGGAGAAGGTAAAACTTCTCCCTCCCGCGTAAGTCCCGTTTTAGACCGGTGTTTGTGTAGTGTGTAATATATAAAGTTGTGCCTTGTTAAAGGACATTGACTGGCCCTGGGTTTCCCTCGACAGGCTGCCTAAGAGCGGAGCCAGGTGAAGAGCAGGTGGTCGCCACCAGAGACCCGCGACTGCCGTTGTTGACCTCCCACTCCATCCGTCCCGCATTATTTTAGCTGGGTTTTAGTTGTTTGTGTTCTTTGTTTTTAGTTTCTTTGAAGGTAGAGCTTTTAGTTGTTTTTACTTATCTTAAAATAAATTGTGTTCAACTGTGTTCTACTGGCTGTACTCATTGTTTTAAAAATAACACTGTTTACTGCTCTCCCCCGACATGAAAGAACCTGTTTACCCTAACTTTAATTTGGTGTTTCTAAGAGGTCCTAGGCCTCAGCTAAAAACCTAGGTGGCGTTGTCGGCACCTGTGTTAATTTATCCACCCTTAGCACGGCTCACATTTTGGCGTTGTCGGCAGGATCGGGTACAGAGAGCAGTGTGGTGTATTTTAAAACAGTGAATATGATGATGCCTGTATATCCTGGTGCCCCTTGGCTGCCAAAGTTTAAAGGACCAAATGGTGACCTGAAATATCATGACTGGAAGAAGCAAATACAGGGCTTACTAGGAGCGCAAGAGCTAGCAGAGGCCAGAAAAATTGACATTGTGTTGGGTGCGTTAGCTGGGGAAGCCAAACGGCAGGTCAGCGTTTTAGAGGATGACGAAAGGGATAGAGTATGCAAAATCTTTCTGTATTTGGACTCTCTATATGGAGACAGAACCCCCGCCCCAGTGTTAAGGTCTCAGTTTTTTAGTTGTGTCCAAAGACCAGATGAGACTGTGCCCTCATTCATTCTAAGACTAAGAGAGCTGTATTGCAGGTTGCGGCAACATGACCCTGATGGAACTCCCCCTGACACAGTCCTGCGAGACCAGCTGCTGTTGGGGCTGCGTGAAAGTTCCCTGGCTCAGGCCCTGAAGGTCTATGCCCGCCGTAACCCTGATGAAACTTTTTCTGCAATCAGACAGGAGGCGCTGTTGCTTGATACAGAACATGGGAACCCCCAACCGGAGGTAATCTGTGCTTCTGTGTATAAACCAAATGTGCCTCCTCCATCACAGGACACCAGCTGGAGAGAGATCATGGAAGACGTGAAATCTCAGATGACCGGATTCACCCAGGAACTGTTGCGAGAGATTAAACCGCTCCTTCAACCAGCTGTTATTGCACCACAGCCCCTAATACAGCCCTATAGGGAGCGACAACGACCAGTTTCCCAGACAAACACCTGGGATGAGCAAGGTAGGCCCATTTGCCGCCAATGCAGACAAGCCGGCCACATAGCTAGATTTTGTAGGAGGCCAACTACTGCTCGGCAGGCTTTAAGCTAGCTTTCCCTGCTGCTGAGGCCCGAGGGGCAGGGGTTGAAAGTACAACAAAAGGAAACCTGGCCCACTGAGGCATTTATTGGCAGGTGTCCAACTATAGAAGTAAACATTGAAGGAGTTACACTGTCGGGGCTATTAGACACGGGGACCCAGGTCACCTTAATGCAGCAAAGCCTCTTTGAGCAGCATTTTACCCAAGCTAAGCTTGGAAAGGCTCCTATAATTTTTAAGTTACAGGCCGCAAATGGCCTGGAGATCCCTTATACGAGCTATGCCGTATTAGATCTGGAGCTAGAGGGTGCTAAGATACCTGGAAGAGGAATCGTGATTGTGAAGGATGAACACTGTACACACCCACTCATCATTGGAATGAATGTTGTTACTGCTTGTTGGACTGTTTTTTTTTTTTTTAAATGTCCCAGAGGGTCTGTTCCCCCCCCGCAGACGTTACAGAGACAGCGGGTCTGGAGGGATGCATTTGCTACATGCCGACACATTGAGGCTACCATGACAGAGGACGGGATGTTGGGGTACGTGCGGCCAGCCAGCCGACGGGTCATCAAAATTCCCCCAAAGAGTGAGGTACTGGTGTGGGGTCGGGCTCGGATGAGCCTGGGGGGAAAAGATTACTGTGCCCTAATTGAAGCGCTGCCTGAGACCTGCAGTGTGAGGGTAGCCAGGACCCTAGCAGTGATAAGAAATGGCAGAGTCCCTGTGAGAGTTTTTAACCCACACCCCTACTGTTTGATGCTAGATCAGTACCAGAAGCTTGGCAAACTGTCCCGGGTGGATGAAGCGGATGTACATGGAGCCTGCGACCTTAACCTGTCCCTTGAAGGTGACTGCGTTGTTGGAGTGACACTGGTAAATGCTGCAGTTGACGAGGAGGACCAGAAGCTGCCGATAGGGGTGAGTGAACTCTCCAACAGGCCTGATCTGTCTGAGCAGCAACAGGAGGAGCTGCGCGCCCTGCTGCTGAAATGGCAGAAGGTGTTTGCACAGCATAATGAGGACTTCGGACGTACAGACCTGGTACAACATCGCATCCATACTGGTGATGCACCACCTATCCGAGAACGACATCGACCTCTTCCCCCTGCCATGTATAAAGAGATGAAATCCCTACTCTCAGGTATGCTGGAGAAAGGTGTCATTAAAGAGAGCTGTAGCCCATGGGCGGCACCCATAGTACTGGTGAGGAAAAAAGATGGCAGTTGGAGATTCTGTGTGGATTACAGGAAGTTAAATGCAATAACCCATAAAGATGCATTTCCCCTGCCCAGGATTGAAGAAACCTTGACCAGTCTGACCAGAGCAGAATGGTTTTCTACTCTCGACTTAGCCAGTGGCTATTGGCAAGTTGAGATGGACACCCAAGACCAGGAGAAGACCGCCTTCACCACACCGCTGGGGCTGTATGAATTTGAGCATATGCCCTTCGGCCTGTGCAATGCGCCAGCTACCTTCCAACGTCTGCAACAATGTTTAAATGGCCAATTGTCAGAATCCTTACTGGTGTATTTGGATGACCTTATCATTTATTCACCTGACTTTTCCTCCCATCTACAGCAGCTAGATGAGGTGTTTAACAAACTGTGGCGGCATGGCTTGAAACTGCGTCTGGATAAGTGCAAACTCCTGCAGAAGGAAGTGAAATTCCTGGGCCATGTGGTGGACCAAAAAGGGGTGAGTCCTGATCCAGACAAAATCTCAGCCGTAAAAGACTGGCCCATCCCCACCACTGTAAGACAGGTACGAGCCTTCCTTGGCTTAGCTGGCTATTACAGACGCTTCATTTCTGGCTTTGCAAAGATTGCACGCCCCCTCAACCAATTGCTGACAGGCATCCCTGCTGATAAAAAGTCGCAAATCCGAAAGGTACAGTGGTCCTCAGAGTGCCAGACATCCTTTGATCACCTGAAAGCAGCTTTAACACAAACACCTGTTTTGGCATATGCTGATTACTCCCTGCCATTCCTCGTTTACACAGATGCCAGTAATCATGGTTTGGGAGCAGTCTTGGCCCAGGTCCAACAAGGGCAAGAACGAGTGATAGCCTATGCCAGCCGCAGCCTACACCCAACAGAGCGGAATGATGCAAATTATAGCTCTTTCAAACTAGAGCTCCTGGCCCTTAAGTGGGCAGTAACCGAGAAATTTAAAGACTATCTGACTGGAGCTCGATTCACGGTGTACACTGACAATAACCCTGTGGCCCACTTACAGACAGCTCGCCTGGGTGCCATGGAACAGCGCTGGGTCGCACAGCTTGCCTCCTTCGATTATGACATCAAGTACCGCTCAGGTAAAAGTAATGTAAATGCAGATGCCCTGTCTCGGTTCCCAGTTAACCCACTGACTGCAGATGCCTCATGTGAAAACCTTGAACTGGAAACCGTTCCAGTCACGGCAGCCATTGAACTGACCCCTGAGGGAGGTGAAGAGGAGTGGACAGGCAGAGAGTGGGAGGAGGCGCAAGCTGGTGATGCGGACCTTCAAATCATTAAGAGGTATGTGGAAACCCAAATGATACCGACGAGACCAGAGCGCCTGACATTGTCCCTTAGAGCCCAGAGACTGTTGCAACAAAAGAGAGAACTTCAGGTTAAAAGTAAAATACTGTGTCGTAAAATGATTGACCCGCACACACGAAGTGTGTTTCCAGATTGTGTGTCCAGAATCTAGGAGCCAAGAAGTTTGGAAGAGGATCCATGAAGCCGCTGCCCATGCTGGTGTGGAGAGAACCCTAAACCGGATCCGTCAGCGGTTCTATTGGCCTGATATGGAGAGGGAGGTACGTCAGTTGCAGCAGGGTTATGTTGCCTGTAACCTGCAGCGAAATAGGGTGGAGCCTAAGGCCCCCCTAAATCCATTCACAGTATCCTACCCCTTAGAAGTGGTGGGGTTGGACTTTTTGTCCTTAGGTCGGCCCACAGACACCTACCAGAACATTCTTGTTGCTACTGATCTGTTTACCCGTTTTTCTTGGGCTATTCCCACTCGAGATCAAACAGCTCAGACTACAGTAAAGGCCCTGTGGACCCATGTGATCCAACCATTTGGTTGCCCCGCCCGTTTCCATTCTGACCAGGGACCCAATTTCGAATCTGCACTGATGAAACAATTTTGTGATACCTATGGTATAACTAAAAGCCGCACAACTCCCTACCATCCCGCAGGAAATGGCAGTGCAGAGCGTTTTAATCAGACCTTGTTAAATATGCTCCGCTCTTTAGAGACGTCTAAGCAATCTCACTGGGCCGACTATCTGCCCGAACTGACACACGCCTATAATAACGCCACACACAGTGCGACTGGGTATACCCCTGCCTTCCTCATGTTTGGGCGACACCTGCGACTTCCTGTTGATGTAGGATTAGGTGTAGGTCCCCAACAGATGAGGCACGATGTAGGTGGGTGGGTACAAGACCACCAGCAGAAACTGTCCTTAGCTTATAGCCTGGCTAAACAAAGAATAGAGAGTGCAGCCACCCAGAACAAGCAGCACTATGACAAGAGGGCCAAAGCGTTACCACTTTTACCGGGGGAAAGGGTGTGGGTGCGAGATAGGAACAGACGAGGGGCAGGGAAGTTGTGTACTTGGTGGGACCCAGAGCCATGGGTGGTGTTGGAGCAGGTGGGGGATACAGGGGTTGTGTACAAGATTCAGCCAGAGAAGGGTGGCAGAATACAAAATATCCATAGGAACTCACTTAAGGTGTGTACAGTACCCCCAACCGAAGTCCCGCTACCAACCACTGAGCCGGTTGTCCAGATGCAGGGACCCACTCAGCCCATGATCTACGGGTTCCTTCCAGCACCGGTAGCCATACCGCCTGTGAATGTGGAACCTGAGGGTGCCCTATGATGCTCCACCAGGGTAAACTTTTGACAAACTCCAGTCCGTTATAGAGACTCATAACATGTTGCAGGGACTGCTAACTTTAAAGTGTGGGAAGATGTCACGGGGGGAAGTTTGATTTTATTTAAGCATGCTTTTATTTTGAAGTGTGGTGTGTGTGTTTGTGTTTCGTTGGTTTTACTTCCCCACCGGAGACATGCCTTAATCAAGAGTAAGGACTTACACCTGGGACCCAGAGAGGGGAGTGACTGTTCTTGGATAAAAAGGACACTATCGAAGACACCCGGGGCACGAGGGAGGACACGGAGGGCACGAGGGAGGACACGGAGGGAACGAGGGAGGACACGGAGGGCACAACGGGCCGGACAGCAGGAAGCAGACAGAGACAGAGCGGATCATCGGCCTGGAAGAGGTCTGAAGAGACACCGGAGCAAACACCGACCGTTAGCGGCTATAATTGGGAGAAGGTAAAACTTCTCCCTCCCGCGTAAGTCCCGTTTTAGACCGGTGTTTGTGTAGTGTGTAATATATAAAGTTGTGCCTTGTTAAAGGACATTGACTGGCCCTGGGTTTCCCTCGACAGGCTGCCTAAGAGCGGAGCCAGGTGAAGAGCAGGTGGTCGCCACCAGAGACCCGCGACTGCCGTTGTTGACCTCCCACTCCATCCGTCCCGCATTATTTTAGCTGGGTTTTAGTTGTTTGTGTTTTTTGTTTTTAGTTTCTTTGAAGGTAGAGCTTTTAGTTGTTTTTACTTATCTTAAAATAAATTGTGTTCAACTGTGTTCTACTGGCTGTACTCATTGTTTTAAAAATAACACTGTTTACTGCTCTCCCCCGACATGAAAGAACCTGTTTACCCTAACTTTAATTTGGTGATTCTAAGAGGTCCTAGGCCTCAGCTAAAAACCTAGGTGGCGTTGTCGGCACCTGTGTTAATTTATCCACCCTTAGCACGGCTCACATACATAATCACCAGCAGTAAACTGGACGCTGTCTGACTCCCTCACTCGCAAGACGGAGAATGTTTTCCGGTGGAACGTAAACTGATGTCTCGGTCCGGAGGGCTGGCAGTCGCGGTGATTTTTAATCGCATACACTCCGTGAGTTTTTCGCCGGTGACAGACGCTGTTTTTCGGGCAGAAATGTAACGGAAGAGTCGGTAGGACAGGCGGGAGGACAGACAGAAGGACAGACGCTTCTGCACATACAGCTGTGGTATTTTTTTTTCCCCTCATGTAAGTTGCCAAAGACAGTTACTATGTTACTGTTGTTTGGTCCTGTAACGTTGCTTTGTGGGACATTTCTCTTTATTAAGTTTAGTGAGAGACCTGTGCAGTTATCAGACTGTCTGACCGACACGCCCTCGCTCCGTGCTGTCGGCTTATCCGTTCACACTATTTTGGTAGTTTCAAAACAATTTTTTGTTGTGGAAATCTCTCTCTCTCTCTCTCTCTCTCTCTCTCTCTCTCTCTCTCTCTCTCTCTCTCTCTCTCTCTCTCTCTCTCTCTCTCTCTCTCTCTCTCTCTCTCTCTCTCTCTCTCTCTCTCTCTCTCTCTCCTCCCTCTCTCTCTCCCCATAAGATTTCCACACAGTCAAAAAAAGAAAAAGCATATGTCCTACTCATAAAGTTCAGTTATAAAATCCCTGCTGACAGCGCAGGTAAAAGCGATGGCCTAGTGTGATGGTACACTGAAAAAAAAGACAGTAATAATGGACAACGACTGACAAAATGTTGTGTAGAGTACGGGAAGTGAGATCTGATCACAAGTGGTCACTGGAGATGCATGTGGAGACGCATTCTAATAACAGGTGTAAACTGGCTCTATGAGTTTATTTCAGCACTTGAAAAGTACAGTATCTACACCGATCAGCCATAACAGTATGTCCACCTGGACACGCTGGTGGTCATAATGTTGTGCAGCCCCATACACAACAAACTGATGCACTGTGTTTTCTGACACCTTTCTATCCGAACCAGCATTAACTTTTTTAGCGGTTTGAACTTATGGTTACTCTTATATGGAGAAGGTGCTTCATGAATAATGTTATATACTGCCATTTATGTATCGCTGCAGGGGTCCAGTGAATGTTCACATACCCTTCAGTTATAAGGGGCTGCAGCAGCTAATGTTTACCCCAGAGAAGCCATAAGTGAATCAATTGGGGATCATTGCTTAATTCATGTGCCAATTTACAAGTTGTTAGTCTGATTATGTTGGTATTGCTACTGTTGTTCTGAAACAATAACTAACAACCTAGTATTGTTTCTGCATAAAAGGAAAAATGCGTCATGTCCTTTGTGGTGAAGTTAGGATCTGAAGTGTTGTCCACTTCTTTTTTCCACTGTGATCTGCAACCAGAGCTTTGGTTTCTGCAGGCCACCTGTGAATCTGGAAAGAAAACAGTGATCATTAAAATTATGGGCATTGGTGTTAAAAGGAAGCGGGCAGTGCTTCACAGCACATCTGCCTAGTCTGTGTCCCTATAAAGTCAGTGGCTTGTCTTTTGTGTTTGATACCTATTACAGGTAGCTAGTCTAGCTATGTACCAACAACTGTTAGATTCAATGCTACTGCCACACACTGCAGTCATCTCAGATTAAATGAAATAAGTACCTTGAAACAAAGTGCCTGTGAGGTGTTATGATTGATTGTGGTGAATGTGAGTGTGAAAAGCCACAAAGTTTTTCCACTGCATCACAGATATGTGCTTGTGGTGTTTTCCGGTTCTGGTGGAACTAGTGAGAAATGTAAGTGCACCTGTAGAAACAACAAAAAAAATGAAGCCAGAGTATGCACCAGAAAAAACATCTGAGGTTTTTGCATGCCGAACAAAGAGGATGTGACATTTGCGGCTGTAAATGCACAAACAAAGCCCACTTTGTCAGAGCTTGTGATTGAGGTTGTGAACAAGAACAGACAAATCATTGACAAAATAATTTGGAGATTGACTGTGGTTTTGTTTCACTGTTTGAGAGTGAGAAGAACCTACCTGTAATAATATTAAGAGATCAGGGGCTCTGAACTCATTTATTGTAGACTTTGTGTTACCTTTCTTTCCTAAAGGACAACAGACACTGGTTCCAGTGTTGGGGTCCAAGGGATGTGTCTGCAGTCTTTCCTATTCCACAACATAAATTGAACCTTATCTCAAATCTGGTGCAAGCAGATGTGACCATATAGGGGTGCACCCCTCTTTGCCTATGAGGACAGTACAGGTCATCTTAGGAAATCAACTTTGGTCTGAAGTACCTAAATTACCAATTTCCCAGGTAGAAAGTTATTATATAGAGTCTTCCCAAAATCCTTCTGTGGTACTCTATGGGTACCTTCTCCGAGACGGCCAGTTGGTGAGAAAATGGATACCCAGGCAGGTATTTTGAGCGGGATGATATTGTGCACATTGTTTTGCCCTCTACATAAAAACTTATTGTACATCAGACTGCTTGTGATGCCGTTGCAGGGCATTTAGGTGTTAGAAAGATATATAATCGAGTCATGCAACATTTTTACTGGCCTCATTTAAAAAGAGACATATTTGCCTTGCCACACATGTCAGTTGACTGGAAAACTAAACCAGGTAATCAAACCTGTCCCTCCATATCCCATTCCAGTTGCTGAACATCCATTTGAGCACATAACTATGTAGGTCTTCTGCCATGCTGCAAAGCTGTTAATAACCCTTTGCTTACAGTGATGTCAGGCTACATGCTATTGTGCAGGTTATCCCCTCAGAAACATCACCACCAAGTCAGCTATGAAAGCTTTGACACAATTGTGTCAATCCCAAAGATTATTCAATCTAATTGGGGATCTAATTTCTGTTCAGCGCCTACCAAGCTCAGAGCCAGGGAGCTCTAGAAAGGTTTCATCAAACCTTGAAGTCCCTTCTTAATGCATATTGCCCTGACTTGGACTGCGGCTGGGAGCAGGGGTTACCATAGCTGATGTTAGCTGCCAGGGACTACCAAGAGACTTTGGTATTTAGTTCTAGTGATGTGGTCTTTGGTCACACAGTTCAAGGTCCTCTAGCCACCCTCCACAATGACGGACAAACCATAGAGTCCCCAAAAACGTTAATTGTGTAAATGTTTCAGGGAGCAGCTGTACTACGCAAATGGTGAGAGAAAATCTACAGACAGCTGAAATTAAATGAAAAGTCTCAACGTGGAGAACACTGTAAATTTAATCCTGGTGATCAAGTTCTGGCAATTCTGTATTTAGTTGGCTCTCCTTCCCTGGCCAAGTTCTCTGGCCCTTATACAGTGTCCTCTTAAAACCCTATTTTGCTTGCGCTCCTGTGCCAGGTTCTGGGTCGTTGCTTTCCTCTGTTGCCATAGTGGCGCAGTGGGTCATTCACCCCTACCTCTTGATCTGGCAGCAGATTTGGAGGAAGAGTTCAGCACACCAGATCCTAGCACATTGAGAGTATGTCTTTAAAACTCTCAGTCACTTACCAATCTAGATGAAATGTTGAAACATTTACTTGAACCAAAACAAACTGAGTTGGTGAATCTAATTAAATAGACGAAAAAAACGGCAAAGCAAAGTGTAACATCTGTCACAATAATATTTCTGGGTCAACAGACAATTTGCATCGCCATTTAAAAACTCAAAACTCAACACCCGACAGTCAAAGTGGTGGAGGGAAGAAGAGGACCAACTAAGATAAAATGGGTTACCCCCAGGCTAGCTTCTTAAAAATAAATAAATATAAAAATGCCATCTAAAAAAACTTAACAAAACATTTTACATTAGAGTTTTGGAATTTGTACATACCCTGCAAAATAAATGTCAAATGTTGATGTATGAACTCAATTAATGATTGTATCTGCTATTTTCATGTCACTTTTAGTTCCTGTATCTATTTACAAGACTATGTGTAGTCTGCGTGGTTGTCTTGAGAATAATGAGCTGGCTTTAGTTCAAATGGGAGGAGACATTGTGAGGAAATGAAGAAGACTGAGAAGTTGGACTATAAAAGACAGACTTTAGGAGAGTTCACATCTTCTCTCTACAGTCATTCTCATCTCTCAGGGTTGATTGTTGTTCTCTCCGTTAACGATGCAGTTTTATGGAGTTCTGGTCCTGATGGTGACTCTGTCTACAGGTAAGAACAGCTCATGAATCATGATCTTAGCTTGACGTAACACAAACACATTAAAGTTATTAGTGTGTTAAAGTTATTGTTGAACATGAAAAAGGTAGTGGCTCGAAAGTTAAAGTAGTGTGATCATTATATTCTATATTTTTCGGATGTTAATAAAATACCACCACTTGCAAAGCAACCTCTCTGTAGAGTAATAATATTTTTTCCATAATGTATTTCTGTATAGAATGTGGCCTTGAAATGCTATACATGTGAATTGTGGGTGACTCATGTGTGACTGTGTTTCTGTGTAGCCTGTGGACTGAAATGCTACGTATGTACTAGTGGCAGTGAATCCTGCCAGCCCCAAACTTGTCTTTCCATGATGGACAGTTGTTCAACAACCACGATGAAGGGTAAGTTGTTTTTCCACAACAGACCAATTTATCACTAATAAATTTAAATAGATGGAGCTGATATATTTATGTACTGAATGCCTGTTGGCTTTTGTTGTCGATGACACTGGGGTTTTTCCATTATATTTTTCAGGTGTCACCATCAAGAGCTGCATGATGAGTAATGCCTGTATAGGTCCCATAAAATGCTGCAAAGAGGACTTGTGTAACAGTGCCATACCCACTGGTTCCAGTGTCTTCCTCCTGATGGTATCCACAGCCATCATCACACTGTTTCTCTGAGGCTCCGGAGAAAACCCTATCTGTAACTCAGGAAAAATAAACATGTAAAATCTGTGAATGACTACAGATCCAGAATTGCTCAATAAAACTGCAATATGATTGACCATTGAAATGTTGACTAATTATTTCACATCACTATTTACAATTTACTAATTAATCTGACCGGCAATCTCCATAAACACCGATCAGCTGACGCATTTATTTTCTTCCACAGCGGAGATATATTCAGTCTGCGACACACACACACACTAACTTTGCGACCGCATGGTGTAATAACGCTGAGTGAATCATTGTAGGTTTGTAGAGAAAAAGAGAGAAAGAGAGAAGTTACCCGGTGACCACGGTGGACATTTTACAAGCACGGAGCAGGTAAAGCAGTTTCACATGTTGGCAATAAATAAACAGTTGTCAATTCATCATCTAATATTAAAACTTTAATACTAATATACCATGATTATGATCAGTTGTTGATCCTGAGGAATAATGAAGCAGAACAGCATACCTTAAGATTTTGGACCTTTTTATATCTTTTTATTTTTCTAATTTTCTTTTCTAATTTCTAATTTCTAATTTTTCTATAAGCCAACTATGCAGCTCCTTAAAGCCCCACAGCAACCCAGGGCCCCCCAAACTCATGCATCGTTTGCTGAATAGGAATTGGCTGGTCATCTGACCTTGCAACCCTTCATCTACTGTAGATTTAGAGTACCAAGGTTAAAGTGCGATAGGAGTTAAACCTCATTTATTCCTTGTGCAATATCCCTGCTATTGCTATATAATCCTATTTTAGCACCTTACACATGAAATTATCAATCTTTTTGGCATTGTTGTTCCTATTGTTATTTAATTTATATTTAGTGCTTGGCAGATTAAAATGTTTAATCATGATTAATCGCATGATTTAAAATTCAATAATGAATTCAAAAGTAGTCTATTGCGCACTTTTATTTTGAAAGTAGTGTTTTATGAACAAAAGTGCAATAATATTTGGTTTGCACAATACAACTTTATACTTTAAACAAATAAGTTGCTTTTTAACTGCAGTAGCTATTCCCTTTACACAGTAGCAGTTAAAATATTTCTTGCACTATCTGTGCTAAGTATGCTGACTTTATTTAAACTTTGCTCTGCTGTGCAAACCAAATGTCTCTCTGTTTTCATTAGAGTTAGAGTATGTGAATGCAGCTCCCACTGCCCATCAATATAATGCACTGTAACTCCGAGGTAACTATGGTTACTCAGTGATGTCCAGTAGTCTTCAGTGAAAGCGACAGTTGGTGAACGTTGTAACGCCGTCGCTTTTGTAGTCTTTTCATACAACTCGTCTATTCTCGGTCTGTCTTGAGGGAGGCTCATAGTGCCGTCATTCGTTGCGATCCTATCTTCCACAATAGTAATCGGCCGACAGTCGCTGTGGCATTTGTTAGCTTATCTTGCTTTTGTCTATCTATACTTCTCCCACACGCTGCATCCAACGTAGTCTGCCTCCCTCCACTCCCCTCCTGTGACCCATGGTTTGTCTGGATGTGTATTCAGAGCCAGTGAGCAACCGACTTTCATAATAATAATAATAATAATAATAATAATAATAAAACTGCGTTAATGCGAGATGAAATGATTGTCGGCGTTAATAATGCGTTAACGCTATAATAAGGTGTTAACTTGCCCAGCCCTATTTTGTGTGTGTGTGTGTGTGTGTGTGTGTGTGTGTGTGTGTGTGTGTGTGTGTGAATGAATGAATGAACAATATTTGTGTTTTTGGTATTTTTTTTGTTTTCCTTGAATCAAGTTTCCCATTCGCGATAATAAAGATAACTGAACTGAACTGGACATTATGGGGAAAGGCAGCCCAAAGAAAAGATGTCAGGCTGGACTTAAGTTTCACTTTTATTTCCCGGAGATACCTATGAGAAAGCAAAACAAAACCATCAGAATCGCCAGGTGTGTGCGCACATACAAGGGATTTGACTCCGGTTTTACGTTGCTCTCAATGCACAAACACAGGCTAACTGTAATAAATGACAAGTAAATGTCCTGAATGGATCATTATTTTCATTATTTTAAATTGTAATAAAATTATGTGAAATATTTTTTAACTGACTTTTTAAAATACAATTTGGAGTAACTTAAACCATGTGAGACAATATTCTGTATTTCTGTATAACATGTGGATTGAGGTGTTATGTGTAGACCCCGACTCTGTATTCTGCACAGAGATCTTAACTTTATAGCTAATATGAGGCATTTCAAACAGACAGTCCTCCTCCTGCTGGTATCTTCATCCATCACCACAGTCTTTCTCTGAGGCCCTGGAACAGCTTCAGTTCCACATCCCAAGTATTTGTAGCTAATATTGAGTAAAATCTATCAGGTCTGAGCTGATTTATTGCTGCTCTAAATGACCCATATTTATCCAATCATATCTTTCTGTACAAGCCCCATAAAATACTGTAAAGGGGACTTGTGTAACAGTGCCCTACCTTCTGGTTCCTCCTGCTGGTATCTTATCTATTCAGTATGACTGTGTGTAGTCTACATGGCTGTTTTAGGAATAAGGAGTTGGATTTAGTTCAAATGGGAGGAGGCATTGTGAGGAAACGAACTGAGAAGTTGGACTATAAAAGACAGACTTTAGGAGAGTCTTCTCTCTACAGTAATTCTCATCTCTCAGGGTTGATTGTTGTTCTCTCCGTTAACGATGCAGTTTTATGGAGTTCTGGTCCTGTTGGTGACTCTGTCTACAGGTAAGAACTGCTTATTGATTCATTATTAAAAAGGTAAATTAATTAATTTAAAGTTATTTATTTCATAATAAAAGTATGGAAACATTTTTACAATTAGGGTTCATATTTGGCTCGTTGGCTTTTTCTCTCAAGTTTCTCTTCACTTTCTCTTACTAGAACATTTTCTGAGTTGTCAAAATCCAAAATGGGAACCAAAAAAATCTCTTTAAACTGATGGTGTTTTTTGTGAAAATGTAAAATACAATCAATTTTGAGCATTTTGAACCCTGTGTGACAGTTTTCTGTATTTTCTGTGTAGCATGTGGACTGAGATGCTACGCGTGTATAGTCGACAATAATACACCCTGCACAACAATCGGGACATGTGCCCCCGGCTTAGACCGCTGTGCCACCCTCAATCTGAACGGTAATTTGTTCTTCCACTTCAGAAGTATTTGTAGCAAATATTGAGCAATATCTATAAGGTCTGAGTTGATTTATTGCTGCACTAAATTACCCATATATATCCGATCATATCTTTCAGGTGTCATCATCAAGGGCTGTGAAAATAGTGCCACGTGTATAAGCCCCATCAAATGCTGCAAAGGGGACTTGTGTAACAGCGCCATACCCACTGCTTCCAGTGTCTTCCTCCTGCTGGTATCCTCTGCCATCACCACAGTCTTTTTCTGAGGCCCTTAATATAATATATATTAAGAGCAAACACATTTTCATTATGTAAAAGCTGTGAATGACTACTACATCAAGAATTGCTCAATAAAACTACAATGTGACTGATTATTGAATTGTTTACTTCTTTGGACTTTCTGTTTTTCACACACTCACCACAAAGTGCAGAACACTGAAGGGTCAACAAACCTCAGAGTCACCACTTCAGACACAAATAAAATACAGAAAAGATTTGAGGTTCTCTGTAAAGGAGATGCTTGATGTCTTACCGGTCCAATAACATTTTAACTTTTAATACACTTGGAGCTGCTTTTTGGAAATACCTTATAAATGACTTATTACCATAACAAGAACATTTGAAAATGGCATTTCATATCAAAGTTGCCGACCCCTGGTATATACCATCAAATATTGTCCACTAATCTAAAGGAAAGAATTAATAAATATAAAGAGGAAGTGAAAAGTGAATAATGAGTTAAACATGTGGTTGTCAGCTTAAAAATTGTGATTGTGACTGTAATTTTCCACAATACAGAGGTTATCATGTTGACATAAAGTGAAGCATGTGAGTGCATCTGTCCTCCACCTCAAATTGCTTTTTTATTGCCAGCACCAAACCCTGTAATGCCAGAATAAAAAACATATATCTGTTACCTTATCGTGCAGTTATTCAGTTTATAACCTTGAATAAAATTCACACTGAAGGAAATAAGGATAATTCTCACCATAAAACGAAACCATTGGAGCTTTGGGACTAGAAATCTAGATGCCCATTAGGTGGAAGACCGCAGTGATGAGACAATCTGAGATCGGTTTTACTTATTGACTGTGGAAGGCACATGAGGATGAGGATCAGCTTAAGGATGGAACAATACAATCAGAAGTGAACATAAGTTTCATTCTCATTTTCTGGATGGACGGTTATAATCTGTAGGCAGATGTCCAGATAAAGAGCAGGTCAGAGGAAACACGATGTTAATCATTAACACAATCACATTCTGCTGTGGCAGCAGTTCCCTAGTGGTCATTTCCCTTAAAAAAATTAAATAAAAATGCTATTTTTTGGCATGTGTGCTCACTGAATTATCTTTCTTTTTTCTTTTTCTCTTTTTCTAATTCAGTTCTAGTGTCTTTTCAGGAGAATTATCTATGAATAAAAAGAGCTAAATTATTAGTTTCTTTTACCCAAAAAGGCAGAAGAGTTGGGGGCTTTTTCTAGCTTAACCTTGTGTCAGCAGTCTTCCTCACAAGCTGTACAGCTCAAACAACCTCCATTAAGAAGGTAGGGCAGCTTGTATGTTGCCAGACAGGTAAAGTCCAGGGCTTGTCCCACAGATTTGCATTTTCTTTGCATGATGAAAGAATTGCAGAAGAGTTGGCAGACTTTTCCAGTTTTGAGTCGTGTCTGCAGTCACCTCCACAATAAACTGCAGTGGCTTTTATGTTTCCCGAGAGACAAAGTCCAGGGAGAAAATGGTCTGCAAATGTGTAACTAACTAACTTGTTTGTACTGTTTGTCTGTGAGGAGGGGCAAAAATAAACAATGTATGTACTGTTTTTTTCCCATAAGATGAAAATATGTGTCTCAAAGATACCACTCATTTTATGTGATGTAGTTTTATGTTTAGTGTGCAAGTCAAGGAATTTAGTCTAATTAATCAGCAATGTTGATGCCTTACAAAACTCTCGATTACTTTGTTTAATATAAGGTTTAACCCCTATCCATGATCTATTGCAGATGAGTGGAGTGAGGACAGAATGAAGCTATACCACATCATAATAGGCATAATATCCATTAACCTTTGACATAGTCTATGTTAAAAACAAGGAAATCAGTTTTAATTGTTCTTGAATGTCTTTAGAGTTGACAGCAAGGGCCAACACTAATGGAAATGTGTGTCCCAAATTACCACAAATGTCCCTAACAAACATTTCTGTGTCAACTACAACAAAATGGTGAGCCATGCATTATCATACACACTTAATGTCTTCACTGAAAGAAAGGAGACACCTCCAGTAATTCAGAAATGTTTCATATTGTTGGGTACAAGGAACAACATGTGAAGTTAGGGAAGCAGGGGCTAATATCTTGGAACTAAAAAGGTCCATCTTCTATAATTACAGCATTATAGTATGAACTACTGAATGAGAGTAAAATTATGTTGGGCGGAATTAAATGAGAATGTGAGCGTGACCATCCATACACAGGTCATAAACAAGCATCCACTTGTTTACTTCCTGTAGTCCCTAACAGTAATGACTAACACTCTGTGTAACAGCAGTATCAATCCACACAACCCCACCCCTAAGTACAGTTAGTACAATGTTGTACTGTAAATGCAACATGCGCAGTAATATTTAGACTACAGGCCTACAGTGTGTTCCTGACAATAGCCTTTTCCTGGGACCTCTGTTTATTTCACAGTAAAAATAAATGTGCACTGCAATTAATTAGAAAGTACCCCAAACCTAGAAAAGAAACATCTGTTTGTTTGCCTGTCCTATTTGTTAGCATCTATTATCACAGCCGATTGATACAGAACTCATTATCACTTCCAGCTCTGTTGCTCTGTGAAGATCATAATATACCTCTTAATATTAGAACAGGTACCTGGTAGTTCAAAGTACTGACAGTAGGCCTATACTGCAAGTTCTCTTTAAAATCTCTCCAAGTGTGATACCAAAATATATTTATTTGAGAAAAAGTATTTCATCTAGTTTCACAAAGTCAGCCAGAAAGACTTATGAGTGGTTCTCTTCCTGATGATGCATTTGTTGTTGTTTCTTTTTAGAAATGTTTTTTCGTTGTCTGATTTATTAGTGGAAGCCACTCTGCATAGGATGTGAAAATCCCTTTCTTTGGCACCATCTTGTGAACATCTCATGGTGCTGTGTTTGAAAAGTGTTGAAGTGAATGATAATCAGTGTGGGTGTTGAATTTTGTGTCTACATGCAGAATATGTTTGTGTAAAAAGTGTTCTTAAAGGACCAGTGAGTAGGATTTAGTGGAGGCGCCTGTCAGAGAGACACTTTGACTTACAGTTACCCAAAATAGTTTTGTTCCTCCTTCCAGATGGTATAAGTCTGTGTTAAACTTTGAATGTCAGATTATTGGTGTTGGTTATTGGTGAGCTTTCACATAATATCAATATTCTGCATTTCACGTGGTTTATTCAGTGAATGTTTTATACAAACAAACTAAAACAATGATGATATCAAACTCTAAACTTTATACTTCCTCACTAAGAGGTGGGCTGAGCTGCTGCAAAATCATAACAGTTGGCTACAACCAGGATCAAAACATTACAAAAACAGCCGGGTTTGTAGGAGTGGGATGAGTATCAACCAGGATACAACCAGGATCACATCTGGTCACATCTCCAAACCAGACTCAATGCATCTGCTATTTCTTGGCATGTGCTCACTAAATTATCTTTCTTTTTTCTTTTTCTCTTTTTCTAATTCAGTTCTAGTGTCTTTTCAATTATCTATGAATAAAAAGAGCTAAATTATTATCCAAAAAGGCAGAAGAGTTGGGGGCTTTTTCTAGCTTAACCTGGTGTCAGCAGTCTTCCTCACAAGCTGTACAGCTCCAACAACCTCCATTAAGAAGGTAGGGCAGCTTGTATGTTGCCAGACTGGCAAAGTCCAGGGCTTGTCCCACAGATTTGCATTTTCTTTGCATGATCTTGAGAGTCAGTTCTGGTGAACTGGAAGAGAATTATCTATAATTAAAAATAGCTAAAGCATTTTAACTAAGAAAGGCTTTGAGTCGCGTCTGCAGTCACCTCCACAACAAACTGCAAATGGTCTGCAAATGTGTAGCTACTACTACTCAGATTAGCATTTTAAGATTTTAATCGACTCAAAGCTTCTAGGTCCGTGTATGTTTTGGTCATTGGATTTTCCTTTCAGAAACGGGTATTAAAAAACAGAAAACGAGTGGTTATTTGATTTTCGTTTTAAAATACAAAAATTAAAATTGAAATGCAAGGCGTTTTTCTTTTTTATGGTCAAAAAGGGATGAGCGAAATTAAAAAAATTATTCGATTTTCATTTTCTATTTCATATAACAAAAAATAAAATCACTAGAAAACAGAAACGGAAAAAAGGCCTGTTTTTTCATATTCTGAGACCGGATGTTGTCATTTACAGGACGGTGCTGTGGAGAAGAAACAGTAGACTAGTAAACTGCGGTCAATCCAGCCGTGAGTCCGATCTCCGTGGTCAAATCAGCCGCACTTAAATTTAGAGTGTACAAGTATTCTCAGCATTATGGTAAATGCGGAGAAACAACGTTATTTTACTTCCGGTTTTCAAAATAAAGGTATTTAGAACAGTAAGCTATAAATAAAATATGTTACATTATTGACAATTTGGGTCGTAAGTAGTGTTTCCTGGCCCCTGATGGTAAATTGACTTTTACACATATGAGACTACAAACATACTTCATATCAAGCATCTTATACTGTACCAGTGTGGAGAAATTCAACAATAAAAGTCTCATATTTATGCCTCCAGAGATTGCATATTTTGACCATATTTGAGCTTCTGTAAAAACACATTGCTCAGTGATTCCTGGCTACTGATGGTAAATTTGACTTTTACACATATGAGACTACAATATACTATTTTTACTGTACCAATGTGGAGAAATTGAAGAATAAAAACCCCATATTTATACTTCCAGATTCCATATTTTCTTATATTTGAGCTACTATAAAAACATATTGCTCAATATTTCCAGGCTATGGGTGAAGCATTTTCATTATACTTCAATAATGCTGCAGTAATCATGACAAAATTTCACACAAATGTTTAATAACATCTTGATAATATAAACACTAAACACAAAATCCTACACAATTCTAATTTGTTTACTTTTCGCACAAAATGCAATGCCAGTCCACATTCTTCTTATTTTGCAGCTCTGCTGTGTCCATTTGTAGGTAAAAGGAAAAAATAATTAGTTTTAACTTCAAAACACCATTGTACCTACTGTCTCTTCCTCACATATTATTTTTTATATTATTCAGTGTGACAGCTGTTGCAGGTGGTTCCACATTCAGTTTACATTTTTACAGTAGCTCAAATATAAGAAAATATGGAATCTGGAAGTATAAATATGGGACTTTTATTCTTCAATTTCTCCAAATTGGTACAGTAAAAATGCTTGATATTAAGTATACTTGTAGTCTTAGATGTGTAGAAGTCAAATATATCATCCATAGCCAGGAATTATTGAGCAAAGTGTTTTTACAGTAGCTCAAATATATGAAAATACCACTTGGAGGTACAAATATGGACTTTTATTGTTGAATTTCTCCAAATTGGTACAGTAAAAATGCTTGATATTAAGTATGTTTGTAGTCTCATATGTGTAAAAGTCAAATATACCATCAGTAGCCAGGAGACACTGAGCAATGTGTTTTTACAGTACCTCAAATATGGTCAAATATGCAATCTCTGGAGGCATAAATATGAGACTTTTATTTTGGCATTTCTCCACACTGGTGCAGTAAAGATACTTGATATGAAGTGTTTTTTTATTCATCAGGGGCACAACACTTTAATGTAACATATTTTAATTATAGCTTACTGTTCTAAATACCTTTATTTTGAAAACCGGAAGTAAATACGTTGTTTCTCCGCATTTACCATAATGCTGAGAATACTTGTACACTCTAAATTTAAGTGCGGCTGATTTGACCACAGAGATCGGACTCACGGCTGGATTGACCGCAGTCTACTAGCCTACTGTTTCTTCTCCACAGCACCGTCCTGTAAATGACAACATCCGGTCTCAGAATATGAAACAACAGGCCTTTTTTCCGTTTTCTGTTTTCATTTATTATGAAATAGAAAATGAAAATCGAATATTTTTTTAAATTTCGCTCATCCCCTTTCTGACCATGAAAAAGAAAAACGCCTTGTATTTCAATTTTAATTTTTGTATTTTAAAACGAAAATCAAATAACCACTCGTTTTCTGTTTTTTAATACCCGTTTCTGAAAGGAAAATCCAATGACCAGAACATACACGGACCGAGGAGGGGCAAAAATAATTTTCCCCATAAATCAATGCTTTGGTCTCCACTGATATCAGTATATGATGAAAGCAACCTTAAAACAAATTAATATCCCATACATCATACCCTCAAACCTTCACATAAAACAACTATGTGTGTAGAACTTGAAAGTTTAAACAATGGCGCCCTCCAGTGGTAGAAAACAACATGCTGCAACAAGTTTTCTACAAGCAGAAACTTATATAATTAATAATTTGGAGATGAAAATATATGTCCAAAAGATGGCACTCATTTTATGTGATATTCAGATTTGGATCTACTTTCCTCAGTTGATTGTCTTTTCTTACTATTGTATTTGTGTACAACTTTATTAATTTGATTGTTATTCATGTTGTAAATACATATTCTTTGACTTTATTCCTTGGTAATATTTTCAATGTATTTGATTTTATTTATGTGAAAGCTCACCAATAACCAATACCAATAATCTGACTTCACTTTAACACTTTTCAAACACAGCACCATGAGATGTTCACAAGATGGTGCCAAAGAAAGGGATTTTCACATCCTATGCAGAGTGGCTTCCACTAATAAATCAGACAACGAAAAAACATTTCTAAAAAGAAACAACAACAAATGCATCATCAGGAAGAGAACCACTCATAAGTCTTTCTGGCTGACTTTGTGAAACTAGATGAAATACTTTTTCTCAAATAAATATATTTTGGTATCACACTTGGAGAGATTTTAAAGAGAACTTGCAGTATAGGCCTACTGTCAGTACTTTGAACTACCAGGTACCTGTTCTAATATTAAGAGGTATATTATGATCTTCACAGAGCAACAGAGCTGGAAGTGATAATGAGTTCTGTATCAATCGGCTGTGATAATAGATGCTAACAAATAGGACAGGCAAACAAACAGATGTTTCTTTTCTAGGTTTGGGGTACTTTCTAATTAATTGCAGTGCACATTTAAAAATAATTAGTTTTAACTTCAAAACACCATTGTACCTACTGTCTCTTCCTCACATATTATTTTTTATATTATTCAGTGTGACAGCTGTTGCAGGTGGTTCCACATACAGTTTACAGTTTTACAGTAGCTCAAATATAAGAAAATATGGAATCCATTAGTGTTGGCCCTTGCTGTCAACTCTAAAGACATTCAAGAACATTTAAAACTTATTTCCTTGTTTTTAATATAGACTATGTCAAAGGTTAATGGATATTATGCCTATTATGATGTGGTATAGCTTCATTCTGTCCTCACTCAACTCATCTGCAATAGATCATGGATAGGGGTTAAACCTTATATTAAACAAAGTAATCAAGAGTTTTGTAAGGCATCAACATTGCTGCTTAATTAGACTAAATTCCTTGATGTCACTACTTGCACACTAAACATAAAACTACATTTTGACTTTGGTGGTACCTATCGTCTGAGAAAATTACTATATTATGCTGGTGTGAACAAACTATAAGACCTGTTATTACACACAATCTGGGGGTATTAGCATCAATTAACCCCAATTAGCAGACTCTTTCTTCAAAGTCCATTAATTGTGTTGACATAGATACAAGCGCCTCTTTTGTATCAGGTTAAATGAATACTTTAGTGCTGAACTTCGATGTAATAGCCTTCTAACATTTACCTAAAATGGAATTAGCCTATGTCACAAGACTTTAGTGATGTGTTTCCCAGGCAAGGTCTCAGCACCATTCATTCAGGGCAGAAGTACAATGCTGTTTTCTTTTGCTGTTCCAATTTACTTAATGTCCCCATATATCTAAATGCATCCTATTGTAGTGGTTCACTGTTAATACAAAAAATCCCTGTAAATTGGAAAGAATAAAACTATGTTGTATGTTACATTAATCTAAAGTGTTACAGGTGAATTTTTTAGGTTGCAAAATAGGCCTAAATGTGAAATGTAGGATGTTGATGTAGCAACCAATGGAATATGTTGAAGTAAAGTACTGCAAAATTTACATCCTGATTTATATCACGAAAAAAGCAGACTTAACAGATTTAATCTTTTCCTGAAAATTATTTTCAAGTCACTATTATTTTTTAGAGTTGTCACTATTGTATTTGTTTAACTGTATATTATCTATACGTCTGTCTCTGGGATACTGAGCTCACTTTAGGTGAACTGACTGGTTTGTGAAGAAATGCAACTGTCAAGTTTTGAAAGAAGACTGACATTGAGCTTATATGTTATGTCATAACTCAGTAGCCTGTTTCAATTTACACCCACATCAGAGAGCAGACCTAATGCCAAAACTACCAGCAATATCTACACAAAACCCCTCGAACAGCTCCATGGAAGTCTTTATAAGTTCGGGGACAGAGAGGTGGCATTGCCGTCACAATAACAAAAAGTTATTTGTTTTTTTAGTTCAAATAACTTAATTTGGGGCCTTTTTTAAGCATTCCAAGCAAATATTGATATATGTGATTGTCTGAGATTAAATGCCACCCGTTAAAAGTCTAAATGCCATACCCTGGATGCATTAAAATTGCTCCACATCTGATCCTGGCTAAAGCATTACTTCACTTATACTATGTTTGTTAAATAGATTGCAAAATAAATGTGAAATGTCAGATGTTCCTGTATCAATTAATATAGTATTGTGAAGCAAAATACTGCAACATTATGTCCTGATTCATGTTTTATCTGCTACTAACAATGATTTTCAGGTCTTTATTTATATGACATGGCATGATATTTATGACTGTCTCTGGGATATTGAGCTCATGTGAAGACAGCTTGGAGACTTTGTGAAAAAAAAAACTGTCATGTTTTGTAACAAGAAGAGGAAGACAGTTGGATTATAAAAGGCTGGCTTTGGAAGAGATAACATCTTCCCTCCAGTTTTTCTCTCACAGGGTTGATTAAAAGTCTCTTCGTTCATAATGCAGTTTTATGGAGTTCTTGTGATGATGGTGACTCTGTCTACTGGTAAGCCTATATATATCTATAGAGTTATATTATATTTATTTAACTTACACTATATCCAAAGCAACTTAAAATAATTGCATCTAACTATTTGGACACAGAAATCGCAGAAATCATCAGCTTCAGTCAACAACAGATGTGTTTTCAGTCTCATTGTCAGATTTTGTAGAGTTTCTGTTAACAGTCCCACCTTGTAGTGAGTGAGTAAAGAGCATAATGGATTGACATTGTAACACAAATTAACATAATTACTGAGTAAAAGTTATTGATATAACTTCCAAAGGGTAGTAGCTTTTTAACAGTGTTTTTAGAGGGAATTAGGATTCATATTTGTCAGCTCATACTTCTCTTCACATTCTCTTAATGTAAAGTTTTCTGTGGTTGCAGAGGACATTACCTGGAACCTTTTGTAACACCACATTAACAAAAACATCTATTTAAACAAATGGCGTTTTTAGTGAACATTTGTAAAACAATGAGATTTAGATTTGATGTCATTTAAACCATGTGTGACTGTGTTTCTGTGTAGCCTGTGGACTGAAATGCTACATATGTAGTTCTGAGAGTGAATGCAAGGAACAAACTTGTCCTTCCGGCTTTGACAGTTGTTCAACCACCATGGTGAATGGTAAGTTGTTTTTCCACAACAGAACAATTTTTTTTACTAATATTAAGCATTTCAAATAGATGGAGCTGATATATTTATGTACTGAATGCCTGTTGGCTTTTGTTGTTGGTGTTGAGGTTTTTCCATTATATTTTTCAGGTGTCACCGTCAAGAGCTGCGGGTTACTTTCTTCCTGTCCAAGTCCCATGAAATGCTGCAAAGGGGACTTGTGTAACAGTGCCATACCCACTGGTTCCAGTGTCTTCCTCCTGATGGTATCCTCAGCCATCATCACACTGTTTCTCTGAGGCCTTCTTCTCTGAGAATATCATGTAAAATCTGTGAATGACTACAGAGAGAATTGCTCAATAAAACTACAATTTGATTGACCATTGAATTCATTATTTCTTTGGGTTCTGCATTTCACATCACTATTAACAGAAAACGTAGCTTTGTTATAAAGCCCTATTTAGAAAGGACAATGGTGGGACAGATAAGGTTTTACATCTTGGGGTCTTTAAATATTAGCTGCCAATCACCAAACGTGTTATTGCATTGTTTCTACAAATGTCCTTCCCTTGAAACAATAGTTTTTATTTGTCTGAGATAACTAAGAAGGACAGAGCAAAGACTCGGAAAATCACTGGTCCCAGAACTTGTAAGATATGTGGCATGTTGATAAGAGTACTGTAGCTAAAACAAAACGGTTTTAGGATGTTAACTGTTATGGGTAAGGGTTTGAGTGACTCCTCCATTTTAATTAAAGTCTTTAGTAATAAAAATGTTTTATATTTTCTGAAGTGAAATGTTTCTAGGCTACCAAGTGCCATAAAATCAGTTGTTTCATGTTAGCGTATGCCACCCTGTCATATTACAGACATTTTAAATATTTGTGTCACAAAATATTCAACATGATGGGTTGAGTCCATGACAGCCACAGTTGTCTAGAACAGTATGTTAACAGGCCCAGTTACCTCAGTAATATGAGAGTGTATTTCTATCTATTAATGTGCCTAACAGACTGTTCACTGTGAAGTTGACCGAATTAGTTCCTCTTCTGTCTGTGGGCAAAGCAATGGTATTCCAGTGTGAGTGTGGAAGCTTTCATGTGTTACACACGAAAGAACACCAACCTGATCATTCTTGGAGGGGCGCGGTTGTAAAAGGTTGAGAATAATGTCTCTGAACCTATGAAATCTCACAGGATAACAGCAGAGAAACACAAGCTATAATCACAGAGCCTCCAGTCTCTGCTAAACAGCCCTCATCCTGCATTAGAAAAGTTGAGAAGACTAATAGAAGCTAATAGAACAATGCCCAAGCATCAGGGAGAAGAAAACACTGAATATGTTAAAAAATGAAGCAAATTAATGATTGTTGTAAAAAAAAAAAAAAAAAAAGTACACAATACAGATGGAGAATTAAATAAATGACTCAACATGCTATATGGCTTACCCTACAAATTCTGGGACCAGTGATTTTCTGAATCTTTGCTCTGCCCATCCCATCTCAGACCAATCAAAACAATCATTTCATAAAGGACCTTTGTAGCAGCAATGCAATAACATGTTTGGAGCCCAGGATTTAAAACCTTATTTGTCCAATTTTGCCTCACAAGCCTATTTTACCTGAACATGTCATCAAAGTGGCGTATGGGTTCTTGGTGTGATTTGAAGGTCTGAAGTATTTCATTTGGCAACATGTTTTCTTTAAATAAATATAGCAAAGATCCATAACAAGTTCTAAAAGTAACATTTAAGGTAGTCTTCAGGATTTCAGGTGGTTTTCTTGCTAATCTAAGTGTCCCAAATGACTAACAGATTCCACTCTACGTGGTTAGGTGTTGATTCTGATGAATAATGAAGCAGAAAACCAGATCTTAAGATGTTGGACTTCTTGCTTTGTTGCCCTTTTACTTTTCACACGTCACCACAAAGTGCAAAGTAAACAAAACAGGACAAACTTTCTCACGACTTCATACACAAATAAAATGTAGAAAAGATTTGATGGGGTCAGATGAAGCTGGATGAACCTGTCACAAAACGTATTTCTTTATGCACATGAAGCTACCTAATATTTTCTTTTATCTTTTGTAAAAGACAGTGTTAGGCTGCACTTTCTTTTTAGACGTGGAAAAAAGAAAAAATCAGACAAGGTGACGTATATAGTATACGGCACACTAAGAATAATGTCTTTATAGATGAATAAGATGAAGAAAATCTACAGCTAATGCAAAAGGCTAGCGGTTTCCAAGAGTAGTTAGTCAAATCTAATATTATCTAAAGTTAGTCTTGTTTGTTCATAGGAGCTTATATAAAGATGGTTCATTGAATAATTTGTGTAAAACGGAGCATATTGTTGTTGCCACTGAAAACTCCGATTACATAGCTATGTTTAGGGTAACAACAACCTTTGGGACCTCACTGAATGTAAAGCAGAAAAGGACATAAACAACCGTACTACTTGTTTGGAGTTTATCTCTTTTTTTGTGTCTACCTCATAATGTAGGAAGTTCTCATCCACAACAATAAAAAGACCGTTAACTTTACCAATCACCACTTAAGAAACACTTCCCTTCAGCATTTCAAATTCTCTTTTACGTCACCTTGGAAATGTCTGAATAGATTTCACTAAAAGCCTCCAACGGTAAAATATTGGCCAATTCATTTATTCAGTGCTTTGACAAAATCACTTAAACTGACAGTTTGCATTTTGAGATCTACGTACAAATTATAAAACATAATAATTATGGATATACTGTGGTATTTTCTCACAGTTGTTCATGTCTAAATACAAGTAACAAACTATGCATTTGTTTATTCAGAAATGTTGCTGTTTAATTCAAAGACACCTTGTGTAAGATTTCATCATTTCTAACTTTTGCACCTCCTGGTGGTAGTATCAAGACTGACAGTTTACAGCAAGATCATTTCATTCTTCAACAAACAAAAACCATCAGAATAATTCAAAATATGCTCTAATCCTATACAATATCTATATGTAGTAACTTAAACATTTCATAAACAGTGCTGACTCTATCTTATATAGTAGAATTATTTTCAAGCAAGGCTTTTAGATGAGTTAACCAGCGCTTTACTCTCATGCCAGCAATCACTGTGTAAGGACAGACAGACGTATATATTTAGATGGCAGATGTCTCATGTCAGAATAAAATGTACTTTGCAATGCCAGTGTTTCAAAATGTGAAGGTGCAAAGCATCAAGCATATCACTGTGTGGAGTGTTTTATCACTATTCTGGTTCTCTGTGCTAAAGTTGGCATAGCTTAGTTCAGCTGATAAGGCAATTAAAGTCACAAGGCAGACATGGACAGCACTTAAATATGGCATCTTTGAGAACTGTTTTACAAGGCAAACAAGTAGTATAATTGATCATAATAAATCTATTTCTTACTGTGGATCAACAAAATTAATTATCACAAAACAAATGTTTTCTTTTAAATCTACCCTGAGCTGTGAATTTAACTTGTGCAGATGACAAATAGCATAAAGCCACAGATAGATTTTGGCACTGAAATGACAGAATGGCACTACAGGTCGATGAACATTGACATAAAAATATTTGTCCGTTGATCACATCAAGTACTCAAGATTTAAACCCAGAGTGAATTCACTTGAATATGCTGTATATACAATCAAATACTATCTACAAATCTAAAGGAACTAGTTCATAAATATACAGAGCAAATGAAAAATGAATAATGAGTTACATGTTCAGTGCTATGCAAATGAATGCATGTTAGCTTAAACATAGGTAGTTGGGAACATTATGATTTTCCACAATACAGCAGTTATCATGTTGACATAAGGTGAGGCATGTCCACTGAGTAGGAGTGCATCTGTCCAACTCAAAGTGCTCATTTATTGCCAGCGCTGAACCCTGTCAAACCACGATAAAGACACATATCTGTTACTTTATCATGCAGTTATTCAGTTTATAACCTTGAATAAAATTCACACTGAAGGAAATAAGGATAATTCTCACCCAAAAACCGAAACCATTTGAGCTGTGGGACTAGAAATCTAGATGCCCATTAGGTGGAAGACCGCAGTGATGAGACAATCTGAGATCGGTTTTACTTATTGACTGTGGAAGGCACATGAGGATGAGGATCAGCTTAAGGATGGAACAATACAATCAGAAGTGAACATAAGTTTCATTCTCATTTTCTGGATGGACGGTTATAATCTGTAGGCAGATGTCCAGATAAAGAGCAGGTCAGAGGAAACACGAGGTTAATCATTAACACAATCACATTCTGCTGTGGCAGCAGTTCCCTAGTGGTCATTTCCCTTTAAAAAAAACAAACATCTGCTATTTCTTGGTGTGCTCACAAGAATGTGCGTGTGCAAATAGTATGTGTGTGTGTGTGTGTGTGTGTGTGTGTGTGTGTGTGTGTGTGTGTGTGTGTGTGTGTGTGTGTGTGTGTGTGTGTGTGTGTGTGTGTGTGTGAGAGAGAGTTTTTGTCTTTAATTCTTCAGTGTTTTCAATGAACCCATGTAAAGTAGGCTATCTCGTCCAGGTCCACAGGGTAGTCAGTGAGGTACATGGGGCCTTTATCAAAATGTTCCCCCTTGTAGCTTTTCCATCGTCCTGCAGGCAGGTAGATGTCCCTCTCCTGCTTTCCTGGCTGTAACACCGGAGCCACCATCAGGTCATCCCCTATCAGGAACTGAGAGTCAATCTTATAGGCTGCCTCGTCGTCATTGGCGATCCACCAGAGGGGCCTTATGATTGGGTCCCCTGTATCAAGAACCTCGCCTGCCAGTTCGAGAACCCTAGGGGCCACCAGATTCTCGTGGAGCTCTGTGAACTTCTGCGCTATCTGTACCACCTGCGGAGGAAAGCACAAAGATACAGTGGTAGCATCACACTGACAGTTTCTATTTTATTTCTGGCATCAACAAACATTAAAGGAAAGGACATACTGGAAGGTCTCGGAAGGTTGGCTTGGGTTTTCTCAACGTGATAAAATAAACACTTTTTAAAGAGAGTATTCCACAGCGAGTCTTTGAGTAGCAGAGCTCACTGTACAGTTTTTGGACTGGACAAGACAGATTTGCGTAGATTTTTTCAGACTTATAGAAGATACAATTATCCCATAAGAATTCAACTCATACTGGTTTTAATTTGTCCCCTGTAATCATTAAATTCAAGCACAGGAAATAACCTAAATTTCTTTCCAACTAATACAACACATCCACCGTTTCACTTTGCTCACCTCATTGTCATAGGCCCATGGGGGTATGGAGAACTGCATGGCAGGCATGAAAGCAGACAGCTCCAACCATCGGATGTACAGCTCTCTGTCCGGCAGACCGTTTTTGCCATCTAAACCACAACCAAAACACAATGTCAGACTGGAGACTAAAACCATATCAAATTTTAATGTGCGTCTTTAACAGAGCTCACTTTCAACTCTAAAACTCTCTGTAGCCATATGTCATGGAGTGCCATACCTGTGGTGCGGTTAGGGTATGCATTCCCTCCTATCATATCAGGTAAGACAAACTGGTATCCCAGAATGCTAATGGTCAGGACAGTCGGGATGATGGACTTTAGGCCGAGCTCATAACCCCACACAGAGTCTCTGTCTATGATCCTAAAGAAGCAGGAGATGTTCTGACTCTGGTAGCCCACCCTCAGCTCTGCACGCTCACTGAACGGTATGGCCATCTCTGTGTAGCGGCGGGTGAAGGTGGAGGGGTCGGACAATGGGACCAGGGTGCTAAACTGGCGTGGGAGGTAGCTTGTCTCTCCTGCATCAAACTTGAAGGACGTCACGTTATAGCGCTGTTTGAGCATATGCAAATGTGAAGAATACCACTCACGGGCTTCTGGGTTGGTAAAGTCTAAGATACCTCCAATGCCGTTCCACCAGCGAACGAGAGCAGGCAGCTCACCGCTCGGCTCCCGGACAAACAATCCTTTCTCCACAGCGACACCGAAATTAATGGAGTCATAGTTGATAAAAGGATGTGTCCAGAGTGAGACTTGAAAGCCCTCCTCTCTGAGTCTGTCAAACATACCGCTGGCATTGGGGAACTTCTGCGGGTCAAAGTCAAACTCTCCATAGTCTGCAGTGTAGCGGTCGTCCAGCTCCAGATGGGAGCATGTGAAGCCATGCTTGGTGATGTCAGAGGCGTAGCGCAGCAGCTTTTCCTGAGTTACAGCCGTCTTGTGGAGAGCCCATGTGGACCACAGTGGTTGTTTAAACACTTCAGGAGACGGGACCTTGACAGGCTTTGGGAAATACCGACGGACCTGACCAAAACACACGCATGCAGAGTAGAGTGTTACTACAGAGGTATTCATATCAACAGTTTTTGATTGTTCGACTTTTGTATTTTGTTCATTTAGGAAAATTTGCTTATTGGCTTTCTAGACAAGATTTGGATTAGAAGATTGAAACCACTCTCAGGCATGTGTCCATTAAATCTGAGGCTATAGTCAGTAGCCAGTTAGCTTAGCTTAGCTTAATGACTGGAAACAGGGAAGCTAGCCTGGCTCTGACGGAAGTCACTTTTCGTCAGATCAACAGTTCAAAACCCCACATAACACATAACACTGACATTATAGTAATATAAAGCAGAGAAAAGCAAATCCCTACAGTGGAGAAGCTAGAAGAGACAGTTTGATGGTTTTGATAGATAAATGATCCACTCCATCCAAAGCGGCAACTTGGCTCTGATATCTCCTGTCATCTTCACTCCAATTTGCTCTTTGTGAATTTTGTTATGATATATTACACGTTCCAAGCAGGAAAGCTGGTTCAGAATTTGGCCACACTCTGTAAGTAAGTGCATGGAAGAGAAGTGTTCCTGGTGCCATCATTGTGTGCGTATCCAAGTGCAAATGCAACAATTTCCAAATGCTGCCGACTTTGAATTTACTACTTTTAACATAGTCGTACATATACTAGCATGTTCTATAAAACTAGAAAGAAATCAACACTGCAATTGGGTGGTTGTGCTCTTACCATCAAAACAAAATACACAGTGTGTCTATACTCACCATGTATTTATGAATAGAGGTAACATCCGACCCCACGCACACTCTATAGCTGAGCTCAGGTAAAGCCGGCTGACCCTCTGGTGGTCTGAAAGGAGAGTCCTGGTATCGGGCCTGAAACCTAAGTGTCCTGTCCTTCTCTGACCAGCCCAAATGAAATGGTACTGAGTCATTAATCTTGATGGCAGTTGCATTCGAAGACAGCCAATAGCGTTCTAGGATTCCCCCAAAAGCATTCCGATTGGAGTAGATATCACTGGTGATGAAGGGCTGCGGCTCCTCCTCACCCTGGATCTTGACTGGCCAGTACTGTGTTGCTGTCTCCGCCCCTCCGTACCAATGAGAGTCATTATATGCCATGGCGTGCTCGACCAGATACTTGTTCTGCAGCTCCTCCCAACGAACTCTGTAACACATTACTGTGTCCTTGAGTCGAACCGTCTGGATAAAGAAGTTAAGCTTGCCAGAATCTGACCGAGAGCAGCTCAGAATATTTCCCTCCTTAGAGCAGGAGTCCAGATCCAGAGTGCCAGACCTGAGACAGCGCATTGACAGAGGGGAAGAAAATATAAGTGAATTTGTTAGGCACTAACTGAGCCAGTGTTATTAGCAGGAGGCTATATTTCTGCATTGCTGAAAAAATATCAAGCTCACCGAAATGACAGTGAATCATCATATTGCATGTTATTATATAGAATACAATATCTTATATTCTGTTATACCATTTTATATTATATTGCTCTAATTCTTTGCATGTGCAGGGATTGTATTATGGGTAGTTCTGTCGATGTGAGCTACAAGGTTACAAGGTTATTGTTAGCCAAGACTTACTGGCTGTTAGTTTCACAAGTAAAGTTTTATTACAGGAATGCACTGGATTGCATTACAGTGTACAAATGTACTATTTTTCTGGTCACTCTCTAAAGTGCATCACCAGGATCATCCTAATCACATACATATTACAATTTCCTTACTGAGAGACAGAAAATTAATCTGCAGCTATTTTGATAATATAAATTACTCATTTGAGTCACTTTCCAAACAGAAAATGCCAAAGATTCTCTGGTACAAGCCTTAAATCTGAGAATTTTCTATCTTACCATAAATACGTTCAGGTTTTGGACTGTTAGACAAGGAGCAATGTGAAGGTGTCGCCTCAGTCACTGGAAAACTGTGATGGGTATTTGTCTTTTTTTTTACATTTTATAGACGAAAGGATACACCAAGACTATAATGAGCAGCTTAATCAATAATATAAATAATCTCTATCTACACTAAACCCACCTGAAGGTCATACTGAAGATGACAGCTCCCGCCTGGTTATGAATGATAAAACCATCCTTGTTGAGGTCCAGCAGCTCAGCCTTCAGCAGCTGGGCTTTACGGAGGGACGCAGAGTAGTAGCACCAGGCAACCACAGAAGCCAGCACCAACACACAGCCCAACACGGCTGCCATCACCAGAGGCCGGCCTTCATGAGCCAGCTTCTTCTTTAGTGGAGAACCACCAGCTCCCCCAGCCGTCTGCTGCTCCCCAGGAGCCACCGGGACGATCTGATACATGCTGAAGACTTTGGCAGTGAAGTGTGTAGGGAAGCAGGTTTGGAGGAGTGGCAGGAGTAGACAGCTGTGGTGAATTTGCTGTCCAGTGCTGATGAAAATGTCTGGAATGTATCTTGGATGTCTACCTGCCGATCTTCAGTAATGTCTTCATTTCTGAACGAGGGCTGATTTGTACAAACCTGCAGACAGACACAGATCAACAGTCAGGTATGGCACAGCTCGTAAAACCAAAAGAAATTAGCCCACACAGATATCTTCATATCACACACTGATCAACTTAAATTCCCTAAATGGGAGAATAAATAAACTGTGTATATCCAAGCAACAAAGTGATATATTGAGATACGTTCTAGTTCAATTCCACATCATCAGAGGGGGGAGGCATACAAATCCAGTGTTGGTCTATTGTAAGCGCTATCACACAGGGCATTTGCTTGACAATCCAGTTTATTTTGGAACCAATTATCAAGACTGACGGTCTCCAGGAACTATAGTTATAAATAGCTTTGGAGCTATTCACACTGCATGTGATTAAAGACATATATCACTCTCCCTCTGTGTCCTAATATTCTCATAAAAACATGTATTGCACAATGACTGTGACCAAATGGGTCTGTAGGAATGCTATGTGTGTACCAGCACTACACCACACTAGTGCACTCTCTGTGTAAGTCTCTCCAGTAAAGCTTCATGTTACTGTACTGCTTGCACTTGCGGCCATGTGCAGCATAGTTCAGCAGCAGCAGCAGCAGCAGCAGCAGAAGTTTCCAGCAGAGAGAAAGAGAGAGAGTGCACAGAAGCAGTACTCCGGTAAATGGTAGGAAGCCATGCTCTGTAGCTGCGTAGAGACTGGTGGCAACAAAACCAATGACACCATAAAAACAGGCTGTGATCAGAGAAAGTACAGACACCTTGTCAGCATGGTTGAATTACATTTATCTCTCAGTAAGAGCACCTTGGACGTGAGTAAATAATATTTAAGAGTAGCAGCCCTCAAATAACTGTGCTGCAGCACACCTACAGTTTTCAGATGGAGCCTAGAACCATATTTAACCCCCCATAGGTATCATTATGTTCGAGCGCAACACAGTTATTTTATTCTGGTGAAGGTTAGTGGCAGTGCAGCAGGGAGGGAAGTAAACCTCCAAATACATACCCTGCAAAAACTGGGTCCCTGCACAGACAGACTATTGTGTGACATGTCTTCCTCTATTTAGCCAGTTTACACAAGCCAAGCAAGTCTGTATGTACAGTTACAGACAAAACTGCGCCATCCGTTAACAGGATCAATCATAATTTTGATTATTTCTGTACTTCATACCAAATGCTATAACTTAACTCTGCTTTACTTCTGCTAGCTTCAGAGTTCCCACCCTGCCATGGCATGATTGGATCAATTCTAACTTGGTTTGTTGTGTTAATAAATCAATTGTTTTTGCAGCAGAAGCATTTCAATACCACACTGTGTTGTTAGAGTCTCTGCTGCTTTTAAAGGGAACTCTCTTCTATCATACATAAACTATAAACTAAGATTTTATGAATTCATGGCTCAAAATGGGAGCTAATGTGGCATTCTTCAGATCATTTAAAGTCCATGTAAATTAGCCTCCAAACTTAGACCAGACGTGTCATTTTGCTGGTTTTGTTAATCAAATGCATGCAATGCAAAGTAAACCCACTAACCCCAGTTGGCATAAAAACAGAAACACACTTACTCCATAGTGATTGTTAATTGTTTTGTGTTCACATTAACCTCAGACCATTCACTGAAATGACCACAGTGAACACGAACAGCGCCTCGACATTATGTTTATGTCATTTTCTAACAAGAGTGTCAAGGTGACACATATGGTTAACTAACCGAACAAACGATTCCGATGTGCCAGTGACTGATCGATAACCCAGAGGCACCCGTCGACACGACTGTTGACGCTGTATGGGGTCATTACAGCGACACGGTGACCGGCTGGACCAGTTGTCACGAACCGGGTTTCAAAACGGTGGTGTTCACGGTTCACACGGGCTTTGTTGGCTATGTCAACAGCACACGAATAAGTTTCAGAAAACACATTCAAAGTGTCATTCATGGCGTTGTGGTGTTTAAAAAAGAGAGAGAGAGAGAGCTTACCTCTGCATTGTGTACAGCTGTGAGCGCAGTAGCTCACTGCGCAGCTGCAGAGCGGTCTGAAGTTCGATGGCCCCGCCCACCAACGAACGAGAGAGAAGCGGATTCGTTCAGGGTTCTGTCACTCATTCGCTAAAACCTTCCAGTGGGCTTCTGGGAAATGTAGTGCGAGAATAACAGAGTTTGTTCCAAAAAAACACTAACATAAATCTACAAGAGCTTTTAAGACTGTTTCTTCGAAGCAACGGAGATATGAAATGGACATCCTAATGTTAACTATTATTACTTTATTTTGAAATTATCGCCTCTGTTGCGTGCAGCCGTTGCCCATGGAAACAGTTCAAATATAAATTACAATTCGTGGAATTTATTCTTTTTTAGGTTTTTATTTCCTGCAACAAAAAAAAGAAATGCGGATATAGCGTTGTGTTATTTAACATTAGTTGCCCCTTTTTCATGATTAACCTGCTTGTCTTTGACGTCGTTGAAGGAGCAGGGTTGCACAACAGTCCTGAACAAACAACAAGAGGTGAGATCATCCAGAGCAAATAGTTAATAACTGTTGTTGTGATTGGGACATGCTTTCGACAGCAGGTGGCAGCAACGAGCTATATACAGAAATGTAAATGACAGGATTGTAGAGCAAGCAGTCGGCTTATATAATTATTATATTATTATTTGGCAATGCAGATATTGTTGTTGTTCTTGTTCCAGTTGGTTAGTAGTGCCAACAATACAGTACTGTGGGTTTGTTAGTAGTTCCCCTTATTACTGTTTGTTGTTGTTTTTCATTCATCAATGGTGGTGGCCCCATTGGTGGCTGAATTTAATATCTAACTGAAGCAATAGTAGTAACGTTAGTACAGTTATCTATAACAAGTGACTGAATGCTGGTAGCACCCATATGGTAGCATTTGTAGTAGTATTAGCAGAAGTAGCAACTGAGGTTAAATCATGTAGGTACTGTAAACAAAAGAATGTGTGTAGAAGAAGCAGAATATGGGGAATTTGCAGTGGCAGCCAAAGCAGGGTTTCCAGTTGTGTAAAGTGGGCCATTGCCGCCAGGCCACACAGCATCAGGGGGCCCAAAAGTCCCAGGTTGGTTTCCTGACAGTTGGTAATTTAATAACGGCAATTATGTTGGGGAATTTGCAACTCCACCGAACATTAAATAATGATTTATTCTTGTTTATATTGGGCTAACATGGTCAGAATTTAAACAGTTATCTGGTTTATTGATCAACAGAATAATCAGCAAGTATTCTGAATTAATCAGTTAAAAAAAAAAAAAAATTGAAATTGAAATGCCAAACATTTATTATTTTCAGTATCTCAGTTGTCATATGTGATAGAAAACTGAATAGTTTTGGACCATTAATCAGACAGAACAAGCGATCTGAAGATGTCTCGTTGGGCATGAGCACCTTTTCTTTAGCAATTAATCAAATAATCACAAGATTAAAAAAGCAGATCAATCAATATTATTATTAATAACAATTGTTTGTTTCAGGCCTAAACATGGAGCACATTTCTTAATAAATTGGTGTTAAATGAAATAACCACAACTAAATTGACAGAAAACACTATACTATATATTCTATCTTGCCCCAGAACATAGACCCAACAATAGGTTATCAAACAATGCAAATTATAGCCTGATGACAAAAGGAGAAATGGGAGTGATGGGAGTAACACTAGAACTTGTGGTTCCAGTACTAACAGTAACAGTACCGGTTGCTGTAAGACTGTACGAGTGGTGATAATGTTTGCAGTAATTGTAATAGTGTTGTTTGTAGCAGCAATAATATTTAGCAACTCTCTTTCAGACCCTGCACTGACTGAAAACTCCCAGCATTCAAAGTGACTCATCCTGATGTGCAGGAGGTTGAAATGCTGCTGGTGTTGGTGTCCCTGCTCGGCTGCGTCCCTGCAGCCAAGGCCTGTCTGCAGTGTGACCGCAAGATCAGGCTCCTATTCGAGGACTTAATCCTGTCTGCTCCCACTATGGTCGACCAGATTGAAATCAAAAAGATTCGTGACCATGCCTATGTGACCTACAGGGAGACCAGCCGGGAACGAAAGGGAGTCGTTGGTGAGACACAAGACCTGGTTTAGGATGTTGTGACACGACATTAGTGTGGAATATACTGATAATTCATGTAAAGCCACTTATATCTCATATGTTTTCTCTTATTTTCATTTAATTTTACTAAAATAATGTCAGGCTGTTTTTTTGGGTCTGGTGATTGAAGCATTTACTAATAAGGGCTTCATTTTGTTCTGGATAAGGGAGATGCCTAAACTAAATATACTTTCTGTTTCACATTGCTCAGATCCCACCACTCTGTACAGAGCCAGAACTGAGTACCAGAGTGAATTTGATCGCTTCTTGAAAACCCAGCATACTGGTGAGAAACAACAAAAATAATTTATCCTGACTATTTATTCCAAATGAAGACACAGTAGCTGGTTGCTGTAGAAAAACACTCATTACAATTACTCCCTTGTAGCGTCACTAAATGTATTTACAGTTATCATAACAAACTCAATGTCCACCAGATTGTGAGACAAAGTCTGCTCTTTTTTTTAAGGATCTGCAACATTTGAAGCCATTCAGATCATGGAGAAGGGCAGGAAGATCTTAGAGAAACACTTGGACACATTCATCCATGACGGTAATTGGCATAAATAACATGTTCTGCACAGTATGAGGCAGGGCACTTAGTGCAAGTCATTGTTGTGTAGGAGATGCATTAGTTTCAGATCATTTGTTTGTCTCTCCCTCAGGATTGTGCCCTAACAAGTGTGGTAAGTTTGTCTGATCCCTCCCTCTGTATCTATGTAAAACCTTGTAGAAGCACAATGTGTACATATTATATATTCAGTACATTTACACGTGTTTGTGTGTGTGTGTGTGTGTGTGTGTGTGTGTGTGTGTGTGTGTGTGTGTGTGTGTGTGTGTGTGTGGTATGGTTTTCAGGGCTTTTGAAACGAAGAGTAATGGATTGCTTCTCTTGCCGCTATAAGATATACATCTGTCCCTCTCCCTCTGGTCAGCAGGATTGTGGTGGTATATTTTCATTCGTTCCTTTGCGTGTATGTGTATGCATGTTGTTTGTGAGTGGATGAGAGCTGGTCATACCTATATAATGGGAGTACATGCTGTCACGAGTGTGTAAATGTGTTCCTAAGCGAGGCACTGCTGCTGCCTGTCCATGTGCAGAGCTAATGAAAAAGATTATTCAAGTAATCCTGATGTAAATGAATGAAGCATCTCTCTTTTTCTCTCCTCTCCTCTCCTCTCCTCTCTTTTGTCTAGAGCACCCAGTGCCGGTTGAGGAGGGAGGCCAGGCAGTGTTGAACTGTTTCCTCCCATGGCATCCCCTTCTGATGGAAAGACCAGAATACCACTACTCATGGGCCCCTGGTGTGCCAGGAACTAAAAAGGTCTCTCTGACATCAGACACATAAGTAGTAGCTTAGCACTTCCCACTTTTGAACCTCTTTTGCCTGCTTCCTGATTTCCACGTATTACGCTGAGTCCCTTATTTAGCCATACAGTATCATCATGAATGTGTATATTTACCACCAGCTATTACACCCACTGAACTATCACTATCACTTCCTAATTTGTATGTGCAGATGAATGAGAGTGACTTCAAAGTCTTGGTAGTGACAGACGATTCATCTGTGGTCTTAAATCAGCTGCATGTGGATGAACAGGGAACGTATCGCTGCTCTCTGCAGGGCCGAAACGGAGGAACCGTTTTCTACCGAGTCACTTTCCTACTCACTGGTAGAGTACAGCTCTTAAATACGTCACCACAGACATTTTGTCAGATAGTATCCACGTCTGAAAGGGCAAAAGGCGACATCACATCTGAGTTAACGACTTTTGAACTGTAAGTTTCCACTTAAGAGAAGAAACACCAACATTTGTCACTTCTAAAGATATGGAACTGAATAAAATGAAATAAATAAATACAATTTAA
This sequence comes from Dicentrarchus labrax, assembly GCF_905237075.1. Lineage (NCBI taxonomy): Eukaryota > Metazoa > Chordata > Actinopteri > Moronidae > Dicentrarchus > Dicentrarchus labrax. Next base: position 14,306,994 of record NW_026136714.1, read on the forward strand.
AATCTGTAAAATGTTTCTGCTGTAAAACTGTATAATGTGACAAATGTCTCCGTTTTAGGTATTTTTTCGGTATAAATCTTAGTTTTCAGGTCCAGGGGTATATTAAAGGATATCCAAGAGGCCTCAAGCCAAATTAGAAATACAGCACTTAATTTTAAAAGAAATCAATTCACTACTACAACTCATGTACTTTGAAACCATTTCAGTTTTGTAAGGCTTATAATTTGTTACCCAGTGTGTTTGTGTCTGTGGGGTGGATTCAGGGTGTGTCAATTTCTTTAAGAGGGCGGGTGGTTTTTCTCTCATCTTATGTTGCTGTGTGGGCTTTCTTGTACTTTATTTAGTGTATTCTTCCATACATGTTCCATACATGTAATGTGTCCCCCACTGTCCCACACAAACATAGTCTTTGTCCCCCATTTGGTTTGTTGGGATCTGGTCACCCTGGCTATACTGTAAATATATACTGTAAACAAAATTGCCTTATAAAATAAGAAAACTACTTCTAAAAAAAGTGGTTTCATTCTCCCTACTAGTCCCTAATGCCTACAGTTCCAACAGTAACCTGCTACATTATTAAAATAAATCTTAAATATGAGGATCCCTTCACTTCTTCCCCGGAGTTCTTGTGCTTTCTCGTCTCGCAGGTTCTTATCGATCCTGGTGGAGCCTCCTGCCATGGTCCTGCTAGATTGCCATTACCAATACTGTTGTTGCTGTGCACCTGTCTGTCTCTCTCTCTCTCTCTCTCTCTCTCTCTCTCTCTCTCTCTCTCTGTCTCTGTCTGTCTGTCTGTCTCTCTCTCTCTCTCTCTCTCTCTCTCTCTCTCTCTCTCTCTCTCTCTCTCTCTCTCTCTCTCACCCCGACTGGTCGAGGCAGACAACCACCCACCTAGAGCCGAAGGATCTGTCCTAGGTTTCTGCCTTTTAACAGGCAGTTTTTCCTTGCCCTTGTCGCCAAGTGCTTGCTCATGGTGGTACTGTTGGGTCTCTGTAAATAATGTTTTAAAGAGTTCGGTCTAGACCTGCTCTATTTGAAAAGTGTCCTGAGATAACTTCTGTTATGAATTGGCTCTATACAAATAAAATTGAATTGAACTGAATTGAATCCCTAAGAGAAAACCTTTTGTAAAGGGAGTCTACAGCCTACTGTGTGTTTGTTTGGAGGTTGGTTTTGGTGCAAAATCATGTGAAAACCCCTGCTCATAGTTAGATTACTGTACAACTCTATTAATGCACCTGTGTGTCGTCCTCCCTCACAGTTGCCCCTTTCCCTGACCAAACTCACCGACCCATCATCACTCTGCCGCCCCTGCCTGATGGAGACAACTACTCACCTTTTCAACCCACCGAGGGCCTGCTGGTGCCAGTGATCGCCATGGTTACTGCTTTGAGTCTGGCAGCGAGCGTAGGCCTCACAGTTGTCCTGGGGTGAGAGACAGTAAGTGGGTGGAGGGCATGAAAAGAGAGAGCACGAGAGGTTCAGCAGGAAGGGTGGAGGTGAAAGAGGTGACACGGAACAGTCAGAGCAAGTGACTAACTAAATGATACAATGATACCAGACGGTGTAGTCACATAGTTCGAGGATTTAATCATGTTTTACTAGACTTAGGTTTATGTCATATAAAGATACAATAGATTTATAAATAGGTTCATTATTTACAATTGAAACAATGATGCCATTAAGTTGTTTTTCTCTGAAAGTATCATCAGTTCTTCCAGGAAGTCATGTTAGTTACCGAAGAGCAAAAATCAAGAAGTGTTGACTTAGATTTTAACACACATAAAGGTCACACAATAGGCAGGTTTTTCTGTTATTTATAGCTCAATGTTTGTGTTCATTAGGGATTACTGTGTTTGTGATCTTTATAGACTGATGATAATACAGAGGAGAGCCACGAAGAAGCCAAGAAAAAGGAAAGAGGAAAAAACCACACAAAGCATGGTGTAATGAAGATACTGTGTACAGTAAATAGACACAGGGAAGTTTTACATTGCTCTCAGTAATGTAATAAATTTTCCTAGCACAAAGTGCCAAGTCATGTCTAGGAATAACATGGAGGTGAGAAAATGTATGATTAACACGCAAATAGGGTGTGTTGATATTTTTGCTTATTTTTTGAACATTGAAAAAAAAATTGTCGATGTGAATCTTGGTGAATCAAATACTGAGCTCTCCCTCATAAAACAGAAAGTTTGTGGTGTAATAAAACCAGAGCGTACAACACACACACACACAAACACCCACTTAAACACATGCACAAAAAAATCCCCCAGAAACCACTCAACTTTCCGTAACATTAAGCAGCGGCGAGCCAGAACACATCAATGATCTGACCCCAGCAGGGACACGTTTCCCCTGAATGGAGTGATGGCGTTGTCACGTGGGCGTTTATGAGAGGAATCAGGGATGAGGTAAATCTCCCGGATTACAGTGTTTTTCAGAGATTAATAGCCCCAGCTATCCAATTAATCCTGGATAATCCCCTGTGGCAGGAGGGGGAGAGACGTAGAGGGGTACAAGCTAGCAGCAGATGTTTTCATCAGGGTTTCTTTTAGGGTTTATTTACTCATTTATTCATTCAGAGCGTCTGAGTAAGGGCAAACTTTTGCATTACTAATAATGTTCTTATAATTTTGAAGTCATTGTTTTCTTACAACACAATCACCAGACATTGTAATTCTCTGTTCGTCTTGTCTGCCTACAGTCTGGGCATTTTGATGACAAGCTGCTTCTGTTCACATAAGTTCTATCACAATCTCCACCACCTCCTCACCTTCAGGTGGTATGTCATATTTCCGATCACTGCTTCCTTAGAACTACAACAAATTCGCACCAACCTCTCAGCAATGTGTCACCCAAGATGTTTTCTTGGCTAATTATTTGACAGTCTCATTTGCTAACACAGGAAAGATAATGAAACATTTGAACCAAATGAAAATGAAAGTAAGCGATTGATTATGTATGAGTCAACGCGTCCAGGAGTTAGGTAACAAAGTTATCTCTGAAATCATTAATCACTGCTCAGGTTTTTTAGGGATTTTTCAGACTCAACTTCCTGAATCATGCATCAGTTTAGGCTATGAGCTATGACATAGGTTGTAATGATGCAATATGAGGGTGTGTGTGTTTGGATGCTGAGGCCTGCATGGATGGTGACAGGATGTGTTTGTGCGGGGCTGTTTCCGGTCGGACCGCTAAGATGGGGGCGAATGTTGAAAAAAGAAAACCCTCTTTTAAGACACCCACCATACAGAGACACACACGTCACAGTCATCCACCTCAACAGACTCACTTCACTGTGGGTTTATATGTGTGTGTTCAAGCCTAAAGTGCATGTTGAGGCTACAGTAAATGCATGCTCAGCGGCTCTACTGACAGCCATGATGAACTGTGTACCAAAGTGTGTGAGTGTGTGTGTTTGGACTGCTGTGGATTGAAATTGCAGCCTCAGCAGGGAGAGAGCATGACAGAGTGGGAGTGCTGCTGAGGGACCAGCAGGCATGTGTGAGGGAGGGGGAGAAGGGAAGTGGGAACATGAAGAAAGTGGAGTTAGAGGTTTGTGTGGGAGATGTGTGTGGGAAGGTGATTTAAATGTGGGTTATGAGGAAATGAAGACAAAGACGTCAGATTACATCTTATAGTATAAATAAATACCACACTGCACATAAAGTATACTTTTCTGTGTTTAACAATGCATTGGCTGTGCTCTATCCAGGGGCGGAAAAGATATCAACAATATCCTAGTGAGTTAGAATTACTGGTGTTTGACTTTAATTAGAATTGAGAGGACTTGTATTGAAAACTTCTCACATAAAAAACAAAAAAAGACTACTCTTGTGATGTACTTAAAGCCCCTTAAACCAGGTATTTCTCTACAATTAAATATTTACAACTCAATAAGCAGCAACAAAGTTCAACACTCAAAAATGAATCTGCCTTATAAAGAATGTGTGGGTATGGTTGGATCACACTGACTGACTCACTGTCATCAACTCATTTTGATTTAAATATTACTAAATCCTGACTGGAACACAGAAATATGTAACATCCCAACTGAGTCCCGTCTGTAGAACCAGTAAGAAGATGACAGACAAATACACAAATACATAAATTACTCATGTAAAATAACATAAACTGTAGTCACATAGTTTGAGGATTCAAGGATGTTTTATGAGGCTTAGGTTTATTAATTTATAAATGGGTTCATTATTTACAATCGAAACAATGACGCCATTAAGTTGTTTTTCTCTGAAAGTATCATCAGTTCTTCCAGGAAGTCATGTTAGTTACTAAAGAGCAAAAATCAAGAAGTGTTGACTTAGATTTTAACACACATAAAGGTCACACAATATTTCTGTTATTTATAGCTCAATGTTTATGTTCATTAGGGATTACTGTGTTTGTGATCTTCATAGACTGATGATAATTCAGAGGAGAGCCACGACGACGCCGAGAAGAAGTAGGGAGGAAAAAAACCACACAAAACTATGGTGTGATGAAGATACTGTGTACAGTAAATAGACACAGGGAGGTTTTACATTTCTCTCAGTAACTGAATACATTTTCCCAGCACAAAGTGCAAAGACATCACGTTTTCCCAACTGAGTGCCGCCTGTAGAACTAGTAAGAAGATGACACAAACACAGAAATTACTCATGTAAAATAACGTAAACTGTTCTAACTTACTGTACCCCGATACTCAGAGCAAGAAACTGAGAAAATATGTTTTCAGGGACTTTAAGGTCACCAAGAAAGAGCCAACACATCCTGTCTGTAACCTCAACATCAACATCCACTCACCCTCCCATCTGATTCATTACTGCCTTACAAATGCCTTTGTAGTGCGTAGGATTAAATATTTAACATTATTAATGTGAAAATAAATTGTCTTTTGGGTTTAATAGTGAGCTGTGACCATTTTTCTTTATTATAAAGGTTTCTAACAAATTGCCTTAAACTTAAATGGAATATTTTTCTTATTTTTGACAGCACAAAAAACAAAACTAATAATAAATCCATCCCACTAACAAGTATTGTCTATATAGCTCTTATCTCTTATCTGTGCCAAAGACCTCTATTGTGGTCTATGAACTATTAAAAATACATCGATGAGCCACGTTGTGATGAACAAAGGCACTGTAGTTTATTTTGAGTCAATCCCACAATGGAAATTACTGAGCCTTTTTTTAAAAAAATTGAAGTATTCATTAGTGTCTTGTTTTTAAAGACTACAATAACACTGTGGTGGTTTTGGTCTGTTCAGGGGATTTCTTTGAGAATTGCATAAAATATAAAATATCACCAGCCTGATCCTTTGAGTTGAATTAAAATGTACTCAAAGTGTATGAAAATAAAATTCAGCTACAGTTATGGGACTATTTTTAGTAAGCCCAAAATAAAATGATTGGTGAATTAAAACCATGTAATCAATAACTGGGACAGGCCTGAATCTTCATAAACTGAGAAGTAAGAACCACTAGATGCATCTGTGATAGATGTTTGGGGGGGGGTTACAGTGTAATAGACTACAATGTAATAGAGAAGAAAGATACAGATGCTCTAGGTTTCCCAGCAGAGCAGAAATAAGAAATAAAATAATTTTATCAGTGCAACAATTTATAAAGTACAAAAAAAAAATAGCAACATGCAGAACACAGAAATTAAAGCCTTGAGGGAAAGTGTGTGGCTCTGGTCTGCAGTGGTGCAGTGGACTAGAGAAGCACCAACATCTCACCCAAATAACAAAACGTCACACTCTTTCCCCTGAGCGAGGACCGCGCGGCCAGGGTTGGGTTGTAGCTCTCGACATTACGTCATTCAGCACAAAAACACGGGATAACCCCAAACGACCACGTGCGCGGTAGGAAAATCGGGTTTGACGTCATTCATATGAAGAGCGCCGGGCAGGCCATATATGGTCGTCTCGCCTCTGACGTTGTTCCTTCTGTGGAAAAAAAAAAGGGCGGGTCCGCGGTGGCCGCGCCCCTCTCCCAGCTGTTATCAATGAACAAGTGAAACTCTCAATCTAAAGCTGATTTTAACTGACACGGCGAGCAGTTCCGCTCTCCAGATACACTTAAAGTAGATTTTAAAACCATCTCCAAAAGTACTTTAAAAACTTTTTTTTTTATAAATAACACTTTGCAGCCATGACGTCTAGCAGTGAGCCTTTAGAGATAACTGGCAATGAGCTGGTTCACATATTGAGGACCCCCCGGGACCAGTACACCTCTGCTGGGTGTGTGGTGCTGGACTGCAGGCCTTTCCTCGATTTTTCTTTCGCGCATCTTTTCGAGTCCCGAAACGTCAACTGGAACTCAATGCTGCGCCGCAGGTCCAAGAGCTCAGCGGTGGCTCTGGAGTGGCTCATCGGGGACAAGGCGCTCCTGGGCCGGCTGCGACGCGGGGAGTTCTCCCCGGTGGTGGTGGTGGATGAGAGCAGCCGCTCCGTGGCCGAGCTGAAGGCGGAGAGCGTGGCCCAGATGCTGCTCACCGCCCTGCACAACGAAGTTCAGACGCAGATCTGCTTTCTACAAGGTAATAAAAGTGAACACGTTTAGTATTTTAGGCTGAAATTGAGTTTTTGACTTTGCAAGAACAAAAACAAAAATGTGCTACTAATTTGTACTAGAAATAGCCTAACAAATATATTATTAACTAAAATATGTTTAGGTATAAGAGTGTAACTTGTTTCTAAATGTAAAAATCTCCATAATCAACCCTAAAGGATAAACAAACTTATTTAAAAAAAGAAGTGTATAGACAGGTTGACTTTTTTAATGTTTACCACATCATTATTATTGTTCCACACAACACATTTTAAGGAGGACTTCAGTGAAAGCTTGCGGCTTAACTAATACTGTGACCTCCTTTTAGGTGGATTTGAGGGATTTTCAGAGGCCTATCCAGAGCTCTGTTTCAGCTCTGCCAGCAGTCACCTCTCTACAGTGGAACCAGAGCCAATAGTGACAGGTCGTAGGACACCAGCATATGATCAGGTAAGATCAAATTCACTTGTATAAGAGCTAATAGATCATATACAATGTAATATGACTTAAATGGAAGAGTTTGTATCCAACCTCTCCCTAAGCAATGGAAACATATATGACTCCATAGTGATTATTGTTGGTTTTGTTAATTGCAGGATGGTCCAGTGGAGCTGCTCCCCTTCCTGTTTCTGGGCAGTGCCATCCACTCCTCCCGCAGAGAGACCCTCACAGCAGCGGGCATTACAGCTGTGCTCAACGTTTCCTCTACGTGCCCCAACTTCTATGAGGGGGAGTTTCAGTACCTGCGCCTCACTGTGGAGGACAGCCTAGCTGCTGACATCAGAGCCTGCTTCTCCACCGCCATTGCCTTCATCGGTGAGTCTCTCATCCAAACATCCATAGCTCCCAACCTGTGTACAGTGGCAGCCTGAGAGCAAAGTTCATTGTGCTCACTGTAAGTTAGTAAACACACAGTGAATTAGTCTCGTCTTGGTTAAGTAAGCCAATGTTTTACACTCTTGAAGAAGTAGAAAGTATCCAAAAAATGTCTTTAAGCAGCTTGTACGCGATAATCCATCTTGTGTTGTAGACTTATGAACCAACGGAGTAATCGTCTCATTGCAAAACAGCTGCATTATGCTGCACTAGCTGCAGAACAGAACATTTAAATTAGTTATTTTGCTGGTTTTGACCCCTTTTTTTTTTTTTTTTTACATCAAAGTTCAGCACTTATAGGAACTAACTGTGATTGAATTTGCATTAGCATGGTGAATAGATTGTTCCTCCAGTCAAACAGTTTAAAGCTTCCTTTGTATTGCTGCTTGTAAAACGCTCTCAGTGATGTCAAAGAAACTCATGTGCAATGGAGCGCAATATGCTGATCTCTCTTCCTCTTTCCGTCTTGTCTTTTCCGTTCCGCCTACAGACTCGGTGAAGCAGGGTGGTGGTCGGGTGCTGGTGCATTGCCAGGCAGGTATCTCTCGCTCTGCCACCATCTGTCTGGCCTACCTGATGCACACGCAGCGCGTCAAGCTGGATGAGGCCTTTGACTTTGTGAAGCAGCGGCGTCAGGTCATCTCCCCCAACCTGGCCTTCATGGGACAGCTTCTGCAGTTTGAGACCGACGTTCTCTGTCAGGGTTGAAGGTGCAGACACATTAAGAGGAAGGAAACTGACACGACTGTACTAAATGTATTAATTCCCTTGCTTCTTGGCACTAAGCTGGACATTATCAGGACTTTATCAGTGTTTGTACAAATATACTGTTTGTGCTATTGAAACTAGTACATTTCAGAGTATACTTTGTACGTTCAGGGAAAAGCTACTTGTGCTGCTGGCATCACATAGCTGGGGATCTCCTATTTTCAGGAGAAACTGACACCAAACTGCCGTTGGCATTATATAACTCCACTGTTATAACTACATTATGAACAATTGTGATTCTGAGCCAGCACGTTGGAGCAGCTATGAGGTCATTTCCCTGGCATTTCATGCTTAAGGGGAATCATGCCTGCTCATCTGTTTTTGTGTGTGTCTGTGTTATTTCGTTTGACTTATGTGCCTGATCTTTTGCAAGGGCTGTCTTATTTTCATACTGAAAGTCATTCCTGCGCAGTTACGACCACTGTGATCCGACACATCTTTTTATGAGACAACACTGTGTAAACTATTTAAGGCAATACTGGATGAATCTCACATTTCAGTGTCGTCTAATTTATAAAACTACAGTTGGTGTCTAATCATAAGTCTAATCATTCTGTATCGTCAGACATATTACATGTTGTACACTCACACTGGAAGTTGTTTTTATGATGTAAATAGAGTTTTATTTTTTATTTATTTGAACATTTGTTAAGACAGTGTTTGCATTATTACTGTCTGTTACTGCACTTTATACTTACAAGGTTTGGCCTGCTGTTTTTCCCACTAAAATAAAAACATGCTGGAGAGAACAATGAGTCTGTTTACTCTGTATAATGTCCTTTTTTCATTCATACTGTGGCTCACATTTCAAGGCTTATATCCAGAAAGATATAGTTAATACATAATTTTTATTTATATAGCATCTTTAAAAAACAAAACAAAGTTATAAAGTGCTTTATAATAAAAGCAATGAGCTCCAGAATTTACAATACAAACAAGATTAAATACGTTACGGTAAATACCATCAGTTAAGAAAAAGCCAAACAATAAAATGGAGTCTTTAGAAGAGATTTAAAAGAGGATGCAGAGTTTGCCTCCCTAAGATCACCAGGCAGGGAGTTCCACAGCTGAGAGGACAGCAAAAGTCAGGTCACCTTTGGTCCCTGCTAGAGGATTTTGAGCAGCGATCAAGCTTGTTGGAGTTTAGTGAATCATCTATATAGTCCGGCTCCAGCTCTCCAGACAGGCGCAGTAATCTCAGACCAGTCAGCCCTGAGTGTGTTGCAGTCTCTTCACAGAACACATTACAAATGCATTTTCACACACTGACCTTGCTGCACTCCATTCGCTCTCACTAAACCAGATGGTATTAAACCCATGTTCTGCTGAGTATTTTGGAGGATTATCCACAGAGAATGGGTTTTACAGTATGAAGTCCCTCTGACCTCATCAACCACTGACATAAATTTCACATCCACTTCTTCAAGTTGTGAGAAAAACCTTGGACATTTGTTACAAGGACTTTTTTTTTAAAACAATGAAAGTATATTTGCAAGAAAGCCATAAAAGGCATTTTTAATGAGGAAGTGAGGAAAGTCCATATCACTAATTGTGTTATATTTGTGAAACTTTGATCCAATGACAACTGAAAAACTATTTTTTATTATTATCATTTAACTCCATAAACACAAATTATACATTAACGTTACATACTGCATATTTCTTTACTGATCTACTGTTTTTTACACTGACCGTTGTGATCAACTGTTTGTCTTTGTTGGTCACAAAAATATTAGACACAGTTCATGTACCTCGTTTTGTCTTGGATAAAGGTCTCCTCTCCATGAATTCCCTCCCAATCCACAGCCATTCATTGTATTTTGAAAGTTGAACTGTTAAATAATGTCAAATAGGCATAAATGATAAACAACTACCACTAATAAAGACAAGCTCCCACCACTTCCTCACCCCCAAGCTAATTATGCCACCCACAGTCTTTTTTCGGCCATAACTAAAATAATCCACTTCCTCTCATTTGCAAGTATCCACTGCCTAGCATCTACGTAAGCACGCTGTTACGCTTGACTTCTTCCTTCCATGAGCCACAGTTTTCCAGGCAGAGGACAGAGAAATGCACCTCGGAGATTTCAGGTGTTGATTAAGACTGGGAGCTCACTAAACTGAAAGTGAAAAATAACATTTGTTCTTCTTTCTGTTTATTTACATTTTCATAGTCACTTTCAATTCAAATTACTATATTAAGTATATACATCTAACAAACTGTAGCCTCTAGCCTCTTGAGTCACCCTTTTAGGTTCCATTTCCACCGTAGTTTTGCAATCTGCCGCATCACAGATAGATGCCACTAAATCCTACACACTGGTCCTTTAAGGGAGATATATAGCCTAACTGATAGGGGTTGTTTTAGTGCATGACATTACTGTAGACTGTACAGGTGGTCAGTGTTTGAAAGAACATTTACTTAAGAACAATTTTGAGGTATTTTTACCTGAATATATCCATTTTATGCTACTTTATACTCCATTGATGTGATAGCTATACTTACCAGTTACTTTTCAGATTAAGATTTTACATATACAAATGTATGATAACCTATAAAACCTACAAAATACAATACAGAGTAAATCCCCATATTTTATTTATCTCATTCCATTTTTCTTTTTTATCTCATCTTATATTATCTTTATATGACTTGTGTTGTTATTGCAACTAATGCTTTTGCTGCTGAGCTCACTGTTCCCGTCCAACACATCTTATTGTATCGTTGACCCAGTGTTAACCTACATACGACTAAAATCTGAACTGAATTAATGATCAAACCTGTGGTTTCCAACCTTTCTGGCTTGTGTCCACTTTATTAAAAAGCTCTATTTGGGGGCTTTATCACATTTCAGATATCTCTGAGTTGTTAGCAGTCCACCAAAGAGACATTTCTCCTCTCAACAGTTGTTTCATTGAAATAATTGTTAGAGCCCAAAAGCAAAAGATTAGAGGAAAAGAAGAAAAGATTAAAGAAAAGTTTAATTACAAATCCATGTAGCCAGATTTGTCTTTGTCTTGCCTCTAACCTTAGGTTATAAAATATATATAGATCCAATTACCAGCCATTTGTCTTTTCTTTTTCTTTTACTCTTAATACTTTAAGTAAATATTGCTGATAATAATACTTACTTATTTTTACATCAAGTAGGATTTTGGGTACAAGACTTTGTTTTTTTGGTATATTTGCAAAGTAAAGGATCTCAGTACTTCTCCCACCACTAGAAATCAGCCACTACACCTGTGTTCTCACCAAAACAGTACTACGAGCATTGGGTATTAGTTTGTAGTGAGACAGCGCTCTCTAGTGACAACCTCTGAAATGACCAGAAATCAAGATGAATCAAAAGTATCCAGCAGATGACGCCAGCAGACTGTTTATTGACTGCGGCAGCCTCTTTATTACCAAGATAACATAGAAAAGCCAGGCACACCTTATACATAATTGTCCATTAACACCTTTTAATGACTTTTGGTGTCATTTCACTTGATCATTTATTTATCTCTGAAAGCAGACTGTTCCACCTCCCTTTCATTTGAATGTCTCTCATCTTGTTTGTAGTATTCACTTCCCTCTCAGTCATACTGGCTACCTAATGGAAACAGACTCAAAACGTTACTCACACTCTGCGTCCAGATTAAACTAGTGTCACGATCAATCATATTACGTTAGGCCGTGGTGATACCTCCCAATGGTGTGTTTGTGCATTTGTGTGTGTATGTGCCTGTATGTACAAAAAGAAGCACATATGAGATGAGGGATTTTGTACAGGGATCCTACTTCTGGTAGATGTAATGATTTACAGTGTTTGCTAGTCACATCTGCAGATTGTCACTCTAATAAGAAATCCCAGATGGAGAAACCTGCTATTAGATAGTGTGAGCAACATGAGTGATATTGTTAGCTGGAGAATATAACATACACATACACCGGCCTGCAGGCACACAAACAAGCAGCAGTTGTCATTATTAAAAATTCAGACAGGAAAATTACAGTATGACCATCTGGGAAAGCTCCCTGTGATTGTTTAAACGCACACACTTTTAAAGCTATACTGTATTTCTGAGGACCCTGATTAATACAATGCATTCCCAAGTCCAGTGAAAGTGGCTGTCATCATATGAACAGATGGGAAATAAGATAAAGACATTTTGTGCTTCACATATTTTCTGATCTTTCTTCTGATTTAAGTAATTTTCTCTTTGTAGGTCTCTAAAAACTTTCAAATAATCAATCTGAGAAGACAAAATCACTTTTTATTTGCAACCTATTGTCAAATGCAACCTTGTAAGTAGACTGTATTTCTATTTAAAGCTGCTGCCAACCCTAACCTTAAACATCACAACAACATACTAACTCTGATCAGCAACTTAACTGAAACTTACTAAACGTAAATCAATTTTTAACCCTGAACTCAATCTTTGTCAGCTAAAATTTCCTAACTTTCCAACTCTGTCCTTGCTCTCATGTTTCAAAAACACTAGTCCTCACAAAGGTAGAGGAACATGAGCACACACACAAAAAAAAGGAGGCAGAATCAAGCCAATAACTCAAAAAAAAGGTCCAAATTGAAAGCATCCAAAGGGCAGGTACTGAACTATAATTGATTTGGACCTGAACCATAACGTGCACAGACTCCCACCACAACACTGCATTATGCTGACCTGCAGTTGTCTGGCACTCATTTGGGAAACAGCCTGTAAAGACAATTTATCATCCCTTCTTCTTAGTTTTGTTTAATCTTACCACACCAAAAGACTCAAAAAAAAAATTTCAAAAACATAAAGTTTTCTCAGAGAGTGGGTTCCCTTTCCAGACCAGGTGCAAACTTTTCCAGTCTGGATGTCAAACAAGAATTACTGATCCAGAGTGCATGATCCATGACAGCACAAGTTCCTCCAGGCTTGTGTATTACGTGTGTGTGTACAGATGCTCTTATGCAACAAGCACTCCAGAAGTGATGTACTGTTCACTGAACGCTGTTTGCTTCTCAGTCTCCATAACCTTGGCATCAGTGACACACCCCTCTCCCCCAGAATGCATTTTCAGCGTGTTACTAAGCGCAGTTCGCCCATGGAAACAGAGACACTTGATTGGAGTGCTCTCTCCCGCTAAAAGCTTTATTCTCTTTCCCTTTATATTTAGAATGTGTAGCGTGGAGAGAAAAATGTACAACCATTATTGGCTGCTGGCTTCAGGTCACACAGTCACAGAGCAGGGCTTCCAATTGTAATTCCATGGCTGGCTAACTGGGCTTCTCTCTCATTAAAGCAGTAAACTGTGGGGGACGCACTACAAAAATAAGTAAACAGGACCTCCTACCCACACACCATTCATAAGATTGTGTGTGTCCATGTGTAGGCTGGGGAATGTGTGTGTGTGTGTGTGTGTGTGTGTGTGTGTGTGTGTGTGTGAGTATTGTTTGTTTGTGTGCGTTTATATCACAGAGGCCACCTACGTCCTTTTAAAACAGCACAGGATAAACTCTGTTATGGCTCAGTAAAACAGCCAGCATGACGTAGGTTTCACTCGATAATTGAACAATCAGGCACTTGATCTCAGGTAGAGGCAACAAATCATGAGGGATGCCGTGGATTTCTGTGCTTCTTGGAGGAGGAAGTGTTGCCGGGTGCATAATGCAGAGGGATTTAAATGGAAGTCAAGTGATGATGTAAATGCATGAGCACAGAAAGCAAATGCCTTGCACCTCACCAATGAGCAGAGGCAGAAGGTAACACAGTGCATTTACTGCAGCCAGTTTTGAGGGAGAGGTAGCTGAGCATGAGGAGACTTTATAATTTTACTGGACCATACTTCGTAAGGAAATAACTCACTTTTACTGCAACATTTATGTGATGGTTGTAATTGCCAGTTTCTGTGTGGAATAAGGTTTTGTATTCAAAATCTGTAACCTCATAAAATATATGATTCATTATTTGAGATTAAACTACCCAGTGGAGTAGGGAGACCACCTACAGTTTAATGCATCAATAATCTAGCTAGCCCACTCAAGGGGATAATTTCTCAAAATGAGGGCTCTCACTTTATTAAAATATCTCAAATTTGTGTGCTTGCTATGGTTTTACCACCACATAAAGAGCCCCTCTTTAACATGCTGTAGCAATTGGTATTAAGGACATAGATCACAGTATGGTAAAAGACTCACAACGCAGCAGCATGTGCACAAATCTCACCCCTGCCTCAATAAATAAATGTTGGTGTACCTAACCTAAGCAAAAATCAGACAACAGGCTTGAGGCCAGATTAGGCTAAAACCTGAGTGTCAGTGCCCTTGAGTGACTTACTCACCCCACAACTGCTACAGTGAAAACGTTTATTGGCCCTAAATTACTGGAGTTGTTGGAGGTTACATGGCAACTGGTCTAAAGAACAAAGTCTAAAAATGCAGTGATCACACAGGGTTTTTATTTTAAAAAAGCACTGATCCACCATATGTGTTATGCCACATACTGCAGGAGATATTGATGATGATGATGATGACTGAGTAGCTTAAGAAGTACACCAGTCCCTTGAATGAAGTTAATGTTTTCTGTAAAGCAGATGGCATCAGCTCTGCTCTCTCAGCTGGACCACCTCAGCGTCAAGCAGTGCCACCCAACAAGCCATTTCTAATATAACTGCGTTGGTTGAGCCGCTCGGGTATACATTTAATGTGTGAGAGAGAGGGGAATCGGAAGAGAGGCGGCTACAGGGACAGAGAAAGTAAAGATCCCATTACGCCCACAGCTCCACAATGACATCACCGGGTCTAAAATGAAGCGCAAGAGGGAGATGGGAGGAACCCCACTTATTAGATTTCGTCGAAGGGTCCTGTTCACAAATGAAGATGCTGCTGCGCCTCTGTGAGGCAGGCTGCGATGTGCGCCGGCGGAGCAGCTGAATCATGGCATCCCGGTGAACTTCTGAGGAGACAAAAGCGCCAAGGACCGAGTAACAACTCATGAAAGGCTCAGACTGAGGCGACTCTGCGGGGATCCTTTCACTACAGAAGAAACAGCGCGTTTTGACTTCATATCTTGCTTCATGCGCACGGCTGGAGAGCTTGAGGTTAACTTTGAGTTTTCTTTTTTTCGATTGACTGGAAACACTGCTATCAGTCAGGCTGTCCTTTGCAGGGAAACATTAGTACATCGTTTCATTAGTAAATCACTGTAAATATTAACTTTATTTCACTTTATCTACGCCGTTCTGTGTTGGCTGCTCAGGTTAGATAGGTTAGGTCCATACGCGCGTCTCCAAAAGAGGACGCGCGGACATCGCTCAAGTGTAGAGATTATTTACTCAAATCCGATCTCTTTATTTTCAACGTGGCCTCACTGTAGACGTAGTCTGTAGACCCCAAATTAGGTGATTTTAACTTAAATCTTCCCTTCTTCAAGATAATAAATAATCCACTGGAGGAAAAAAAGGATCAAACTTCGTGCGCTAAAGAAGTTTTAGTTTTTCCGTTTATTTTGTAACTCTGCAAAGGTTGATGCACAGCTGTCTCAAAAATGTACTATTGTTTTTTTGGGGGGTTTACAAAGGGACACGTCTTTTTGATTGAAACGCACTGATCCGTGTCTTGACGCATTGTCCAGGACTGTTTTGTGTGCTTAAAATGGACTTGGAAGACCTGCCGTGGAGGATGCAAGGGAGCTAACATTTGGAAACAACAAAGAGACGAAACGAGTAAACAACTTAGGTAAATATTATACACATTTTTATAATTTAAAATCACATATATTGTTTAAAATGTAAACTCAGTATGTTATTGTGCATAGAAAACTGAAATAATCCAAGACACAATTATTGAAACCCGTAACAATGAAATACTATATTCTATAATCAAATTTTATTCAGTGACCAAACATTTTTTAATCTATAAAGACTCCTGGAAACCCAATCCCAGCATGGCCTCGGCTCTGGACAGCGGCTGCTCCATGGAGCTGAGTGACTTGAACAGCAGTGTGAGCAGCACCGGAGCCTCAGTCCCCTGCAACCAGAGCATCCTGAAGCTCGCCCCTTACTCCCCAGAAGCCACGGCGGCATTCGCCACCGCCATAACCTTGATGGTCGTCTTCACCATCGTGGGGAACATCATGGTCATCATCGCTGTCCTGACCAGCCGGTCACTCCGAGGTCCGCAGAATCTGTTCTTAGTGTCACTGGCTGCTGCAGACATTTTAGTGGCCACTCTCATCATCCCATTCTCTCTGGCCAATGAACTGCTTGGCTACTGGTACTTTAAGTCTCTGTGGTGTGAGATCTACCTGGCGCTGGATGTGCTGTTCTGCACCTCCTCCATTGTGCACCTGTGCGCCATCTCACTGGACCGCTACCTGTCCATATCCAGGGTTACCTACGGGCGTCAGCGGACTCCCAAACGCATCAAAGCCGCCATTGTGGTGGTGTGGCTCATCTCTGCCATCATCTCCTTCCCTCCCCTGCTTTCCCTGAACAAAAGTGAGGGAGGAGACCAGGCGAGTGAGAGAGGACCTCAGTGCCAGCTGAATAATGAGCGCTGGTACATCCTTTACTCCACCATCGGCTCCTTCTTTGCTCCATGCCTCATCATGATCCTGGTCTATGTAAGAATCTACCAAATTGCCAAGCAGAGAACACGTTGCCCACCAGGAGAGCCCAGGAAGGATGGGGTCGGCTGTGCTACACCAAGTCAGCCTCCACGCCATGTACAAGCCAACGGGAAGGATGATGAAGAAAGTACACCCCCTTCATCGAACAAAACCTCCAATGCCAGACCCCCCACCCTCGCCATCACCCCTTCTCCTTCCCCAGGAGAGTCTCAAACCTCCCAGAATCCCACCTCCAATAATCTCCTGCAACCTCCATCCCCTTCTCCAGCCATGACCCCTGTCTCTGCCTCCCTTGATACCTCTCCTCATGGCCCCTCAGCCCCCTCCTCCGTGCCTCAGTGTGCCCCTGCCAAGACTAAAAAGGAGGGGAAGAAGGGCAAGCGGCAGGGAGGGAAAAAAGCCGACAATAACAATGGCGACAGCTCAAGCACAGACAGCGATATGGAGCACAGCCATGGAGGAGGCAGAGGCAGCACTAGCATGCCAGGGTCACCTGCAGGAGGGGGGGTCCACTCCCCGGCCTCAGTCAAGCGCTACCGGGACATGATCGCCACTTCAAAGGGGGCTCGGCTGGTGCCAGGGAGGAAGTCAAAAACAGAGAACAACCCTGGAGCAGCTAGGCGTAAAGCGATGGTCAACAGAGAGAAGCGTTTCACCTTTGTTCTGGCGGTGGTCATCGGTGTCTTTGTGGTGTGCTGGTTCCCTTTCTTCTTCTCCTACTCTCTGCAGGCAGTGTGCCCAGAGACGTGTGCCATCCCTGATCCGCTCTTTACGTTTTTCTTCTGGATCGGTTACTGCAACTCCTCACTTAACCCAGTCATATACACCATCTTCAACAAAGACTTCAGGAAGGCCTTCAAAAAGATACTGTGCAGAAGCACCAAGGGCACTTTCTTTTAGCACACAAATCAGATGTACAGGACATGGACACAAATAATTGCTATTTCTGAGGCATAGAATAATCATTTCCATCCTCAGAACACTCAAAGGGCTGTTTTAATACATGTTGAACTGTGGAAATTCAAGCATAAAAATCAGAACACTCTTTTACAGCCACAGTGTGCGCAAACAGGCAACCTGGACTGTGAAATTCCACTTTGCAGCTGATACACACATAAATCTTTGCAGGGTGCGGGGTGAAATAGGACATGGAATAGAAACAGTGCTAGACACTAAACGGCTTAGCACGTCAGTATTGCTGATAAGATTTTGAATGCAAAGTTTTTATCTTGAGATCGCATCGAATAACGGATAATGCTGGGACACAGAGTGGTGCAGAATCATGTACACACACTCTGTAAGAGACCACAGAAGGTGGTGAAGAAAACAGGAAAATAGCTAAGAAATAATTACTGAACGAGAAGAAAGACTGTTTAATGTATAATATATAAGCTTTGTAGTTATTAAGGACTCCAGGACTAATGGGGAAAGAAAACAGGTTAAAAAAAAGAAGGAAAAGTGGCCTTAGATTCCTGGGAGCCTAGGGCCCTTTGTTTATCAATACAGAGCACAAGGAGCACACAAGGTTAGTGGTGATTTCTTACGTCTGCAGTCTTAATTTGCACAGCTACAGGGCAAACATGTGTTCCTCGATTTTTATCAAAAGCGCAACAACAAGAGAGGGTTTCTGACAATCTCAAATGTGATAGCACAGACAAGGGCACCCTTTCAAACTGAACTCGTGGACTTTTATGTGGAAAGCCTTCATGTCAGACACCTCGCTCTTGGCTCAGTATGGGTCTTAATGGACACTCAGGTTGTTTGTAATGACACTCTTGGCTTTCACCTTTCATGAAATACAGAATAAGCTGCAGTGTGGTGGATTGTGGACTTGAATGAAAAGCACACATATGTTATTGAGATGTAAAAGAAAGACAGCATCATTCTCTCAACTTAACTTTCATGCTTTTTAACTTAACCTGGGACTATCACAATAATGGACCGGACTGAGCAAACCCTCTAATGTACTCAGTGTTTGGACTATCAAGTAACCATCAAAACTGTTTATAACTTTTGGAAAGTGCTTCAGAGGTCATTAACAGTATCTAACGGGAGGTGCATCTGCTGAAGACTGAAAAAAAACCTAGATTCTAATACCATTTACCATGTGAACATTATTTTCCAGATACCCTGCTTCACGACAGGCAGATGTATTTAGCAGGTAGACATCTACATTGACTGAAAAGGACACATGAACAATGCAATTATGGATGTGTAATGTTACCCCTAATTACGCCTACATGGGTTATTCTGGCAACCCTTTGGCTGAGTCACTCTTTACCAACGCCTCTGGCACATCATCGCCTGCAGTGGACCTCTACATGACACATTTGGTTTGTTGCTAAGTGGCGAGAGGATGAATGGTACATTTATTTTTCTCACCAAGAGGCTGAGGCTCTGTCAGTTTTCTTGACAAAAAAAGAAAAAAAAGAAAAGAAAATGTGTCTGTAACAGGACACAGGCTTATTGACTCCATGGGACAAGGGCTGTCGGCAGCAACACTTCAATTTACTAATTGTCTAATTCTGCTGACCTGTGTGAATGTGTGCGTATGTGCGTGTGAGTGTTGACTTTAATGTTTTTCTGTAGAAAGTGTCAGTGCCTCCTCTGGCTGCTATGTGCTACAGATTTACTGTAATATTGAGAAGAATCCTGGTATAAGCATCATTTTGCTGTCTGTCATGTGAATGTTTCTACTTGATGGGAAGTAATATATCGCTATGTTGAGAGAGTCTTATCTGAACTGAAAGTCAGTGTTTTTATCAGTGATATTGAGTACATGGCTTTTTAGTGATCACCCTCAAGGGACCAAAGAGCCTTACAGGACACCAGCCTGACTCAGTGATATGTGGCTCTGTGTTGCTTTAACAAAGTATTACGGTTGAAGATTGCAAACACTGTATTATTTATTTCAAACTATTTGTGTTTTCTGTCTGTTATATTTATTGTTCAGTTATTGTGCTTTTATTCTGAAAGTCAAGCAAAGTGGAACTGAACAAAGAGTGAGAACACTGTACAGATTTTTAATATCGAATAAGAGCAAAATTGGTTCATATCATTGAGCTCTTGCTATGTGAGACTGAGCTATGTTTGAGGTTGGGGGGTGTATTTGTGTTGAATGAACATGAACTTTGAGTTATGTGCATAATGCAGAACCTACAATGCAACATTTGTCATCATTTCTTCATCTAGTTATAGTATGGTAAAATGTTCAATCAGAGATACAAGCACATTAATGGATGTACAATTTATTAAGCATACCGCAGCAGGAGAATCTCGTCACCAGTGCTACTGTCAAACTTTTCCTGAAACAGTAATCGAACATGAAAATGTCAATAGCACCCAAAGCCAGTTTCAGTTGGACGATTTGCAGGACATTAAGATTACAATCCATACCACACACAGCCACTTGGAGATTCAGATAACACAATAAAAAGAAAATGGTTGAGAGTAAGAGCTCTGTGCACTTGTGCAACTGCTCCCTGTCCACATCTGAAATGGTTATTTTCTCTCCAGAAATACAAACAGCAATAGCAAAGCAATTATAACAAAAATAGCCACAGAGGTCATGGATTCATGGCTGTTTCCAATAAATATGAGTTGTAATGCTGCTCAAACCCCACCAACCATGGCTTTATGTGGTGAGACTGCTGCTTAGTTTATTTTAAAAAGTTTAAATAATGGCTTAAAGGTGACAGATGTAGTGATCTGCCTCTTGATCACCATCCTTTCCCCTGAAACCGCCTGTATTGTCTCTTCTCCTACTGTGTTTGGACCAAACTTCTTGGTCTGAGCTTTACAGTCTTCTATCTCCCATCTGTCATCATCCCTCTCCATTTTCGGAAATAAAGCTACTTGAAAAAGCATGAGTCATTCACCCAGTTTGTTTATTTCATACATTTTCACATGCCACAACAACATAGGGATGAGGCAAAATAAAAAAAAAAAAAGTTCCAGGAGGAGAATTGCCAATAGAATGTTTCACAAATATGAGAGTTTTAATAGAATGAGGTTTTTCTCGCATACATGTTAAAGTGCTTTCTAAAGCAATTTCCAGTCATCATGAAATAGCCCTGAATGGCAACACAACTTCAGGAAATAGTCCATAACATTGTGAGCTGATGGCAGTTCAAGATGTCATTGGAAAATCTCCTATCACAGTGGGACGTGAGAAGTAGGCTGCAGCAGAAGCAGCATAATGTTGCCTACTGCCAACAAACACAGAGGATGTCTATAAGGGATTAGAGCATGCTGCCAAATATCACATATGCACACACACACACAGTGTATGTGTCATCCTGCACCAAGTGTCACATACTGTATTCAAGTCATGAAACACGCTCAATCCACACAGATGCAGTCTCACACACACACACATTTGTTGTGACAGCTTGTTATATTTGAGGTCAGCAGGCCTACGGTGAATTGTAATTGATTTATGCTGATGGGCAGTTTGGGGATTTCTCAGCACCGAATCAAGCCTCTCTGGCCTGTTTTTCCCTCACACACATTCGCACTCAAAGAACATACACCATCGAAGTGACTCCACATGTTTACATCCTGGCTGTTTCATTTCCATATTCATGGTTGAGCTGTGATTTGAGGTACACGATGAGGTGAACAGATAGCTTATTGCAGCCAAAGCGTAGGGAGCCATGAGGTCTATGTTTACAGCCTTGTACATTCATACAGACACAGTGTCCCTAAGCTCCTTATTCTCTAGCCTCAGCTGGAATATAAAGCAGGCCTGATCGGTGGCAGTGGACCCTACAGAGAGAGGATGGAGAGAGTCCGACTAACATGAAACACAACACACTCATTAGCTTGTTATTCACACAAGATAGTAGCCTCAAGGAGAGAAAGAATGCACACACATGCTCCTATACAAGAAGGGGGCTGCCCAGAAAACACACACAAACACTGGCAGACACATGTGAATTTCCCTCACACACACATTAACTTTCATTTTCAAATTTGTGATGGATGTAGCATTCCACCGGATGAATATGTATGTGTTTAGAGGGCGTTCTAGCGCTGAGCATTTTCCATTTCCAATCTGCTGCACGTTATAACGCTGGATAGATTTCTTCACTCTGTAATTTGGCTGTTGAAAACACCCAAGAGGCTGGATAAAAAATGGGAGACAGAACACACACACTCTCTCTCTCCCTGTTGAAGGTGGAGGCACTCAAATGTTCTTTTGCTTTGTGAAATCTGTGATAAAAACGTCATTTTTAGGGGGCACAAGCAATTATGATTAGAATCACTTTAGGAGTCTGCGGCTGTTTAACAGAGTGGTACTCAATACAGTGTGTGTGTGTGTGTGTGTGTGTGTGTGTGTGTGTGTGTGTGTGTGTGCATGTGTGCTCTTGCACTTCTATCTTTGGGAGGACCAAACTGAGCTTAAGTTAGACCTTGACAATGAGAACATTTTTGGAAAATGAGGACATTTCCTTCAAAGACTTGGTTAAGACTTGGAGTTAGATGTGTAGTTGTTTACTGTTTATTTAGCTCCCCGTATCCTTGGCAACAACTGCTCTTACAGGGGTAAAAACAATACACAATTAGCAAGTTTACACATGCACAATAATACATACTGAACCTTCCTGACCACATCTTAGCAAGTGAATTCTCACTATGCTCTATCGGCCCATGTAGATATTTCTTGTTACATTGTTATGAGTGTATTAATCACCAATTAATTTACATTAAACATCTAAACGAATAGCATATGGCAGACTATTCCAGTGAGATATGTCACAATAAATGATTATTATTTATTCCATTCAGCTCACATTATATCAATGAGAGTCCTCACAAGTACACACGTGTGGTTGTGTGATGCCTGAGTTTGTATAAACCAGATGCAGCTATACAACAAAAGTTCACTAATTGACACACAAAAGATGTTTCAAAATAAAAGGCATGCATATTTCTGGCTGGAAGTGAAAAATATTCTAGCGTGGCCTCATCATTGAATTAGGAATGAGTCTCATTTGTGCTTTCCCTGTGGACACAATTACTTTCATGTTTTTCATGGATATAAACTCTGACGCATTATTGTGCCTTCTGGTGTTGGTAAAGAAAATAATCGAGAGGCAAAATTGTCACATTATTATCATGGTGGGCATCAGGCTCTGCTGTAATAACTCTATTAGTGCTATATTTCTCCGAAAAATCGAAAGCCTCTGCAGAACTCCAGTGGGAATCCAAATCTGAACTGAATCATCTGATTGAAAAGTACAGACGTAGCATATGAAACGGACATAAAATTCAACTCTAATATCTTCGGATTAACACACAATAAAAGAGAAAAAGACTTGTCCAGTTGTGTGAGACTTCCAGGCAAGGTTGCCAAATATGAAGAGGGGAGAAAGACGGCTGTGCCTTTATTTAGCCGGGCCATCATGGAAAGGTCACAAAGTTCATTTTGACGCACAGACATGCACGTACATACCCTCACACATACAGTATCAGAGTACACACACACACAGAAACACACACACACACCAGGTCCGAGCGCACACAAAGAGAAACAAACTCAAGCCTAAAATAGAGAAACAGATGACTAACACTCAACTGCACAAACAGATACACACTTATGAATGTTAACACACACAGATATGCTGTCACGTGGGCACACACACACACACACACACACAAACACACCATCACAGACAGCAACAAAACAAAAATAATAGACTAAAGAGGATTTTTACTGATCCTTATTGATTTTTTTGACACAGCCTGTCATTATTAACTCAAGCATTAGTAATGCTCTACTGTATAATTCATTTATTGATCCACAGTAATCAGCACAACATCAATCTTGTTTCAAACTTTTTACTAAAATCCTGAGTGGACTGTGTGAGTGTGTGAGTGTCTGTGTGGCTGATTAAAAGAGCAAGAGAACAAAAAAGATTATGAGAACGTAATGGGAAGGATGTTTGTTGACATACAGTATGAGTTTCCGTGTGTGTTTGTGTGTGTGTGTGTGTGTGTGTGTGTGTGTGTGTGTGTGTGTGTGTGTGTGTGTGTGTGTGTGTGTGTGTGACATTTGGCACAGAAAGGAAAACAGGATGTGCAGTTTAGATGTGAAAGTGTTGTGTCCTTTTTGAGCTATACCGTAGTACAGTAGGCTAACTGACTCAACACTTTGCGGACAGTTTCCATTACAAACGTATCTTCTGTAAATCACCATAAGACAAATTTAAGTCAATAATAGTGCAGGCTCCAGCACCTGCACCACATTGGATCAATTTTTGTTAAATTTTTGCTGAGGTCTGCATTATGGGAGTCCTTCCAGGTGCATGAAGTACCATTTTGGTCCAATGAAACTCTGAAAGTCTTGTTCGATTTACCTGTAAATGTAGTTTTAAAATCTCTTTTCTTGGATGCCAATGTTTTATTCAGAAAAAGCACTTAGATGAAAACCACTGCATAAGCATGTTTTTTTATGAAGTGCACAATTAGAACCACAAAAGGGAACTTTGTCCAACAAAGTTTGTGTGCAAGTACAGAATAGAGCTTACCTTGGTTCAGACATGGTTCCTCTGTTTGATTACATTATATATTTGGTATTGGTATTTGGAATACCATTTATTATCATGAGAAAAAAAAGTGCTATTTTAAAGGGACAGTTCAACACTTTGGGAAATGTGCTTATTTACTTTCTTGCCAGGAGTTAGATGAGGAGATCAGTATCTGTCTGTTACAGTTAGCAGCTGGTTAGCTTAGCATAGAGAGTGAAATGAGGGGGAAACAGCTAGCCTGGCTCACCTACCAGCACCTTTAAAGCTCACTCATTACTACTTATTATTTTTTTATTATTGTTATATCTTGTTCGCTTAGTTTGTACAAAAACTGAAGAATAATAATTGCATGTTGTTTTACGGAGGGTTATGTGCTCTTGGCCAAACATTCTACTCTATCTGCATGGGATTGAACAAAATAAATATATATATTGTATCTATGTATGTACATTATATATAAATATATAATGTGTTAATTTCTGCACTTTAGAGTTACTAATAGGCAGATTCTCGTACCTTTGGACAGAGCCAAGCTGGCTGTTTTAAGTCTTTATGCTAGGCTAAGCTAAAAAAAAACCAAAAAGCTTTAACAGATAATGTATGCTAATAACAATGGCGTGAATTATTTGCCCTTTCACAGAAGCCCAACATAACCCAAAAAGAATTCCCTCAAGATAAATCTGTTAATAATAATATAGTGCAGTTTTAAAAACAAGCTTTTACACAGTAACTGTCTGATTGTGGGTTTCTGCTCACACTATTACATAAGAAAAAATTTAACCATAACGGTGATGACCTTAGTTTCCTGGCATCATCCCACAGTTTCGCCCCTCTGCTTTGAAGCCCTAACAGTGACTGATTTCAGTGGTTGGCCTCTTATCATTAGTGTGGATGAAGGGCTCCATGTGACTAACAGGAGGACAACATCCAGCATAGCAAAGAGAAAGAGGCATTTATTTCTTATCACAGTCTCAACACTCAATCCTTGTTTAGGTTTTTGTCAAGAATCTCTTAGGGTTTCAAAGCTTTTCACAGGATTTTTTTTTAATATCAATATGTTTTTTAGTCCACTTTGAAAAACAAGAATGAGGCGAGCAGACAAAGACAGTACTACAGACACTGAACATAGGTTCTCTTTTACTGCATTTTTGGTGAGAAAGGTCTCAGATGTCATCTTCTCTACTCATAAAGCACTCAGCCAACACATACATTCATCTATTTCTGTGTGGGTACTATTATGCTTACAGCTCTGAATATTATGTCATTACATTTTCGATTATTCCACATTGCCTGAAAAAGGTTATGACACGGAGGGAAGATGAACTAGCTCCATTCTGCAGGCATTTACAGCCACATTCTGTGTTCATGCTTGAATATTTCTGATATCCGTCCGTCCTCAGCATTTAGGTAGAAATGTGGGAGTCCAACTACAAAAGAGAAGAAACTCTTGCTGGCTATCTATCATACACTGGCAGATTTCTGAGATTCATGTCATGTGAGATGTTAAAGATGAATATTTCCTGTAAGCCTCCCTGTGCCAAGTAGATAACACGCTATAAACCATATTCCAGAAAGGGTAACGCTTATTCCTGGATGTTGAAGTGCACATGCAGTGTTCCCATGCCAGTCATTTGGTAATGTTGTATGTCAAATGTCAGAGCAGTTTTACGAGATGTTTATGTGATTTTTCCTGAAACACACAGCAGAGTAGAGACATAAAACCCCCAGCTATCAATGTAAAGACAGGATTTATGTAGTTTGGAGTGGATTTTGTGGCAGAAATACATATTTTCAAGCAATGTAAAAGCATGAAACTGGTACCCCTCAGTCTGATATCACACAAGGAACAATTAATAATATTCAGTATCTCATCCTCCCCTTAAGGGTCTAAATGACATTTGTAAACTACCGGACACAGTCTTGCTTCTAAATCTAGCCATTGCTGCCTCTTTTATCGGAAAGGGGCAAGGCCACACCACCACTCATTTATATTTCATTAATTATGCTATTATTAGGTGAATGTAACCCAAATTCTCTGTTTATTAATGGATGTTACCTTGATAGAATTAACTTTTAGGTACTGTGATGACATTCATACTGCAAACTGGTGAACATTTTTTAAAGTGTACCGACCTAAACGCCCTCACACATACACACACACACAGGCATAAAATTACGTATTTTTTTCTTTTTTTCTTTTTTTCTAAACATGCATTTACATTTTAAGAGGCACTTAAACCCATACAACTATGTACCTGAGTGACATTGAAACAATTTACTTAAGTGACAAACTTTTTCTAGTTACACTTCCCGGCCACCTGAGGACACTAACTCCAGACTGCATAGCAGAAGAACAACAGCCTGCAAATAAATACACAGCTTGGCACTTATATCCCCCATCTCAAACAGACAAAAGTGTGTGTGTGTGTGTGTGTGTGTGTGTGTGTGTGTGTGTGTGCGCTCATGTTTTTATGTATGATCCTCTGAAAGACATTTCACACACTAATTTCAGTAGGCAGATCTCCTCCTGTGGCTGTCATTGCGTGCCAGATGACAAAAGCAGCTAACTGTGTGATCAGAGACTAGAGTGGAGCCAGGGGAGCAGAGGGTAATTTGATAGGGATGGGTGTTACTGATTGACAGCAGAGAACTTCTCTAGATTGCTTATCAGGCCACTGAGTGATGGAATGAACAATAATGAAACATGACACAGGGCGGGCACAAATTGGCATCTATTGGTGCTTATGGCAAGGATGAGAATATTGGAATCTCTTTCTACCTGTGAATGTGTGTTTCCACACTGGTGCATGGACACACACAGAACACAGTCATTAAGAATGGTACTTTTCTTTATCTGCAAAAGTAACTGTGCAAGTTCTCATCCAGCAGCAGCCCAGCAGTCCAGGGAGCACTGATGCATACTGAGTCTCAAATCAGCTGAGCCCTGGTGAATACAAAGCATGCAGTGGAAGAGTCATCCTGTAATGCTGCAGACAACTCCTACACGTTAATGACATCACCAGATGTAATCACACTGCTGTGTTACAGGAATAAACTCCTGAGTTCAGTAACTAGCTATTACGGTAATTTTGTGCAGTCTTGTAATGAAGATGGTGGCATGTTTGTGCCAAAGTAGGTTAGGTTTTAGGTGATTATCACAGTGATATATCCTGATAGATCTTGGAAAAGCTCATCATGTACCAGCCTGGCTTTAGTGTGTGCCCTCTGTATGGTTCTAGTGGGTGGAAGCATAATTATCTCAATATTCTGCCTGACTGAAAGTACACTAAATACTTTATTGACATCATGTGTAGGGGTGCAGATGAACACCCACATGCAATAGATACCAATTAAAGATATTCAAAGCATATAGGGTGAGTCAGAGTCAGTCTGTGATGTGTCTGCAATACGGAGATAGTTAAGAGACACAACACTTGGCTTAAAAAACTTGTGAAATTTTCACGCCTATTGCTATATTTCTGTGATGTTATTGTAAATCATCAATTCCATTAGGATGGGGCAGTTGTGTGTGATGGAGGGCTGAGAGTATGCGGCAGCTTCTCACCATTCCTCCTCACCATCAGTGCCAACCCTTTCTTCCCACAAAGTAAAGACAAGAAGATGAATAAAGTGGAAGAGACGTGCATACTTATGTTTGTTACACCAAAGAGGAATTTTGATGTTGATGAAGTGGCCCTGTCATAAGTGATGTAGCCCACATTTACATTACACCTTGTAGCCATGAAAGCTGCAGGAGTACACACCCAGGAAATGTTCCTATTTCATCCAAAATGCCAGCCTTACTATACGACCTTCATAGTGAATTATTATTAAAGCTACAAAAATGAATATGTTTATATTAACAAATAGATCACATTGTTATGTGTATGTGAACATGGTCGCTCATTGTGATTTATCACCTGACCTTGTGGTTTACCTCATCTCTCTTTTAGCTCATTGTTTTGGTTTTCTGCTCCACAGGCTGTTCTTATCAACCTTGTTTTCAACAGCAGCAGCAGCAGCAAGGTCTGAACCCACTGTGTACTATTTGCCCAGCACCAATTAGCAGAACGTCAAAGTACGCAACTAGCTGGAGATCATAGTTGAGAATTTAGCAGCTGAGGGGCCAGATATTTACCTCAGGGCTTGGCAGAGATCAAAACAGAGCTAAAAGGAGAGTGAACATTGGACTTACATTCATCAAGTGGGCAGAGACATGACTCCAAATGAATGCTAATGCTGATCCGCATCTGTTGGATGTGTAAATAGGCACATGATTGCTAACACATTCCACATAACTACTTTATGAGATAATAATATGTCAATACTGTGTTTTCACTGTGTTCCACTGCCCCAAAGGGGCCATGAAATTAATCAATTCAGCTATAATAAAGGAACCAAAGAGCTTAACAACAGCTAAAAATAGGGAAAAAAAGCGAGACCCATCAAACATACTGTGATTTATTATCCTCTGATAATTACATTTTGTCAATGTTTTGTTAATTGTGTTTTGTCAGTGGCATTATATGTTGTGTATAGTCCCATTGAGACCCCCTGCTTTGAAATGGAAAAAGCTCCCTGGGGAGGAAACACCTGTGCCTCATCCAAAGGACACTTCAGGAGCAGAATCGGTTTTCATGTCACAGAGGGAAATTGGAATGATTTTTGGAATTTTAGGGCTCATCCCAGGAGATTTCACTGATTAACATACCTTCATCCAGGGAGGGGGAACTAATCAGAAAATTACCTTGGATGAATATCAAATCCATTAACGCCTGGTCAATACTTGTAGGCGCCTACAATGGAGAAAATCCTTGCCCAGGTGTCTTGGAAATAAGTATCTTCTCATTAAATGGGCAAAGAGAGATTTGAGATGCACTGAATGCTTGATGTCGGGAGCACAATCAAGTGTGTGCAGCTCTTCATTTCCCAATCTGTTTAAACTGGCTCAGTAATACACCACAGCGATACAGAGAGGATGCATACTCACAGAGAAACACAAGGCTTACCATTCAGTCAAGTTAGATTAATTCTATTATGCATTCTATTGGCAGCTAAAACACGTTTGGTTTCGTATCGTCTCGGCTCTACAGCTTCTTGCTCTTTGATATTTGAGATTAGTCAACTGTCCATGAGTCTGTTATCTGTGTGGCCCTAGTCTTCTTATAGCCTCTACTTTAGACAAGCTACAATTTATCTGCCTTGGCTTGATGACCTGCCCTGTCTGAAGCAGCCAGGCCACAGAGAGGGGTGTTAGTAGTGGAACTCAAACAAAAGGGTGGTCTGAATATACAATGAGCTTAAACATAAGATCCTTTGACCTTATGGGGTTAAAAGTCAAGCTGGGAGCTGAGAAAGTCATAGCTTCAAGCAAATCACTGCAAATTATAGGAAACAGTGGGTATACTGATACATTTTATATAAAATAATAAACCTTTCATGATTTGACACACTATGCTTTAAATGGCAAAGCTAATCTAATAAATGCACAACTACATGGTTATTCTTCAATAATTAGTTATAGTTATATATAGTAAGTTATATTCAAAATAAAATAACCCCCATATCCTTGTGTCCCAATTGCACACTACGCATTGATACTAGGAAAAAGTATTTACTTATAATCACCTTTCTAATTTATTGTGTTGGCAGTAAATAAAGGGGCATTGACGAGGATTTAATAAAATACAGCAATAACATTTCTATGATTCTATGAAAAGTATTACAAATAGTGGGCTATATAGCCTACTATAAAGTATAGAAAGTATACTCAAGGTAAACGAGCTCTGGAAAAGGTGGTTGCCTAAGTGGTGGTAAAACCATTCAGAAAAGAAAGCAAACAGTAAGAGGACCTTGAATTGGGATTGTTTATTCAAACTACTATTCTCAAGGTCAAGAATTAACTTCAGAGCTTCAGTGCTTGTATTTGGATCAGCATTATTTCTGGACCACTTATTAATGGTATGTGCAATCAATTTGGCCTTGCACCTTGCCACATGCTAAGTAGAGTCAAGGGCGAGTCAGGAGGCTGCAGGAGGACCAGTGTTGAATTTCTATAAGGCGATACTACAAAAGAATAAATATTTTAAAAAAAACACTTAAATGTATTAATATGTAGGCCTATAAGCAGTGGTGTAGTGATGATTTTTAAGTCTGCATTGGGTTTACCCACTTTTGCTATGCTCATCATTCTGTAGTGCCAGCTGATTTTTATTTCCCAGGATGGTGGAGGCAATGACATCCAATTTTACTTCACTCAAAATGCATAATTACTGTATGTAGTTGTGTCTCCCTTTAGTCTGTGGGCATGTAATGATTCTTCTGTGGCTAATGTTAATTTCATACTGGTCCTTACTGCCTGAAGTCAAGCAGCAGGAGTAAATTAGTGACTATTGGCCCGTTTTAGGGTGAATAAATTAAGAGTATACTCACTTCTCTGGGTACCACTACACCAGTGCTTATAACAGCGACTTAAAACAACACAAATAAACACATGCTATAACTTTTAATCGTCGTACACATCAGCAAGATGATATGTGACTTCCGGCAACCATCTTTGTTTGGATTAGGAGGCGCAATTTGGAAAATTAAAAAAACAAAAAAAACAAAAACGTTTCTTATAAGTTAGTGTTGTTATAGTGCAGCAGTCTGGCTGTATACCCCCATCGATAAGGATCATAGAAACATCTTTAAAACTGCGGTAAGTGTTGTGAAACGACCTTGTCGGTTCACCGGAGACCGGAACAGATGCGGTAACGTTGGTTACCCTGTGAAGGACGGCTGCTAGGTAACGCTAGCTAACAGGTTGTAGCTAACAGGGTCGGAGCAGCCAGGAGAGCACCGTGAGACAGCTGAACGGATGTTTTTATATTCGGACCAAAGGTAATTTAGTTGTTTTCAAGCCTGTTTTTTGTTCCGTAGCTGTTCAGGGCAAAATGCGCCATGGGCCGTTGTGTTTGTTTTGAACATGGCAAGTAGGCTAGCTAATAAAACGGACAAAAACATGCTAAAACGTTAGCTGTTAGCACAAAACCATGCTTTAGGCAGCTAATTAGACATGTCACCATAACCATAGTGTCATCTTGTTATTTGACTTGTCCGGTTTATTGATTACACCACGTGGCTTTTGTGTCTTTGGGTAATCGCTCATCTAAGGTTAACTTCACAGCTGCGTGTTACACAGGTTATATCAAACTTTAAATATTGTTTATTATCAGTTGTAAATGGCTGCTATATGCCTGCAAATACAGGTCAGGCTCTTGGAGGCCATAAAATACTACCTTGGCGCCTTTCTCTTATAGTCTTGTCTGCTTTGCAGTATTTACAAGTGTTGGTTATGCAGGGGAAAACTGACCGTGCATCTAGTCTTGTTGCTGACAATGCTGGTTGATGTTTAAACTATAATTCTTTGTTTTTCACCCTCCAGTGAGAACAGAAATTCATGTCTGTGTAGGCAGTACTTTGTTAAGTTGAAATGCTGTGTAAGACTGTAGCAGGACATAGATCCAGTTTTAGACAAGGCTGAATAAATACTTAAAAATAGCAAAAGGCAATAAAAAGCCAAATAGATTAACTGTAGGAGGGTTTTGCTTTCCTTTCTGTTGACATGTTACATTAACAGTAACAAAAGCAAATAGTCATCTGGGATTTCTTTCTCAACACTTATGATGTTAAAGTCAGTTTAGTATTTTAGGGGTCAGATGTTTAATCCATGATATTCAATAAATGCAATACTGTACAATGATGACAATAATAATAATAATAATAATAATGATGATGATGGTGAAGGCATTTATTAAAATATTACACAACATAGCCTAATTTTTAAAAATATACTGAGCATAATCATTTTGATATATGTGGTCTTTTCTTATTTTTATAGGTCAGGTGCCACACCTGCTAAATGATTGAAAGACTGCTGTGGGAAGAGGTAGGGACCAACAGTTGGTTGACAGACAGACCAGTATCAGCATACCTTATATGTTCCAATCTGTTATCGGTCGTCTGTGGCCTACATCTTCACCTTCACTTCAGGCTTGCAATGTTCTTTACTCCAGGCACACAGAGATGTGACAGATCAGTTGCACAGCTATGACTGATTACCTTTTGTTATCTGCTTGCTTTTTGATATGGTTTTACGAAAAAATACCAATCATATTGTTTTACTTTGTACAAGAGTCACGACTAATACCAATATCATGTCCGAGATTACACTTGTTTGTGTATTTCTTTGCTGAATCAGAGAATTCAACGCTCTTAAGAGAATTTTTTCGCTTGCTTTTAAGAGTCCTTTACCCATCTGTGGGGCCTTCACACTTTATACATATTTGCTTAACAAGTGCCAGAGTTCTAGCCCGTAAAATTCAGGTCAGCATATAAAATAAAACTGTGGTGCCTTTTTTGTTGACGTTTGAGGTACATTTCCTTAAAGTGTTATGTGCTTTATAGTGTTTGAATCCGAAAACTCATGAGATTTCCTTAGGTAGGATTTTACATGAGGGCTGCAGTGATGCCTCAATTAATCAGTTTGTAACTACTGAATGAGTTGCCAATTATTTTATACTTTTTTTTTTTTTTGAATGTCCAAATTCTTTGATTTCAGCTTCTCAAATGTGAATATTTTTTGGTTTGTTTAGTTCTCTATGACAGTAAACTGATTATCTTTTGGTTGTAATAAGACATTGGAGGACATCAGCATGGGCTTTGTGAAACAGTGATCAACATCTTTCACCATTTTCTAACATTTAATGTAGGGGTGCTCTGATCAGGGCTTTTGAGAACGATCACTAGAAGAAGTATCAGCCAATACCGATCACCAATCACTAAGTCTATTTAAAGCCTTACTGTACGCACACACCTACACCTTTCTCTCACACACTCTGCTCCCCTCTCCATACACAAGGCTGTATATGTCTGCTCTGTTACTTTGTTGGTCAGCAGTAAGTTTTATAAAATCACCCAAGAAACACAACTCACGTTTTGAATGTTTTTACCTGCTTTTTCACAGCAGCAGGTGAGCCGCGTATTAACAAAGAGGCTTGTTAATGACATTGACTATCAAAAACAATACTGTTGCTTTACTTGCTCCGGGCTTGTAAAACATCCATCAGATAACATCTTCTCTGCAAAATACTAAAACAAGTCCCTGGCCGTTAATATACCGATGGCCCGCCCAAGTAAATCTGTGTGTGTGTGTCAAAGACTGCATACCCTTCCTGCGGAATAAAATAAATGTGTCAGCTGATCGGCCCTTCTGATCCCCACTAATCAAACTAAGCAGAGCGAATAACCGCCGATTACAATCAGTGACTGATTAATCAGAGCGCCTTTCATTTTATGGGCCTAACAACTAACTGATTAATTGAGAAAATTATTGTCAG
The DNA here is from genome assembly GCF_905237075.1 of Dicentrarchus labrax. NCBI lineage: Eukaryota > Metazoa > Chordata > Actinopteri > Moronidae > Dicentrarchus > Dicentrarchus labrax. Next base: position 14,340,699 of record NW_026136714.1, read on the forward strand.
ATTAATCAATAATAAAAAGAACTGTTAGTTGCAGTCCTAGTTTACAACCCTTCTACTGTAATTAACTGCCTTTGGGGCTTTTGCAGATTGAACATGTTTGCCTTCAGAGGTTCAGATGATTGTTGTCAAGTTTCTGACTTTGGGTGATGGTGACACAGCAAGTAGAGTGGGTGTTGAGTAATCGGTTCAGGTAGCGGTATTGCCCGGCTCCCCCTGTCCATATGAGAGAGAGAGAGAGACCTTAAGCAAGGCAGCGAAACCCAGTTTTGTGTGTGTGTGTGTGTGTGTGTGTGTGTGTGAGAATGAGTGAGAGGCAAATGTAACTACTGTATAAATGCAGTGCCATCTACCCTTTACTTTGGAAAGACACGTTGAGGATCACAAACACGTCACTGGTGACGCACTGCTCTCATATATTTTGGACAGACCTTGAGGTCAAGCTATCAATCATGGCCACCTCCTGAGCTGAATTAGACATGAGATTGATCATCTCATGATCATTTGAGTTACTAGATTTTGAAATTGCCTCACTCTTTAAATACGTTCTTTGCTGTGTGATATAGCATTTCAGCTCATATTATGTCTACTCTTATCATGATGGCCCACTTGACATAAACTGAATGTACACATTCACATTCAAACTGTAAAAATCATTCTTCTTTAACAGGCTTGGATGTTGCTCTCCCTGAGACAGTCCTGACAGCAAGCAGGGCAAATGTGACCTATTTCTTAAGTTGTAAAACAAGTAAATGAATGTAATCTCTGTCCGCATAGATCATGTGAAAGTAGTGCATTTTACAAATGTACAGTAATTAAAGCCAACAGGAAGAACATTGTAGGCTACATATGCCCTACAGATCATTGCTTAAAATCAATAATACATAAATTAATTTAATAATAGGATGACAGATTGCAGCTTAAATAAGACCACATCCAAAAAATATCTGCGACTGGGCATCATGTAGTGTGTGGCTCAATGTAGTCCACAAATCCTAGCATCAGGTGGTTGTCCAGATCAATACTCTCAATGAGTTTCTGAGTGATACCTTTGGTCCTGGGGGATGTTTCTCTCTGGTGCATGTTTCTCTTTGTTCTTCACAAATTAATCGTAATGATCGGGATGACAGCTCTTAAGATGGGTAATTTAATTTGTAGTGTTTGGGGATGCACGATTTGCCGATAATTTCCTGCTCATTTTGGCTGATTGTTGATGCCGATACATGCTCATATTTTTTTCAACCTAATTGCAGAGAACATCAAGTCTCTCTTATAGTGGAATTAAATGTGACCTATTTCACACGTTGCAAAACGTGTCATCTCTGTCCACCGGGGTCATGTGAAAGTAAGTGTATTCGACAACTGTACAGCAATTAAAGCCAACTGAAATGACAATGATTAACAGTGCAGGCCTGGAATTAAGTCATTTTTAGGGCAACCACTTGTTGGCCAAAATGTAGGGCAACAAGGCTAAAAACTACCCAACAGTATATACGTAGAAGTATAAAAATCAATTGTGTATCTATATAGATATAAAATGAGCAGAATCCTAAACATCTACAGTAAAGTAAAATGCAACATACACATCAATGCAGCAGTAATATTAATTAATAATAATAAAAAAATCATATATAATAGTTACACTAATAGGGAACATTTTACTACACAATGGCTACTTTATGCATACATAAAATAACCGTTAAGTAGGCTAAACACTTGTATATGATGTTTCATTTTAATGCCATTATTGACTGGTAACATGCCGGTGTCACGATCCCCAAGCAAATTTCATGTTCATACGATATATAGGGTGTCTAGTTAAAGCTTTATAGTCGCCTGCATTGTGGCTTAGGCATAGCACACTGGATTTGAAATAAGACACTGACCATTAGGTTTGGCTTTAAGGTTGTTCACATCCATATTGGGTGAACAGTGTAGGACTATAAGCCTATAAGCACAGTGATCTCAGTGTATCTTGCCCTAATCACCCTAAACCATGTCAGAAAAAATTAAGTTATTACCAAGGATCCACTATCATGGGACTATACTGTGATATCAACAGCATGTGAGAAGAAAAACTGTTTCTAATGAATTATTTAATGTTTTAATTATTAAGGAAAATGAGTGGGAGTGAAATATCTTAATGTGGATTGATAGATAGATATTCCTTTATTTGTCCCACAATGGGGAAATTCCAATGTTACAGCAGCAAAGTGGATAGAGAAAAAACAGTATAGAAAACGTAAGTAAAAGTAGGGAATAATAAAAACACTATGTACAAGAGAAAAAACAGTAAGAATCCACAACAACAGATAACACAAATAGTAGCAGCAGTTAATGCACATAATAATAATAATCATCTTCACCATCAAAACAGTCTTGTCTAGTGAACACTGTAGTCTGATTTAATCATGTACTGGTTGAGAGGAATATACTGTCGGTGACTGAGGCTTGGCCTCACATGGCTTGTCTTAGAGACCTTACAGTCCAGTGTCTCCTATTTGTCTCTGTGCCTTGCTGTCACACCTCCAACATTTTTTCACTCCTTCAGTTGTTTTGCCTTTTTCCTCTAGTAGTCTGGTTGTTCCCCCATTCCTCCTCTTCTAATACATATAATGCAATAATGCATGTTATTAGAATTTTGTGTCACGTAAAACTACATTTGGCTGAGAGGAATATGTACCAGTCAACCCTATAAAGGACACGCCTCTTTCACCCTTAACAATCACTAACAACCAGATATTTTAAAAGGCATCAACAGCAAAGAGTTCTATACACAGTGTACTATAAACACTACAAAGTACAAAGTAATAACTATAAATACTTATGTAATGTTATACTCTATTAAAATAAATTAAGTAAATGTTCAGTCTCCTTTCTGGTTGTTTTGACACATACAGAATTATTATCGCTTTTTCCATTAGCATTTAACAGGTGGCTGTTGAAATATATTTTATATATTTAAATAATTACATTGATATCATAAAAATGCGAGGACTAGTCGACAATTGGCTTTAACTAACGACTACTAGTTGCCTAGGAAAATCTTTAGTAAGGGACAGCCCTAAACAATACCTAACCCTGCTTGCTGCTGCACATTTTCCAAAGCACATTTTAAGTTCTCCCTCTTTCCAGGTTAACAGAACAGAATATAACTCAACTTGGATTCATAAGTTGAGCGGTTGTTTATTTATATAGCAATAGAAGCCGATGTGTCTTAAATCTGCATTCTGTGTAATGGCCAGCAGGTGGCAGCTCGATGTGCTGCAATATAATGGTTATGGTATAATTTAGAGTAAAATAGACGATACAGCAGGGTGTGCTTTTGATCATGGCTACCTTGTGATAAACCACTCTCTGTCCAGCGTGCTGCACGAAATTCAGATTAAACTGTCAAACAGTGCTGATCAAATATGAATCATGATTCTGTTACTGCATTGCCTATTTCTTACCTAAAATAATTTTAGTGTACTGTTTAGCTGTAATACCAGGCGAGCTGCCGTTGTTTTACTGCTGCACACAAGTCAATGTATGCAGCTCAACTCACAATACGTCACCTCTGCTGTCTCCAACAAACCATCATGGCAACAAGCATAATGCCAAACTCAAGGCTTCAGAACTGTTCTACACAAACCAATGGGAGATGTCACGATAGGTTCACACCTGGTTAAAAGGGAACTTGCAAGCCAGAAGTGTTTTAATAATTCAGTAATATGGAAGAAGTGATTTGGAAATTAAAAACTTACATGTGGTAAAAGTGACTTTGGAGATTCAAGAATCTACACTGACATCAGTGTTTCCCCTACATGGCACCACATGTGTCAGTTTTATCGGGCTGCCACAGAATCATAAATAATGAAAATGTCATTATGACACCGTAAATCAAATCATAAAGCTGCACCAAATGGCACGATTGGAGAAAAAACACTGCTGTCAGGGATCTTGTGGAGATACGTTTGACAAGGCTGAAAAGTAGATATTAAGAAGTGTTTTTAACAGCCACTTTCATCCCTTTAAAGACATAATTATTAGTGCAGTTAAGTAGAGTCATATGAGTACACTACACTCATCTTTTTGAACAGTATTTTAGCCAATGCCAAATCATAGCAGGTGTCTTGTAATAAACAACACATTCCCCAGCCTACAACACCAATACTTTAAACCATATGAAGACAGCTTACAGCCTGGATTCAAAGCTTACTGGTAGCTGAAATTGCAGCTGCTGCGATTAGACCCCACAGAACTAAAATTTCATGCAGAGCTGATGAAGTTCAATAACCGGAATACACAAATACCCAGAGGTCAGGCTTAAAGCATATGGTGTCTCTTTGGACAGAACCAATAATTATTAGAGCACCAACAAGCTGATAAACAGCAAGCATTTGGGGCTGTAATTAGAGCCCCACCGATATTCCAGTTTTAAAGCCGATGCCAATTTTTAGAGAGGGTAAATTCACTGATTACCAATATGGCAGCATATATAGTGAATTTTCGAGCTGGAATGAAAATAGACCATTTCGATGTGGATTGTGCACAGAATTTGCAACAGCTGTTAACTAACTTTATTAAAGAATATTTAAGTTAAATATTCTTTAACATGTTAAACAATAAATCATCAACCAATAAGAGGCTTTGCTGAGAGTACTTCCTCTCTCTTACTTTGTGCTTCTTGTCACAGTATTGTAAATTGCAGTGCATTCTGCTGGATAGATTTTGCAGCGACACCGATACAACATCTTTTTTTAAAGATATTTTTGGGGCCTTTCATGCTTCTACTTGACAGGCCAGCTGAAGATATACAGGAAAGGGGGTAAAGAGAGAGGGGGGAACGACACGCAGCAAAGGGCCACAGGCCTGAACCAAACTCGGCCGCTGTGGTGAGGACCCAGCCCACAGGGTTATTACAGAGTAACATGATGATGATGATGATGATGATGATGATGATAATTATCGTTGGTATTATGGTAGCATTCTTCCTCAGGTAGATGACATAGAAATCAGTTAATTTTTGCATGGATTCAGCAGAGGTAAATCCACATTTCATATGAGTTAGTGTCCTGCAGGGGTCTCTTACCGCCAAATGTATGGACTTTAATGCAACGATACAATAATTTTATTGCACTCCTGTCTCCATAAATCTGTAGATATACATTTACTTCCTGTGTGCAGCACTCCTGGGAGTATAAATCCTCGAGATAAGCTTCCTCTCTGATGGGTTGTGCTGCTGCTGCTTTAAGGAGATTGTTTTTTTTCAAGACATTGACAGAAGACAGCGTCCAGTGTAAATATTTTGAGTATGATCAGACCAGAGAAATTATTTGCCTCACAGAAAGAAAATTACAGGAAGGGTTTATCAAACATACATCTCCATTCTTGTATACATAGCTTCAGATAAGCTTGTGTAGTATGGTCACAAACAAATAAACAGACAATAAAGCTGGAGTCTTTACTTTTGAAGAACATTCATTTACCTTGTCAGTAGCAATTGACCTATCTGAAGTTCCACCTGATCTTAGTGTTGCTACCTCAAACATTTTATCGACAACAAACAATCCCTTTAGCAACCTACCACGGTATATAATTGATAGTTGCATGGACAGACTGATGCAGACTCTAATTCAACTAGAGTGCAGACGTCCGCCAAGGTCCCCTGTCCTCTGTCTGCTGCTGTTGTGATTCACTGCTTGCAGGTACCGCTTGTAGAGAGAAGAGGGGCTGGTTTGGAGGGAGGGCTGTCGTCTCAGCCAGTAGCCCAATTTTCATAGCAGACTAAAATAAACATACAGCTCCTGCACCCGTAGCTCAACGGAGTGGAGTTAAGGGACAGCGGACGGTGGCTGTACTGCGCATGAATACTTCACGATTCAAAACAACTGTACAACTGCACTTGTTTCTTCACCATGTTGTTGTTCATCTGTTCTAGTAGGCGTTCTTCTTCTATGGAATTTAATACTTGTAGGCTGAATGCTGCCTCTTATGTTCTGGAAGAATTGCATCCCTGGTACCGATGGCATTGACTTGGTACCAAAGTAACGGCTCTTATGAAGACCCTGCTTTACTAGTAACTAGGCTGCATTATTTATTCTTAAGGAATAACAAGAACGTGTTTTAAAAACTCACCTGATGTGTGGGTTGAGGTTAGGCAAAAAGGATGAAATGGTGAAAGCGAGATAAGTGAGAGAGCTAATGTAATGTTTTTAAGCTCTGACAGGATCAGAGATATCATGTAATTTCACCCTCTGATGGAGAGGATAGGAGGGAAGCCTGTTTCTGTATCATGTTGGTACATGAGCTAATCCACATTTCAAGTGCCTGCGCGTGTGGAGGAGTGTGTAGCAACAGTTGGCAGTAAAATGGATTGACTTAATTAAAGTAAAAAGTAATGTCCATCTCCACTGGTTTGCTGAAAGAGTGTCATGCAGTGTATCAGAGTGTGTGCATGTGTACGTCATAGTAGATAGAAAAGAGTTTGTTCACTGCAATCAAATGAGCTCTGAGTCAGAGGTTTTCTCTCCCTCCCCACACATCTCATCCCTCTCCTCTCTCATTTGTCTTTGCTCGATGCATTGATGTCTTCCCTATTACCTCTGATTTGGCTTGTCTGGTTGTGAATACCTAATCATGCTGAAGATGTCACACTTTCATTCCTTGAAGGCTTTATTCTTTATCCCTCTCCTTTCCTCTCATCTCATCGTTTGTGTCACACTTATTCCTTGCTGAGAGGGGTGGTGTGTGCCATATACAGTTCATACAAACATTTAAAAAAAGCCCATGTGTGTCATAACCTTCTTTGCTCACCCACCCACACTCAGACACACATCTGTGCACCTGTTTTGTAGAAAATGAATTATTAAGGGATTTCTTTTTGCCCATAAGAACAGACAATCCAACACCCTTATTTAATCATTGATTTGTTTTTTCAGATATTCCCTCAATTACTCTGATAGGCTTGTCTGGTTTCATTCAGAGCTTTTAAAATTAACTTAATGCTTCGATATTGTTCACTAAGACTATCCTCAATTTCAAGCTCCTAACATGTCTTTTGTTTCTTTTAAGACAGCGCTGAATGTCTAGACACCCGTCGTCCACATCAAACAAACCCCGCGGCTGCTTCAGAATAAGGTAGGACAAACATCCCTCTTCCTTTTGCCGACAGTACACACACACACACACACACACACACACACACACACACACACACACACACACACACACACACACACACACCCCATTCCTTTTATTCCCCACCAGTCGATGTACTGGGGGATCCGCTGCCCTTGGGGTTGATCTTAAGGCCTTGGTTAGGGGGCTACAGCTGTTTTATGGAAAATGTACTGAAAGTCACTTAGTTGCTAAGTTACAGGGGACAATAGCAACAGTACACTGTCATCCCTATCAGAGGGAGTGTTTTTCAGAGGAAAAACATCCTTTGAATTTTCATGGCCTGCTGAGAGTTTCTGTGTGTGAAAAAAAAAAGGAATTATATTTGAGATATTTGATCATAGATTAGGTATTACCTTACATAAATTATATCTATCTGTAAGAAAGAAGTTGTGAACTCTGGTGACCTTTGTAGTACATTCAGGATACTTCCCTCTCTCTCACTGTCTTGTGTGTCTAGAACTATTCCAGATGCAACAGCACTATAAACCTTGCACAGAGAATATGAATACAGCCCTATTTTTCAGATTTTGTTCTTTTAAACCAACTGGGATGAAGCCTATTTGATTTGCATGTGGTCCTTTGAAGTGCAGTGCCTTGTGATTGTCTTGTGTCAAGGGAACTGAGGCAGTGATACATGATATCTGGTAGGCAATGATTGCATCTGTCTCCCTCTCACATAAGTGAGAGAATCGTGCAGTTAGTCCATGCATGTGGATGTGTGTTTGTGAGTGCTAGCTGCAAGTGTTCTCAAAGCGTTTGACACATCTTATTACCAAAGTCTGATGTCTTACTTCTTTCATTTTTAAATTTCTTTGCCTTATGAATTCGCTGTAATATACATGTCGTCTGGATTTGGGTGTGGGGATGTTTATTTTAACATGAGTCGCACTTTTCAAATGTGTCTGTAATTCAGTACTGCCCCCATAAACCACTTGTTCACGTTATCGAATTGTTGTGTTTTTGTTACCTTAGAAGGAACCTTTTCATATCTACAGACGCCACAGGTAGCCTTCCATGTTTCAATGCCCAGAACAGACAAACTGAACACTGGTTCTATGTACGGCCGTTTGCTTTTTCCACACTCTAGTTTCTCCTTGGAAGGGGAGAGTGAAGCGAGGGAGTTGTAATCTGCAAATACACTGCTAGATGCTACTAAATCCTACAAACTGAATTCTTGAATTTCCCTCAGGATAAATAAAGTATCTATCTACCTACCTACCTACCTACCTACCTACCTACCTACCTACCTACACTGGTCCTTTAAAAAAATATCAACATCTCTTGCCATTTCTTGTCTTTTATCTTATTACCGTTTTCATTTTCTGACTTAGGAAAGCCAAAAAGGTGCCACACCTCTGATTTTAAACAGGTGCATCCTCAATTTCTTTGTCTTTCTTAATGCCTTGATACTAGGGAAGTTCCTGCCGACTAATTTCCCTCGTGAAATTGATAGAAAATAGTCAAAAGTGAGCACAGTTTATTTTAAATGTGTCAGAAGAAATATCGCCTGTAGTTTAACAGCCATTTAAAAACATTTGTAATCAAAAGATAATAAAAGCCTGAGCGGGATTACAGCATCTGTGGGTTGGGACCATCAACATGTAAAAGATGGATGTCATGTCTCCACTTCCTCCCACAGTACAGAAATTAAGCAAAAATATCCCGGATATGGTCGCTGCCATCTTGCACTGATAACATCACTGCGTAGTGATCGGGCTTGGTGCTGCGGTATCGAATTCCCGCTCATCGGAATCAGCTGTCAATTGTGATGTGAAACTCTCTTTTTATAGCTTATAAGAACTACCTAAAATGCCAGGACCATCTTTGTGGGTAATTGGATTTTTTAGTTTGGCCCCATGTCCCATCTGCTAATATGGAAGCAGCAGGCTTTATGATCTATACTGCAGTCAGCCACCAGGGGGCAATCAAGATGTTTTGGCTTCACTTTTGGAGAGCTGTCATGTTGTTCATCGTCATATCTATGTCGATGGTTGGGACAGTAACTGAAAAATGTTTAAACAACTAGTCGACTAATTGCGTACCTACTTGATGCAGCTACTGACGCGAGTGAAATAGGACGTGGAAGAAGCAAAGTCAAAAGTAGATAACGCCTTCTGCTGTTTAAAAATCACAATTTATTTTTCATCTAACAGGGTCTTCAAACATTTTCTCAAGCTAAAACTCAGTGCCAGGCTACATCGTGCTTGTATTTATTAATTGAACTGAACTAAAATGTCCAGCTCAGTACATATTTAGTTTTCAGCTCTTTAATGTAAATCAGATATTGCTATTCATAGGTTCAATTCAAAAGTGTCTGTTCCAGTATCATTTGGGATATGATTGGGGTGTCCCAAATTTTCTTCTAACGTATAAAAATAATTTAGAAACTGTTCCTCTGAATTTAATCATCAAAATTGAAGACCATAACAGAAACCTATCCAGTAACTTAAAGCGTGTAACCAAGAATGTGGGTCTTTAAATTTATTTAGACATCTGTTTAATTTTTTTTAAAAGGGTTGTTAAGTCTCTGTCTTAAATAATCTTATTTTAGTTGCTGGGTGTGTGCTAGCTCAAAGAGCTGATTGTGCGCCACAGTCAACTGACCCACTACCCCCACCCTCTCTCTCTCTCTCTCTCTCTTCCTGTTTCTGAGGTGTCACTGACTGCAGAACCACAGGAACAGGCTTGAGGGAGACTGTCTGAATTCTTTTCCTCTCTTTTCACTTTTGCCCTCTTTTTTAATCTCCTCAAGCATATGCTCTCACACAAAGCTGGTATTCTCTCTCTTAACTGCTCATCGTGTCACACTTTTGCTTGCCAGGAGACAGTGGGTGGGCATCTACGGTCTTGTGGGTGCAAATACATCTATAAGTATCTCTTTATCTTAACACCCCAAACCACCACTTCCACCATGTGCCATGATCCACCCCTCTGTGTGGCAAAACTTGTAAACAGCTATTCATCTAAAATAGTGCAAGTGGTAGAAAGGGGTCTTTTTTTCCTTGTTTCTTATTTCCTTTGGTCATGTGCAGGGTTTTCCCTGCCATTATACAGTTTAGGCGCAGTGCTCAAGTGTTTTTGCAATACTTATACTGATACATATAATTATATGTTGATTATTTTTCTCAAGCTACTTCATCCAAATGCCTATGGATATGGTAAAAAAATATTTTACCACATAAGCTTTTTCATAAGCTAATTGTTTATAAGCTTAAATTACTGATGTGATATGAATCCAAATGAACTGGGAGAATGAGACTATTACAGATATTGTAATATGTTGGTGTTGTGAAGCAGGAATAATACTTTCTGCGTATGTGAGGGTCCTCTAGGGTCCGTGTAACCTAAATTTCATTATCATAGGGTGTATAAGTAGGCTCTCCGTGGACATCCATGTACCAACAATTTGTTGTGACCTTACATTTGGGCCAGACAGTAGTATAAACAGAACTACTGCGCTACCATGGTGTCGACAGCTGTCCTTAAATGCATCCGATTGGCATTATATTTGATCCTTGAGAACTACAGAAGCACTCTGTCCACTCTGATTGTGTAGTGGTGATACAGAGTGAGGTTCTCCCCTCACAAACAGTCTTTGGGTGAGTAAAGACACCGACTGCAGAGAGCGCACAAACCCAACAACAGACAAGTTTATTTTGACGTGTTATCATGTTACACACTGAGTTACCGGTGCAGACAAATCATTTTTCACATTCACACACATATTTAGTGAAATGCTGCACTGCAGAGCTGCAACACCAGCAGGCTGAGGTGTACAAAATACAGTACATGATCAAAATATGCCCAGATTGATACTGAGCCTTAGGATCATATCAGGACTCTATTTGTTTATGTTTTTAACATTTAAGATAGGCAGTTGGATTTAAGCTGTTTTAAAAAAAAAACAACAACAGTGGAGTACCAGTCACGATCATACTATATATTCTGTGTGCATAAAAGCAAAAGATAATGCATTCAGTGTTTTTTTATTTATAGTGTGACTAAACTGAGAGAACATTTTTATCTCACATTTGAGCAAGAAAATAATGATTTTCATTTTGTCCATAACTGCAGCCTTGCTTCTAATAGTTGGTTACATTAGCATAGAATTGTTTTCAGCACAATCAAAACATAAATGTATGTGGTCCCCTGGTACTGGCTCTCACGAGTTGTCTCAGGGTGCATTTTAGAGTAGCAAAAGCAGTAGTGCGTCAAGGACTCGCTGACGTAAATTCACTTCCACAGTGGTGGCCTCTGTGTACCCAAGTCCTTTGTGGTGCTTTGTTTGTGCATTGTTTCTGCCACTTCACATTGTAGTGCCTGCAGTACCATCACATCTGCATGATGTGGAGAGGCTTGTGGAGTGTTTATTTGTTTCAATATCCCTGCAGGAGTCTGCTTTTTAATAGTGCATGAGCGGCTTCATACCTCTACTAAATTAACACTCTAGTGGTGTTTTTGTAATGTCTCTTATTCTACTTCGCTGTTTGCATTTTCAATTTCACTGTCCTCTTCTAACACCACTCTTTTCCATTTATCAATTTGTCGCCTTTTCTTCTCTCTCTCTCTCTCACTCTGTTTCTGTGGAAGTCATCTCAACCTCTCCCCTTCTATCACTATGCTGCCCACTTGGGAGCTGGAGTGCATTTGCTAGGATGTTTACGCATATCACTGATAAATTGTTTGGCTTGATCTCGGAGAGCAGGCCTGCTATTAGAATGGTTTATCTGATTTGATGTTGGAGAAGCAAATTTGTCATTATTTTTATGTAATTAGAAAGGATTCCCATGGGTCGACTTTTCATTTATACAGTGTTCCTGAAACTCTATGCATGTTGGATTGTTATTTGCCATCTTCTTTTTCTTGTTTTGAGTAAACATGAACCCATGCATTTCCACAGTAAAGAAAGCTTTATGATTTCATCCTTTCCTTTTTTTTTTTTCGTCACTTACTTAGTCATTTAATTAACTTAATTTGGCTTCATTATAGAGTATACATGTTGTGTTTTCCTTGGCAATTCAGCTAATTCTATTAGGCTTCACATAACTGAGACAGAAAAGTCAGACTATGTGTTTACAGTGATGATTCTTGAACCCAATCAACATCTTGTTGCTTGTTACATTCCCCCAGATGCAAATGCAAAATGTACTGCAGAACTATTTCCTTGGTGTATGTATGTATATATGTATATAAACAACTGTATAGTTTATTTTATGTGTTATTCTAATATATAATCTGTCATTCTCTGTGTGTAGCATGAAGGGATGACAAATTCATTGTACAACCTTGTGTTATATAAATTTCCTTGATATACATTTTTCAGAAATGGTCAGTTTACCAGTTTACCATTACCAATGATCAGTTTACCAAGGATAGGCTGATGCTAAACACTAGAAATACATATAATACTGACAAAACATGCCCTGCAATTCTAGAATATAGTCACAGGTCAGTATGAGGACACATTTCCTTTACAACTTTTACCTTAGTTGTAGCTAAGATAATAGTAAAAGTAGAAGGAAAAAAAAAAAAAGAAAAAAGTCATAACTGTCCAATTAATCAAAAACAACATGAACAATTTTACTTTTAGAATACAAGCACATGATCCAGTTGTTCTTTTGTTTACATTCTGTCACAGACAATCATCCACCAAAGCATTATTTGCTGCCCTCGCAGTGACATGTTGTCCTTTTGGGGACATTTTTGCTCTATTCCCATGATATTAATCCGCTGCTCCGCAGGGCTCTCAACTTTTTGTTTTTGTGTGTGCATTCTTCAGTAGATACTTGTGTGAGTGCACTAATGACATTGTGATAAGTGTCACGTCCAACCCCAAAGACTGTTTTTCGTCTCTGTTAGGTTGACCATTGCTTTTTCAGCCTTGTGTCTGCTTTCCTGTAATCACGCTACTGTAGGGTGAAAGGTTAGTTTCCCAGCAGACCTAGACCTAAAAAAAGGTAGTAGTTTAGCAAAAGTTCTTCCCTTAGAAAATACAGTCATTCTTCCAGCATAGGTTTATAGAGAAGAAAAAGATAGAAATTATTAATTGTCTGTTTTAAAATTGAATGTAATCCAAATCACTGTCAGTATTTATAGAGATGAAAATAATTTAAAATGTAATCTGTCTATATGGAAAGGTCTCTCAGTGCCCAGTTATGATGTTATGTTTTGCAGTTTCCTTTGAAAATCACAAGAACTGAATATGCTTCGTCAGGTATAGGAGTTTTACAAAACAGAAAATTGTTTATCCTTAATTTCATGACTGCAAGTGAATTTAATATAATTAAAAAAGATTGAAATTATTTTTTTAAGAAAAACTTAGTTTTTGCAGCTGCTGCTGCTACACTTTTGCATTCTTAGGTAATTTATACCAGGCACTCAGAAAAATGTGTTATGTTGCGTAAGTAGTTTATAATTATGTATTTGCTTTTTTAGCAGAATGCATAGTATGTTGCATGCAGCTCAGTTCAGTCTCTTGAACGCGCATGTCAACTGCTTGAAGTCTTCATTTAAGAGTTTATTCTACTATTTTTTGTTCATGAAAGTAATTTAAGCAAATACAGGCAAGTAAATGTTAAAGTGGGAGAGTAAAAAAAAGAGTAATAATTTCTTGCGTAGCTGGAATGCTTTTATGGTGAAGCAGCTGCAGGCAAGTGGCGTACACTGAAAAGTTGTGTAAGCTACAGTGGCTAACCGCTCAATAAAAACAGTCTAAATCTAGATTTGTACATTTGTCTGTGGATCAGTTTGAAATACTGCTAGGGAGGAACTTTATAACACCGTCAACAAAAGATTACAAAGAAGGGAGGGTCCAAACGCAGTGAAGTTAAAACAGTATTTGTTGATAATAAACAGTAAACAAAGCCAAGCTAGATTGTATCTACCCCCAGGTCAACAGGAATATAGGGACTCAGTCTAATTTATATTCATTAGTGAGCAGAGCCTCCCAGAGGATCACAAGTGTAAATGATAATCCATTTTTGAATGTATTTAATGTTAATACCAAGATGAAATTATTCTATCCAGTGGTCTGTTATAGATTGAAGGCATTTTGCCATCCAACAGGCTTCATCAGTTCCATGAACTGGGTCTCAGACTTTTATTCTTATGTAGGTTATTCACAGTCTTTTATTTTTTTTTGGCCTTTTATTGCCTTTAATTGACGGAGACAGCTGGAGATAGACAGGAAAGGGGGTAGAGAGAGGGGATGACACGCAGCAAAGGGCCACAGGTCGGATTCGGACCCTGGGCTGCTGCAGGACTCGGTCAATGGTTGCCAGCTCTACCAAGTGAGTTAATCGGGCGCCTGTTTACAGTCCTTTAGGCCTGTCACAGTAGTGTTGTATTTTGTACAATCCGCAGCTATCTCTTTAGAGATACGACCATTGTAATGGCAGTGGCATATAACTTTGTGTTGTTTTGGTTGATGTTTTGCTCTGGTATTTTCTTTCGACTTTGTTTTGGTTTTTCACAAAGGCTTGGAAAGGGTAACCACAGATTCGAAATGCCTGTTAGATGCCTGTTACAATTATTACATGATTGTGATTATTAGAGCTGACCGCAAGCATTTTGCACAGTTGTTCTGCAGTCAAGAAAAAAACGTGGAAAAATAAAGAGCTTGGCTGTCTAGACCTTACTGCTATTGGGGAGGTTCTTTAGTTTTTAGCTCATGAGACCATATTTCTTGCGAAGCAAGATGAGTGACGGAGAGGTGCCAATAATGGGTCAGTGCATTTGGTCAGAGCTCTGGGGAAAATATGCTGTAGATCCCTGAAAGACAGTCCTTTGCTACTTAATTGAATTATGTTTAAATCGAGTTTGGAAATGTTATGCAATCTATCAAATAGCTGATCTGTGATGTAATATTTTTTTATTTGTTTCCTTTGCCTATTTATCACATAAATACTTCAGCAACAAAATGGGTTAACAAATGTTGTTGCTTTTCTAAGAAGATAGTTTGGATTGAAACATGGCTTTTTGTTTTTTGTTGCATATTAACTTTTGAAAATAAAATCAACCGACCTTCTGAATTAACAGTCTTGAACCAGTTTTTTTATTACAGTGGGTCGACCTAAACAACAATTTTAGAACAAGCTATTTAAAATAAATCTTTGTGCAGCAGAGTGAGAGGTTTATTTGAAGCAGGCTTATATTAAAAACATGCCTTTATTTCTAATTCCCTCTATTTGATTATTCGGTCATTAGTATAAATCTGATCTGCTCCCGTTGCCTTGTTACATTTGTTGTTATGCTGGTTTCCATACTACTTCAAATGTAGCTATTGCCAACTTGTGCACAAAATGTCAAGATTGTGACAGTAAATTGGATAAAATTATTAAATTAAAAATACATTTTTTATCATTATGAGCTCTGGGTAGTGACTGAAAGAGTGAGATTGTGGATACAAGCAGCTGAAGTGAGCATCCTTTTTATAGGATGTTTCTGCTCATCTTTATGGGCATGATAACAAGCTCAGATATCCAATATGTTCTTGGAGTAGAACCTGTGTTTCCTTACATTGAAAGCAGCCAGTAAAGGATGCTTCCTGGAAGGCTCTTTGTGAAGTTATTGTGGGCAGCTCCAACTGGAAGTAAACCCAGAACATGGTGAAGAGATTACTTATCATTTCTGGCCTAGGGAACAACACGAAGATCCCTAAGGAATAGCTGGAGGAGGAGGCTGGGCAGAAGGACTTGCTGCCACCATGACCAGGACCTGGATAAACAGGAAAATGGATGGATGGATGGATGGAGCCGTCCATTGGTACCAAAGCCAGTGCTGGCAGGTTCAGAATGCTCATTATTGTCCTTCTTAGACGAGGAAACTCAGCAGAAACAAGCAAGGCCAAGAAATCTTTTTTTGCTTATCTTTGTCCTTTTGTTTATCATAATGATGCCTTTTTACCAATTATTTGTAGTAGCTTGCTGTTTATATCAACATAGAAGGACAACTGGAGTAAATTCAAAGTCAGACAGGTGACGAATTAAAGGAAAAACCTGCTAAATGGTGGGACAAACAGCAAATGAAACTTCAATACAGTATACTTAAGGGCACTAAATAGTTTGATCATTTTGAAAAATGTTGTGAATTGAATGACCTTTGCAGTGTTGCACAATAAAGTAATTTGAATCAAAATAAGTAACAAAACCCAGGGAAGTGTGAAGAGAGCCATGGGGGCCCTTCAAGTGGATAACAGATATTAAAACAATAGGACCATGGAAATATTTAATGCAGGACTACTGTATTGGGTTACATTATATTGCGAGATGTTCCTTGTTATAGTATTGTCCACCCCCATGTAGATCTGTCATCAAGAATTATTCCTGACAGTCTAATTCTGCTGTCTTAAGAGCATTGGCATACCGTCACAAAATGACTCTCCTGTCACACATTTATAGCAGGTACAATGTCCCTTTTACAGCTCATATGGGCTTGTACTGATTCATGGGGTACTTAAACATCTGAATGAAATAAAGTCAGTGACGTAGTTTTGAGCATATCCAAATCCAATTAAACCACTGAAGTAGTTTTCGTCACATTAACACCAGTGTTCATAACAGATTTAATCATCAGCTATGTCTCAATTTAAAAATCATTACCTGCATAGAAGCTCACAAGTGTCAGGCATCTAACTGCCACTAAGCTTGTTGTCATTTGATTTGATACAAATGAATTTTAAATTAGCCTTTCTCAGCCTCTCAGTTTCTAAAACATGATTATTATTCCAAACATTGGTCAAGTAAACAACAGGAAAAAGGAAATAAGATTGCTCTAATGTCAATAATGCAACGGGGGTCCTGAACAAGCTTTGCTTTTGCTAGTGGGCTTAGCAAGCCAAGAAATAAAAAAGCAGAGCCTAATTTGTGCATAGCCTTTGTGCTCTATATGTCAATGTCACATTAAATGCCGATACATGTAATTTCATGGAAATTGGACTTTTGTTAAAATTAGACTTCATTAGTCCTCTGGCAACAGTCCAGGTATCAAACTGGCAGAATGAATGACAGTCTCTCTCTCTCTCTCTCTCTCTCTCTCTCTCTCTCTCTCTCTCTCTCTCTCTCTCTCTCTCTCTCTCTCTCTCTCTCTCTCTTTGTCTCTCTCTCTGCGAAACAAGTGAGAGGAAAAACAGCTGTAGAGGCAGTGTATTTTCACATCTAACTGCTGGGAATTAAGGTTTTATTTCAATTAGTTTGATGACCGGTCAATACAGTTAAAAGGTGATTTACAGAGCCTCCAAACAAGACAAGACACAGCAGGGACAGGCCAGGGGGAGGAGAGGCATGAAGCGGGTAGAGGAGCGAGGGAGGTGGGGCATCAGATATGCAGCAACAGCGCATAGAGCCAGAATATTCTCACAACTAATTCTGTTAGATGGTTAAACACCAGAGTTGGTGATTGTTGGAACTGTGTAAAGACTAATAAACGGCGGTTTGTCAAGTTTTATTTTGTTTCTGTTGAATTTGAATAAGTGTGTTTTTAACCTTGGTTAACAAGGTCTTAGTTTGGTAAGAGAGAAACTTATATTCTCTTCCTTTCTTAACATTTGGTGGTTGCTTATGCTTGTTGCATTTAACATATCACCCAACCCTAACACACTGGCTGCCATACAATAAAGTGATATTTCCTACAGAACAAATATTATGTGTTAAAATTAGCCAGTTTGTGTCTGCTTGGATTTGAAAGTTTGGTTCAGCCGGATTCTCTGTCCCCTCCCTAATTGTGATGCAATGCAGTACGCCGTCCCCTCTGACTGTGGTAAGCAGAGAAGGTGAGCAGAGGGTGAGCGAGCAGAGAGCGTGAACAGGTTGATTTTGGATGGAGCGCAGAGCATATTTTTTTATAAGTTGGAGCATCTCCTTATCTCCTGCTCCATCCTGCTCCAGTATTTCTCCGGTATGCGTCTTCCTATCCCTGGTACCACTATACGTGTCCCCAGGATCATTCCCACGCTTTCCATTCATTGACAAATCGTTTGCGTGCGTGAGCCTGGCTGTTTATATGATATGACTATTCTCTGACATGGCGGTCATTCTGCTCTTTTCTAATCACAGCTGATCTTTATAATAACCTCATGAATTATGTGTTCATGGATAAGCTGGGTGTTGCTTCTCCTGCAATAATGAAGTTAAATGGACCATCTTGTGATGATATGCAGGGAGGGGCTTTTCTCCTGCTGCTTGTGTGTGTGTGTGTGTGTGTGTGTGTGTGTGTGTGTGTGTGTGTGTGTGTGTGTGTGTGTGTGTGTGTGTGTGTGTGTGTGTGTGTGTGTGTGTGTGTGTGTGTGTGTGTGTGTGTGTGTGTGTGTTATGATCAGCTGAATCCTACAGCTTAAACAGGGTTTCAGATAAAGTTAAAATACAACACAGCCTCTTTTAATTTTTGGGAGTGAGCGGTGAGCGATTTTAGTGGAGCGGGTTGCAATCTGAGTTGAGCAAGGAACAATTTTGAGCAGAGGGGCCCCGAGGATTTGAACGGGTGAGTGGAGCAAACAGCTCTGTGAGCGAGGAGTGGAAATTCTCACCTCTACACTCCGCTCACATGCTCTGGTGGTAAAGGCTGTGCGCCAAGTATAAACAGCACAACAGTTTAACTGCTGTAGCGCTAGCATTAGCAAGCCTGATAAGCGCTGACGGAACAAAAAAAACATACATGAATGCGATTTATTCCCCTTCAGTGGCACACTGAACACTGCTTTATTTAGATATTTAAATTTAGGCCTGGGAAACAGCAATGTTAACTGTGCTGAACAGCATGGCTACGATTATGTGCCGACACTTTCCCACAGAAACCCACACCAGAGAGCCTCTTGTAGTAGTGCTGCTCCTCTGAGTACAACACCTTAACCTTCAAACCATCCTTTGAAGTAGTGAAGACCGGCCAAATGTCCTCACAATGCAGAAATGTCCTAAATAAGATGGTTTGAAACTGGAATTAGTCCTCAAAAATAGCAATGCACGCACACACACACACACACACACACACACACACACACACACATACACACATACACACCCCACTATAATTACACCCCTCAAAAAATAAAGACGTAAGTGAGAGTGATGAACACAGCAATGCTTTAGACAGGATTCTGATGTTGTCCCTTATACCCTGAGTGTGCTGAAGAAGCAGAAAAGCTTGTGCTCGCTGTAGAAAATCTTCCAGTAAGATATAGTTTTTCCAATTACTTGCTGTTGTCTTTTCTTTCTTGCTCTCTTTCCCCCTTGTACTGCAGTGATTAAATTGGCTGAGAAATGTAATATCAGAAGTTTTAGTTAATTCGATTCTTTTGAGACAGAGGCTGCGGGCTAAAACTACTTTCTTTCAAATAGTAAATTGATGATTGTTTTTGGCGTTTTTCATCCCAATAATTTTTTTAACATCTAATGGAGAAGGCATGGTGCAGTATGAGGAGCCCAAGGTAGCAGTTTGTACTGTGTCTTATGCTATTGTTTCTGTTACATCCTTTTGCAAGTTTCTTTTACATTTAGCATCTATTACGAAGTCTTTTTAGGGCAACTTGTTATTCATAATATGCACAGGATATCCTCTCTGTTGCTTAATTTCCTTTTTCCTTTTAGATTTTCGTCAGATTGATATTTAAGGTGCTATTAAATATGTATGAGCAATTCTCAGTTGCCAGAATAGTTCAATTTAAGTATAATTTCAAGAGAATTCCTACTTATTCTGCTGGGAAACAAATGCCAAAGAGGGGAGTTTGTGTAGGATGTGGGCTGGGGGAAGTAAAATGGAAGTGTTTCTCAGATTAACGTGCAGACAGAGTAGAGGAGGAGAGAAGCTGACACAGCACAGATTTAGTGAAGAGCAGTGAGGAGAGAATAAGCCAGGACAGACGGGTAGGAAGGGAGTAAATCAGACCTCTAGGGGACTGAGAAATTGCAAGACCTCAGAGCCTCAGAGCAGGGAGGGAGGGATGTTGATTGATAGGGGAATGACTAGTCTGTTGTTTATCACTGGAGTTAAGATGGTGTTAAGTAGCCTTATGCTGTGGTGAGGGAGAAGTACGAGACAGGCAGGGGAGGGATTGGGAGGGATGGGGAGGGTGAATGAGATGAAAAATAATTATGGGGAGGTGGAGGTTGGCAGCTTAGGGGTTTAAAGGGAGAGGCACATACTTTAGAGAATATTGACAATATGAAGTGATAAGGCAGAGATAAAGTTTTAAGGAGATTACTAGGTACAAAGAAAGAAATCTGGTGTGTTACTTTTATAGTATATCTTTGTCACGTTGAAATGTATTAAGTCACTTATTCTTAAATCTCTCAATAAGCCTAACTTTCGCAATCGTTTCTGCTATATTCATTCAGGTTTCACTGCCACACCAGTCCCTGCTCACAACATAGCTATTTTTCATATTGCCAACAATCATTTTGTCTCTACTTTGTTATAACCTGGAGCAATATATATATATTTTTGGTGATAGCGGAAGAGGGATGCTTTTTTTGTTATGCCTGTGTGGGACCCCTCTGGAGATTTATTGTATACTGTGTATGTACCTCCCTTCCTTGTGTGATGTAGAATAAAGACAATTTGAGAGATGGGCCTATATTTATGAAATATTTCTTCTTATGGGCATGTTTTTCTAGTCCCTCAGCCACTGATAAAATGCATACTTTGGTGGAAAACAAGTTCACCTTGTCAGAGAATTGCAACTGGGAGACTGACCGTAGTGTTAATATGTTTATAAATTTCCCCTAAGCTTAAATTCCTCTCTAAAAACATTCAATGTTGCATATATGTCTCCATTAGCCGACAAGTGAGACTACCAGAATTGTAAGCTTGCATATTCCCTCCCCAAGAAAATGTACTCTATTCCTTACACTATGTTTACACAGTTCCTATGCAGAGAGAATACCTACATACAACATCCTGGTAAGTAATAGTAACTCTTTAAGCAGACATTATCACCAGAAGGCACAGGTATGAGCTTCAGTAAAAGCATTCCCTGGGTCTAAATTGGCTATTTGGTTAATATTTATGCTGCCAGTAGTCTACTCACTGAAAAAGTTTCTGCAAGCCTTATGGACAGTTGTGCTGGGTCCTAAAACCTCTGGTGGTGCGCTCTGATTGGTAGTTTACTATGGCACCAGGGCTAGCTTTTCTGTATGAATTTGACCTGAAGATCGTCTAAAGACCATTAAAAAAAAAAGTAAGTACAAGTGATTGACTATGTGTAGGATTTTTTCTTTCACTGTCAGCCGTCTAAAACGGCATAAGGAATTTTGATTTTACTATTAATAGACAAATCCAAGTTTATAATTGACGTCAAACAATGTCCACAGTACAGACGCAGCCACACAGAAATGCCGGCTGGTCGGTGACAGGCCCTTGCTTATTTGAATGAAATAAATGGATATATCCGGCTGGGGGCGGCAATTCTGAGTGGCTGGTACTTTTTATGTTCCTATCTTTACACCGAGAACAAATTTTTTTTTAGCTATGGCAGTAGTATGGCTCTGTGGATGGCAATATCAGATGATCAGTCATCACCTTTGGTCCAGACTTAAATATCTCAACAACTATTGGATATATTGCCATAAAATATTGAATTTGGTCCCTGGAGGATGAATCCGACAGAGTTTGGTGATTCCTCTAGTGTCACCATGAGGTCTGCTTTTAGTTTTTAGTGACATTTTGTGACAAACTCAATTCATACAGTAATTGGCCAGGTGTGACGAAGAAGTAAGGAGAATTTGCACTTCTCTGTCAAGCCCTCACACAGTTACTTTCATCACTTTTTAAATGAACAAACAAGCTATGGCAGTCTTTGAGGAGAGACTATTTAAATGTGTGTGCTGTTATCTCTATTTCCATATGAACAATTATTGTGCCTTTCCCCTCGGCCGAATGTGGCCGTTCCAAACAACTATTAATACTTTTGCCTTTAGACATTGTTGGACAGCACATTATAAAAAATATATTATTTCAAGCTTTCCTCAGGCCTTAATTAACACTTATGTTTTGTTCAAGTCCTGTTAGTGTTGCTTACAGGGGCATTATCTGTCCACTTCTCCCCTTTTTCCTTCATTCTGTTGACTCTTATTATATTTCTTGAGACTTTGCCTTTCTAAGTCTAAATCCATCTTTCGTTATCTGTTGATTCTATCACATACATCTTTCTCAGGGAGTGAGTGTACACCGTGTTAAAAAATAGACACAGTTTTAGGGTGTGTCAGCCTGTAACTGCAGATAAATCTTGTCTCCACAAATGACTGTCAGAAATGTAATGGAATTGGTCCTGTGATCCATTTCCAACCCTCTGAGAGGCTTTAGCCTTGTGATCACAGAGATAACATCTCATTCTGTCTGCACAGAATACCAATGTCATACTTACCCTCGTCTCTGACTGCAGCACTTCTACATGGATTCATTTGAGCCACAAAACTTTTTCTGCTACTGCACAAGAGAAAATTGTGAGTTAGGCAAGCAATATGGTGCAGTGTGAGAGAAAACCTGTAAGGAAAGACAAAGTCCTGAAATGCATATGAAAATCCCAACGGTTTTCTTCTTTGTAAGTTTTCTAATGAAACAGGTGTTCCCCTTATCCTGCTGATATGAGAGCTGGGAAATGAGTTCACTCCTGCCTCATTTACATTCATTTGGAACAAAGGGATGGGAAAGTAACAAGCCTTTTCATCACATTTCCTGCAGTTTGACTTGGAACAATGTGGTTTCCTTATCCACTGCAGCACAGATTTAATCTTCTTTGACCCGCTGACAGTGACAATTTAACAACTGACTGATCATGATTACGGGTGACATTAAAACTGTCATTACGATGTATAGGGTTAACTGGCATTAAATGACTAGTCAAAAAGCCTTTGAAATTTGTTCATATAAATGCTCACAGGTGTAGGTATTTTGTGCGTATGTGTGAGAGTGGAAAGCACTATGATTAATACCCAGCAGAACACTAACAGCGGGATGCCTACTAATTTATCATGTCAAGATGCAGTCATGAGGTTTTGCCTTCCTTTTTAGGATTGTTTTGATCTGGTTCCGAGCATATTGTGCTGGCAGCAAAACTTTTCATTTCTGGACATGTTTCACAAAATAATTTGTGAGGCAATAAACATCAAAACCAGCATAAGATACATCTTGTCACTCAACACTAGTGAAAGACTGATTATCGGCATCAGCTGATGTGAGTCTAACGACTACATAGAATTTCAGATGAACATTTAATATCCAGGAATTGGCATTTTAGACACTACTGCTGTACAGGGTAATAATAAATAGTAAAAATTCTAAATTCTAAAACAACACGTTACTGGATAAGATAACCATGTATATTAGATTATAACGTGCATGCAATAATGGAATTACACAACTTTTCTTTGTTTTGATATCATCGTTATAGATCGGCTGTCCTGATATCGGAATCTGCCATTGAAAGTCGGTCGCCTAACTCACTAAAATGACAAACTAAAATCCGACTTTCAGGCTTACAGCGTCAAAGACCAGTTGTGGTTGCTTGTGATACATGGATATACATCATTGTATCAATCACCTTGTGAAAGCAAAAAAAGCATTCAGTGGCACAGGAAACATTGCACGGGTGGAGAGAAAAATGTATGTCTGATAACAAGAAAAACACAGATCACGCCATCTGTAAAAAAAAGCTGAAGCTAAAAACAGGATGGCTTCTACAACAGAATAATGATCCCTAAGATACCCCCTGAAATCCACCACGGACTACCTCAAGATAATGGAATGGCTCTTGCAATCCCCTGACTTAAACATCTTTGAAAATCTGTGGGTAGATCTTAAAAGAGCTGTGCATGCAATATTACAGGACTAGAAGGCAGAATGGGGACAAAATACAAGAACTGCTGGACTTATAGCTGGCTACAAAAGCGATGGTAAGCTGTGATATCTTCCAGAGGGGCAGTTACTAAGGTCTGACAATATAGGATGCCCATACCTTTGCACATGCCCCAATGATGTTTTTATTTTTTTATGTTTTTTTAAATTTATAATATAAAATGTAGCTATGCGTCAATGTTTCTGACAATATTATATTTTATGTTCTGTATCTTAAAAAAAGGCTGCGTTTACACTTTTTCAAATAAGCATTTAACAACAAACATTTGAGAATCCTGTCTGTGTCTTAAAGTTTTACATTTCGAAATCCCCTGGTGTAGAGACTTTATTTAAGTGTCAGCAGTGTTACCCTTGCATGTACAGTAGGGCTTTCGGGCTACAGTTAGTGTGTATGAATTTGCAGCAGAGCAATCAGGTGACATACTCTAACTCTGCCAACCACTCAGGCATGTGTATTGTCTGCAGCACCCGCTGTGTACTCCCATTCCCAAGGCTGTGCACGGCTCTGCATATCTGCAACCCCTGTGACAGTGCCAGTCTCTGTGTGGCTCTGTGCTAATGGTTTCCTTTGAATCATAAATTAGACTTGAAAGGACGGAGAGAATGAGCACATGATTGAGGACTGAGAAGTGCAGAGAGAGCTTGATAGATTTTTCTATCATTAATACAGATTGTCTTGCCACACAGCCTCTATCATGTAGGCTAATTATATTGATTTCGTCTGTCAGTCAAGTATTTTACCAGAGTGTAGCCTCTGTTGAGTGTGCATATGTGTGTGCCTGCTGTAGAGAATTAGCCAGGTCACACAGGGGCCTGTCAGAGGACTTTGCCTGTAATTAAAGACTGTGTGGCAGCAGCATGTTTCCCATTACGCCACCAGTATCACATCCCAGCCATGTGACTCAGCTTTGGCAGTCCAGCACTCTTGCCCTGTTTTAATAAAGTTAAACAGAAACACTTAGGCTAATTGTCCACGTCAGTGTTTGGATTTGCCTGTAGCAGTCACACTGTAAAGCAGCAACGGTGATTAAACAAATAGAATAGTCTAGAAGAGATAAATATCTGGTCATCTTTAGGTTAATGTGAACATTGTGTTAAGATAAAATCATAAGTGTCTTTAGTTTTAATGAATTAGATTTCTTGCTGCACAGATACAGGATGCAGCTGTTTTATTGATTGCCTTCAGGGAGATTCTGAGGAGCTGCATCCCAGTCTGTGTTATATTAACACCAATGTTCCATGAATGCTTTTCAGAAAGTACAAATTCTTCTCTGATGATACTGTTTCTTGTGCTCAACCCTCACCACATCTATCTCACATGCTCCTTTAGTCCTCCCTCCCCATCTTTTTCATTCAGCTTACTGTGTTCCCTGTCTCCAGACCCCACTTTGTCTCCAGTCACCGTCGTCTGTAATTTTACCAAGGGTCCTTGAATGGCTGTTTTGAAGGGCTTAATACTACAGAGGACATAATGACACGAATACTACGTACAGTACTGTGACATGGTTGGGTGTGTTTTGAGGACTGGTTGGAGGCAGAAAAGGGATGTGGTTTCCAACTGCAGCACTGGCTTGTGTACTTGTATTTAGGCAGGGTAATTGGCTCAGGACATCACCACTCACTGATGCTGCATGGCATGGGTGGGCAACGTTGATGTGCACCGAGAGTAGGAGAGGGATTTTGTTCCTTTCCGCCATGCCAGCTGGCGCACGTGGCCCAAGTCAGGTTAATTGGGTCTGGACATGTTAACTCAATGACACATGGGTGGAGAGTCAGAGAGAGAAATGTGTTGGAGGCATACACGGCCGCTCTCCCAATACATCCTGGCTATTTGTTTTCTGTTTTGTGTGTTTACAGATGAACAGGCTGTGGATAAAACCGTTTTTGCTTTTGTGTCTGTGCCAGAAAGCCCTGTTAAAAGACACTTTGGTGGCTCTGTCGTCATTTGCCACAAATACTTCTGGCTTTTTGCCAAACAATTTATAACATTTCTGTGGGGATGCAAGTGTGCACATGTATCTTCTTTTGCATTTGATACAGACAGAAGACCAACAGTTTCTTTATTACAGTTCTCAGTAATGATGGACAACAAGCTGATCTGGAAATATTAAAATGAAGTTTTCTAAAATTGTAAAATATTGGCACTATAAAATGCATGCAAAATTTTAGTACAATGTTATATGTTCATGTGTATGTCCATGATTTATTTGTTTATATCTCACTGCAGCACAGCTTGCATAGCTTATCTACAGAAGATATTACTTTATATTGATTATATTTATCTATTTTGTGAATTGTACAGAGAGTACACTGATTCCCTTTGAAGCAAAGAGACAGAAAGAAAAAACCCTGCCTATCTGAGCAAGAGCTAAAATGATAAGTCAGTAAATACATAAGTTGATTTGATCGATGGATGGAAATCATCAGTTAATTGTTTACTTATTTTTGCAAGCAAAAACATTCTCTGGACCAGCTTCTCCAGTGTGGGGATTTGCTGATTTTCTCTTTTTTTAATTATTGCAACTTTAACATGTTCGGGTTTTTGTTGGTGCACAAAAACGAGACATTTAATTACATCACCAGAAATTGAGATGGATGTTTTTCACAGATGATTACACAGCACTTGTTTGTAATTATATTGTTTCTGATATCTAATTTTTGCCAATCAAAGTAAGTCAGTTGACAAGGCTGTTGGCTTTCCTTGGTCTGCGGTCACATCTGCCATGCCAACGGTCTTAACAGGAAGCCTCGGGTCTTTATCACCGACAAGAATACCCGATATTTCTTGCATACTTTTATTTTTTGAGTTCTTTGACCTGATTATCAGTATAAGACTTGAGGTTATTTCATTTTCTTTAAAATCAAAGAATCAATTACGATGTAGTCAGCGGAGCTGTGAGAAAGTAGAACGACAGCATTTGCGTTTTCTCATGCTTACTGTATAGTTGTATTGTCTTTCACTCCCAAGTGACAACTGTTAGAGCACTCAACTTGTTGCAATTTCTGAGTCAGCCTTTTTAAAAAGAATAGTCGGGTTGTCGGTTCAACCACAGTTTAATATTTACTTTAAATGAAATTCCCATCCTGAATGTTTACAAGGTGGAGGTGGAAACAAGGAAGCGGAAATGATGATAATCTAATTTTACAGTTTTAACCCTCCGCTGTCCCTGGAAAAACAGCTGGAATAACAGTTTACAGTGTCAAATTAAATTACTCTTTGAGCCAGTTTGTTTTTGTGTGTGTAATGTGTTATGTTAGCTGCTAGTTAGCGTCGAATCCTGAACTCAAAAGCACACATGAAAATGTGTTTGTGAGTTATTGCAAAATTTCCCACAAACACTAAATGCCAGTAAAAACACATCCTGTTTGTCCTGGTTAATCTGGTTATGTCAATTGACTCACCAGCACATCATTTAAGAGAGATAGAGAGATGCTGGAGCCAGAGCAGTGACATCCTTCAATCACTTTTTACTTGCACGTGCGCGCGCACACACACACACACACACACACAAACAAACAAACAAACAAACAAACAAACAAACAAACAAACAAACAAACAAACAAACAAACAAACAAACAAACAAACAAACACACACACACACACACACACACACACACACACACACACACACACACTCTCTCTCTCTCTCTCTCTCTCTCTCTCTCTCTCACACACACACACACACACACACACACACACACACACACACACAGAGATTCACACACACACACACACACAGAGAGATTCACATAAACATACACAGCACATAGTAGTATATAAAGGACAGGGCCTGTGCTCAGATGTTATTGATATGTGTAATCATGGAGTGCCCTACTCTAATGGAGGAAGAGTCAATGCCTCTCAGGAAGTCTGGCATTTTGAAATGTCACAGTCGTTTCAGAGGACTATCCTTTAAAAGAGAAGATTTCAGTCCTTCGTCTTCCTCTTGTCTTTTCGCTCCTTTTTCAGTCTATGTTCTCTCTCTTCATGCACTCCAGGTTTCATTGTTCATACTCTCTCTTTGAGTCTGTCTTGAAGCACTGAAGAATGTCACAATGTGCTTTTTGATTCTGGCACAGGTAATAGGGAACAGAGCTGCACTGGGGCAGTTAAAGGTGCTGTGTCGCACCTTAATAGGTTATTCAGCTTTTTTGAGTGCATGTACAGACTACTCTGTATAATCCTCACTAGGGGATTTCCCTGTGGAGGCCTTTTATATCTTGACTTCTCACTAAAACTCCTTTGTATTTGAGACATCTTCCTTACAGAATGTGGGCACCATTGTTGGTGTTTTATAGACAATGCATGGAGTTCACCACCTACAGAATTAGACAGAGGTAAAGAAAAAGCATTCGCTTAGAGAAAAAAATATTACACTTGGGAAACCTGAGTTGAGCCATAGCTCTGTCTTTTTGGACTTTCTAAGAGTGTGCAGCACATAGTTCTCCCATCCTGTGCCATTGGGACCCAGCTGATATGAGTCCCATACACTTGACCTTAACATAAAACCTTTAAACACTCAGGCAGGGAGTGAAGTGCTTTGCTTCACCAAAGGTCACTCCCACAGATTTCTCCCACTCTGGTGCAGTGCTCGGTAGCAAGAAGGAAAAGGGTGAACCCAGCAGGCTGCCTCTTTATGACCTCAGGCCAAATACATTCCTGGACAAATATAGCCTTGATCTGTCTTTACACTACAGTGTTAAAGCTTGTCAAAGCAGCTTTACAGAAATTAGATTGATGTCAAATGTTTATATAGATGGGTATTCATTTACAGTTCATCAACTTTGACCTGAGTGATCTCTGTAAGTGCTGTGGATATAATCATCTTGGATTAATTCACAGAAAATGGGCCAGTTTTCGTGTGTGTGTGTGTGTGTGTGTGTGTGTGTGTGTGTGTGTGTGTGTGTGTGTGTGTGTGTGTGTGTGTGTGTGTGTGTGTGTGTGTGTGTGTGTGTGTGTGTGTGTGTGTGTGTGTGTGTGTGTGTGTGTGTGTGTGTGTGTGTGTGTGTGTGGCATAGTTGCTGCCTAAATTTTGTTCACTGGCAATCTTATTTCCAGTGTAGGAAGTGCTTTATTATTGTTCGGCTTGGAAGTTAAAAGAAAGCAATCAGGTGGACAGTGAGCGTACAAACACTGGGACTGGAGTTTGCATCCTGAGTCCTGTGGGTGGTTTAGGCAACAAAAGCTCTTTGATTAAGTTTGGAAAAAGTGGCAGTTTAGCTAAATGTTAATAAAATAAATACATCCTGTCTTGTGCTTCAAGTCACTGCATTTGATCAGTATTTTACCTAAGACTACAATCTCTCTGTAACTCTTCATCAGGCTTTAGTTTTCATGAGCAGATATTGTATTGTAAGAGTGGATATTGTTGGGGAAACTAACAAAACACATAAAACACATTAAACTTTAAGTATTACCCAGATGTGAATTCCTGCTTTTAGACTTCCTGCATAAACCTCAAAAAGATTCACTATTCAATTTGTAACTCAAACAAATATTTCTGAAAGGTGTGTTTTCCTGAAATACTTTCAGAATCTTCACAAAGACTCATTCCCTCTCTCTATTTTTGTCTTTTGTCTTGGATTTCTGTTAGTGATACAGTCTGTTTAGGTTTATCTATATTTCTAAACCCCCTTCCTTTATGTACTTGTTTATTCATTTTCTTTTCTAAGTACAAAATCCAACTTCCAAGTTTTGGCTCGTAGATGGGGCTGGTGGGGGTGAGAGACAATTTGAACAACATTGCACAATGAGCTCTGTTATCATACTTTTACACAAATGTACACAAACATAAACATTATAAATGTTAATTTAAATACATTTTGTGTACACAAATTTGTAGAATGTGCAACAGATCAGAACCAGTTAATGAACTAGGCTAATAGCATAATGGTCTGCATTTAAATGTGCTCTTTGTTTCTGACAGTGAGCCTCGTGGGTTTAGGTGTTAACCACATTAAGAGAATTGGATATTGACATAGTGCCTTGTGTCACAAATTAATTTAAACTCCGCTCTGTTGGCCTTTGAGATTGTGCTGTTTCTGATCTGTAGCATTTATAATCTTTATGACCTCAAATGTGATTGGCTCAGTCAGTGAGTCTTTGATTGAGTCAGGCACACACTATGCTCCTCTTTCATCTCCCTCCCCATCGCTTTCTTGTTTTGTCTCCCAGCCGTAGAAGTATGATGCTATGAGAACACGCAGTGTTGCTGTTTACAAAAATGACTGCCAACCTGACATTCAGCTGTCCATCAGCTGCCTACATTAATTCTTATTGCCTTTCGTTCTGTCTTCCTGCCTGTCATTTTTCTCTCTCCATCTCCAACATGACATGCCTTTCTTCTCCTGGTGCCTCACTCCTCCTCATCTTCTCCTCTTCTTTCATCCTTTCATTAAATCACGCTCTCAGTCTCAATCTTCAGCAGCAATCAGAGATGTCAGCTCTTACATTACTTCCTCTTCTGCTCACTTTAGGGATGGGCGATCCCATCTATTTCCACATTGTCCAATGGGTGACTAGGTCAAGAAATGTAACAGCCACCTCACTAATGCTTAAAACTTAAAACCAACACAAAAATGTAAATGACCAATATAAACCACAATGTTCTGAAAAGACATGCCAAGTTTTGGTGTGCAGCTAAATGGAGAACGTAGAGACGGGATGTCAGATCCATGGAAAAGAAACTGGAAACTGGCTTGTAATTAAGAATTTAAATTTCACTCATCGCTCGTGCTGATTAACGGGGCTCAGCCACCAGACATGTCGCTCCACCAAAAACATCTCTAATAACCCAGTATGGAGCAGATTCTAGAGATAATAACATCTTAGTTTTGCCTTAATATTGGCACAGGGAAACCAATTGTTGATACCTCAATCACCACAAGCCTCGCCTACTTCTTTTGCCTCTACCTTCCTATCTCCTTCATCTCCTCTCTCATTTCTTCTTCCCAGTATCCTTTTCTGAGTAAATGCAGCGGTCCCCTCAGATCTTGTAATGTATCAGTTTGTTTGAACTGGAAACAGCTCTTTCTCCCTCACTCATGCTCCACACTATCGCATTTATCTTCATCCCCCACTCGTCCCAGCCTCCCTGTGTGCTTTTCTGTCTCCTCTTCTGCCTGTTTAATGTTGTTCCATCTGTGTTCTCTGTATTGTTTATCTCCCGCATTTTCTCCCACTTTGGAAAACTTGTCTTTCTCCCTTTTATTACTTGAGATTAATGTATCTGTCCAGCTGTCAGGACTTGTCAATAAGCTTTGTGGAAGAGTATGCACTCCTAGAAATGAGAAATTGTGCCCTTAGCTGTGGACTTGGTCCACATTCAGTTCACTACAGTGGCAGTTTAAAGGAAAGTATCTTTTACTAGATAGATTGATGATCTCTGTGTACCAAAAGGTGATGCTGTCCAACTGGCTTTTAGATTTGTTTGTGTAAAGCTTCATGGTCCGTTTTTGTGTGTTGCTCCACACAGTTGAAAGGCCTTCCTTGTGTGGGCCAAAGACCTAGTGAGGTGGAAAGGACCCCTTCTATTTTTTTAATCGACAGGAAACCTTGCTGGTCTCACTAGCTCTAGTCTCTTTCCCTACTGGGTAGATGAAGACCTTCATCCCTCTATTCATCTCTCTGTGACGCAGCAGGTGTTTGTATTTTTCCTGTTTTCCTCTTCATCCCCCTCTCCCTTATTTTCCTCTTGTCTTCTATCGCCTTCATCCTGCCATGGTCATATATCCTGCACTCTGTTTTTTGCCCTGTGGGGAAAAAAATCAAAATGTCACTACATTGACACATCCTGAGCTTGCCCACCCACACAATCCTTGCACTAGAATGCCCCGCTTTAAAGGGGAGGCCTGGATGATACAAAATGGTAAATGTTTTGATCCATACAGAAAGAAGAACAATTTGATGTTTGTTTTGCTGCCTGTCTCTTCCTAAAAGCGATGCTTCCTCAGCTTGCTCAGGTAGAACCCAGTTAGCATGAGACTGAGTTTTAATTTCCCCAGATCCTCCATCATTAACGTGTCATGTAGCCTGTTGACAGTCTTGATTCGCCAGAACTGAGTTGACTCTAAATGTAAAGAAAGCAGAGGGTGTCGTTCAGTTTGGAATTGGTGTATATTTCAAACTGGCAGACGTACAATAACAAGTCTCACATCAACTTTATTATCCAGAATACATCTGTCTCATCGTGAGAGCTCTTTTATATCATTATCGTGTTTCGTATTGTAAAGCAATTGAATGAGACCCAGGTTAAAAAATACTGAAATTCCCCTTTAACCAGGGCAGTGAACAACTGGAGAGGAGGAATATATAAAGGAGGTTTAGCAAGAGAGATTTGAAGGGGGTTATGTCCTGATCAGTCAATAGTCAGATGCTACAGAGGTCACACAATCACTCATATGGCTATTCTGATCCTCCTCTACGTCTCTCTCATTATCACATTACTGCAAAATGCTTAGCCCTAGACTATTTGCCCTGACTCACCAGATGCATTTTTCCTTCTTTGTCTCTTATTTTCCCTACGTTTCTACCCCTCTCCAGTTTTTAAAATGCTGCTTTGTCACACGTCAGCTGATTTTTAGCACTTTTAGCAGTGACAAAAGAAGCAGTATCACCATCACCAAATTGAGTAGAGGCAGGGGCGTCAGCAGATTCATCATACTTTTTCGCCCGACACATTTGTGCGTTAATGGGAGAGAAAGTGAGTCAGGGTGACTGAAGCATGAGAGGTGGGCTGTAGTAGAATATTGTAGAAGAGGTGAGGTCATTAAGATACTTTGTGTTCAGTTTTTTGAAAAACATCTTATTTTTTTCACCATGTTCAGCTTTTTGTTGTGATCACGCCACGTCCTCCCTCCTCTCATCTCAAAGCTGAAAGGCGCTACTGTTAACCTCTGCTCTCATAACAATTAAACAACTCCCTAAACTCAGAATTCATAATTAAGCAAATCACTTGTCTGATTGAGTAATTAAAGTGGGCTGTGTTGTTCCTATCCCCCAGAAGAAAAAGCAGTTTGAATTAACTAGTGTGGGCTTCTGTAATAAAATGAACATATTCACTGGATCAGGCTGTATAATGCGGAGTGGATTTCTGTATCATGCAACAATATTGTGAAGCTTTTAATGGTCAGTTTGTGTTGAGAGCTGTTTAATCAACTCTCTGATTATGTTTGAGGTAGTGCGGAAGTGAGTGCTATTGCATTATGTTATATAGTGCTAACGTTGAACAAAAAGAGAAACACTTCACCAAATATAAAGAAAAACAACATAATATATTAAATACTAAATAACTGAAGCACCTTATTGCCCGTTTGGTTGCTTTATATTGTAAGGTAACAAAATACAATGTAACATAAAGGGTCATATACAGTCCTAAACAATATATTGTGTAAAATGAATATAATATTTTGTGCCCACTACCGTGAACTGTGAATTTGAGTTAAATCTGGCACAGTGTTTGTCAAAATTAAACAAGCTTCACAAACGTAGTATTTATTGAAGGGCTGTTATGCATAATAATTTACAGCTGTTCATGTTTTTGTGTCCATTCCCTAAATGTTCAAAATAGAGCAGATTTCTTTAGATAATATCAGATTAGCAGGAGCAAGTGCTATAAAGACCATCCCACGACACTTAAGTGCAAGGATACATAAAAGCACATTTTGTAAAAGCATACATAAATTAACTCAACCATCCAGCTTGAAACAATAGAACCTGGTGGGTTTAAATGGATGCGTTGACACGAGGCTATTACCATTTCCCTCCTGCCCTAATTAATTGCATGGTGAAATGCTCCCCTCCGACTCTTGTCTAATGCTTGACAGTTTGTTTGATGTGTGTGACTTTCCCTTGTTCTCTGTTGGATCCCGTCCGTTCCTGTGCTCTGTGACTCCTGGGCAGGGTGGAAGTGCTACACACACACACACACACACACACACACACACACACACACACACACACACACACACACACACACATAAAAGAAAGAGCTTCTGTTTAAGCTGGGAACTCGTGCCCGGCCTCCCCTCTGCTGCTAATTGCCTGGTTTCCCATCTGGACTATCTGGCACTAGTAGGGCTCTTTCTCTTCTTTACCCTTTTTCCCATTTTCTCCTCTCTTCTCTGTTCGCTCTGTGTCTGTTCAGTCTATAAAGTAAACTGCAATTAGAATATCAGCACTGTCACTCGAAATGACAAACTTAGAGCTTACACCGTAGGTCATTTGGTCGATTGGTTGGTCGATTTGCTCTCGTCATTTGTTAACATTGATTATGTATGAAAATAATATTCAAATATATTTTACTCAACAAATGTGATTCTGTTTTAATACTTGTATAGTTTAATAGACGCTAAGACTTAAGTTAACATAAGTCAGGAAGTCAAAACACTCCCGTTTTCACAACTTCAACCTGCCCGGCTGGAGACTCTAAGACTTTACTGAACATTTACTCAGCCCCAGACTAACTGACTATGTTTTTTTCACCCAAACACATTTTGTTTATATCTAGTATACAGTTAACATTGTCATGTGGTACAGATGTGTCAGCCTGTTGATAAATCTGTATCAACATGGTTCAGTATTGACCATTCAGTTGTGATTCTCTGATGTGCCGTATGTACACTGATCTGACAACAGTGGTACATGGGGCGCTAGCTCTAGCAGGTGAGCTACCAGGGTCCCCCGTGATTATTTAAACCTATGGCTTTCCTGCTACGACAAGCCCAAATGTTTGCTGTTAGAAAGTTCTTTTGAAATGGCCATTTCATTTATTACATTTGGAAATGTGAAAGGTTTTGTAAACAAGGTATTGGTTGATTTGAAACATTGTCATGCAGCACAACTGGCATTTGTCAAGAAGCCCCAAATAAAGCACCCTGCTGGCCTCAGGGTTAGGGGACTGACAATGAACTGCAACGTCCCTGGATCAAGTTTGGCTGGGGACATTTGCTTCATCTCTCGCTCCCTTAATTTCATGTCGTCTCTCTACTGTTGCTCTCAAGTAAAGCCATAAAATGCCCTTAAACTAATGACATATTTTAAAAAAGTAGACCCAAATACAGTATGTGATGCCAACAGTCACTTCATATAACAGTTTTTTTCCATCCACACCAGTATATCATTACCATTATCATTGAGCTCTTATTCCATACCTATTGAGGTTACAAAGTGGCAGAGCAGTTTCTCAGTTGGCTGCTTTTGGAAATGCCTCAGCCATCACTTGGAGGCAGGCCTGCTAAAAATGAGAAATTTCAGGCTGTAGTTCAAATTAGGCCTTTGTCGTCCAGATGAAACATTTTGTGTCAACATTTTGCCCTTGGCAGATGTGCCAGGAAGTTAATATTGTTGTCCAGTCCAGTATCAGCATTTGGATTTTGACAGAGTTGTGTCCCTTGTAGGTGTTGAGGTGTTGATTGTAATAAAGAACTCCTCCACTTGAAGTGCCTTACAACATTTAGCAGTTGATACCAGGTCACTGGGAGTTCAGGAGAAGTTATTACACAGTAGTCATCATAATCTGAGCTTTCATTACTCAGCAGATTATTTTTCTCAGCTGGCCAAATCCTTCTGGATGTTAGAGTTTCTGGACACTCTTGTCCACAGAATGAGCCTTTCATTTAGTGGCTGTGATGATGTGTGACAAGCAGAAAATTAGACTATTAAAACCAACGAGGAATATAATCCCCACAACACTTAATTATATTATGTTATTGACTAAATATTTATGTCAAGATTTTATGGATGCTCATTATGTCCCAAACAGCTGCTGCAGTTGGTACTATCAAACGAAACATTACATCAGAGTTTAATAAAGTCACAAAGTCTTCAACCTTTTCATCAGGACACAGAACAGATCAGGCTGAATGTGATGGCATAATGAGAGTCTTCATCTACGATGAGCTTTTGATTTGGCTGTATGACGTCAGAGAGAGACATCAATTGTGAGCAATCACTCAGTGAGACAAGTTAATGGTCGGTTTCTTCTCTTGTTTAATGACGTGTTTCATAGCAAGAGGCTGTTTGACTAGGGTTGTGAATTTTCTGTAAGCATGTACTTGTTGACTTTGTAGCACGTACACCTTGTTTCTTTTTTTGGCATTTTCCTGTATGCTTAAGCTTACCAGGATGTTTTACCATAGATGTACTGTTAAAAGAAAACACTTTTCAAAAATTAATAATACTAAGAAAACTATGAAAAGCAGCAAGTAGAAAAACATACAGAGATATATATTGCAGAGCCAAAGTTACAATATTATTGGCCAATAAAAAATATATGTTAAAAAATGCTAACAATTGGGCCTGAGGAAGAAGAGGTTATATATCAAGCAAGAAATACAAGTGTTCAATAATGAGGGGGCCAAAGGCCAAATAGTTTTAATAATATTTCTTGGCAGATTAAAAAAAATGTTTTTCCTTCAAGTTAGGTGTCTTAAAGGCATTTTAACCACTTTTAGATACAATTATGTAATACTCAACTGATTCCTTTGGCTGGTCCTAAATCATTGCTAGTAATAGGATTAGTCTGATAGGGAACTCCTGTTTGGACGTTTTCGTATTTTGGCAGTTCCAGAAAAACAAGAGGGTAAGTAGGTGAGTAAATCATTGCATAAGTATGATATAACAACATAAAACAAGAACAATATAAGGTCCTAACGGACGTTATTATATTTTGTAATTATGAGGATTATTTGGATGCAGATCTCAGTGGAGTGGCGCCTTGCATCCAAATTACATAATCACATTATCTGCTGTTATAAACCGTACTCAGATGAAGACACAAGTACAGATAAAGACAGGAGACAGTATGTACTCAAAAACAATAAACACTATTAAAATTCTTGCTGAACTAGACTCTGCATTGCAGAAAAAGAAGTAGACTGAAACATACTGGTTTTACAAAGATGTTTCGGTTACTGGATCATGGGGTTAAGTCAGACGAGGGAGATGTACTCGGGCCTCAGCAATCAAAAGAAAGTAGAATACGGTAAATATAACATTGCTCAGGTGAAATGAATAGTAGTCACTTTCACTTTAATTACTGTAACATTAAAGCCAATGTTGACAGGTGCTTGTATATTGGACAGCTCCTTCCCCTTGGCAAGGATCAGAAACTAAAAAAATGCAACATACCTAATCCTCGGTAGGGTGGATATTGTGAGCCTCTCACGCCTCATATCCTCCTGGTAAATCTCATCACGGCTGGTGACACGTGTCACATCTCAGCATGCAGCCTGGCCAGCAGTAGGAATTAGCAGTGAGTACCTTGTTTAGATTCAATTTTAAAGATGAAAAATAAGATTTAAAAAAAGCTTTTAAGCTTGAAATAACCTTTTTTGTGGTCACAACAAAACAAATGTAAATTTAGTCCTGTCCAGTTTAAGTAAGTAAACAAATCCCTTTCATACAAGGACAAGGAAAAACAGTAAGTAACATTTTCATTTTAGGTTTTCTGTAATACAGTGCAACACCTGCCTCCAGCCTTGATGGGTGTCCCTAAAATGGGCTGTGAGAGTAAATGACATATTGATTTTGTTGCATATTAAATTCTCAAAGTACACCAGTGTTGACAACTGTCAAAAGGCTTTAGGCTACGGAAGCACCCAGTCAATAAGGTGCCAGGCTTACAACAGGAGGTCTTAAAATAGTGTATGCTTAGTAGAATGTACTCAGATGTCGCAGCCAAACAACAAAATGACAGCTTAATAAAAAGCCATAAGCTGACACGGCTAAAACAGTTTATGGCAGCTTCCACTTAATAGACTGAATTATATGGTGAGTTTCCCCTAGTAAACAACCCAAAGCATTCCACATTTTTTGACTTATTTATCATGTATTTTCAGTAGTTGAGGTAAATTGGAGTCTGCTGTACTTCTGTCACAGCTGTAAACAAGGCAAATTCATGCAGAATTTGAACAATACATTTTTGATTTATTATAAATCCCAAACAACTGTGAATTAGTATATGCTACACAGACACAGACACAGATATACCTCACATTAGGGCTCTTAAGTCTTAAAATGGACAACACAGTGTTTGACATGAATTTCTATTCACTCATTCATTATCCTTTCAGTTACCGTAGTAAAAGTTTGAAGCGGATGACATAAAACAACATGAACGTATAAACCTGTCATCCTAATTATCTGGGTGCCTTTGGAGTAAGACCATTAGAGAACTGTGTTTTCCCACTCCCACCACTCACAAAAACACGATGTTCAGAGTTGAAAGGGGCTCTTAATATAGTCAATCAAAACAAAATTTGTTCTCAACCGCAACCAGATACATTTCATTTTGCAGGGCAGAGCACTTCACGGTACATTATTGTCTAACAAAATGCTTTGTGTATAGAAAAGGTAAACAACAGTTTGTTTGTTTGCTTTGAGTTTTTTTTCCTTTTTCATTAGAGTAGGGAGGGTCAGAGGAGGTCTCTGAACAAATGGAATCGAAGTTCAGAGATCCAGATGCTTGTTCAAACAGAGTTAAATGGGGTGTGTAAAATCCACTCTACCCCAACAGTCGTATCTGCTTCCACTGCTCTGACAGCTCATGTTTTCCATCAAAACTAAATTGTATGCATTTGCCCTTTAATGCATTAAATGGAAGATAAAACAGTGAACTGGGGTCAAGCGTTTGGGGCACAAATGCATGGGAAATTCCATTTACCAAAGAAAATGTGCAGGAAGGGGTCTAACAGGAGAGGAGGGTGCAAGGATGCCCACCCTTTGGGTTAAGTGATAGCGTCCTCCCACTCTGTTTTTATTCTTTGAGTAATAACATTTTGTGATTCGTGACTATTTGACAGAATGTATTTTGAAACACTAAATCGTTGCCTATAAAATCTAAAAGAGTTGTTTAATGAGTGTTGGTGTAAAGAGGATTTATCGCTGTGTGAGTATGATAATCATGTACTGTCTAAACATGTTTGTCTGCGAGCAGTGGATCAGTGAGAGCTTCTTACATAAAGGTTATTCTGTAGTATTTCCATTAGCGGGGAGATCCTTTGACTCTAACCAAGTGTTCCTGATTTCCCCCAACAAATGACAAGATTATATGCGCACAGGCAAAGGGGGCAGAAACATAAATCTAACAGCTCTGAGAAGTAAGGCAGTATTCAGACCAACATTAGTACTATGTGGAAGAAAAATGCAGAACCCTAATTTATTTGAATGGACCTACGCTCTTAATACCGCTGGCTTTGGATAGATTCTACCATTAGTATGCTTGCTTTCTTTACATACTGGTATCTGTAATATTTTTTCATTAAAATGTTCATTTTCATGTCAGTTTATGTGGTGGAGAACTGTAAAAAATAAAAATCTGCATATTTAATGTATTGGCAGCTGTTCTTATAGCATGTGTGCAGCCCCGGCCCTGGCAATGGGGTGCATTTATATAAAAAATAGAGTGGAGCAGAAGAAAAAGTGAGCAGCAAGTTGACAGTCTGGCATTAAATGTATAGGATAGACTACGGTGTGTCATTAGTACCTACGTGTCCAGTGTTTAAGGACTTAAATTGGTAAATAAGACAAACGTAACATTAAGCTCAGTGGTGATTATGTGTTAATGTTTTCTAGCTGGGCCTGTGGTGATCAGAGACTCCTCAGTGGAAACAATACACTCCAAAAGCTGTGCTTTTGTTATGTCAATTATAAATGACCAGTGATTATTCTCATTACTCCTTGATTAGCTTTCTCACATCCTGATGGTTCAAAAACCTCATAACCTCAAAACCTTAATTAATTCACCTGTGCAGACATTAGGGACTTGACAGTAGCAGTGACAGTTGAGCATCAATGGCGGCCCACCATAGAATTGCCCTAAAGAGGAGCACTGGAGCTCTTCTACCAAAGGCCAAGAAAATGCTCATAGGCCTGTCAGTGAAAACAAATCTAGGGGAATCGCTGTATTAATATATTTAAGTACCAGCATATATAATACATTATATGATTTTGAGTTCAAATTTGCCGTAGCAATAAAAAAACTGTAGGATTTTGTGGCATCTAGCGTTATAGCTTATGACTTCATCTTCTCCTTCTAAGCTGTTAAAATACAGAGCCAGCTCAGTTAATGTCAGTTTTGCACATCAAAATAAAGCATAAGCACTGTACTGTTACACTTTCTAGTTGTTAGATTTTCCAAATTTTAGAAAAACAGACCGGCTTCACCACAGCTTTCCACAACAAAAATTCTTTGATGGAGGTTGTAGACTCACTAACAGATTTCTGCTTTCATATTGGTGTCTGGATCGATTTGCAAGTCATTGTGCATTAATGGTTTCAATACATTGGTTATTGGGACCGATTCCCTGCGTTCCCCGAGTGTCCCTGGCTGATAAAGCCCTCAGGGCAGCTTGTTGCCAGCAGCCAGCAAATTGTCCTCGCAAGCTAGAATCCTGTCAGAGCCAAGTCTCCATGCACTGCCAGCTCTGCTGAGCACAGCGTTGCCTGCTGTCAGACAGTACAGAATGATAATCACCAGAATGGGCATTAATATGCAGTATCCACCAATCAGAACGGTGCAGCTGGTATACAAATCAGCATTCCTGAGTGGTTAACTACACCACTGGCTACATTTGACAGTAGTGGATTCTGTGTGTGCTTGCAACATCACATGGTTTTCTTTGATATTGCCTTGTAGAAAAAGCTTATTAGAGCTTTGCAATGGCATGTAAACCAGCTGAATCTATTTATTTATTTAGGCATTTTGAATGCGATTTTATGTGATAAAATAGATTACTCCTATAAATTCATGGTTGCACCACAATTACACCATTCTCCTTCACAGCATATGTTGTTAAGGGCCTTGGTGTGTGCATGTGTGTCTCAGAGAGGCTTTGTGTTTGTACTATCTGAAAAGAAATGTTCTTCAGGATTTCTTGAGCTCAGGTCCTGGGTTAATTACTTTCAAGGCTACACATGTTGATATGTTACTGTTACAAATACAAGTTATTTTGTGTTCAAGGTCACTTGATACAAACCTTTTAGTTGTCAGTATGAAAAACACTTCCTAAACTCGCCCTAGTGTGCGGCCTGTGTTGAAAATGATAGACAGGTGCAGGAGGCTATGGATTCATGCAGAATTTATTGTGCTTATTCTTTCACTTCTTATTCTCTTGGCTGTAGAACAAGGTGCAGGGTTATGGAGCATCTCTGACATGCAGCCTCTGTCCAGGATAGGACTAGGCTCTGTGTACACTAAATATTAATGATGAGACATGAAATATTGACCGTCACTATAGCTGAAGATGAAGTTTGAAGAGGAGTGTATAATAAAGACCAAATATGGACCATGTTGTGCACATGCATTTAGAAGGATTGGTTAAAATGGCTGACCAGACCTGCTGTGGTCCTCAGGAAAGAAAAGCTCTCACTTAGTAGTTTAAGTGGGGGTATTATCCTACTTGTAGCACGTGTTAACTTTGGTTATATTTAAACAAAACTGGATTGTAATGTCACCACTTTGTGAGTGGGAGCAGTGGGCAAAGTGAGACAAATCAATGAGGTTAACGAAGGGAAAGGCATGCTGAAATGTCAACCACAAAGCGGTAACAAGCTGGTGGAGCTTACAAGTGTGATGGACAGCTGAGTTAAAAGGTAGTCTACTGTAAATGCAGCAAAAGCTATCCAACCTAGTGTGACTTTGAACACATTCCTGTATGGATTATCAGTAGAGTTGCTGAGATTTCTTACAGAGAAAGCATGAGAGAGTGTAAATTTGTGTACACAGTAGGCATGTCACAATACCTGAAATTTAGTAGTAAATACCAATAGCAGTGAAATTTCACAATTTTCGATACCAATTGGGTACCACAGTAAAAAACAAAACAATAAATCCCAGGTACTTCAACATACATTCCTTTATTTAAAAAAACAACAACAGTGTCCCCTTTTCTAAGAGATGTTTTTTTATTTACTTATTTTTACTGCTTAATTCAGAAACTACTTTAATCTGCTCATCTTGCTTTTCCCTTCAGTACTCTTTTCCACACACACACACACACACACACACACACACACACACACACACACACACCACACCCACACACACACACACTCCCATCTGTGTGTCTCTCTCTCTCTTTCTCACACACACCGATACTGGTGCCCTGCCTCTCTCTGTTTCTCTCTCTCTCTGTTTGTGTCTCTGTTGACTTTCTTCAGCAGTAACTTTAATATAGTCGCCGAAAAAAAATACAACTCGTTTGAGATTTTTTCACCCACTCTTCCATTTTAACAACAGCAGGCGAGCCGCGTGTGGACGAGGCTCGTTGTTAAAGACGGAGCCTATCAGAAAACAATCAAAACCAACGTGGTACCGAATGACATTGGCTGATGCTGATGTGTTCACTGCTGTTCACTCTCGCTTTACCAGGTCCGCGCTGGTAAAATAAACACAAGATCTACGCCAGACAGTGTCTGTCTCTTTGTTTCTCTGGGTGACAGTCACTAGAAGAAAAAAGGAAGAGAAATCGGGAAGAACTGATTCCCTGGTAGCTACAGTTCTTACGGTACTATAGAAAAATGAGTACCATCGAGCATTGACTTGGTACGGAAGTATTGGTCCTTGTGACATCCCTAGTACAAAGAGACTGTAAGAGCTAACAAAGTGTCTTGGTGTGTGTTTATTCAAGTAGAGAGAATACAATCTGAGAATTTTTTATTGTGTCTTTTAGGATCCAATTTAAATTTGCAATTTAGATAATTTTATTATCTAAAACCAGCCAAAGATAATCTTCCCCAAAGTTATTGATGAACAAGAGTAATAATTAAAGAGTTAAGATTATAATACAGTATTTAGAATGGTGTTACAGGGTAGGAATTATACCACGGCCAAACAGTCATGCCATGGATGCCCCGCCGTGTGGCTGTAATGCCCCCTCTAAAATTAACTACACATAGGATGACATCGGCCCGTCATCGGTATCGGCCAGTAAAGGCTTTAAAATGAAAACATATGACAGGCAGAATTATACTACCATTAACTAGGCTAAATGCTTGTCACCCAACGTGAGGAATTTTAATTTTAATTTTTATTCATCTCCATTAATGTTAAATCCTCATGTTCTTCATGCATTCTGAGTAGGGATGTCACGTTACCAGAGTTTTTAGTAGTTGATACTAGAGGCTCGATCGGATACTCGCTAGCATCCTCCTTGCAACAGTTTAGCAGCGCGTTGCAATGGTAGAGAGAAAATGCAAGCACCTCCAGTCCCTGAAGCTACCGGTACTTCAGATGATTTAGTGCCGAGACGTGGGTCCTATGGGCTTCAGCGTTCAGAGCGCTAAGCACCTTCAGCGGTAAAAAGATGTCAGCGGAGACGTTTTTTTTTAGCGCAGCGCTCAGAGCGCTTCAAGTTGAAATCTGTTCAACTTTTAACACCGCTGGGCGCTTGGAAAATGAGTTTTTGAGCTCTCTCAGCGCTGTAAACGCGTTTGGTGGACACAAGTCCAGCTCAGGCAATTCTAATCACATTTTAAAGGATATCGACTGATTATCGTTATCGCCAAAATCCCAAAAAATATTGAGATATTATTTTTTGC
The DNA here is from genome assembly GCF_905237075.1 of Dicentrarchus labrax. Taxonomy (NCBI): domain Eukaryota; kingdom Metazoa; phylum Chordata; class Actinopteri; family Moronidae; genus Dicentrarchus; species Dicentrarchus labrax. The sequence goes on from NW_026136714.1 coordinate 14,384,242, forward strand.
CCATATCGCCCACCCCTAGTTGATACCAATACCAGTGAATTTCCACAATTCTCGATACCAATTCATCACCACGGTAAAAATGTCCCAATCAGTTTTTTTGCCCCCGATCCCCATTTAATATCTGTTGAGTCCGGATCCAGTACTTGTATTTTCTTTAATATTACAGGTGGATAGCTCTGCATTGCATTCAGAAAGAAATTCCCTGCAACCAAGCTGTTCCTTAATGTTTTTTATATTTACTATATTAATAAAGTCCACTATATATATGTGTGTGTGTGTGTGTGTGTGTCTATATATATATATATATATATATATTATGTTGAATAACTAATGAACAAATTAGGCTATAAAATAGCAGCAGCTCCGCCGAGTTCCACTGCGGGTGGAGCTGAATTCCTGCATGCGCACACAGAGACAGAAACAAGTACACTGTATAATCTATTATCCTGAACTAGTGGGTTGCAGAGGTTTATATCAGTGCCCATGCACCCAGTCTCATTGTTGTTAAACAAGAAGCAACAATTTAACAATTTAAATGTTGTTGCAAGCAGTTGCTCCCCATAAAACTTACTTGTAGCCTAGTTGAGCAGACTTCTTTCTCAAGCCAGTGGTTTGATTATGCAAACTAAACTGCTAACAGTTATTAATTCTCAAATATGTCACAGCCCTACAATTAAAACAACTTCCACAGTCTATCAAAGATAGCACAGAGTAAGGCTGGAACCCTGCCAGTACCAGTCAGCAGATGTCAAGAGAGAGAAACGCTGCTATTATCAAAGTAAACACTCTTTGCCTGAGAAGCCTTAGATAGTCTCTCTTTTGTGTGTGTTTTTTTTGTGTGTGTGTGTGTGTGTGTGTGTGTGTGTGTGTGTGTGTGTGAGAGAGAAAGTGAGAGAGAAAGAAAGAGAGAGCACGAGTGAGACCTTAAGACCTTGTGCATGATCTATAAAAAGTGAGTCAATATTGCCTAGGGGGCCATACTAACTTGGTTCCCCGTGGTATTTGTGTATGTCATCATTTTATATAAGCTGTGCACCCTGTCAATCTCTACCAGAGCACGGAAAGAATTGAATAAATGTGAGTTTACCACTAGCATCTACTCTGGTCATTGAATCTCAGCAGAGACAGAGATGGATTAAAGCTATTGAACTGTATTGTGTGTGTGTGTGTGTGTGTGTGTGTGTGTGTGTGTGTGTGTGTGTGTGTGTATGGTTGGTTGGTTGTGTTTGCCAACGTGACTGAGAATTGAACAGTGGACTGCGGTAAAATTAACAAGATTAAAGTCTGAATATTACACTAATGAGTTTTATCTGTACTGTATGTGACTCGTAACTATGCCCGGGTAATTACCTGGTGCTGAAGAAAATGTTCAGAGTTGTTTATAGCATAGTTCAGTCTCTTTAAATTCTTTTTTAAGAGTGCCTGATATATTGTTGCTGTAACCATTTTAGCTTTCATATAAAATGTTCCAAAATGTCAGAGGTTTAGAGTGCATTTGTTTTTCATGTTAATAATGCAGAGGCTGCTCACCATCAAATTCTCTGCCTAATTTAGTACTACTCTCCTCTCCTCTCAGAGAAATAAATCCTCGTTATGAAAATGAAACTTCTTCACATGATACCTCCTAAATAAATCAATTATCTCTGGAATCAAGCAGGTACTGTAGTTGTGAAAGCGATTCCACTGATAGATGGTTGTGTATTGCAAATGCAGTGATCTGATCTGACAAGCGAAACCCACTAACAGGGCTCTAGAGTATTAGCCCTTCATCCTCATCCATCCATCCATATATTTATCTCTGCTAAGCTGGGTGAGGCTTGTGTTTGCATCAGGCTAGGCAAGGTAGCCCTAATGTCCTTGTCCTCCACCATGTCTTCAAGATCCTAGTTGATCCTGAAGTGTTCCCAGACCTTGTGGATATCAAGGTCCGATCTTCTCCAACTTGTGTGCAACAAAGTGCCTGTATGGAATACCTTCACTAGGCTTGGTCGGTGTCAAGGTAATATGGTAACCCTGCTTGAGGTATGATTTACAATAACTTCTCTTGGATCGATCTTAGATTTTGATGTTGATCGATCTTGAGTGGGTATGTTTGCTCCAAAGATGCTCTGTGCTTTGTCTCGTAATGTTACTGGTGCTTCACATTGCTGCTTTTAATAATCACCACCGTCTGCCTGCGGGAAGAATGAACAGAGTCTGTCCATTCTCGACTCAAAGCTCTCTTTTCGCTTTCTGTTTTTCCAACTGTTTTAGAGCACTGACTGACTTGCTTATTTCTCCGACTGTCTCTCATTTCGCCTCCCCTGTATCACACAGGCTGTGTGTGTAACTCACAGTTGAGTTGCAATGCACAGATTTCTAAACCAGTGCTAGAAAAGCGGCATCAGTTGAAATAGAAACACTTCTTCACAGAAAAGCATTCAGGACCCATTCGGATCAATGTTATAAATGGATAGGATTTGGACGGTAAGCCAGCTTTGTAAGTAATAAAAGTGTAACTACACCCTTCAATTCTGCTAGCTCACTCCCTCACCCCTTAAAAAAATACATCAGAGGCCTGCAAAGGACAGTGACTTTAAGGAGCGTGGCCCCGACCAGATTGATTGACAAACTGGCCACAGCAGTGTAGCAGGAACAGCGAGCTGGTAGTCAGAGCTGATGAGTGCTGTTGTCAGTGTCATTATTTTATCGATTAGTCGACTAATCTAACGACTAATTGGACGATTAATCTAACAATTATTTTTCTGTTAGACAGATAACGTTAAAAGCTACTGCAATCTGCTTGCTACCGTTAGCTAGATCTAGCAGCTGTGCACTTTGGTGGTGCTAGGCTAACCAAGGCATCTTAGCTCTCTGTGCAGTTTGTTCGTGCTAGGTTAGTACCTAAAGTTTACGTTAGCTAACATAGATAGCTGTGTTCTGCAGCCGTAAGCTAGCTACCATTCAAGCCAACATTAGATGATAACTAACGTTAGCTAAACACAGCTGTCTAGGCGCCAGTACCTAGCTAACATTAACGTTAGCTACTAACCTAGCACGAACAAACTGCACGGAGAGCTAAGATAGTTAGCTAGCACCACCGAAGTGCGCAGAGCTCAAGCTATACAACACACTACACAAACATGAAATCAATTTAGCCAACGTTAGTACTTAATTGTTATTGTCTCCTTCACGAGTGACAATGGGGTGCCTCCGTTTCAGATGCTCCCACATTGCTGTTGTGCTGGTGTGGTATGCTAACTCCATTTGGCAAAGAGCGCTAATAACGACACCTTTACGTTTGGGACTAAATTTGAAGTATTCCCATACCTTCAATGATTTAGGGCGAGCAGTGTTTTTTTAGGACTTTTTCTTTTATTGGGGCTTTTTGCAGGGCTTTGTTGGGAATTCTGTGAGGAGGTTGCTGTTTCGTCCTCCATTCTGCAATGTTTTGGTCTCCCACATGTGTGTGACGAGGTGTGGCGAAGCGTTGACGCAAAAATATGACATCGACGTAATTTTGACGTTGACGCGTCAACATCATCGACACGTCGCTACAGGCCTATGTCTAAAGCACAAGTCCAAGTAAAGTAGCTCCAAACGATCGATCAGTATTGGCCTAGTAAGGTTCAGGTTGATTTAAATCAGTAGATGGGATGATGAGCACCTGCGAATTATTGATTTTGATTACTTTAGTAAGAATATGAATATTAACACCAACATGTGTTTCATCGCAGTACAGTCATATAAAATGTTTTGGGTTGGAATACCTCTTTAAGGGAAAAAAATACTTCATTGTTATCATTGGACTGCTGGAAGAAGTGCTCATCCTAATATGTGCAAAAAATGAAGATGTACGTCACCAAGAATTAATATCAACTTCCAGTAACACTTGGATGGTTGATGAAAGCTACAGTATAATACATTTGACATTGTTGTTTAGTGTCCAGGCTGAACCCATGACTCCTGTTGCCTGCTGTTTGAAAGCCATCATTGAAAGCCATCATGTCCCAGTTGGATGTCACTTGGTGGGGGGTCAGTGTCTATCTCTGTAGAGTATGGATCCTCATGCACACATCCCCTCAGTTCATCCACATGTTAGCAAACAAAATGTTGCTATAGCTTAATACTACTAAGGCTCATTTTAAATACCTTCAAGTTTTTTATGATGATTTCACCAATGCAGACTGGTTCTATCAAGCAGTCCGTGAATAGCCCATTTAATGCAGCAGGGCTTAATGCAACAAGACCAGGATCAACCTTGCAGTTTCATTCTTATTAAGTATACTCTTTAGTATACAGTGCTGGCACACCCAAATGATGCACAAAACATTAGCCATTTATATCTGATGGTACAACTGGGAATGTCAAGGTATACCATTATTCAATTTAACTTGGTTCATTTAAATAAAAAAATAAAAAAAACAGGAGAATAACGATGTGTGCTTTTGGCAGTGGACATAGCACACTGGTCAGGGTTGGTTAAATAAACTAGGCCAAAGAAACAAAATCAAGGAGCAGAATATCTCACACTCTCCTGTGCGTCTGCAAAGAGTGACTTAAACTCTGTATTCAAAAGTACCTTCCTTAACTGGAATCCTCTGAATTCCAGTTAAGGAGTTTGTACATCACTGTGGAATTGTTTAAAAGAGAAATGTGATGCATAAAATAATCAATCATTTTTTACCCGTACCGGATGGGAGGGACAGTGGAATATATCTCTGGGCATTTATCTCAAATTTTCTTGGGTAAATGTCGGAGTGGCTGATTCTGATCTTGCCTCAAACAGCTCATTAGCGGAGTTTGCTGACTCGGACATCAGCAGAACATATCAGACAGGCATTATTCAACCGGTTAAACTCTCACAGACACAGTTGAAGACCAATCTTGCATTTCTTATATTTATGTTTTCCCTCTTTCTTTCAATAATTTTAACATAGATAAAAGGAGTATAATTCAGAAACTAAATGTATTATTTATATTTGAAATATTCTCGGCCCAAAAAAAAGAATAATTAAATTATAATTTATTAGTCGATGTTCGCACAGTGTTACATGACAGAGAAAAATGTAGCCATTTCTTCCTCCTAATCCCCTTCGATTTTGAATTTGTTTTCTAGTCTAGAAAAGCAAACATGCCCCTCAATCATCATTGAATCACCAAGGTGGTTTAAACTGAAGATTTGTTGATCCATAGTACCAACCTTCTATTTCTATTATGAAGTTTTAAGCATTGCTTTGCTAAAGCAACAGCACTACATTGACAATCTGTTAATTCAAGGCTTGTTATAGGCATTATTGTGCGCTTGACACTGAGAAAGTACCCTGTTCCTATTTAAATCTGTACAGATTTTAATGCTAAGCTTCACATTTATTTTACCAATGACTGGTGATTTCTTATATTTTTATTTAACTGATGCTCAGTTATCTTTGTCTCTTTATACCATTTCAGCTGTTAGTCTGGTTAAACCAATGTAAAGCACTTTGTTCATGTACAAAACATTACTGTTTTTGCATACCATTCATACAAAATAACATATATTTGTAAAGAGGACAATCCATAACTTAAATGCATGAAAAACACAAAAAATAGTTTTCTGACTCCAAATCCAGCTTTTGTGCCAGGCCAAACTTTCGAATGCTTGTGTAATTACTTTATATAGGCATGTGTAGACTTTTTCATAGATAGAAAAAAGGTTCAAGCCTGCAGTGCCCTGCATATTAAGTTAAGAATCAAACATGTCAGTAACTTGAAGATTTTGTTGAGGATAATAAATAAAAGAACCATTAAAAAATTTTACTCCCAACCAAAAAAGTGTGAAATTCGTTTGGTCGACACTCATTAGAAAGCCTGTGGGGAAAAAGAACATGCCAAGATTAAGTTGATGAATTCAAGGTTGTCAAAAGTTGTCAAAAATAATTTTAAACTGTCCTAGGACATGCCTTCGATGTCCTGTCTATCAGGCCCAAGGTGAGTCTGTCAAAGGACTTCGCTACTTGTTTTATCCCCCTTTATCTTTTGGCAGCAGTTGTTTCTTTCCGCTATATCCTCTGACTGTCTTTGACTTTAAAGGCCAGTTGCTCAATGATTACTTGTAGAAAGTGTAGTGTCTGCATTGTAGTATAAAGGCCCTTTTGAGTATTTTTAAGAAACCAGTCCCAGGGAACAAGAAGACTGAAGAAATAGGGAAGTGTCAGTGTCAACCAAACAACACGATTGGTCATCCATTCCAAACAGACCATAACTTAGTGACTAGTGAGTAATTATATCATAATAGGATAAGATCAAATAATAGTCAGTTGTCCTGCTAGATTAACTCCGGGCACTGAAAAGGTCATTTATGAGGTACCAAAATTACCTACCGACATCTATGAACAAATGAAACCATGTTTGGCAGATGCATTGTGCTGAGCCTTTGGGTATTACAAGCCACAGCGAATAAGTTATAGGAAGCATTAGAGTTCATTATTATTATTATTCAGCTGCTGTGTAATGAAGTCCTGTCACCCATTTTCCCTCTTCTTTTGAATGGTGAGTTGTTAAATTCAAGGCCACCTTGATAATGATTTAAATAAGAGAGAATACTACACAGGTGGTTTTGTGGAAAAGATATTGGGTCCTGCCCAAAGACCAGATGATTTGGGTCTTTATTTTTAAACCTGGAGTACACATCACTGCAGAGAGAGGCAATCTATGCAAGATGTTGAATGTTGTCAGATCCATATAGCACCTAGTGGAGTAAATTTACTTAAGCAGCTGAGCAGAAAAACAGCCAATTTTTGGGCACACCATAGACTGCACAATAACATAGCCCAAAAGTCAATTTGTCAGATTTCTTCACAAAGAAACATGCTGTTAATTAGGCTCAGTGTCACCACATTTAACCTTTGTTTCACCTGCTGAAACTTACAATAAAAGCAACAGAATGACTTTTCTACCTTGATTGCCAGTTTTCACGGTAAACGCACACACCAAAATGGCAACATTTATTATTTTTTTTAATATTTTTAGTAAAGTGATAGTAAAGTGATCCTTGTTGAGCCTATGTTTAAAAATATATTTTTGTCTGTCAGTATTGATAAGTGAGCTTGAAAAGATGGTAGACAAGTGGACATCTATTGACAACTAACATGTTGTTGGTGTGTTCTGATTGATACTGTATTTGGTAAATGGTAGGGCTGAATGATTTTAAGAATAGATCTAATTGCGATTTTTCTGGCAGATATTGCGATTTTGATTTGATTCACGATTTCCTTCAAATCAAGCTTCAGTGCAATATTCACAATGTACAGTAACATTAAAACATTAAATGCTATTACTCTAATGCAAGGATGAAAACTAAAGTAAAATAAAATACAAAAACTTATTAAAATAAAATGACCCTTCTGGAAAAATATGTCAGACATTAAAATAGGTGGGTCATTCATTTATGGCTCAGCAGCACCCAAATATTGCCTATTCTGTAAACAATAGAGCATTTTTCCTGAAAAAAAGCAAATATCTTTTTTTAAACAAAAGGCTGACACCACAAGTCAGGGTGAAGTGCAGAACAAATAAAATCTCAAAAGTACTTAAACAATAATACTTGCTTCCCTGACATCTCTACATCACTCTTTACAGATTTTTTGTCAAGAAAACATTATGTGTTACGGCCGTCGTTGTCGAAAGATGCTGTAATTGTAGTCTGTTTGCTACAGTGGGCCTGATGATCATTTTCACCGGACTTTTTCGTCATGCACTCATCATGCAAATGCCTGTGGTGATTTCAACTGCCGGTATAAATTGGTCGTGTTTCCACTGGATGTTGCAAAACAGGTTTTGCACAGTACCTGTTTCTGGTGTCTGCAGCCTCAAAACCAAAATACTCCCAAATGACCTACGTGCTGTTTTTCGTGGGGATTAAATCTCTTAACTCCGCTTCTGATCCAGCTGAAGCCATTTCTGACTAATTACAATTTAGGAGCACGTTAATACTGATTGGTTAGCGTGACCTGTCCACGAGTAGCATGCCGCTTCTGATTGGTGAGCTTGGCAGGATGGTAGGGAGACGGCATGTATGTGTAAAATAGTTGACACAACAGATCCTGGGTCAGTCAGGAGCGCTGCAAAAACCGCAGATTTGGCGATCACATGATCGAGTTGTCTGAAATCGCAATTTTGATCAGAAAACGATAAATCGTTCAGCCCTAGTAAATGGTGTGTGTATCCTGATTCTGTCAGGACTGTATTATCTTCAGCCAGAGCAACAGATGATTCTGCACACCTAACAACAGTATAGGTGTTATGGGACTAGGAAACATCTGTGTTTGTGTGGGTATTTGTTTGCCTGATACTGTATTGCTTCAAACAAAGTTTTTCTTCCTAGTCATTTCCCTATGCATTATGGCCCTTATAGGACTTGCTACCGCAGTGCCAATAATTATGTACTTCCCACGCCTGTAAACCCTCTTCCATTGGACACCCAGCCAATTCAGAGGCTGCTGCTGGGGACTGAATCTGAGTTTCTGCTGTGGTGGGTGTGTGCAATGTCCTCTCTGCCACCCAGTGACTCCCATGTCTTACATATATTTTGCAAAATTAAACTCCAGGGGCTCCTGTTCGTCCAACCTGGTAAACTTTAACAAGCAAATTTGTGTGGGTTGATCAACAGCAAACCTGTCTGGACAGTGCTGATCCTTGAAGGCATGGAGAGCTTGAGAGTCCAAAATAAAGGACACTATTATAGCTTATTAGCTGTGTTGTACCATCCACTTTTATATGATCCTGCTCTGCTGCCATAAAAAGGCATGGTTTGCTAACAGTTATGAGTTGATGGTACAAATACATCTATTGAATAAGTTATGCCTTGTCTTGTCACTGATTGGTTGAGAGGGACAGTCTTCCTTGGTTAATTAATCATAAACATCAAGTACCAGGATGTACAAACACTGTTGCCATATTTACAATTATAGTGTGTGTGTGTAAGACCAACAACGCTAACATCTGGATAATGACACGTTTTAATATACACACATATGGAACAGAAGGGTAAGAATGGGTGAAAACCACTTTTTACAGTCACAAGCACATTCTTTAGGGGTTTGCACCTTAACACTTCCTGCTCTCAGCACTTCTCTTTTCAGCTACACTCAGCACACCTCTTTATCAAAGCAAGGGCCCTTACTAACCTGACAGTTGATCAGGACAGGTGGTGCCATGATGAGATAAACATGCTCCACACTGGGGATTTAGGGCCAAAAACACTCAATACTGTGTTCTATTGTTACTTTAAATTCTCCAGTTTCACATGTCACATACACAGAAACATGAACAGCTAGATGAACTTAGTAACTCAATTTCTTGATTGTACCACTTTGGCCTTAAGGTTCAAAGAGTGGATGAGTTCCACAGCTAGTGTGCATTTATTATTACTTGTAGCATATGGACATGTTCTTGAATGTATATGTGTCCATACCAAGGTCGTTGGCCTGTGGCCGTTTGGGGAAACTGGAGCTCTGATGCTGAAAACAACAAATTAATAATTAATAAATCTTGGGCAGACAGCAGTACAGACCTTCCCAATGGACCACAGGCAGCTGTTTGATGATATATCCCCTGTCTCGCTGTCACTATTTTCACTCTGAGAACAGGATCAGCTCCTGGTTCTTGTGACCTAGAACCACAAGTGCCCAAGTTATGAACACTATTGTACAATTTGGTGCAATCACCATGGTAACAATTGTCTTGTTTGTTGTAAGTGTAGTTCAATGGGTGTCAGACCTCAAAAAGCCATTCTCTGTCTCATATGCTCTAATTCTGCCTGGTCAGATACATACTGGAACGATCTGTGCACTATGGGGAGTGTTTAGATAATGGTGTGACTCACCTCATCTCAAAACCCCAGAACCTTTTAACAACTATTCAAAGTAAGTATTATAGATATGAAATGAATCATGTTTCTGCAACTGCATGGGCTCTTTCTGGCCTCAAATGTATCTAGACACTGATTGTCAGTTAGTTAGTCTCGGAGAAATATGATGTTTTGAAATAAAAATTTCAAATGTCAGTTTAAAATTAAGAACTATAGACCAGTGTCAACTCGGCACATCTTGTATTCATTCAGTCAGTAGGGCTGCACCATATGGCAAGATATTTCAATATGATTCACGATTAGTGAGAATAAATAATTTTGCATCACAATTTTATTGTCACTGAAAGAAACTATTGACAAGATGATTTTTTGTTGATATTGCGCTTGATTAATTGTGCTGCGCTAACAGTCAGGTGTAGGAATTGTTCATTTTGAGGCAAGAGTATAGGGAATCATTGAAGTATTAAAGTATCTATTGTTTTTCTTAAAATTACACTGGTCTCAAAAATAATTTAATCTAAGGCCACACCACAGTGAAAGAAGACAAATTGTGTCCTAATTGGTCTGAACCAGTCTGACACTGTGTGGGACACTTTGGGGGATGTAAACAGTAAGTATAATAACTGTCAAAGCAATATCTTTGCCTCAGGTCTTTCCTTCTACACCCCACCTACATCAACTCTCCCTCCCCCCAGCGTGAAAATCTTCAGTTTGAACTAAGGGGTGATGCCACAGTTTGGAAAGTTAAAACCACTTAAATCTGTCTTTTCTTGGTTCTTTAGGTTAGGCAATGGGTGTTAAAAATCACAATAATTCTAAGCTGGTGAAATGGCAGATTAGATGCTGATACTTGAATTACTCCCCTTCGAGTAAAACCACAGTCTGGACTGCATTTGGCTATCTGATGACATTCATAAAAAATGCAGTAACCTATGCATTCATATTGCATGCGTTTGCATAAAATAGTCTAAGTCCGAGTTCTCCTGGTTTCATAGTCATTCTGCAACAGTATACCCACTTCTCTTCTTATCAAAGCCATCAGCATCAAATTGCCATGATTAATTCCAACTTCTTCTTAAATCAGAATCTTTTTATTTAGATTTGCAGGGTATAACAAAAGTGTGGTGCTGGCCATCTTATACACTAGAGAAACCAGTGACAAGCATGGGTATACAATGACAACAGCTGGCACTAATGCCAACATGTAAACAAAGCATGAAAGAACACAAAACGGAACAAGTATGTTGTTTTACGCAGTTAATTGTGTCTCTCCTCCAGTGACACCAAACAGAGCAACCAGAGGATTTGGTTCCAGTTTGATGTTTAGTGCCTGAGATAGTGTCTGAAAGATCTCCATCCAGTACTTGTTAAGGCTGAATAAGATAAGGATACATGCATGATAGTTTCACCTCTGAAATATGAGCCTTTGAACTGAATTAGGCAGTGATGAGCACACAGATCTTAAATTGACCGGTTTAAGTAAAGAATTCCATGTATTTTCTCATAGAGAGAGGCCTTAGTCCTCTGAGCTTGTCCATGGGGGCACACCTTAGATCAGACACCATGCCATAAAGGCCTAAGAAGATTAATTACAACTTAAAAATAAATAAATATTGTGATTGATTGATTCCATTTTTTACCACATTGGCAAACTAATAAGGGTGGGGGAAATCAGCGGTAGAAAGACTGAAGGTGAGGGAGTGGGCGACAGATGGGAGCATAGACTCTGGTCTCAGCTAAATGAGCTGTTGCTAGAATTATTGGTCAAATCAATCCAGTGATGCTAGGGCTGTCTACCTGCAGGGCAGGAGTAGGAGTTTTATGATATTGTTCTCCTGGAGTGGCACAGACAGAGACACACACACACACACACACACACACAGAGAGAGAGAGAGAGAGCGCGAGAGAGCGTGAGAGAGCGTGAGAGAGAGAGAGAGAGAGAGAGAGAGAGAGAGAGAGAGAGAGAGAGAGAATAAAACGACATAGACTTTTACCCTGTAAGGCCTCTGGTCATTTTGAGTGTATGATTATAGATCTTCAAACCCTGGTATGTTATCCTTAAATTTTTCCAATTTTCACTTGGCAAAAATTCACTGACATTTAGTATAAAAGTTACTGTTTACTATTAGTCATTTGTGATTGTACAGTTAAATTGAGTGATAAGAAAACACAGACCTATGAACCTTTTAATTCAATCCAACACCGCTGTAAAAAATAGGACCTTGGTGAAAATTGACAGTGTGTAAAAGAGGTGTTGATTCAGCTTTATGGTGATTTTCCGATGCTGTAATTTGCACTTGTAGTGTTCTAATGGATTATGTAACGTTGTAGGGATAGGGTTAGTAAATGAAATGTACATGGACCCTGTAAATGAAATAGTAGAAACAGCCTTCAGTATAATGCAGTTTTATACAACACTACTACCAAAGTATAGCCTCAAAAATTACCATAGAACTGAGTCAGCACACAAGGTAGAAGTTTGATTTAAGGTATTATGAAGTACAGGGCTACTGTGTGGAGTTTCTGTTTGATTGGTTACTCAGTATAAATGTGTGTTTTCTGAGGAAGGTGATTCCAGTCTTGTGTTTATTGTACCCCATTGCATTCACTGGAAAACTTTTGCTGACAAAGGTGATCTTTTTTAATAGCTTATAGACCGATAGTTAATAGATAATGCACATTAACATAATGAACTGTATGGACATAATGGATTTCTTGTGTTACAAGAGAAAGGTCCGTGTTGCAACAATTAGGGCTGTGCCCGACTAAAGATTACTTAAAGCCAGTAGTCAACTGCTCATTGAACATATGATATTAATTTAATTATTTAAATATCTATATTTTTATAGTCGCCTGTAAAACGATAACAGAAAAAGCAGAAATTTACTTGAATGTGTCCAAACAACTGAGTTCGGAGGAGACAACAAGGAGACTGCACGTTTAGTTAACTTCTTTCAACAAAGTACGGTATAACATCACACAAGTCTTATTGTTCAAAACATCAACTTTACTGAAATGACTTTTCTCATCTAGTAATGGTTTAGTCAACTATTAAGGGGCATACCTACTAATTGATTCAGCTGTGACCATTATTATAATACATTTTGGTAGTGTAATATAATTTGTGTACATTGTATGCATGCTTTTCATTTGGTAAATTATGGTCCAATTTGGAGTAAGATAGACAATAAATCTGCGTATGTTTTGGGTGGGGCTACCTTATGATTGACAGGTCATTCTCAGTGAGTCTGTCCAGCGCAGCGCACAAAACTCAGATCAAACTGTCAAACTAGTGTCAACAGTGTTGATCAAATATGAAGTAAGATTATGTTATTGCGTTGCCTTTTTCTCACTTTAAATAGTTTTCACAAAATTTTTTTAGTGAACCATTTATTATTAATATGAGATCGTGTGTGACCAGGTGAGCCGCCATTGTTTCCTGATACGAACGAGTCAAAACTGCATACGACCCGTCCGCTGGCTCGCGCTGGCTCTATATAACTGTCACGGCGGAGGTACAAAACGGTACTCCACAAAGCAATGGGTGACGTCACGATGGGTTCACACTTTATTGTATGGCACAAGTAGACATTTTATACTTTAAAATGAGACAGAACTTGTGCATTAATGGATTAAGATTGAGAATTACAAACTGGCTCTCTCTGCTTCCATAAGGTGTTTCTCGGCTCTGCCATTGAAAGATACAGTGTACAGTTATTTGTCTTAAGGCCTTAGTTGTTACTGCCAATAGTTAGGATTAATTTGTCAGTCAAAAGTGATGATGTGGCTAACCCTGACCATGATCCCATTGATTAAGAACAATGAGTGAAATGTGCTGAGACAAGAGGATTGGACCACATTTCAATAGCACTTGTTCTATCCAACTGGTTTCCTGCCTGTCAGCTTTTTGAAGACAGCGGGGGGATCCTGGGAATCTTGCTGATGCTGGAGAGCCACAATGATTCTGGATCATTTGAGAGGTAGTCTCTGGAAATAAACTTAAGTTATGGCCTGATTATCACATAAATTGCCTTTTTAAATACATTTTATTTTATTGGCAGTGTATATGTTTGCATTATTTGTGTTTGTGTGAGAGGGAGAGAGTCAGAAAGTGAGATCTGTCCAAGATAACTTGCTCACCATTACTTATATCAACAGCGCAGATAATGCTAGTGTGGTTCTTTATTACCGTCATCAGTTTTATTGGTGTTGTTAATACTATGGTTTGTTCCCCTGGCACTCTAATGCAGAAGAGATGAGTTGATCAATCACAGCTAGATTGGCTCCTGGAGGAGAAATAACCTGCATGAAGCAGGGAGAGAGACGGGCAGAGTGAGCGTCAGAAGGAGATAAAAAGCAAAGACGAAAAAGCTAGATGATATGAAAGAATGAACAAAATAATTGAACAAACAAACGGGCACAGATGAGTTATTAGGCAAGAGAGAGGAACCGAGTGACGGAAGAAAGAAAATGGGTTGCCCTGGATTGTGTGTCCTCTGTGGGCATAAAAGTGATTTAAATTTAGGAAAAAACAACAAATGTGCACAGAAGGGGGAAAGAAATCTTTTTTTTTTTTCTTTACAGTGAAAGGGTGAGCTTTTGCAAGGAGTTAGGAGTACCAAGATGAGAATAATAAAAAGACTGTGACAGGAAATAAAGTGAGTGCTTTACTTTTCTTAGTGCTACAGACCACAGCACCACCTGCACTACCAGGAGCAGAGATTCTCTAATACTAATAGAAACTGCTGTTTGTTTCCTGCTCTATTTCATTTCTTTATTTCCTTTATTCTTGGATCCCCATTCTTCTCTTCCTGGGGTCTGCACACAACAAAACATACATACAAAGAAGACACATAACATATAAATGTAAGACCATACGAAACATTACACCGCATCCAGTTACAATCAATCTTAGTTCAGTTAACAGTCAGTAAGGCTCAGCGTAAAGTTAGGATGAATAATGCCACAGGAAATAGAAGAATGAAACAAGACACCTGGGTTCAACAGAACTTTGTTTTGAGACTATTAAGATTAATGCTGTCCTAACATAGTCACACAGATATACACAAATGCATACTTCCCTATTCCAGTTCACTTAACTACATGACATGCATTTTGGGCGTGTGGAGTGTTGGTATCTGTGAATGGGTCAAACTTTAGGCAGCCAACCCCATCATGTTAAACTCAGTATTACTTGCACACACAGACAACAGTTATCAGTCACTCCGTTTGTCGATTTAATTGTAGGTGGCGTGGTTTTGAAGTGAGAATTGCATTACAATTGCATTATTTCAGTGGAGCTGCCCCCATAACCGTTTCCCTACATGAATTAGTAAAGCATGATTTTTATCCTAGAAAGTCTCATTTGGAAGTTTAGATTTAAATAACGTCAGCATTCTAGGTGAATTATTGCTGTGTAGGTGGTTTGAAAGTTTCATACTGATAAGGGCTTTTTTAGGGTAGAAAGTGGGGATGCTCCGAGAGATGGCAATCTGTACAAGCTGACATTCATTATAAATGACTTGGAATTCACTGGTCAGTCTCCACCACTCAGTTTTCTAAGGGCACTTTCTGTTCCTGTCTGGCTCCACACAAACTTGAGATGGCACTGTTGATGCAGATGCAATAAGGGACGAAGTATGTTCAGGCTACTAGTCCCTAGTAAGCTTGGGGCCGTTTGTTAACCCGCTACGAGCTACTGCAGCTGACAGAGTTAGCGGTGAATTTCACAGTATTTTTTAAATGAAAACAAGAATTGTGGGTGATTTTTGTTGTTGTACTGTGTCCCCAGTGTAAGCTTGCTTGTCAGAATCTAATTTTGAGCAACGATCATTTTTTTGTCACACGCTTCTGATTTTGAGGTTTGCGACCTCAAACAACATCAGACCACAGTGGAACTTGAGATAAAAGAGTGAGGCTGCTGTAGTGTTGGAAGGGAACATGGTCTAATGACAATGGAAGATGTGATGTCGCCTCGTGCTTTACAATTTTCATCAGGTGTGTGAAAGCGTGATTTATAAAGCTGATTTGTGATCACTCAGAGAGCCCTAACCGGGGGCTGGGAGACATGTCCAGCATTTTTAAGGTAAGGAGATGGCTGTTGAGTGTAATAGAATATAACATGACAGGAACAGGAAACCTTAACTTCAAAAATACCTCAGGTTACACCCACATCAGGCAAAGTGGTGGCTTTTGCATGATCTTTTGCATGTTATCTTTCTGAAAAGTAAGTTTTGAAATAAGAATCAGCAGGAGAATCGGATGATGGACTGATCACCACTGACATAGAAAGGGGCCTTTTTGGAATAATGCCAGGTACTGTAACAACCACCTTGTCTAGTTATTGTGATATGAAGAGCAACCTGGAGATGGAGAACAGGATTGGTGACAATTGTTACCAGATAATAGATGACTTGACAGATCAGGAACAGAAAAATAACAAAGAGAAAAAATCTGATAATGAAAAGGTAGACAGCAAAGACAGAAGATTAGGAAAAGGAAAGGAGAGTCAGTGTAGACTGGTGTGAGTCTATGTTTCACAGCACGAAAGTAGATGAGAAAAATTATTCCTCAGCTGTTTGTCATGTTGGTTAAAATTTCAAGAGAGAGCGAGGAGTGGTTCAGAGACTGGGGAGGCAGAGTTTAGGAGCAGCAGAAGAGAGAGAGGGATGGCACGAAGACAGAAGAAGCCTAGGCAGTATTTTGTAGTGTAATTAGAAGAGCTCTTACCCCGGGCCGCCATTGGGGATGTTTCTGTTCTCCACTTGAGCGCCTTGTTGTTTATCTGCACAGCTGGTTGAGGGAAGAAAGGGAGCAGGGGGGAAAACAAGACTAAGCATGCAGGTTGGAGACAGAGTAGTGAAGGCTTCGGGGTGTCATGTTTCTGAAGAAAATATGCACACACCTGTGGAGCTTGCTCGCTTCTGTGTTCTCCCATTACGTTGCACATTCTCAAATCTATTACATGTTCCCCTGTTTAGCTACATTATGTGTCTGCATGTAAAGCCCTTCCAGCTGACCACAGCCATCACATTAGCCCTGCAGATATTTTTAATTAAGTGTGAAGGGCCGGGTGAACAGCTTTGCATATCTGCCCCGTCTTTGATTTTAGCTGACCAAGTTCCTGGATTATTATATTCACATCCACAATAGCTTAAGCACAACTTGCAATTAAATATTACTTTTTTTTCCTTTACTCCTACTTTTTTACACAATGTACTGTACAGTACTACCTTTATTAAAACCACTAATTCACTAAAGAGAAATGCATGTATTAAAATATGATTTCAATACATTTAAATGCAACAAGTGTCTGGTGCCAGGCTAAAACTGAAAAACAAAAAAATATTACAATTATGATAATGTAATATTGTAATTATAATATTAATCATGGTATTGCTTGTGCATATGCAGAAGTGCTGGATCACTTGGGAATATGGTAAATTACAGGTTATTGTGTTATATGTTTTCCTGTGTGCTTTCTCATGCATGGAATTGCTTGTCCAAGATATTTAAGTGATGTAGACTTTCTGCAAGAGTAATCTGTCGACTCAGCAGTGTGACTTCAGAATCTCTATAGGACAACCATGATTTCACTCTACAAGTCTTTATTAATTCTGGCCAGTTGATCGGGGCATTGGCTGGTGTCATTACAAGTGACTTTACTTTGAGTTTTCTCGACCATAACACAAAAAAAGTCAGTGTTTTCAAAGCTCAGTACATCATGGCTGACAGATCTGCAACACACATTTCAGTGAGAATGAACAAAAAATGATCTTTATTATAATGCGCAAGAAAGGCCAGCCGAAGGGTGTGATAAAGTAAGTGTCAAGTTGTCCAGATGAGAAGTGTACTGCACATAGAAACTGAAGCCACAGAATCACATCTTTCTTACTTTTTCTTTTTTCTTTTCCTTTAATCATACCATTCCAATTTCTTTCTGTTGCAACTGTAGATGCCTGAAACAGAAGCTGAACTTTATTAAAGAAATAGGTTGTGATTGTAGATCAAAGTGCTGTTACAAACCTATTTGAGAACACGTCTTCATTCACACAAATTGCCCCTTGCATTTGCAGATCTCACTGCAGAAGCAGAGATCTCTCCACAGATAAACACAACATGGCAGCAAACCAGGATGAGCTCGTCCCCAAATAAGGCACAGTGTCGTCGGTTGTTTGGAACTGGTTTGGTTTTGTGGTGTCCGACAGCAAACAAACCACGACCCACTGCAAAGTTTGTTTGAAAGCTGTTGCAACCAAAGGTAGCAGTACGACGAATTTATGCCAGCACCTCAAGCAGAGGCATGCAGCCGAGTGGGAGAAATGTTGCTCTCTGCGAGATATACAGGACCGCAGCCCCCAAACACCCGCTAGAAAAACAGTCTAGAAAAAAAAAAGATTAAAATCGTAAATCGGGTTTGGAAAAAAAAAATCGGAGATTTTATTTTTAAGCCATATCGCCCAGCCCTACTGAAGACACAATCTTAGTGTACTGCTGCTTACACCTACTATTACTTGCCTCCACTCAATAAAAAGGCCAATAAAGAAAAAGGGTAGCTGACAAAAACACCACACAGTAGATATAAACAGAGGAGAAAGTCTGTTCATTAAAATGCATGCTTAAGTTTTATAAATGATTCTAACCCTTTGGGGTATCCCAGATCCAGCACTGATGTAATGCTTTATTATGCAACAGTTTATAAGTACTATAAATCCTTTAAATTCTTACTTCTCGTCAGTGTTTAGAATGATCCCCAAATCGCTCTTGATTATGAAAACACAATTTATTTTCCAGGAAGCAAAACTCCACAACCTATTCATCATCATTTAAAATGCAACACTGCAAAACAGAAAAGTATCATCCTGCACATAACTTGGCATTTGCCCTGTGGAACTCTAATTAAACGCGGCCGCAAGTAAGGCTAAAAAATGTTAAAATTCCACAAAACCATCAAAAGTAATGAGCCACCTTGAACTCCTTCTCGCTCTAATTTCTTTAAAATTTGCATGGACTAATTTCTAAGGAGTTGTCCTTTGCCGCAGAGTTGACATTGGTCAGATGGACTTAATCATCAAAACACAAAAGCTACCACAAACAAGACCTTGAATCAACAAAAAAACTGTTCAGTCTGTTGCATGGTCTGTTTTGAAATATGAAGAGACATTTATACGCAAGGCTACTGCCTTCACCTCAGAGCCCCATAATGCACTATACTACTGTTCTATGCAGCGTATTACTAGAGGCTGTTCCCACATCCAGTATTATAACCTACAAAAAGTTCTCAGTAAGAAGGATATTGATTGCCTGTGTTTTTACAAAGCCCTCCTGAACAGCTTTCTTTTACCTTACATCAGCTGTGTATGTAGCTGATATGATCACAAACACAGTACAGCTAGAGCTAGAGGCCTGTCAGGTTATATTGGAGTAAGAGAAATCATAATTTGGGTAGAGTGCGCCGAGAAATTAACTATGAGCTGTGCTGAAAATGAGCATCTTAAGCCCCTCGTGAGTTTAAGATTTAATACACCACAAAACAAGTTAAAATTATGTCAACAGCACACAATTACAAATGCTGATGCAAAGGTGGGTCATGTGAGGTTGAATGCCAAACAGCAGCCTTTGTCAGAGATTAAAGAGGTCTTGCAATAAGCACTTTGATGTGCAATTTCAAAGCAACAGGAGAGAACTAAAAAAGCTCAGATGAGACCACATTATAAGTGTACAAACTGCAGGTATATTTAACAATCAATCTGTACAATTCTTAAATATTTCTAGAGAAAGAGTTTGCAGTCCAGCATGACACAACTTTGCATCAGCATTTTCAGTGGTTAGTTACTTACTCTCTAAGACTCTTCATTTAGTCTCAACCTTATTTTCTTCCTCCTGTTATTAAACATTTATCTTGATGGTGGGTCTCAGCTGTCTATATTAAATCATTTGAAATTGTCAGTTTTGTTATTATTTTTTTTATAATGCAGAGTATTCAAATTTTCTTTCCATTTGGATTTCCTTGTATAAATGAACGCTAACACAACAACAGTGTGCAGTGCAGTGCTGGGGTTCATAATTCCATTAGGTAAACACCGATCAAGGATTTTTGATACGATATGTGTAATAGTGTGAACTTTAACATTCAAATGAAGCCACTTGTTTGTTGAGCTCTTGTTAAAAAATATTCAGTTTGAAACTGAGCCTGCTCCTCGAAATGCAAGCACTCACTCACAACCGTATGGTAGAGCACTTCGAATTAAAGTGTTCTCTTGTTGTTTTTGCCTAAAATCACATGAATGAGACAGGAGATTAAACATCGTTCAACCTGTGTTTGACTATTACTCATTCACGATTAGTGGTTACAGGTAACCATGAAGGCTAATTTGTACTTTCAGCATCTGAGAGGTTCTCCTTGTGATGTAAATTTTGTCATCACTTAATTCTAATACTGCACTGACTACAAGCCTTGTACAACCCCTGTGTAGTGTGTACGAAACTGTGTATAAATCTGTGCTGCTGTCCATTTTAGAGTATCTTTGGGGCCTTAGACCCCAGCTTGCTGCTATAGATTACAACTATTGTATGTCAGACCTTGTATGTGCTACTTTTTTTGCAGTGTTTTTTTTTACATTGGAGATTCAATATTGATTTTGGTATTCTTTTAACTTATTAAAAGTTAATGCAACAGCTTTACTATTAGTGTTCAGTATTTTCGTGATCAGGAAGATAATGGCTGAGAGGACTTAAAGTCATCACAACAACTAGTGCAAATAATCTATAATAAAATTATAGTGACTGTACATGTAGAATTTCCATACAAAGGGTATGGTTACCTTGGAGCAGGGGTTTTCACAGTCTGGGACCCCTCAGACAAAGCCAAATGTGTAAAAATGGTCTGTCCATAGGCTTTTATTATTGTCTTTCACACTCATTTAGGCTATTCTATGTTATATCTATCTCCTTTTGATAACTAACATAATATTTTTTCACTTCTATTCACTAGAGCCTCCCTTGAGGCACCCCCTCCCTTCATAGTTTTGCCAAAAAAGTATGTGATTTCTTACAAAATGTTCCAGGAGCCCATGTTGTTCATGTTTTTTTAGCAAATACATAAGGAAGATGAAGATGCTGTTGACGAGGTATTGTTTACCTTATTTCCAGGGTCACTGGTACCCCTCTGAATTTAGTATGTTCAATAACCCTGTGTTGGTGCATGCCACAGTAACAAAAAAACAAACAGCACATGACTTCAGTAACCAGGAGGCATTCAGGCCAGCTGCTAATGCTGCCCATACTTTCTTTGTGTTGACTGCGTTATTCAGTAATTTTACTGAGCACACATGTTGTTATAAAAGTAGCAGGATTTGAGGTGCCACCTGAATATTTTGATGTAAATGATGTAAAGATTTTAGGCACTCTATTACACTTTGTTTTCATGTGTGAATGTGTGGGCAGCTTGAAGGAGAGGGAGGAATCTCCGACTTTGGTATCCACATTTTAATAAACTATGTATGGATTAATTGTTACCTTAATTGCTTCAATTTACTGCTTCTTGGAATGTTTATGATGATTAATCGTTTATCGATTTATTCCAGTAAGAATTTAACTGATTAAAAATGTATTAACTGACAATGTATGTTTTGTGTACCATTTGTCTGGAGCTCACATATATTAACTGTTATACCCCAAGAAAGCGTACTTGTAATGATGACAATTTTTCTTGACCTATTCATAAAGAATGGTTGAATTTAACCACTTTATGTATCAAGGCACACAGGTAATGATTGTAATGTTAATGTTTTGTCGGTATCGTTCTACCTCTGCATTGTGGACATTGGCTGCCTATGGATCGTTTCTTGAGATGTAACAGACGTAGGTTGTGACTGACGTTGTGTATTCAAGTGGATGGAAGCGGCTATGGTTATTCACTCATAGCACTCTCCATTATCAGGGATATGATAGGCTATTTATGAGCCAGGGTGTATTCGTTATGTGCTTTCATGTTGGTTTGCATTTAAGTGAAACTCGATATTCTATTGAAACATTTCAATTTGATTTAATGTCTATTACTGATACTGTTGTTTTATTGCCCGGGCCTAGGCATACTTCACTTTTACTATTCATAAAAACTACTGGGGCATTTGCACATCTAGCTGCTTTAATTAATTATTGGGTATGATATGATTGAGCAGGTAGATGCTGAGCTGGTTCAGACTGAACCGGACTGGATCCAGATCTTTTTCTGTTTGTATTATAAGAACTTATGGTCTGTGCACAGTAAAACATGTTTTTTTCTTATTAATTAAATGTTTGACAGGAACCCAGTCCGTCTTAAAACTCCCAGGACTATTAACATTTCCAAAGAACTTCATCAAGCTTCCTGAAAGGCTGTTTGAAATTTATTTTTAATCCGTGTTAACAGAAAACAAACATTCTTTTCCTTCCGTCTCACGTCTTCTCACTTGGTCTTTCCGTTCCTTTGCCTCTGGATTGAAAATATTTTTGTCGGGTGTGTGCTGTCTTGTTTTCACAAGGCTCAAATAAATTGTACGTTGTTTTGAGAATTAGCCTAAGAGGATGTTTCTGTATTTTTCACTTTGCAGGGAAGTGATAGAGCTTGGCAAAAAGGTAAACAGTGACAGCACTGTCTTCCTTTAGCCGTAGACCCATAGCTAGAGAGAGAAAAAGAGGGAGAGAGACACACATAGAATATTCACCCTTGTCAGCCCACGGGCTCCTCATTGAGGACACCTAATGACCCTCACATGTCTCCCTCTCTTAGTCTGACATATAACCACAGAGCCCTCAGCCTTGATTGTATTAGATTCATCTGCTATTAAAGTTGTGATCATGAGACCTAAATTGCCTGCTTTCGTTTTTTTCTCGGAAGGCATGTTAACCATGTGGTAGAATTGCATACACATTCACATTAACTGTGGCGTAACTAACAAACTAACTAACAATGTAATATGATTAAACGACAAAGCCGTGTAATTGAACAATACTAGTTTTTGTTAAAAACAAGTTCCACTCTGTTGCTGTTCTGAACATTTCGACAGTGTCACACTAGGCCTGCAAAAATTGTTATTGTTATTATTAATTCATTTCTTGTATATTTTCAATTAGTTGTTTGGTCCAGAAAATGATATGAAAAGATATTCAGTTTACTGTCATAGATGACTAAAGAAACCAGAAAGTACTCACATTTGATGCTTTGAAATCCTATAATTTGAACATTTTTTCTTAAAAAATGATTCAGAACAATAAATTGATAATTAAAATAATAGGTGATTAATTTTATTGTTGACAAATAATCGATGAATTGACTAATGTTTGCAGCTCGAGATCACACTATCTTGCTCGGCCGATGGAGTTGCCCAGTTGTCATGTAATTTTAGTTAATCATTTTATTTGTGGATTTCAGTTAAGTTTTCCCACAGTTTCTTTTACTTAGTGCTAAATATTTTTTCTAATAATTATTATATTTTTCTTTGTAATTTAAAGGGGGCACTGAACTTCAGTTATGAATATTATTACAACCTGACAAAACAATAGGTTTGAATGAAGCCTTTTGTTGTCCTGGACTGAGGGAAAGTCTCAGAAAATAACCCTGATCTCATTGATGTTGCATGATGGGAAGTAAAGGGGATTTTTGCCTGACCTCGGTATGTATTATAAGAAGTGTATATCGGACTCAAAATTGTGCCCACTCACTTGAATGAAAAATATTGTCTAGCTTCTGGGTCTTCTTCTGCAGAGTGCGACCCACTAGGCATCGAGTGTTTTGCCCTCTTGGCTCATAGACTTACTACATTGGCTTCATGCAAATAAAAAAGCTTTTCTAGGCTCTAGGAAAATCTTACAAATATAAACCCTCCACTGAAATAAAAAAATAATAATACAAGGAGTAATAATTGACTTTTTGTGCAGCTGAAGTAGGGGTTGGCGATATATATCGTTTGCAATAATATTGTTGTTGTTTTGACAAGGATACAGTCACACGACTAGTGGGCCTACGTGATCACATGACCTCTCGCTAGCATCCTCCTTGCAACAGTTTAGCAGCGCGTTGTGATGGTAGAGAGAAAATGCAAGCAACTCCAGTCCCTGAAGCTACCGGTACTTCAGATGATTTAGTGCCGATACAAATCCTATGAGCTTTAGCGTTCAGAGCACTACGCGTCTTCAGCGGTGAAAAGATGTCAGCGGAGACGTTTTTTTAGCGCAGCGCTCAGAGCGCTTCAAGTTAAAATCTGTTCAACTTGTAACATCGCTGGGCGCTCGGAAAATGAGTTTTTGAGCGCTATCAGCGCTCAAAGCGTGTTTGGTGGACACAAGCTCTAACTCAGACAATTCCAATCACATTTTAAAGGATATCGACTGATTATCGTTACCGCCAAAATCCCCCAAAATATCGAGATATTATTTTTTGCCCATATCACCCACCCCTAAGTTGGAGTTGTCCTGCCAACAGTTTTACAGACATGTCTTTTAGAAGGAAGGTCTATGAGGAAAATGGGCTTCATGGGCCCACCAGTATATACTAAATCACTGGATTACCCTTTAAGCTAAAACTATTTAACATTAGTACATCCAATCCAGTTCGACATGTTTTGATATAAATAGCAGTACATTAAGAAATTATTAATTTATATATTTTTTTATATAATTCAATGCATGTGTGTGCATATGCTGGTAACATAACATTTCTTGTTTGAGCGTACATGCTGCTCCAGGACACTAAAGCAGCCAGATGTCTGCCAATGATTTGAACCCACATTATCTGGGTAATCTCTTCACTTACTACACCACCCTTCATCTGATCTTTTCACTGTACTTATTCAGTGGCCTTTAGCTTCTCCTCTGTTGCTCTCATGTCCTTCATCGTTTCACTCAAAACTCCAACTACTTTACCTTGCTCTTATAAAAGCAGTTCATATTTTGCAAAGATCAATCCAGCTTGTTTCTGATGAGTGAAACCTTTTGCCGTACTATATGAAAGGACCGCCTGTTTCTGGTCTAATTTAAAGTTGCTGTCAACTGTTTTTGCTATACACCATCAGTACAACTCCTCTGACCATGAATACAATTCTAGATAATTATAAACCACTCTGTCACCCATTATTCATCTGTAGGTCAGACATGTTTGAAGAACTTAGTTTTTACTCACACTCACATATTGATAATTCTGTCATATTGATCACCTTAATTGAACCCTGGTCTCCGATCCGTGTGTGTGTGTGTGGGGGGGGGGTCTTCATGCATAGTGAGATTATGAGTGCCGTAGTGATGAGCCAATAATTGAATGTTCTCTTATCATCCCAGTGAAGCATTTTACAGGCCGAATATTTGACTAATTTATCTGTTATTAAATTATAGATTCATAGATTACATTATCAATCAACTGAACCAAGATCATCCCAACAAGAGGATCACAGACTCCCCTGTTAGTAGTCTATTAATTGATTATTCAATCGAGAGAAAAAAGGGGAAATGGCAGAAATGAACTGGTTCCAGCTTTTGAAATGTGAATATTTTCAGATGTATTTTTAGTTAAATAAAACTATTTACATTTTAGGATGTTATGATGGACTTTGCTGTTTGATTAACAATTTTTGATTAACATAAAATTAAATTAAAAAGTAAATTTCTTAAGCCGCATTGCCAAAATGGATCCAGCTTTGTCAAATTTGATGAACTTACCCTTTATTTATACAGGATATTTAACACATTAGTAAAAATATAGAGCCAAAAGAACAGAGTCAGTAGTCAACAATTAAACTGACAGTACATGCTGGTTCTTAGTCTTCTATGATACCTTGGGTTTTGGCTGCTAGGATGGACATTTTTCACAGTTTTAGGATATTTTTTTGACCAAATAATAAATTCAAAAGTTACTCAGGAGATAAATTTAAATAATTAAATTTCTGCACTTCTTTCTGTCCTCATTCTAATATCCCGTAGCTCTTTGCTTTCTTAGCTGCTCTTAAATTACACACAACAAATGATTCACAACTGTGATTTTGAAAGAGCTCCAAGGAGTGCGCCGCTTGTCACTTTTTTAATCCCACCATGCTGCTCTTCGCCCTGTAATGCAAGACACCCGTTTTCCAGGAACTCTGCGTGAAAATTACTCCTTTCTGTGGGAGAAGTTAAAGATGTTATTTTAGTGCATCCCCTCATGATGAATCTCTTCCCCCGAATGTTTTCAAACTCTTTCTCCTCAATCTGAGATTTCAAGAAGAGAGGCAGCCATTCAGTATGCCTGCCTTGACACAATTCATTGAATTCCTTCTGTGAGTTATTTTCAGCTGTAGAGGAATTTCACTTACAGTACAATATTAAGGCATACACATGAATGTCAGGCTTGCCTTTTTATGCTTTCAATTAGATCAGTATGTTCTTATGTCTTTGTTGCTGCAGGAAGAGGACAGCTCTGGGTCAAAGATGAAGTGAATATTTGTTTATGAATTCAATATGATGATAAGAGGAGGTTATGGTGCAGTTGGTGTTGATCAAACAAGCTTACATTGTTTATTATCAATGCAGCCTTTGGCGAAGTCTGTTGTTGGACTTTGCACCAACGTTCGACACAGAAACATTAACATATGTTTACACAATTTATTCCCAAGTGTTGTATAAAGGCTGCTCACCTCTCCTGAATATTTTTGGTTCATGAATCAATTACCAAATAGGCCAGTTGCATAAGACATCAGGTTGCATCATGATTTGTAGGTTACAGTTTGAGGTGTCTCGCTTAATATAGCTTCTTTGGTTTGTTATTTGAAATTTTGAATGCAACTGGGTTTCATGTGCAAACTTGTTTATGTGGTCCACAGTTTCCATATTTGAGAAGCATAGCTGCAGGTATGTCACCTCTTGCCCTTACCTCATACTCTCTTCCAGGTTTCATGTGTCTTGTATCCCACAGTAGTTAAGAAAACATCCTGTCTTATCATGGAGAGAAAACCTGTTTAAAGGTAAGAGAGAGGGAGAAATGACAAGATAAAAGATTGTGGAAGGGAGGAGAGATGATGGGTATCTGACGTGCAATTAGTTCTTGCCTTTTTTGTGAATTCAATATGAGGTAGAAACCTTTTTATCTCTTATGAACAGCTCAGCGATCAGTGTAATTATCATCAGATCCTGTTAGTCAAAAACATGATGATCAGTGTAATTATCATCAGATCCCGTTAGTCGAAAACAATCTGATCTCTCTTTTTCTAAGCTTGTCTCCGTCTCCCCTCTCTCCTGTTTTCCCTCAGTCACACAGTTTTTGTGAGCTCTTTAATGTTGTTTTCATGAAAGAACATCAAAAGTCACAGCAATTCTATCTCTCACTCTTTATCTTTTTATTGTTCTGTCTGGGACTTGTTTGCTGTGACTAAATGGAGGTCACCCAAATGGCAGAAAAATATCATATCCAACCATATCTGACATATTTCAAAATAAATCATGTCTGAAAACAAACAGTTATAATTAGTAAAAGTATTGGTAAACTAGGGATGTCCCAATCTGATCTCAAAGATCAATATTGGGGCTGATCAAGGCATTTCTTAACTGATCGACATTGGCTATATTGAGCTATATTAAACCCAATCCGATCCTTTTGTTTTACATCAGCTGTCACACAGGTGTTTTTACTCGTCAGCTCTCTCTGCTGTCTATTTCTCTTCCACTCTGCTGAGCTGTGTGTATCGGCTCAGCCCCACCCGCAGCATAACACCACCACGGGCAGGGCTCAGTTCCCTCTTGGAGGAGAAAGACAGCAGTGGAGAGCTGCATACTACAACCCCACTGCAAGTTCCACTAAAGCCCTTCGAACAATTGGGCAATACGAGTAAAGTATTAATGTGATATGCGCAAAAGTTGTACAGATGTCCGGAATTAACACTCAGCAGGCAAAGGCTGCACCAAAGCAACAAATGGATGGGCAGATAGTCAATATTAAATGAGTCGGACAGGGATCAATGGCCAAAAGAACTTGAATGGGACATCACTCAAAATAACAGGTGATACTAATAAAATTTAAAATGGCTAATTTCCATTCAAGTGACTGCAAGCCAACATGCACAATATCATAATTTATTATTCATATTTCAAAATGTCTTCCTTAAAAAAAATTATTATTCTGATATTGTGATTTTTGCTGAATTTTACTCTGAACTGAAATTGAATGCCAGTTTGATCACTTGGGACAACCAAGCTGTGGAAGGATATTGCAGTATTTATTAGTTATGAGTGGACTCTTTTGAAGACCTGCACTTAGATGATTTATTTTCTTATCCAGGCCACATGTGCTCTCATTTCCAATTTAACTTCTTTCTTCGAGTGCTGATATTAAATGGGAAACTATTAAGGGAATATTTTAATGGCTCATATTGGGTAAAATAAAGCAGATCAAACTCGGCTGCTTTCTTTACTGTATTCCGCTGTGTTTTGTCCACCTTAGCCTGTTAGTGTTCTCCTTAATGACAGCCCCGGTTCTACACTTTCCTCCATATGTGAGTGAAAATGAATATGAAAAATAATTTGGTCACACCAGTGATTGACTATTCTGACATCCAGGTTAGCAAAATGCATGTAATCACTCTTTGTATTTTGAAGTGAATTAACCCAGACAGTAACAAATCTGTTATCTCTTATTAACAAAGAGCAAAAATGTACAAAACATTCAGCTCGCAGCGTTTTTCATCGACATAGACGTTTTCACTGGTTAAAATGATGAACAGTGGCGGGAGGTCGTATCAGCTGTCCCTAATTAACATTAGTTCCATGAGTGACTTGATGTCAGGCTGAAATAAAAGCTTTATAGGTTTGATTGCTCTCTGCAAGCCAGTGCCTTTACTCTTTATGATTGTTCATGAGGTTGTGTTTTTGTAGTCCCAACAACTACAACAGAGGGATACCTTAGACTGTATCCTTAAAAATTGACATAGTCTCTGTGACGTCACCTATAGGTTTCTGAAGAGCATTGTGAAGCTCATAGTGTGGCTGTTAAACTCCGCTGTGTCCCAGCTAATCAAAAAATCGGCAAACATGTTGAGCGTGGGTGGAGCTGAGGTGCGCCGGATGAAGCTTGATGAAAAACAAAAAACAAAACAGCCGCCTGTGATGGCACCCACCTGTTACTCTTACTCCATACCCTTAATTATCCATAACTTTAAGCTTTAATGTGAGTTAAAGTTAAATTAAAATGTACACCCTGTGTAGTCAGGGAATTTAGACCAAAACAGTCTGTAAACAAGTTTCTTTCTGCTGTAAAGTTGGGCATTTTAATATGGGGCCTTATGGAGGTTGGCTCACATTCTCCAAGTAAAATATTATTCGTATCAATAATATAATATTCATATGATCATATCCTGACTCTGCTTTGAGTCTGGATGTTGAGAACCTTATTGCCTTCAATTGATAGTGACCAAGGATTCAGCCTTGATACATGGGGCAGCAGCTCTGCCAGGTGAGCTACCAGGCGCTGTCATCTCTTAAGGTAAATTAACTCAATAGTTTCATTTTTGTACAAAATGAATGCCTGTGTTGGGTATTTTGAAAATATAGCCCTTTCATACAAGTGTAGGAGCTGATTTTTAATAATATAGAGGATGAGGTGGTTCTCAAAAGGATTCTTGTAATAATATTATTATTCTTTGCAACTTTTATAAACCATGTAATGTGTTGGAATTCAAAAATAAAAATATAATTTAAAATATAATATAATATATAATATAAAATATCATAAGTTGTGCTGTCAAACGATTAAAATATTTAATCGCGATTAATCGCATTAATGTCATAGTTAACTCGCAATTAATCGCACATTTCTATCTATTCTAAATGTCCCTTGATTTCTTTTTGTCCCATTATTTTTTCTCATTTTAATGCTCTTATCAACATGGAAAAGAGGATCGGCTTGCTTTGTGCAAATGTTGAAACAACATTAGCATATACTATAGTGTTCAATTTCACACTAACATTCTCACTTGGAGCAAATAATCTCTCACACAATGCAACACTGTCCATCAATAAAAGGGTGAAAAAATACTTTGTCACACAAACAGCCCCTTCAACAGCCCCTTTCTAAGGGATCAAAACAGGGCGATACAAAATAAAATTACAAAGTGCACATGTAAGGTAAACTAGGACTTAGCCTATAGTGCAGTTAAACCATGGCTTAATACTTTTCTCAAGTTTGCTTTGAACATAGCAGTCAGGCTACTGCTCTTTATTCACCAGAAGCTCAACCCAGCCTCTTATTTCAGAAAGAATGAACTGTAACGCCTACTACTTCTTTGCTTTGAGCCAGTTACTCAAACAGACAAACCTGTTGACATTTTCAGACAAGGAATCCATCCATTACGGCGTCTCGCGCTCGCCATCCACTCAAAACGTAACCTCTACTACTCCTAAACAAGTGTGTGCGGCGTGCCTTTTGTTTTGTTTCCGGTCTAGCTAGATCCGGTGTGGTGTTGTAGTTTTTCTAACGTTACTAGTTGCAACAGCATGTGAAAAAACTACAAAATGTGCTAGGCGTTAACCTTGTGATAAAAAAATTTACACCGTTAAAATGGGTTTGCTTTAACGCATTAAACTGACAGCACTACCCAGTGCTTACCCAGACATATGAAAATCTCATATCTAATCAGATAGTAGTACAGTAAGTCAGAATTCCTTACCAGAAAACCTTTTAGTTTGATTGTTTGCTGCTAGGGTGTTTATATAAGGGTTTTCTACAAGCATGGACATTAAAATAAAACAGTGTGCAGCTAAAGGGAGGAAGAGGGCAGACGGAAACTGTAAAGAATTCCTTTTGTTCTGGGAAATCAATGATGCTCTCTGGCTCCATGATGCACAGCTACTGATTCACAGATTGATTTTCTATGTGTGTGTGCAGTGAAACAGAGACAGTGGACGCATTCAGGTGCATAGCTGTGTGTGTGTGTTTACCATATCAACATTCTTTTTTCGAATAGCCTGCTTTACTTGCAGACTGAAAATAAAAGCCCATCATGTTGATGTCCCTGTGGTGTTATCTATTGTCCTGCTCAGCAGAATTCTTTCCATTGGTTTGTTTAAGAAAGCTCATAATCATGTCAAAGACACGCTGTTAACGCTATCACCAATACACTATGTGCCACTGGGTTTTCCCATTTATCTCTTCCTTGTTAAAGCAACAGTGAGATTTGAATATTCTTTTCAACAGGAGGAGGAATTCTCTGCCAACAGCAAACATTTGTCACAGTTATTGTGGCCACAGATTGACTCTCCATGTTTTTACACCACATAATGTAACTAAGTGAGTGATTATTGTCAAAAAAAAGGTCAACCGCTCAGTTGACCTGTGGTGATATATAGGATTTATGATTAACGCAACAGTCCCTCTTAACAATGGAGCCCTTTTTATTCCTGGTTAGTTTTTAACGGTGATGTGATAACTTGTAATTTCCACAGTCATTTGGCTCATATTGATGTTAATCATTTTATTGCAATGCGATTGTGTGTCTATTTTTCAGCAGTGAGCTGTCCTGTAATAGTGATTTTCGCTGCAGATGCAATCATCTTATCAACACTGCTTTTTAGAGTTCCTTTGTGTTTGCCAACGCTCACATAGGTCGAGATGCATGAGCGTAATCTAATTATATCATACACTCCTATTCTTTTTTATTTTAAGGTTATTTTGTAGAGGGACAGGAAGGTGGGGAAGGGGGGGACATGCAGCAAAAGGACTCTGCCTTTTTAATATGTGGGACACACCCACACATGCCCCATACACCCCCATTCATTTCAGATACTGTATGAAGATAGAGAAACTCAGAATTGTCAATTTATTATTTATTGGGTGTTAATTGCTGTGGTCTTACCATCAGTTCATAGAAAAAACAATAATTACTGTTAATTGCTCCCATGTGTTGTTTTTACAATAATATTACTATTATGGAGATGCTGGGTTGTCCAAAATGTCCAAATATGGATTATTCCTGTTTCCTGGCCATTGCCTTTGATGTTTAATTGACAGGTCATCAGGCTAGTTGGCTTGCTGCAGCTGAGAAAGAACGACTTGCTGACATTCAACATTTCAAAGACTATGAAAAGAGGGAAAGACACATGTAGTCTGTTGGCTGATTGTTCCTTTATAAAATTTCCAAGGAACTTATTCCTAGTAAGGAGAAAAAAAAGCTCATTTGTATGCAGCTTGAATTTCAGCCAGGACTGCATACAAAACAAACTGAATTGGTAAACAAGTTATTAGTGCAGGAGGAGTTGCAACGGCTCCACTGTGGGAATTTGGTGGAGCTCAGCGGCAGGTAGGTTTTTCCAAATAAATTGTGAATTGGCAGTGATGCTTTATTTTTTTAAACATATTTTTAAAAGTTGTAACTAGGTAACATGTAGCTAACCATCCTCTTTATCAAGTACATACATAGTGAAATGCAGACCTTGGTTTACCATTCATGTGGCTGTTTAATTGAATTTACTGTATGCGATGTATAAGCCGGTCTATTATTAGTGTTATACTCTGTCACCATTCGAACTTTACATTTGGTTTATTGTCAGGTTAACAATGTCAGTGCTGCTCTTCAGTATTTTCAGTTATTTTTGTCTAAATTCGTGTGGCATAAACATACAGTGTATGATTCCTCTGTTGCCTTCCCATCGTATACAATGTTATGTCTTAGACTTAGACTTCAATGAGAAAAGTCAGAATGATCTTTTTTAGTTTTTAGTTTTGTTTTGTTTTTGGAGCAGTACGTCACATCTATACCTACATACAGATGCTGTATGTGCGAGGATAAAAAGGAAAAAATATATGTATATTGACAAACATCTGATCTGATTGAGATTCTTAATTCTCCATGTCTGTCTCCGTTGCAAACAGACGCTAAGTGTATTTAAAGCCCACACTAATCACTGAGTGGCTTTGGGAATAGACCTGAACGCACCAACATCACTTCGACTGCTGCTCTAAAATGATCTGCAATCTAATCTGACCTGGCAGCTCGTAATGGCTTCTGATTTTTCATCCTTTCTCATCACAGGCCTACTTACGTCTGGGCTATCACATTAGAAAACTACAGCATATTAATTAAAGACTGTAATTGATCAATTAAGTTCCGGGTAGGGGATGAACTAAGCAAGCATAAGTGTGAGGAGGTACAGATTTGAACGCCTGTCATGTTTCTATATATCAGTGTGTGAATTCATGTTGTATGTTGACTCTTACACAGGTCTGGCCTTGGCACACTGCTGTCTCTACTTATATTCCCTCTGGAGTGGCTTATATAACCCCATTAGAGCCTTTGATTCTGATTCTGATTCTCTGGCTCTGTAATTTACACTTTTACACCCTTTACTGCTTGTTTTGCTGCCGTGTGTCCTCCATCACCCTCTGCACCTGCGAAGCATCACCGGGCCATGGGAACATCTTATCAATGTTTTTGTTCCCACTGGAGTTGGTAATGAATGTGGGAACGTGAGCCTGTTGAAATGGAGCATCTCCCCATGGGGAAGGCTTAAGTTTTAATTAGCAAAGTTAATGGGGCAGAGTGGGATCAACAGAGTGGGAGACAGCGAAAGGAAAAGTCTCCCATTGAGCTTAATGACACTCCTGAATCTGATGGGTGTAACCACAGAAAGATGTATTAGAAGAGCGTTTGTGCCAATGGATGACAGCAATCCACGTCTTCATCCGTTTGTAGTAGAAGCAAAGCCTTACATAAAACTAAAGGGAGGCTCTCTCAGGATGGTGGCGTTTATACTGAGGTAGCTCTCTCTTTGGTGAGTTTGCACTGGCTGTTGATCTGTATGAAATCTACCTTGATCTCAGATGATTACTCATTTGAGCTCAGACACAGCCAACTTATAAATTAGGTAACCTCTTTAAGCTAGATCGTATTACATTGTGACCTATGTTGCCAACTCTCATTACTGGGTTTCCGCGTGGGCAAGGGACCAGCATCAGTTACATAAGAGCTGTTTTTCATCTGATGGCTATGTACCTTGCTTTTAATGATTTATAACCCACTAGTGAGTGTCTGCCCCGCTGCACCTGTGCGTTGCTGAGCAAAGACAGCCTCGAGTTCCTCTCAATCTCTAACCTCTTAATGGCAGCTCTGTCCTTGTTTTATTCCTATCTGCATACAGAAGTGCACAACACAAAACTTTCAAACTAAAGTTTGCCACAAGTTCAATAACGTGAAACAATAGAAACGCAACACAAGGAAATCAGCAGCAAGAAGCTACTTTCCCTTAACTGAAAAGAATGAAGGTTAAGTTAAGAATTGGAGAGAATTTGTTATGGTGGAGGGGAAGAAGTGCTGGTTAGATGGGTGAAATTGTAGCTATGGGCACAGGGTGATAGATGGGTGAGTGCTGCCAACACTCCCCTGCCAAGGACCAGAGGACAAAATGAATTTTGTTTCATACTGAGAGTGTGTGTGTGTGTGTGTGTGTGTGTGTGTGTGTGTGTGTGTGTGTGTGTGTGTGTGTGAGAGAGTGTGTGTGTGAGTGCATGTGTGTTTATTTTCTTAAATTGGAGAGGTGAAGCCTTTTCTCAAAGCAATGCCTAAAAAAGCTCCTAAAAATTACTGCCAACTCACATTCACATGCTTACAAAATGTCCTTATTACCAGAACACAATGTGAGAATGCACTGTTTTAACATGACACCGTATAATATACTCTCTCCTCTAATTTATTCTTCGGTAGGTCCCTGGGTAGAAGCCTGCAGGGGGCTCAACATGGTGCAGGAGAAGAACGACGGGATAAACAAAGACATGGTCCCTCCACCAATTCAACAGAATAGACCTGCTGTAAGAACACTGGCTGCGTGACTCTCTCCCACTGTCATCTCCCACTTACTTCATGTGCAGTAATCTCAAACTCTTTGTTCTTCACAATCACAAGAGAACATGCACAACCCCAGTTGCTTAATGCTGTTTGGTGTTTACCAAATCTCAGGATGTGATGTATCAGTGAGTCATACTGATGCATCAGAAAATTAAGACGTTTTTTTTTTTTTTTTTTTTTTTAAACCAGTACTTGACTACTTTTGGGAAATATGCTAATTGCTTATTCACAAACAGAAATGTGAAAACAACATTTTGTGGTTTTATGGGGAGTTGCTATTTGTTTTTACAAACAGTTTGGCATGCTGAGTTTCCGGAGTCTTGTGACCGTGAATATGCCACGGGGGTGGATAACAAACTCTTGTTTGTCTAGTAGGGCTGAGAGATATGTTAAAAATTTTCAACCGGCTACCATCAGCCCAACAACCGGCGATTAAGGTCAATTAGGCAGATATACCTAGTATCTGCCTAGGTGTCCGCCCCCACCACCAGCTGGATGTGTGTCAGCGGCAAGTTCACTGTGTTTAAATGAATAAACAAAATAAACTCAGAAAACGTAAAGAAAGGAAATATTCTTACAGCTGTTTTTCTTACTAAACAACTGTACACTTTCTGGAGTTATTGAGTGTTTGTAATTTTATGCAGAATTACAGACTCAATGTGATGAATCAAGTCTCTTTACTTCAAGCTGCATGAAGAAAGGACCTCAACATAGTTGTTATCTAAAGTGGCTTTCAGAGTGCTTTGCCTTTACCATCAGGTAAACAGAAGAACAAATGACACATTCAGGTGTTAATCATATGTCAAATAACCTTTCCTCAGTACAATGGGCTTTAATGTTACAGTGTAGCTCTGAGTTGACTGTCAGTGCATTTTGACCTGACTTCCTCACAACTTAAACATAGAGAATCACAAAGGCATCACCAAATCAATACATTGAGTTACTGAGCCTGACTAAATCTAAAATGTTCATTTCCCACAAGTTTCTCTCGAACTGAGACCAGCTTAAAGGACCAGTGTGTAGTATTTTGTGGCATCTAGCATTGAAGCTGCAGATAACAGCCAATAGATCCTCGTAAAGGTGCACCCTGGACCTTTAAGTGCCAGTAACAATTTTGATAAACAGTTGTTTTTTGTCAAACTTGATATTGACATGATGGGCAGTATTTAATCATTAACTGACACTCACAAAAACCATCTTGGTTAGTTATTCTACTGTTCCAACATATTATTATTCTGGCTCTACGTTGTTTTTTCTCTCACTCGTTCAAACTATATGTTGTCCAATTGCCCCAACCCTTTTATTTAGAAATATTAAGAATACAATACTCCTCCTAAAACCACAAATGTCTGTTGACTTTCCAGACACCATAGTTTATGAATTCAATGTTTTGTGCCAGTTGGCTGATTCAATTGATCATTTTAACACTATTAAAATGAATCTAAACTAAAATTAGTTAACTTGAACAAAAACCAATGTGAGCATTTGTTTCATTAGCTGTCTTGAGTGAGTTTCAAGGCTCTGTGAGTTGATTTAGCTAATGTACTAAAAAAAAAGGGGAAGGTAGGAAAAACGTAATTAAAAATGGCAGCACCATGGCTAGAATTGGGAATTGGTTGCCAGTTAACAGACTTGAAAAATTAGCCTGGTATCAGTCTTTTCAGTGAATGAGCCCAAAATGTCGAACTATCCATTAAACATGTGCGCTGGTATTTTGCTTTCCCTTCATATTTGTGTCATTTACTGTTATCCCTTTTGTGTTTATACCATTCCTGTAGTATGGTCATTTGAATGATTGACAGTTCGAGCTACACTTTGTCATTGCAGCAGTGTTTTGTCTTTAAATTGACCTTTTCCTGGCAAGGCACTGATTCACTCAGCTGCTCTGTTTGCTCTGTTTTCTGGTATCCATCATCATCATTCAACCAAGAGAAAGTGTCATTGATTTTAGGAGATTCATTAGCTCCTGTATTTAAACAGGGTAACCAGTATGAATCCTAACTAACACTTAATTTCAGGCATTGAAAGCCCACATGCACACACTACACGATAATTAGTGGGTATTGTTGCTGTTTGTTATCATAATACAAATATTTGTATAACTGACCATCAGTCAACTTGCTTCAAGAGACCTTAAGTCTGGCTGATTAGTATACAGTTCACAGTGTGGCCTGTGCTTCAGTGCATGAGCTGTTTATGCCTGATGTGCACTGATTGCCTGATACTGGGTCTCATATGGGCGCTGTATTAATATTTACTGCACTGCAAGTTATTGCATGCTACCATGGTTTCAAAGTTAACCCAATCATAGCAACACAGAAATCATAACAAACTCAAAATCAAATTTAGGAGCAAAGAATCAAAGCATTTAAATGGCTTTTATTTTTTCTCCGTTTATTTACCAGTGCTGTTATATTTCTGAAGAGCTGGTGAAATCAAATGTAGCTCGCTGGCAGTAATATGACATTTTATCAATACTGACATGTTTTATAAACTTGTCAGTTTATATGCACACAGGAGTCAAGGTTACTGGGACAGGTTTACATGCACTGATAGAAACCTGGCTACTGTAAATCCGTGTATAATAAACGTATAATATGCAGTAGGTCAGTAATCAGATTTTTCTTCTACCCCTGACCTTATTTTTATGTGTTGCAGGGCTAATGGTGCAGTGAGAGAACAGGCTCTGTAGCTTTTTTTTACAACACAAATGTGTCTTAATTTTACAAAAAAGCAGACTTAATTAGCCTTCTGAAGGCTACTTTGTGTTAGTTATAGTGGGTGGAATTATTTGAATATAAGGATACATTTCTATGAGTAATGATCTCTCCTTTGATCCCACTGCCCTGCTGTCACAGTGATTCTTTGCCTGTCCCAGTCTTTCTTTGTCAGGCACATGTTGACATGTAAAAATAACTCTTAGAAACCAAGTTGTGCATATACTGTACATGGCCAGGAAATCAGTATTCTCCACAAGAAATTTGGTTGGGGAAATTGTGTTTCTCTGATTCTCTACTTCAATTACAGAAACCAGATTTGTTGTATATATAATGAAATCTGGTCACTGCAGAAAACAGACTTTAAACTGAAGGATGTAAATGCACTGGCTAGGTCAGTAGTGAGTTTGTAACCAACTGGGGCATCTCTGACTTATCCTGTTCAAAATTAGATGGAGCAAGTTCAGTCCCTATGAATTACTACATACACTCAGTTGTCAGTACATTCGGTACACCCAAGATAAAATGAATGCAGTCTAATAACAGTTCTGCAATACCATGAAGGTTATAATGTTACCTTCACAAAGGAAGCTGTTTTGACTCTATGATCCGTTTGGAGGCTGCAGTTTGCGGTGCTGCTGAATTGTATTATATCATATTGAAGCTGTTTCTATCATTTGTCAGTGCAAGTGAAATGGCAACTGTGTGTCATTTAAATTAGTGGCTGTGGTTGTAAACTCTGTGTATGTGACACCTTGTTTGTGTAATTCTGTTTTCTTCCCTCTCAGTTGTCACTGGAACCAAAGATCAAGAAGAAGCTGAAGACGGTGCCTCCCAGCCTGGGCAAGTTCAGACCACTTGTTGGCCAATGCTGCCACCAGTGCACCCCAGATAGTCAGGTGAGTGTGCAGTGCAGAGGCCAGAGAAGGTTAGAGAGAGAAAGGAAAGGTTGAAAACTAGCCTAATGAAATGTGAGTGGTAGGCTGTATAGTGATACCATCCAACGAATCTAATTTATGTAAGTCCAAATTATTAGAAAACAAACAATTTCACTGACAGATACTGACCTTGCATGACTAAGCTTGTTTAGTCAATTTGAAGATTATTTCATTCATCCTTCAGGTGCATGTGTCCTTTTTAAACAGTGAATTGGATTTTGTGCAGCAGAGTTCATTCTGGGTTGATGTTGACTCCCAGGTCATCTGTGTTTTTCTATCATGGCTTAGCGTAAGAAGCTTGGACAAAACTCTTCCCTTGGCTTCCACAACTTGCTGAGTGTCAACGAGACGCACACCAGGTATTGATAGTATCTACAGGATTCAGGTAAACGCATACGAAGACTTTTCAATCCCAACACACTCACCCTTGCTCATTTTCTGCCTCTGCATTGTGTGTTTGCTGTCGTAGGTATCGAGGCTGGCTGGTGCGGAGGGTGTGCTGCGCGCTCTTTGTGAGTGGGTGCAAGGTTTACGCGAGTCCTGTTAGAAACAGACTGGAGAGAGTCTGTCAAAGCAACAGGTACCCGAGGGGAAAGAGAATCAGGAGAAGAGGACTAGAGATGCCAGAGGAGAGTAAATAAATGATAGGCAGAGATACAGAAAATGAAACAGGTCCTTCAGTTCTGGTGAGAGGGAAAGACAGAGGAGGAGAGGAGATAAGAGACAAAAACAAAGATATAGAAAATGAAGGCTATCACGAGGTCTGTGCAGGGTGAATGAAGAGAAATGGGATAACTTTGGACTGTCGTCACACTTTCCCTATCTCTGTCACCGAGTCTGCAGTTTGTATTTGTTGTCTTCTCTCCTTCGGTGTAATTGAGTTTAACCTTTATGTAACCTCTTTACTCAGGGATGTTGTTCTTGTTGTGTTACTGGAAGGCGGGTGTTTGTCCGTGTGCAGCACAGAAGAGGCTTTGTGCTGTGTTAACCGTGCTGTCCTGTGACCATGTGTTTCAGGGTTAAGGAGGTGCTCACAGCAGAGCATAAAGCACCTCAGGGGGGAGACAGCCGAGGGCAGATCAACCGCCTCTCACCATTCCTCCCCCTCATTAACACCTGCATCTTCCCTGGCCTCTTGCGGTGTGTGTTTGTGTGTTTGTGTATGTGTGTGGGCCGATGGGCAAAGGGCGAGGTGTTTATTGTGTATTTATTAATAAAATACTTTGGTGTATCAATTTAAAGCTGCACTATGCAATCCTTTCACTTTAAAGTAACAAGAAATAAATACGCTCATTCGTCCTCAAAATAGTCTTTTGGATAACAATGATCCTAAAGGTTTCTGTTGTGCCCAGCAGTTTAAATGATTGCTACTTTATTTGTGACAATTACATTTGGTGCCTCTACTTAATGGATGGAACGTTAATATATTTTTCTGATTGTCAACAAAGGCCAATAATTATTCGATCCTGCAGTATATAAATCTTATTTCTCTGTGCCATACACCTCCATGGTTGTCAACACATCTATAAGCCACATTGTTGCACTGCCTGATGATAAACATGGGCACTGTGGTTTATTTTGAGCCAATCACACATGCACTGTCCTGCTGCCATACATACTCGCTAGAGCACAAACTCTACGGCTGAAAAAAACTACAGTGCTCAGCTATTTTTCAAAGTATTAGCCTTTTTTCAAATTAAGTTTATAGTCTTGAGTAGTTTTTAGAGAAACAAATGGGCTTGGGGCCGAGAGCATCAGACAGTCAGAAGGTTTTGAGTGAATGGGATTTTGTTTACAATAACAAAATTATAAATACAGCCATAACCTCAAAGTAATGCCATACCCAAGAGCTTCAGTGGCCGTTGCTGTGGAGAAGAAGTCAGTCAAACACTGATAGCGTAGATGAATCAGTGATTAGATATTCTTTCTTCACAGTTTTATGTACACAACCGTTTTTTGATCTAAGAACAAAAGAAGACACTTTCTAACACAGTTGCTCATTGTTTTGTTTATTTTTACTTACGATTAAACTGATAAAACTTTCATGCCTTCCCAAACTTTGGAAGTGCTCCAACTGTCAGTCGCCTAACATCGTCTGGGCAGAAAACAAACAGATTATTTAAATCTGGTATCCTGGCTGCCCATATATTCTATGCTCCTAGACATAAAGGTAGTACTTACAGGTGCTTGAGGAGGCACCCGTCATTGTGCTCTTCAAGATGACTGACAGTTGTTGAGGCATAAACTAACCCAGGCCATTGGAGGACATGCAACACTCTTCGATCGTTCCTGGCCAAAATATACGTGTTGTATTTTAAATTGAAATAGGGTGTTATGACTCTGACAGGTCTTAAGAGCCTGTTGCTGTAGCCACAGACAGTATTAGATTTCTGCAAATGTCTAGTGAAATGGAGTGGAAACTTATTGCTTTTTTAAAAAACATTTTTTAAAGAAACTTTTTGGGGCTTTTTTAGTCTTTGGAATCTCTTGTAAAGATCTGCCCGGTACTGTCTTTCTTCTCTCTTTCTCTCCCCCTCATTTACAGCCTCAGCCTTCGTCTCTATCTACAGCTGTCACCCTCACACACACCCGACTTTATCGCTTTCCGTTTTTGCTTTTTTCCTTATGTCATCATTTTCTTTCTTATCCTTATCTCTCTTCTCTCCACTTTGTCTTACTCCCATCTATCTCATTTACATGTTGTCACACTTAAATCAATCCTCACTTTCTCTGTTAAAGCTCCATTTTGCTTAACATCCCGTTATTGGTGGCTATTTCTCAGGGTTAACGCACGTCCTGGAAACACGTGGGAATTTGTTAAAATAACCAAATACCCTGGAAATAATTTCTCTTGTATTTGTATTTAAGTCCCTCACTCCGATCGCCTACATAAACTTAGGTGCGTAATTTGTTTGAAACTGTAGGATAGGCTGCATGCTATGACACTTCAAATTGAGTTTACCAGATGCGAAGCAGAACCGAAATAAGCTTGTACTTGGAGCGATAAGTTGGCTGTGGCACAAAAACAAGCTAACACGAAGCGTCCAATAAACGCTGACCACCTACCTGTAATAAACCTGAGGCACTTTAACTTGAACCCTGGATCACTGGATCACCAGTGTTAAATGTGTCAATAATACGCATATCTGTATATAACCATTGATGAGCAACTGCTGTCCTCTATTGTCAAGAAAAAGTCCTGGAAAATAATTTCTCAAAAAGAGTGGGAAGCCTGAATTTTCTTCTTAGCTTTACCACTATCTGTCCATTATTGCCTGTACATTGTCCCCCTCCCCTCCTCATCTCCAGTTACTAATTGTTTCTACCATTCTTTCTTTCGTCTTTCGATATATCTATCCTGAGTAGATTTGT
This sequence comes from Dicentrarchus labrax, assembly GCF_905237075.1. Lineage (NCBI taxonomy): Eukaryota > Metazoa > Chordata > Actinopteri > Moronidae > Dicentrarchus > Dicentrarchus labrax. The sequence continues at coordinate 14,425,931 of NW_026136714.1, forward strand.
GGGCTGGGTGATGCTGAAGATGTTTGCTTCCATGTTTGACAGCATTCAGATTAACCTCAACCATCTACCGGCTTTGCACAGAGCTTCACAAGAGGTAAACGTATCTAAAAACACACATACATATGCAGATGAAAATCTTCCACAACGGGTGTCAACTCTTTCTCCCAAACATGGAAAGCGCACGTTGTATTGGACACAGATACTATGATGTTTTGTTTTCACACAGAATCAGACACAGGATGTGAAACTAGGCTGTGCTCTATTGATCTAATGAGATGGTAAACAGCTACAGTTCGTATACATCTACTACGAAAGGTTTTAAGGTTCACAGAAATGTCAGATTTTTCAGTGTTACTTTTAAAAGTCTGTAAGAAAATACTTAAAACTTTTGATTTTCTCTTACTTGCTTTGTTATACTTAATTATTTTCTGTTTTTTTACTGAAGACCACACATCTCTAATTACATGGTTGACTAAATAAATACAAGTAAAAACGTCTCAGGAAAGAGAGAGGCTGCTGTTTTTAGGGGTTCAAGATGGGCATGAATGAATTCAGTGAACTATGTCTTTAGCCTAGATCTCACTGAAATGCATTATTCTTAATTTGTCCAAATGTGTTTTTGAAACCTGGAAATGGGAGGATCGTGTACAAAATGGATTTAGTTTTAGTGTGTCTCAATCTACCCTCAAATGTATAATCTGATTCATCTTGTATTATTTCACACATAGATTAAAATAACAAGGCACCCTCATAGATGTCTTCATATATTTAACTGTGTATTGATTACAGATAAAATAATAATCATATCATGTGACGTCATTATATCTGATGACTAATTATTTTGAGATTTTCAGAACAGGTTTGGCATAGACAAAAGATAGATAAAAGATGATGAACAAAAATAAAAAAAGTAATAAACTTGTTTTCATCATCGCTTTAATAGAACCTAGCAATACTCTTGACTACTTACATGTTTTATTATTGCAGCACTTTTATTGCAAACCTTATTACCCTTTCTTTACTGTAGTGGCACTATTATATCCACAAAAGTACAATCATGTTTTATCTCTCTGCTTTGACTTCACTCGATACATAATTGAGTTTTGGATAGTAGCTCTTCATTTCCATGTCTGTAATGAAAAAAAAATCAAATGTTGCTCAAAGGATAAAGGCCCACAACAGAATAATCGAACTGATTGTATGAAAACACAGATTGTACGCTGCCCACGTCTACTGTATGTACAGTCACTTAAACTCCCCACATGTATACTTTACATATAATCTCTGCCTGCACTTGTAATCAAAATAATAAGATTGTACCATTTTGTTTCCCTGCTGCTTTTAAATTATAATGGTATTTTCTCTGCGTTCCATTCTGCTGATATTATCTGAAACCTTTCCTAATCCGTACGCCACCTCTGTCCAGTCCACCATTGTTTTCCTTAATAAATTACAATGTGGAGAATCTCTTTCATCTAAATCTGCTTCTGTTGTGTAATTCAGGGGTCTCTGCTGGTTTACGTGTATGTGCGTCAGAGCATCGTGGACTGTGCTCTCCTCCCTCTGGTGCTCTTCTGTCACAACCTGAGAGTCCCATACACTCTCTGTCCCTTCCAGATTAATAGCTACTTCCTGAGGTATAGTCACACACACACACACACACACACACACACACACACACACACACACACACACACACAAACTCACAAAGAAGATGCCAGCCAAGTTGCACCGAGATAACAACTATACAGTATATATATTTATTTATATACTGAACATACAGTATCTTCCCCCACAAATAATGCAGACACCCTTTTTGCCAGAACTGAGATGCTGAATTTATCGCTTTTATTCACGGCATAATATTTAATCCAGTCAATTTAATTTTGAACACATTGTAAAGATGCTTCATCACTCCAAGCTTCTTAAATTAAACTAGTCCTGTCTGAGATCCAGTATCCTGTTTTTATCCTACAGATCAATCCTGCAGAAAGTTGGTGTGGTCCTCCTGCCGCCTTCTGCACTGACTGAGCAGGATGCTGAGATGAACAGTCTGTACTCATCTGTCATGACCTCCGTAAGTCTGACATAGTAGGGAATAAGATGAGATAGGATGTGACGATTTTCATGGTGATTGTAGTTTTATGAGGTTTGAAGTACGAATTAACTTCTGAGTCAGTGAGGAAGAGCAACATTTTGGTCTTCCCTGGGGTCCAGACAATTGACTAAGAGTATACAGCCATGCCAGCTGCTCTCTGTCTGTACCAAGGCACAGCAGAGCTATGAGCTATATGCTAACCTCACATCCTTACAATGATGATGCTAAAATGCTGGTGATTAGCATGTAAATCTTTACCATGTTCACCATGTTAGTATTCTAATATTTGCTAAATAACACATAATACAGCCGAGGATGATGGAAAAGTCTTTTACCTGATGATGGCGCTAAATGAAAAGTCATGGGGTTCAAAGTTATTACATCATACATGAATGTCTGTATCAACTTACATGTTAATCTATCCAATAGTTGAGATATTTCACTTAAAACCACAAATGTAAACCTCATGGTGGTGCCAGACAAAAAGGATCAACAAAGTCCAACCAACTCACACAAAAACATTATAATCCCTAGAACAACACCAGTAGAAAAATCTGAGCTAAAGTCTATTTTTAGGTATAATTGTCAATTGAAGATGCACTTGGAGAAGCTACATGAAGCTCATTTAGCCAATAGCCTCAAGTACAGCTTGTAGCCTGCAGTGATGCCAACTTCTTCTCACCGACAACCATCTAAAGACGGACTTTCGGGTTGATTTGTATTCTCACCCCCCAATTAAGATGTACTTAAAACACACTTAACTACATTAACTACCGCGCTGTTTGCAAAGCTCCCTCGCGTTACAGAAGGCTTTCAACAACTGTTTTTCACATATGCAAATATCCCTCTCAACAGTCAAAAGCTAATTCAGGTTTCATGTACCATTTTCTCAGAGCCACCAACCATAAAAACACTTTTGCTACAAATCATTTCAGCCTGACAATTGGAGCAGTTTCTCATTAGCTGCATATCTGAACCCAAAAACAGTGTGTTTACTAGTAGATGGGAAAAAAGCACTGGGCTACGAATCTGAAAACATGTTGCTAATGCATTTTGCTAAAAAAAAAAAAAAAAAACCCTTCATGACAGCAGGTAATTATATAAAATTGCAGGGTAAGCAAAAGATACCTGTCCCAGTAATTTGGCTGTTTAGTGTATGTGTATTCGGTTCAATTCATACTCACTCACATACACACACTTTTTATTGCACTCCGCAGTGGAGTGTTATCACAGTCAGCTCCTCAGTCAGAATACAACCTGTCTTTTCATCCTCTCTCTCATTCCCCAGCCTCGTCTCACTCACTATTCATTCTCAAAATTACCAATGGGCTGGAGTTTTGCTACAGAGATTGCAGCTTTGGAGTTGGTTGGAGTGACAAAGCAATGAGTAGAGGGCGGAGAAATGAGAAGAATATTGGTTGGCTTGATTGTGTGAGCCTGGCAGGTCTGAGCAGGTTGTTTCTATTTTTATAAAGAAGGAAATTTGTGTTTGTTTCCCCTTTTATTTTTGGAGATTTATGTGGCCTTGCTCTCTCCTCTATTGCATCTATCACACTTTTCTCTAGTACCTTCTTTGTACTCTTTGTCTTATTCTCTGTCCCCCTTGTCTAGGTTTTTATCATCAACACCTGTTCATCATTAATATCTTCCTGTCTTTGTATCTAGCAAGGGAGCTCTTTTGTGCTTTGCATCAGTTTGGCTAAAGACCTGTTTCATTTGTAGGAGTTACTCTCTTTATTAAGATCAATATTGTGCTATACAGCTCAATAAAGCGTCTCAGTCTGACATTAATCTACAAGACTACAGCCACAGTGGAACATAAACAGATTGTTTATGAGTGACGCAGTGAGTAGTTTTTTTTTTTTTTTCATTGACCATTTATGTGAGTAAGCATATTGGCTGTGCGTGAGAAAGCAGGCTTGTTTATTGGTTGTATTTCAATGTTAATAGACCTTTATTGTTTATTGAGTGTATGCCTGCTTAGCTGCTGTTCAATAGTAATTGAATTTTCCTTGTCTGTAAGGGGAAAACAGTACTTGGGGCAAGGGAAGGGTCTCTTACTGTCATGAAGTGTACCCCACAGTCCCTTTTTATTTCTGCTCTTTATCCTGCCTCCTTCCTGCATTTTGACTTCTCCTCCCTCTGCTGCCTTCCACACTCTGTTTTCCTGCCTCTTTGTATTCCCTCCAAAGTCTGTTTGGCTATATTACTTATATGTATATTTTAAAAATGCATGGCAGGCATTTTATGGTGATGCTCCTCTACTGCCAGGACTTTTAAGACCTTTGTCATCTTTCTCTCTCCCCCTTTCTCTTTCTTCCTTCCTCAGCTGGTACGTGAGCTGCTACATGAGGACCAGGCGATAAGTGTTGGTGTGTCAGCGGAGTCTGGCCTAGGGAGCCAGTGGCTGGCTCGCATCAGACATCTCATCAAAGAGGGATCTGTCCCCGATGTTAGTCTGGTCCCTGTGGGCATCTCCTACGACTGTGTGCCCAAGACCAGTATACAGGTGGATGCGTGTAAACACACACTTGCAAGCACACACTTGATAATAGCCATCTGTAATGTCCCCAGGAGCAAGTGAACAGGTTTGGTTTAGAGCAAAGGTTTACAAACTGTGAAATGTGCTTACCCAGGGGGGCGCGGAGGTAGAGGCAAAGATAATACATGAGGGGACAGGTGAAGGGGACAGGTGCATGCTGCTGTCCTAAAAACAACAGGAATTTGGTTATTGTAGTTTGGCCCGTTGATATGGCCTGCTTATCAATATGTTCAACAGTCTGAGCTGCAGCAGAAGTTGTGACACACAGCTCATGGTGGAAATTAAGGTACTTCTTACGCCTTAGTGTCTAAAAAATCATACTCCTCAGTAACCTGACTGCACCAGATGGTTTGTTACAAAGAGCCATATGGAAATGCATCAGTTTCTAGCTGTTTGGAAAAGGGCAGGCGCTTTCAAAAAACTACACTACTTGGCAGATGACTGGATGAACCACTTGTCTATCCTAATATATCACGAATGAACAAAAACATCTTTTCCACTGAGAAAAGCCTTCAGTGCCGTTCTTTGCTCTTCTTTCAGTGATGAAATACTCTCCAGTTCTGATATAACTGATGCTAGCAGCATCCACACTAACCTTTTTTGCAGCCGCCAATGTTGTTTCTGAGCACACACAGCTTCACACACAGCTAACGTTAAACCACGCTGGTAGCTCATGCTGTAGCTGCCACTAGTTCCTCAAAGGACGTTAATTGGCCGTTGGACAAAAAGTTAATTTTGCACCCTGCCTCAAAGTCATAACTCAGTCAAATTTAAACACAGACATGAGACATGTTTTTAGATTCAGTGAGACTTCACTTCCAGAGGATATCTCAGATGTCCATTGCTAATTAACTTCCATAAATCAGCTTAGAAATCATAAAAAAAAAGATGCTATAACTTCATCACCATCTTTTTAAATAGCTTATTGTGACTGAAGTTGAAGCCCACACTATAACTCACTGCGTACAAGGCAACTTTATACTTATTGTTTATACATCCCACAAAGCATTAACTGCAGTTCCCAAACTTAGTGCAATATGTTTTGGCATAACTGGGGGGTGTGGGGGTGCACAGTTGTCTAGATTTTTTTACCGTGTCAAACTTCTGGTTTAGACAGAAAACTAAATTGCCTGTAATGATCCCGAGTACAGCTATGAGAGTCTTGTTTCACATCTTTGCTCTCTAATTTCTCACTGGCCAGCATTAGTTGATTAGTTGAGGTGTGCATGTAATTTTTTCAAATCAGCGTTGATTGCTATTAGTCTCCATTAGTCTTGCCCCCTTGTTATCTGCACTTTGAGACGATACTGGAGAGTGGGTGTTGCTTTCGGTTAATTGCCATAATAAGGTCCTCTCCTCATCATTTCATTCTGTCATTCACACACACTGCACATACAGTACTATACACACGGTCCCACTACTCAGACACACACTCACAGACAGGCTATTTATCTTAGTGCTTATCATAGATCCTGCTCATTAGTGGTGTTGTTGTTGTAATGTTTGTCCTAAAGACAACGCCTCATTATGATATAGTTGCTGACTCGCTGTATGTAGCCCTCATATTGATCTGTCTGTGTGTGTGTGTGTGTGTGTGTGTGTGTGTGTGTGTGTGTGTGTGTGTGTGTGTGTGTGTGTGTGTGTGTGTGTGTGTGTGTGTGTGTTGTACATATCCTCACAGGTTGGCTTAAGCTCTGTGTTGCAGTGGCTGTGGTCCTTTGTCTGGAGAAGACCAGGAGGAAGTGTCAGGATCCACCTCGCTCAGCCCTTTTCTCTCAAGGTGCAGAAGTGGTTCCCAACCTTTTTGACTTAAAATGAAGCAGTATCTACATTTGATACCCTATCATAGGTCATAGACTGTACAGACTGTAGTCTGGCTATGAGTTGTGAGCAACAAAAAAATGTTGTGATGTTTCCTTTCCTTGAATGTTTGAAGATTAGAGATCTTAAAAAGTGAATGTATCCAGTATGTCAGAAAAAGCTTGTCCCGTTAATCATCATCTTGTGGCCCTCTCATGTTTATCCTGGGACCCCTTGTGGGGGGTCGCAGCCTGCTGATTCCAAACCACTAATTTACTGGCGAAGTTGGACATAAAAAATAAGCCTAGTCATACATTTACACTGACCTTGGAAGTGGACCAACTACTGCTTCTACAGCTGCCATTTGAAATCTTTCCTTTTTTCCCCTTACTTTAAACTTTTGGGCCATATAAATGAAGTTACCTTTGCTATACTGATAAATGAGCATACTATGTTAGTCATTGTGGTTCCTACTTTTTGGAGTAAAGAACAGAGAGTAGATTGTTAGACAACTGAGGCGAATTTAAAAAACTGAACTTGATACTGACTGGGAGCAGCAGATGGTACAGGGTCAATGATTGTCATTTTTTTCTTTGCAGCTACATGTTAAGTAGGAATCAATGGTTTATATACTGGCCTGAATATTTGCTCCCATAAGAATTTGACTCTGATTATTAAGGCTATATGTATTGGAGTGATTTGTCCTATTGACAAAGGGAGGATAGTTGTTTTCATCGAGGGTCTCACTGCTGTAGTTGCATTTGACCAACATGATATTGTCCATAAGTATGACCCAAAGTTTTAAGCTTGGTTAAGGAGCTTGATTTTGAAATCATTTGTTGTTGGCCAAAGTTTATTTGAACAGAGGCAGCACTTGTGACCGGTTGTGGAGTATAGTTAGTCTCTCCAGGAAGAGGATCAGATGTACCTCTCAATATAACGGAATATAACTGCAGACTCCAAAATTATCATAAAGTTGAATCAAAACTTCTCTAAAACGGTTTAACCAAAACCTGAAGATCATAACTGTTGTATTAGACTACAGAAGTTTTACCGAGGTGTACCTAATAAACTGAGTGTAGCTGAAGGTTATCATATGCTGATAACAATAGAGGAATGGGTTGCAGCATTAATAGTTGGAATTAAAAGTTTTAAGGCAGACTTGGTTTACCAGAGCATCAATAATTAATGATTTAGAGATACTACTGTGCAGCTCCTTGAGGGTGCATGTGTGCATCCTTATTTTTTTGTGTTTTTGTGTGTAGGAGATGTGCGAGTCAGGGAGGTGCAGAGTAGATGAATGGCTCCCTCTACAGGACCTGTTGCTGCCTGTTATCCTCAACAACAGGTAATCAAACCACCTGTGTACATACCTGCATGCACGAGTGTCTGTACTGTATGTGAAGAAACCACAATGGTGTTCAGATTTGGATTGTGTTTTATCTAACATCTGTGAAATTGAAAAGTTACTTTCTCTTAAACTTTGAAGATAAACTTTTCTCTAAACCTTGGATCTGGCACAGATACGATGCAAGCTCTGATGAGAGTTTTCATCCTCTTAGACTCGGTCCAATTACCATCAACATTACACAGTCTGCTAGTGGAAAAGATAACAGAAAGAAAATAACATCCTCACTCAATCTCTGCTTGGCTTCTGACGAGCAAAGTGGCTTCTCCCTTCATATATTTAATTCTTCTGAGAGAGCAGGATGCAGTAAAAATACACAGCATGAGGGAAAGGGATGGAAAGTGATAGATGAAAAGAGGTAGAGAGGGATAGTTAGATTGGGTTGTTATCAGCATGTGAGCTGTTTTAGTTCTTTGTGCATTTCTACATCATTAACATGCTCTGGTACTTAACACTGTCTGTGTCTGTGCTTCCTCATTCTGTTCGTCCCTGGCTGCTGAAGTTTCAGTTTTTGAAGCCTCTTTTTGTTCCCATGTATAAAAAAAATGCAGGAAATGTGAGGGCTGCCTTTAAGAAAATGAAAAGTCCTTGATTTCTGGAGGTGCACACACTCACAGCTATTTATTCTTGTTTGAGATGAACAATGTCACTGTCTGTAGGACTTGTGTATGAACAGAGCCACTACTGATACACTACTGTATATTGCTCTCTCACACATGCACAGCTAAGACGCATAGATAACACACTTATATCACTCGAGCATAACCACGGATAAGCAGGTCATAAAATGTATCTCCATTTTTGAGTGACATAGCTGTTTTTTACGCTTGTATGCACCTAAAGTGCTTCAGTCTACACTGTTATTTTACCCAAAAACAGATGTTCCTTTTATTCTCAGGAATATCATGTTAAGTCATCCACTGAACTCTCATAATAGCTATTAAGAGTTTACTGGAAATAGAGCAAATTTTTACTGTCCTTAGCCACAAAATCCTGTAATAAGAGTGAATTGATCATTATTGAAAAATGACATGCAATATAAATAAATGAAGCTCCATTTCTTCCGTTGGAGCAAATAATACTTAAACTGGCATTCACATGATTTGTTATGCAACTCCCTCGACAATAAATGCAATTTACTGCAACACATTCTGATAGCCTAAGGCCAGTAAGGGAATGTTTCTGAAGTTCACCAGTTGTGTTGTCCTTCTTTAATGTAATGTAATCCTTAAGATTTGGTTGTTTTTTGTTTTTTTTTAACAGCTGTGTTTACTGTGGTATCAGCCAGTGTGGTATACACAGGAAACACTCAATGAGCAGCTACTTTGTCAGAAATACAGCAGAAGAGCAATTAGTGTATCTGTTTAGAGTCCATCCAAACAAACTTTTATTTGAAAAAAAATCTGTCAATAATTTCCATCATAGTAGAGCAACCACAATATGATTTAATGCTGTGCATGGGGTAAGTAGTCTTCCACACAACAACAGTACACAGTAAAGTTACCTTGCTGAGGAGTTGGCGGTGTGCAGCCTATCACCTGCAACTCTTAATCTAACAGCTCACTGTGGCTGTTCCCTCTTGTTCCATTACTCTCAGCAATATTTAAAACTGATATGCTGTCAAAACAATGCTTAAAATGGACGTATTTTCCTTTATAGATGCTTTTTTAATGAACGACCGCAGTGTGGCAAACTCATTGCATCTCTCGTGGCTTCTTCACAGTAAAAAACACCCAATGCATTTCCAGCGTAACACTTTTAAAGACAGAAATGGAATATAATATTCATATTTTAAGTATGTTTGAGTGTATAATGACCTATAAATAATAATTGTTGTGTTTTCATTAGCTTAGACTGAGACATTTTTATTTACAGGGGAAGTGGGTCCTCACCTATACAGCCATGTTTCCACAGTAGCCCAGAACTGTCAAACCAAACACTGGCTCTAGATGAGACCTTTTGCGTTGTTCGAGTTTCATGGTCAGCACAGTTTCTCCTACGCACCAGGAAAGCAGGCGTATTCAGTTGGTTGCAATTTGCAACTTCACCACTAGATGCCACTGAAGCTTAGACACTGGTCCTGTAGTGTGAGGAAGCCTCAGCAGGATGTTTGGTTTGCATCAACTCTTGCACAGCACTCATACAGTGTAAAGAGAGTGAACAATGAGGCTGATGTCAATGAGTTAAAATTAAGCTTGATAACATGTAACATTGTTTGCGGTGAATCTCTCCTGAATATGAAGGCAAGTTACTTGAATCCAGTGCGGGATTGGCAGACTCAACCATTAACATTGAAAACAGCTATATAGAGAGGTAATTGATCCAAAAAGAATCAAAGAATGTATATACTGATGATGATATATTGGAGAAAAAATGCGGACCATAAATCGTATAAAAAATGGGATTTGACTTTATAAAAATCTTGACGATTACAACTTTAACAAGTTTGAGTCAGTTAAGACGATTTAAAATAAAATACATTCATCCTGACATTCTTCACTCCTCATCTCACACTTTTTCTCTCAAGAACTGACAGTGTGTTTGGGCGGAGGAGGATGTCGTGGCTTCTGCCTTCTTCTCATTATGCATCTGAACTCAAAGAGGGACCTCCTCCAGAGAGAGACCTCAGCATCGCCATCACCCTCCACCTCATCTTCTGTAGGTGCAGGATTATGTACCTCTGCTGAATCATCAATAAACCTTTCTTAATTTTATGCAAATTGTTCGGCATTATCTCTGTACTGTTTGTCTGTGCGTGTGTTTGTTCTCTAGCTGCAACCTCCTGCATGGCTGTGATGTCCACCAGCCTAGTGTCCAGTCTTTTTCTGTACAGACACCGCAAGGTACGTGCACCATGCCTGTGTTTGTGTGTTTGCTGAGCAATCTTCCCTTTGGTGCCATCAGTGTTAAAATCCGCCCCCTGCCCCTCCAAGGATCCATCAATACTCCAAGAGGCTCATAAACAGAATTGGTTTTCGTGCTACTTTATTAGAGTGTGACGCTGAGTCATACCCAAAAGTCTCTCACTAACGTCACCAGATGGTTAATGGTCACGTCTGATATTGTAACAAAACTTCTTCATCCTTCTCCTCCGCAGGGCGTGAGTGCGTCTCTCCTGTGTCATGATGTGGCCTGGCTCACAGAGGAAGTCTTGTTCAGGAACAGAGACGTCGGTTTTGGGGGAAGTTTAGCGGATGTGGTCCACTATTCCCTTTCTCTGCTCGCCCCTCATCTCGTCATAGCTGCAGCACCGTCTGGGTTGGTTTTCTGTCTGTCAGAAGAAAAACAAAGAACACTAATAAGCTTTATACAGCAAAAACTGTGTCGCCTATTAAAAATCCAATTTCCCTTTCAGTGAAACCTCTGTCTCCATTACTGCCCCGTTGTCCTTTTGGTCCATGTCTCCCTTCTTCTAGGAAAGACCCTTTTATTGTGCCCCGTCCTTCCCTTGCTGCCACACTTCACCTCGCCCTCCAGGCCCAGATTGTGACACACACCTTCATTTTGGAAGTGGTTGGTGGTGAGTGACTTTGCATGCATGTATTTTGTGTTCCTGACAAAATTATAACGCATAAGCCTAAATGTCATCCCGAGACCCTGTGTTCTACAGGCACCTTATTTTTCGTGGGAGGCCTTGGCTGTGGCTCTGACTGTTGGCATGTCAGTATAGAAAATCAGTTTGAGACATGACATTTTTAAAGTTGAAGTATTTAATATTCTGTGTGTTTAAGGAATGCCAAGCTTTGAGCAGTGTCGGGGTACTGTACGTGCAACAGCAGATTATTTACAGCAGGTGATGTGAGGACAGGTCATCAGTGCCAGTGCACGTCTTCAGCTGGTTTTAACTGTTTTTCTGACCCTTCTGATTGTGTAAATATGTGTGATGTGTATAGACGATAACTCGAGTGCTGCACCTTAACAGGTGAGTCATCCATAGAAATTAGACATGAGAATATGAGCCCATACTTCCCTACGTACTACCTCAAACCAGGTTACAGTCTGCTGTTAACAAGCCCTTTTATTGATTTAAAGCTTGTTCTAAACTCCACGAAGATAAAATGTGTGGATTTCACACTAGCACAAACCTTTGATGTTCCTACTTTAATCAGTGGTGTATTTTCAAAAATCTAATCTATACAGTTCTGCACTATAAATATGTAAGAATTTATTTGAATAGCAGATTGAAGACACTCTAAAGCAAGAAAAAATCTAATGTATTATATACGAGAACAGTGCTTGTGTTTAATTTAATAATAATTTAATTAACTCCACTACACTATCTACAGTAGATTATAGATAACAGAGGTATTCTGTATGCTCAGGCTACCCCGAAACAATTGGGTGCCATTTACCACTGTGCCATTTGATTCAACAGCTTATTGTGCTCACCGCACCGACAGTTATATAAAAAGGTCAGATCATCACTGACAACCAGCATACCCATGTTTTCATATACAAAGCCATGCTTTCTAAGTTCCTACATACATAACATCCCCTGTAGAGTTCAGAGTGAACAAACATAACATCTGTTCACAGAAATAGGTTGGCTTTGATAGTTCCTCATTTCATCTCTGCACTTGGGAAGGATGGTTTATGATTGTATGCACCTGCAAAACTGCAAAACCAATTGAAGTTAGAGACAATTAATAATGTTTGTGAACTTTTTATTTAGTCTGTCTGTGTGTGAGAGAGTGATAAGACTGCTTTGTGTGACTGAATTATTTTGTAGTGTTTTTTTATACTCTGTTGCCAGTTTTTTATGACTACAAGGTTATAATAATAAAAATACGGAACATTATACTCCATGAAAGTGGGATTTCTAGACAGTTAACAGTTGCCCTGCTGTTAAAGTGTCCCTTAGCAAGACACAGAGAGCTTTACTTCTCTGCACTTTCATTGTTCTTAAAGGACCAATGTGTAGGATTTACTGGCATCTAGCGGTGAAGTTCAAGATTGCAACTAACTTACACCGTTTGTATTTGATGACCTGAGAATGAGAACAGGCAGTGAAGTGTGAAGGAGGAACTACGGTAGCCATATCTACAGCCACTGTTTGGTTTGTCTGTTCAGGGTTACTGTAGAAAAGGTAGACTCCATAGAAGAAGACCCACAGTGTCTGTAGATAAAGCTCAACACAAAAAAATCCTATATTCAGGTGATTATACACTGATGAAAACTTACCTATGAATATTATATTACATTTCTGACAATATATCCTCCTGAATGAATGAAAAAATCCTCCTTGCACCAGTGGTAGCCTGTGTGGTCGGGTGCTCCATGCTAACTTTAGCTTACATTTCATCTCTTATGCAATAAAATTCAGGAACTCTAGCATGTAGCACCCTAATAGCCACATGTTAAGTAACTGTAAGAGGTGCCACAGTGGAAGTGCCCCTGGATGACACTTGGTAGCATAAAACCATCTACATGCAAATACAGACCTGCACTATGGTTTAAGTTTGGTTATTGTTTACGTGCTGTGATTACGATAATAGGATCACATTGATGCGCTTTGTCTCAGCAGCTCTTTTTAAGTACAGATCCTTCTACCAGCTCAATAACCCTGGGAATTACGTCCATATTGGATGACTTTGCACCACACAATATACGTCCAGTGCCAACGTTCAATGCCTAAATGCATTCCCTAGAGGTTCCCTAGATGTAATCAGGCAGAGCAAACCTTTATGCAAAAGAGCAATTAACATAAGCATTTTTTATTAACCCTAACTATGATTTTTCCCTAACCATAACCACACTGTAGATATTGCAGAAAGAGAGAATTTGAACAGAATTTACATTGAAATTTTTGCAGAATCGCCTGATTTTGCTGTTCTTGTTTGGCAATAGGGCTGGAACCGCATAATGCATGTGAGTAATATATGTTAATCATCAAATGGCAGAAAGCCTAGATCCCAAATCCTCACTACAGTCTTATATCCGCTTATCCTTGAGCCAAGAGCTATCTGTTGACTTAATTGTACTTATATGTGTGCTGTTTTGTTTTCAGACATCATGCTAACAGGCAGACAGGGTGAAGCCATAGATATTGTAGCCCTATTTTAGCATTGCTGGTGGAGGTAAAAATAATGTGGTGCTTTGAAGTGCAGGAAGCTACTTGGGCTGTATGATTCATTATTCCTGCATGACTTGTTTTGGTTGTATAGGAAGTGAAGCTGGTGGGCAGTGGACTGTGCGCTGCTGAAAGCCTTTGTGTACTGTAATAGATTTTAACATGGCTGCTAACCTCAAGTGGGAAAAATAAATCAAATCAGCTATACTGCGGTAGTGATGTTTGTTGTGTAACATTATAGGAAATCTGTGGACGCTAATTTAAGGACACTTGAACTCAAATCTCCACCAGCCTCCGTAATGTTGTCCCTCTGTTTAGGGACATGAACAATCTGGGTGTCAAGACATTCCCACCGGCACATGAAAGCAGGATAATAGGGATAAAAAGTACAAATAAAGAGATAACACTTGTGTAAATGGTGGAAATCCAAGATCCAACGTATCAGCAAAATCTCATCAACTGTATTAGCCAAGATATTTTGCTAAGATACAAACCAAACTTACTTTAGACCACACCAGTGCTCTCACCATGAGTATGTGCATGAAGAACTGGTGCGAAATTATCAAATGTTCGTGTGTGTGTGTGTGTGTGTGTGTGTTTTTGTTCGTAGCATGCGCGGTGTCTGCCATGCTGTGCGAGGTGGCCGGCAGTGGCGTCAGCAGCAGGGTGAGGAGCAGCGGCGTGGACGGGGAGGAGGTGAAAGGTGACATGGAGTTTGATGTGGTGCTCTGCGAGTCCGAGCTGACTGAGAGAGCCCTTCAGCTCTGCCATCTCCTGCCTCCAGGCTTCATGCCAGTGAGTTTGAATTCGTATCACACACACACACGCACCCAGTGTGTCTCATTCAATGGATGTTTAATGGAGCTGAACAGCCATTCATCCTGCTCTGCTGCCTCTATCTCTGGCAGAGAAAGGTTTCAAATTGTGTGTGTGTGTGTACTGTGTGTGTGTGTGTGTGTGTGTGTGTGTGTGTGTGTGTGTGTGTGTGTGTGTGTGTGTGTGTGTACTGTGTATCTGTGTGTGTGTGTACTGTGTATCTGTGTGTGACTGTGTATGTACGTGCTCCATCTTTGACTTTAAGGGCTCCGAATCTGAGCCAGAAATGCTGTTCCTTTCTCTGTTTGCCCACCTTTCATTTCAGCAGCTGCTCTTTCTTGTCTCTTCGGCTTGGAGCTATGTTTCTCACCCCATTTCTCACCTAAAAAATATCGCTCCTGCTCCTGTCCTCCTGCCGGCCATCTCTCATTCTCGTCCTCTGATCTCTGCTACATCTCTACTACACACCTTATGCTCTCTGTCAGCTGTCTTCTTAGATATGTAATGGTCTGGAGCTGTTTGTGCATCTAACCTTGCTTCACCAGAGAGCTTACCCATTTTTTCTCTCTCCCTCCCTCTCTCTTCCTCTCCCCAGCCCTGTCAGTCACCCCAGAGTTTCGCTCTGGATGCAGTTGACAGTCTGGTCCGCTGTGGCATCCTAATCATGGAAGAAGTAAGATACATTTTAGATACATGTTTTTCTTTAAAGGTCCAGTGTGTGTAACATTTAGGAGCATCTATAAGCAGACGTGGAATATATGTTTTCATTTGTGTATAATTACCTGAATATAGGAATCTTTGTGTTTTTACGTGACGTTTGTGTTGTGACACCTCTGGTTGCCTTCCACTAAAACCACCATGTTTCTTCAGTGGCCCAGAACGGACAAACCGAGCACTACTTCTAGACAGGGCTGTTCATGTTTTTAGGATGTTTCGCGGCCACCTTAATTTCCCCCTCATGTTTGGAAGGGAAGGGCAAAGTGACTGAGTAACAATCTGCAACCTTAGATGTCATTAAATCCTACACAATGGACCTTTAACACGCTGCTGTACTGTTTTGAAAATGTATCGTCATAATTTGTTTTTTTACCCTGTAAAATTAAGAAATTTCAAGTGTGAACTGCCCTGGGAGCTTTAATAACAAAGTAAAAAGTGTCGTTACAAGCTCTGGGATTCCCTTTTATCAAACATTTTCCCTGAAAGACTGAAAGCTTGACTTTATCATTAAATACTGTGGAATATTTTACTCATTAATTTAAAGTGACATTAATAGACATTTTTATAATAAAATTGTATGGACTAACAATCTGAAAACAATGTGAAAGGGTTTGTTCATAGTGATGAAGCTTTATAATGGGTTTTGTAATTCAGACAATAATACAAACTCAGTGAAGGCTATTGCAGGCAGGCAGATAATGATTAATAACAAGGATCTTCAGAGGTAATAAGCGTGCAGAGCTTTCTTTTCTAAATATTGGAATTTGGTGTTTACAGTCTATTGTGTAAAATTAGTTATCAGACTTGATTTTTCATTTTGTAATGAAACTCATTATACATTGAACAACAACATGCACATAAGGCTCAAGCACTAAGTTTAAGACTTCACTCACATATGGCCTTACCAGACAGAAAGAGATACAGTCTGACATGCTGCTGTCTGTTCTGCCCTCCGTCCTGTGTAGGTTGCCAGAGACGTTCCCATCTGTGATTTCTGGAAGAAAGAAGGTGTTCTGACCTGGACCACCTCTGATGATCCTTATCACAGTGACTCTGACTGTGAGGAGCAGGATCTGCGTTCCTACAAGGTAACAGGAGAGCACCGCTAGGCCCCTCTGCTTCTTCATATGCCTCAGAGAATCATTATATGAAGGGAAACATTTTCCATACTGGCATGACCTACAAACGATGGCACCCGAGGTGACTGCCTACAGGGCACGTACAAAAATACCAGAAACATCACATAAACTTTGAAGTAACTAAATCTCCATTACAAAAGCACCTACACAACTGAGTCACATTACTTGAATGCCAATTAGCAGCATGTGTCAGCTTTAAAAGAAGCCTTAGTGGTCATGACTGTTATATGTGATTTTTCAAAGCAACAGAAGGCAGCTAACCAACTTCCAAAGGGACCAAACAGCCAGCTCTCATAGTTCAGGAGCATCGGTCACAAAAACAGCAAAGTGACTTTGAGATGACAGCTTCAGGAGTCATGACAGTACATGTAAATCTTATACTGCATCAAGAAAGAGCAACAATCAGTGCACACCTTATAGTTCATCATCGTCAATCAGTGAAGAATGTCTTTCTAATTTTCAGCATGTCGAAATTCAATAGAACGAATATCACATTTACATTCAAAGGTGCACTGAGTTTTCATTTTAAACAATCAGTAATGTTGACAGTGTTTCTCACCAACACATCCAGATGGTTTAACAGACGCGTTGAATACACAGTTCTTGCATCTTAAAGCCCTAGGTGTACTGAAACCTCTGTTGTTTACAGTGTTTATATCAGTTTAAGGTCCTAATGCAGCCTGTGGTAGTTCAGTTAACATGGTCCATAATGAACTTGACATACAGATGAAAGAGAGTCCACACACTAAATATGACCATCTTTCTTTTGTATGTATGAAGTATGAACGATGGAACGTTTTGGCCTTCAAATTAGCCGCCAGGCAAACATCCATATGAACAAAAACTAGGCTGCATATACAGATGAAAATGACAGCTTCCCACACAATTATAAGGTCACTTGAAGCAGATAAACATCCATCATCCTAAAGCTTTGTACTGCAGTTTGTACATAAAAACATGTAATCGTACTACAACAGGCAGTAAGGCAGGCACACACTCACATTAATTTCCGTTTGAATCGAGGAGATTGGAGATTGGTGGCAATTCAGAGATCTGCACACTGGCTAGCTTTCTGTATGAACAATTTGTTTTTTTATGTACATAGTAGATTGGTTTGTGATGGGTTTTGTGTGTATCCTGCTATTTGTTCGTTTGTTATGTTTGCCTGATAATTTACTTATAAACTTATTTATTTACTGATGATTTTCAACCTTGAAGGTTGAAACATTGCATCAGTAAAGAGTTTTTAGGAGCTTCCAAAATTCAGTGCGTGGTTGTTTTGTGTGCCAAGGACTTCCTCGCTTACTTCTGATACAGCTGTTATTTGACACCCTGTTCTTATCAGAAAATGTAAGGAACACTGTAACTTGCTACCGTTAACTACACAGAAAATTAATAAACGTTCTTATGCCTACCTGTGCTGCAAGCAAGTTGACACCTCCACACTGGTATCAGTTCCTCTCTCTGACTTCAGCTGAGGAAGAGGCTCACCAGTGTATTTTTTTTCCGTCTTTTTACTTTAACTTTTAACTCCCTCTATCCAATGAACTCACTCTTCTTCACCTGACGCCTCTGCTCTGCTGCCCTCAGCAAACACCTCCGTACCAAACATTGGAACATATATTCCCTTACCTCCTCCTCTACTGCCTGTTATCAGTTGGCCTGGAAAGGTTTACTTCAGATGGTTTCACAAAGCAGTAATACAGTGATATCAAGTTTAAGAGATTTATGGACTCGCACATAGAGCTTTCCATAGGCACATTTTCAATGTATTATTATGTACTGGGCATGCTTTGCCAGCCTTCGCTCTCCACGTACATCACTGAGCCTTGGCCACCTTGACCTTGTTGATGGTTCAAGGCTTTTCCTTCCTTGGACCTTTGATAGGTACTGACCTCTGCAGACTGCAAACACCCCACAAGAGTTGCAGGTTTGGAGATGCTCTGACACAGTCGTCTAGCCATCACAATTTGGCTCTTGTCAAAGTCGCTCAAATTCTCACGCTGCCCACAACACATCAACTTTAAAGGCCAAAATGTTCACTTGCTGCCTAATATATCCCGCCCACTGACAGGTGCCATGATAACCAGTTAACCGGTGTTATTCACTTCACCTGTCAGTGGTCATAATGTTACATCTGATCGGTGTATAATGCATTTTGACCAAGGTATGTACTGAGCAGGACAATCGTCAGTTGTGTTTCTTAACTACTTCAAACATTTTTTTGACATTAGTAATTTCTTGTTCCAGATCCATCTGATAAGCTAATATCAGCCAATATATTATTGTTTATACCTTTACCTTCTGCCATTTGGAGCGCCTTTGTGAGACTTTCTTTTTCATATCTACTTATTTGGCTCTACTACTTTAGTCTATTAGTATATTTTTGCCAGGCAGCCTCTCTGGTCTTAATAGCTGCTGATTTGCCCTTTTTTTTAAAAATGTGTTTTTACTCCTCATACAACTCCACTAATGACCACTCTCTCTTTTCTCTCTGCTATGTTGATCTTAAAGTTCTACTGTGTACTGAAGCTTGTAAGTGCTGCACATTCACATAATGACCGTTTAAACACAAATTGAATTAGCCTTATTGACTAAATGGCGACTGTTCATTGAAAAAGTGGATGAGCTCCATTCAAAATGTCATGCTGAGTGAAATATCACTTGATATGTGATTTTTAAGCACTTTTTGTAAAATAGTTTTAAGTGAGTTCATGTGTGTAAATAGCAGTAGAAACCCATTATACTATATCACCCTGTCCAGTGTGCTGAACTGGTAATGGCATCCACCCCTTGAGAGACATACTGGTTTTGTATGGCTATATAATGACCAATGAATAAAAGAAAGACACGGATAACCTATTTATAAAATGCTTTAATGTACCCTCAGCTTTATGGCCTCCCTCATTTACCATTTGTAACCATTAATTCAGTCTTTATGCTTAATATTTGAATACATGAATGCAGAGCAGAAGTAGTTCCAGTTGTCCAGTTTACACTATATGGCCAATTGTATGTCTACACCCCCGTCCACATATGTTTGTGTACTTGGGATTGAGATCCCTTCTTTTACATCTTTTACAGAATAAAATATTTTGCTTCCAACTTTTAGCAGCAGTTTAGGGGAAGACCCTATCATGTTTTACCATAATAGTGCCCCTGTGCACAAAGCCTTAAAGAAATTCATTTTCTGGAGTTGGAGTGTGTAAGAACTTGACTCGCCTACACAGAGCCCTGACCTCAACCCCATCCAACATTTGAGCCCAGAATCAGAGGCAGCCTCATTACTCAACATCAGTGCTTGACCTCACTAATGCTGAGGCTGAACTGGGGCAAATTCCTGCAGCCAGGTTCCAAAATCTTGTGCAAAGCCTTTCTTGAAGAGTTGAGGATGTTACAGCAACACAAACAATCACATATGAATGTACGGTTTTAACGTCCACATACTTTTGACCGTGTACACCTCTGATGAGGTCTGGTTCAAGGTGCAAGGTTCAGTGATCCGTAAAATGCTAGAAATGACTGCTCACATCCTAATCAACCAAGACTGATTACAGGACATCAGAAATGAATACCCATGAAATAAATTCATAGATAAAAACAAAATAAAACTATATTCTTCAAGAAAAAGAGAGTGGAAGGATTAAAGTTAAATTAAAATGTGAGTTTTTGTCCTCATACATTTCTGGCTGTACTGTTGTATCACCTGTGGGATAAAAGAGGAAAATTAAGGAAATAAAAAAAAGAAAATGCTCTGAAAGTGTAGTCATTATTGGGATTTTTCTTTATATTTACTTAGGTGTTCCTGTCATTTTGTCTATCCCTTCGACCTTCGTGTCTTCACATGCCACTCAAGAGAAAGCTGAAGCTCAGTGACTGCCACACAATGACAGTATACACTGTGTGTTTTTTGTTTTACGTGAACATAAAACCTTTATGTTTTACTGCATGAAACCAGCACTGGGATTTAAACCTGGGACATCCATATAAATGTATTCTGCTCTGGCAAGTGTAACTTTTACAGTATTGTGCCTCTGTGTCCTGCAGCAGTATTACTTTCTGGGACCCACAGACCAACTGACAGCATCTTCTCACTGCTCATCACAGTGGAAAATGCTATTTCATCCCTGCTCTTCATTTTACCCTTTCTGACCACATTCGGTGTCTGTCTACTCCTCTAGATAAGCCAACCAAGTCAGTGTCCAGAGATGCTCTTCTTCCTCTGCAGTATGCTAGCTGGACCTCTGAGGACACTGTGCTGGACGACCACCGGACTGGACCTTCTGCACTCATCACTGCCAGGTATGTGTGTTGTATGTTTAAGGGACAGTTTTGTGTGGAAACTTGGCGAGACTTTCAGGATCTATTGGCAGAAAGAAAATATAATATTCATGTTTTCATTAGTGTATAATCAACTGAAAATAAGGATCTTTGTGTTTTTGTTACCTTAGAATGAGACGTTTTTTTATCTACAGAGAGGCCACCATGTTGAACTGCCAAGTTTCTACAGTAGCCTAGAAGGGACGAACCAAACACTGATTCTAGAGGCTTTTTCACGGCCACCATAGTTTCTCCTACACACTTCACAGCCTGTTCTCATTCCCAGGTCATTAAATACAAACATAAGCAATCTTCAGTGAGTTGCCATTTGCTGCTTCACTGCTAGCTGCCTCTATATCCTAAACACGGGTCTTTTAAAGCTTCATTTGAAAGTATTAACTTTTGTACAAGTATTGCACAAAGCAAAGAACCAGCTGATACATTCATGCCACATTAAGTCAGAATGAATGTTGATGGTGTTCTTCATGTCTCTGATATTTATGCTTCAACCATTTGCAGTGGCCTGCTCCACCGCCCACCAGTCGTAAATATACAGTGTGATAGCATGTCACCGACCCGTGAAAACTCCATATAGTATCTCGGAGGAGTGTCCTTTGCTTTGAGTGGAATAATTGGCTCTATTTTCATGTCTTTCCTGCTGCAGAAGCAGAGTTTGTGGCTCAGCTACACTCCCATCTGTGTGACACAGCACATAAGAAGAAACAGCACTATGGTGAGCTCAACCTGACATCCCCTCTCAAAAACACACACACAGACACACAAACACGAAGAGCCTCCATTTCTTTGTGTCATAACTTCAAAAGCTTGTCACCTTGCCTTCTCTCACTGATTCAGCTTGTGTTGTAACAAGTCAGCAGAGACCGGAGAAGAAACGCAAAGCAGCTCCCCTGCTCTCTTCAAACGCTGTCTTCTTAAAAAATCATATAAGACAATCAGAAACTACCCAAATGACACCTTTCAATATTACCCAGAATAAAATTTCAATCAATCCCACTGGTAATGGCTTTGTTCTGTTATACCGACCTGTTTTTTTGTATTGGATATCTGTCTGTTCTTTTGATTCATGTGTGCCTTTGTGCCATATCTCACAGAAAGCTGCTCAGAGGAGGCTGCACACACTGCAGTTAGAACACTAATAGACCTGGGGGTGAGTGACAGCATTTATGTGTGTGTGTGTGTGTGTGTGTGTGTGTGTGTGTGTGTGTGTGTTGTGTTTTTTTTTTTTTTTTTTTTTTTTTTTTTTTTTAAATCTGTGCGCCTGCGGAGAATCAAAGCTCGACTCAGGACTAAAAGTTTAGGTGGAGTCCAACTACCTAAAAAGTTCAGTTAAACATAAATCTGTTCCCATGTGAGCCTGAATCCAATTATGGTCAATTGGTGTTTTTCAACAGTATTCTTGAGCCCTCGAGCTCAACGTGAGCGGGAATCCAACCTGATTTTTATGTAACGGGAGAGAAACTGAGCCTGACTGGAGCCAGCCATATCCAATCATGTTTGAGGCAGAAATGTCAGTCTTTAAAGAGAATTCACTGGGCCAAGGACACAAGTGACTTAAAATTAGAAATGAGAAAAAATGTGGTAAAGGCAACACTTCGTCTGAGTCTCTCAACCATTTCACAGTTTGGGCTTTGAAAAGAAAAATACTGGTGTCCTACGAACCCGTAACCTTGTTATTGTTGTCTATATCAACTTTACCACCATTATGTTTCCAACTGTGCTGAATGTCATTGGGTTTTAAAACATTTATAAATTGTCTGAAATAGCACAAATGTTATTGCTGTGCAGGATCAGCGGTGTACGTAAGCACCAACTTGATGTACATGTTTTACTTTAGACAGTTTTACACAAAGTCTCTGTCTGTCTCTGCACAGGATGTGTTCAGGCACAGTAGTGAGTGTAGGTCAGTCAGAGTCCAACACAAAGTCACTGCAATTACTCATGTAAAAGAGACAAAAATAGACTTGAAGCATACAGAGTTGGTGAACATTATGATGTTAATTAATTGTACATTTCTTCTTAATATTGTATTGAAGTGGCTTGAATCGGTTCTTTTTTGATAGTATGATTATATTTATAATTGGGAGGTATCTTCATCTTCAAAGCTCTCCTGCACATTTTACATTTCTTTTAAATTCTGTTGTCCATATATATGTGTGTGTGTATATATATATACATATATAGTGCATGTGCAAATACATTAACTAAAACTAACTCGTCAAGCCTTTGGTTGTGTTAAATAGAAGCGTATCTGACGCGCATGAAATATAAAACATATTTGAACTTCACCACATTACAGAGGCTTTCAAACGTTTTACTTTATTATTTGATGGCTACATATAGGTACTAGTTACTGATAATGAATTTACACACAAAATATGTGATCAGCTTGTAAAATATGATTTGTTGTTAAAGTTTGAACAAGCCCACAGATATGAGAGATATAACACACAAACAACAGAGCTTTTAAGGTTCTGATGGGTATGTTTTTCTGCTGCTAGCTGGTTCCAGTCTATATGCTAAGCTAAGCTAATGTCCTGCTGGCTGTAGCTTCGTATTTACCATACCTTTAAGATAAGATATTGATCTTCTCATTTACCTCTCTGCAAGAAAGTGTATTTCCCAAAGTATTGACCTGTTCCATTCAGTACATTGTGTTGATAATACTTTGGTGCTAAGTAAGATAAAGCAGGGAAATGTTCCTGAGGTGATTTTGTTTTTTAGGATTCCTCAGTGACATATTTCCCTTACTTCCTGTTAGTTGGGAGGTGACCTGATATTAAAACACTCCACTCTGGCACAATGAACTGAGGATTAAACAGAAACTTTGATGAGGCCAGATAAAGGCTTCATGTTTATTGTGATGGATTATCAAGATGCAGCAATTTTCAAGTCTGTGGAGGTTGTTTTTCATACACTGCAAGACGCAAGGCAGCAAATGGCTTGTCTTGCTGATAGGAATATGAGAATCTATTATTGCCATCTGCACTGACTCTGCAAACAATGAGGAATAATAGAAAAGGAGAAGGGCAACCTGGCCGATTGGCACCAACTTAAAATCTATGAACTGAAAAGAAACACTCCTATTGTGCTCATAAAAATGGACAAAACAGTCCCTCACTCAAAACTCTGAAGTAGTTTTTTTTAATCGATAAGTATATAAATCAATATTTTTATTCAATTTACCACTCAGTCTTTCGACTCAATAAAGTAGCATCTGCACCCATCAGACTCCTCTATCAGTCTGTGGGTTGGGAATCGTTGCCTTTTTAAAAATAGAGCATCATTGACCTATATATCTGCAAAGATCTCATGAGGCAATTATTAACTTTCTTATCAAGGTTATCAGTCAGAAGTGGTTGTTATCCTGCTAATTCCACTCCCTGATGTCGAGACGGCTTCATTTTTGAGATCTCCAGGTCAGGAATCAAAGAGGGGGAATGTGCTTCTAGTGTAACTGTAAAACAAAAGGAAGTCTGAAGCTCAGCTCTGTTATTTAGCCTCATTATTTCAAACCTTGCTGAGTATATGGAATTAGGTGGTTCAATGTTATTTATGTAACGTCCTTAGCTTTGTTTTTTCTTTTTCATTTTTGAGGTGTTTTTGTTTTGAAAGGTTTTTATCTGTTTTCAATTCATTGTTTTTTTATTTGGCCTTCTGCAAAAAAAAACACACTGCTAAAGATAAGAATGAGCTCACAATGCTCAAATGAAGGTTACAGAATAAAAAGTATTGTGGTTTGCGAGTGTCCTGACGGTGCCGTGTTTATGTTCACTGCAGGTCCTTTCGGAGGAGCATCAGAAAGGAGGCGTCTTCCTGGGTGTCAGTCCTTTGTTCCAGTTGTCAGAAAACAGGCAGAAACTGCACCGCTTCATCTCACAGTACCTCTACAATTAATGTGTTTAACTGAGCAGCACGACTCGAGGCTGTGACTCGGCTTTGTTTTGTTGCAGTCTGACCTCATCCCTCTGTTAGTGTCACACAAGCTTGTGTTCAGTGTTTAAAAAAAAAAAGATGCATGCTGAGCCGGGACGCTCGTGCCTTTAGGTTAATTGCATTTTGATTTTTCGGTGATGAGGCATTGATTTTTAAGTTTATCTTTAGTAATAGCATTAGCATAAAGCCACAGGAGACGAGGATTATGAAGTCCCTGTAATCAGTTGTGAGGACTCGCTGCGCCTCGTGTTTCGACCATGTTTACGTTGTGATGAAGGCCGCAGATGTTTTGTTTGTAACGTGATCATTAAGCCGAGCTCTGCTTTGTTCTAGTTTCTCACAAGTCAATCAGTGAAAGTGTAAATGTTAATTCCGACAATAAACAAATGTGCTTACTTCATCATTAACTTGACACATATCATTTGAATAGGTTCACAGACAAAAAGGCTTTACAGTAGTATATTGTGTGCTCATTTCTTTAGATATAATTTCTTCCAAACAGCTCATCACTCTAACTCGTTCTCCTCCTGAATGTAGATCTTTTGTGTGCTGACTCATATCTCAGGAGAGTCTGTTTGACATAGACCTTTTGACTCTGAGGTGTAGACAAATCGATGCCTCGCTTTGAACGGGACGTAGAACTTTTTCTGGCAGGCGTTAATATTTTGGAGTTTACAACCATCTGTTTTTACAGTCAAGAGTCAGCACGGCTGTGTTTTTCCTTTCAGCTTGACCACAAATCAAAGCTGCCGTTGATAGGCTCCCATTGACCGTAGAACTCTACTGCCACCCATTGTTTAAGTGAGTGTACTGTTAACAGGCTTTTCACACGTGCCTCAGTATAGCCTGGGTTTTAAATCCACTAATTCTAGGCAGGTTTTTAATCTGTCAGTTAACTCCAAATTACTCCCCATGTAGTGTAAGTGTTCAGGGGGAAAATGCTGCCTGCTTTGGATAAAATAATCTGCTAAATGACTGAATTTAAAATCTAATTATTTCACTGATTATTATGTGACTCGCTGGTTAAACATGATTATGAACAAGTCACCTCATCACACTACTGCAAAATGTAAATGAGTCCATTTAGTCTGAGGGTTTCTCTGCAGCTGTCAGTGAAAAAAAATCAACTTCAGTGATTTCAGCAAAAAGAAAATGAAGCAAGCAGGTACATGAATCAAAGTAGCTTCCTCAGGCAATGTACGGGACACTTTCTGAAGACAGCAACATTTTCTCATTTAATTTATTCAATTCTATTACTGGAAATCTGCTTACTTCTCATGAAAAAGTGGTTGAATCCTCTAAGTTAGTGGGAAAACTCATCAGTTTATCATCCTGAATGTTAAACATAATTACAAACATGTTTTATTTTTTTTACATATAACAAAACTGTCAGGAAGTTCACAGTTTCTGCTCTACAGCAGGAGTGGGTGGCTGCTGATGGAGGGTATTTTTACAGCTAGTGATGACAGTGACTCAATAACCGAGGTCGAGCTGCAAAATCACTGCGTTGAGTCATGTAATTACACCGTTTCATGTAGTAAAAATACCATGTTTTCCTTCCTTTCAATTACTGTAGTACCCCGAATAAAACATTCATCGTGAGTTTACAGTTTTCACACAGTCTATTAGAAACATAACTCAAACTTTCTGATAATAGTTATTAATTGTGTGAAGCAGTCGATTAGAAGTGCAGTTTATTTAACAGCTGACAGCCCTTCATAGATTCTTGGTGTTTTCTGCAGGCTGTCTCAGGGATTAGACCACTTTGTTGATTATAGAGCCTAATTGGTCAATCTGGCACTCCACCACATCTCCTTTCTGGAAAAAAATAAATAAAAGTTAGTTAAAATACACCTTTACTCCTTTTTAAATACTCTCTCTTACTGTCTGTTAAGATACTGTGTTATGGACACAAAGTCCCTTTAACTGTAACAGAATACATATAGTATATTATCTGCAGCCATTAGGTTCTTTTGGATAAAGTAAAGTTGGAGTTGAAGTGCAGCTACAGACACAAGAACTGGTTCACACCAGCTCTACATTTTTTGGCAGTTTCATCCAAGAAATTACCTTGAGAAAAACAGGTGGCTTTCTGAACACACCCACACCTGGAGGAGTGCCTGTCAGGAATACGTCTCCTGGAGTTAATGTCACAAACCTGACAGGAGTAAAAAAAGACACACAGTGGATGCCCAGATTCAGGGAGCAGCATGTGCTATTATACAGTAGCACTGAAATTACCACAGCTGACTATTGTCTTTGGAATGAGAGGGTTTCTTTTTCTCGTGGTCATGCAGTATGCTTTTTATGCTCATTTGTGTATACAGATCCTGTGAAAGTCATCAGCAGTAAGTCAGGAGAGAGACTGAGAGGCTTTTCTGTCCAAGAATCTCAGATCAGATCAGGGTGCTTCAGGGAAAAAGGGTGCCAGCCGTGGTGGATAAGTCTTAGTGGAGGCATGTAATTTCAGCTTAGCGTCCGTGATGAACGGAGGCCATTTGCTCGCACAATCATCCTCTTGTGGATTCTGACACGATCTGATTTACATAATTTCTTAAATGGAAACTCTACACTCTCAGCTTGAGTTACTGAAGCAGGAAAAAGTTTAAGTTTCGTATATATCATGAAAATCTGTGTGGATTTAAAACTCTTAGCAATATCTTCCCGTGAAGCAAAGACACATTCATCACGAGCAGAAGTGTACCGAATGGACGTACTTTGAGACCCAGGCGACCAGCGTCTCCGTCTTGAAGATCATCTGATCAGTGTTGCTGCTCTGCACTGTGTCTCCATTAACCAGACAGCGGACATCCAGGTTGTGAGGATCTGAAGGGGGAATGATTAACAGGGTGTCTGCAGGTTTTGAAAAGTCTAAACCATTGAATTAAAAAGAATATTTGTTCTTTCCTGCCATAGGAGTTATAATTTAGTTAGAGTTGTAACATCTATAAACTACAAATGAGATAAGTCAGCACTATCAGACCTGTAACAACCACTGTCACTCTGTCTGTTAATGGTCGTCTTATAAAGGGCCATAAAGGGTCAATTTTAGCAAAAACTTAATTAATTTAAATTAATGTATTATATAATTGATTATTTTAATAAACTTGGCTAGATTGATTAACTTTTTGATATTAATAGTGTTGAATAATGTTTCAAATGACAGTGCTAGGAGTAATCCATTAACTCTTTTGTTTGTTATAAAGCCACATAGGACAAATATGTAATGATACTCGTTACCTTGATTTCCTGTCAAACATTAAAGGTCCAGTGTGTAACATTTAGGAAGATCTATGGGCAGAAACTGAAGATAGGTGTGTTTTCTTTAGTGTTTAATCACCTGTGTTTTCGTTCCCTTATAATGAACTGTTTTTATCTACAGAGGTAGCGGGTCCTTTCCAGAGAGTCCACCATGTTGAACTGTCATGTTTCTACAGCAGCCCAGAACGTATAAAAACAAACACTGGCTCTAGATAAGTCTATAAATATATATATATATATATATTCAAAAACAATCTTTAAAAGTTGTTTAATTATTATCAATTAGCAGCAGTTAGATTGAGGGTTATTGTAAACCTCATGGTGAGTCTGAAGATCTGTATCCTTGACTAAGATTGTACCATGAATATAATAATCCACATTGATCAGGAGTGTTTTCACTGATATTAATTATCACACAGCTCTAATCAGCTAAATAAATTACTCTTTTAAAAGAGCTTGTTAACTCTGACGAACAAAATCACAGATAATTACGTGATTCACCAAATTGTCTTTAATTCCCCCCTTTCTGTCTCACTCTCCCTTTCTGTGGCGTCTCACCTTTCACGGCGCCTGTGGTTACTAACGCAGGGCCGAGGGGACAGAAGCTGTCGAACGTTTTTCCCAGCAGCCACTGCTTCCCGTTGCGCTTCATCTGCCAGTCACGTGCGCTGACGTCGTTGGCCACAGTAAAGCCGGCCACGTAGGAGAGAGCATCTTCCTCCTGAACAACAAGAGGAAATGGAGTCGGAGTAGAAGCTGCACCAGAGCATCAAAGTGTCAGGGCCATCAGAGGTGATTCTGTGACGCTCACCTTGATGTGTTTTCCTCTTCGTCCGATCACAAAGGCCAACTCCACTTCCCAGTCCACCTCCTTCACTCAGACAAAACAAGAAAGCAAATACGGCATCAAGAAGCAGAAACAGTGTCCCTGTTACAAACTGCACACTAATTCTGTCTGTCTGACAGTTAAATATATATATATATATAAATACACTCACTCTTTCTCCAGCACCATGTTCATATACTGAAAAATCTATTTATTTATACAATAAATATAGATCAATATATATCAAAATAAATACATACATACTGTATACACACAGTAGACTTTGTATTTGTTCTCTTTAACATCTGCAAAACCC
Organism: Dicentrarchus labrax; assembly: GCF_905237075.1. Classification (NCBI taxonomy): domain Eukaryota; kingdom Metazoa; phylum Chordata; class Actinopteri; family Moronidae; genus Dicentrarchus; species Dicentrarchus labrax. The sequence goes on from NW_026136714.1 coordinate 14,455,198, forward strand.
GAGGAGACACTAACATTGATTTGTCTTGTTGTACTAGGAAAAAAAAAACATCTTGTACAATAAATCTTTAAGTGGGAGTGAAGTGATTGGATTTTATTATGTGGAAAATTAAAGGCCCTACAACGGGGAACTAAAACTGCCGACCCGGGGGCCATTTACAGCCCTCCACCCCCTCCCTGCAGCCTACATAATATAATCATTAGATTTAATGTTATATATTTATTTTTTAGTAGTTGTTTCATATCAATTTAAACTATCTCTTCATATACAATTAAAATAAAACCACAATTCTATTTTAGTATAAAGTAAGAATAATAAAGATATAATGCTGGATGAGAGTGTACGGTTGATAAGACGAGAGCAGGTTTCAGGCCTTCATTCGTTGTTTGGCTGCGAAACAACAAAGATTATATAAAAACGTAGAGAAACGGCTGTTTGCGTCTTTTTAAAGGTTTATATCAGTAATGGAAATATTTTTTAGAAGCACTTCCTTGAGCAGTGGCCCCTAGCTAATTGGAGTTTGAGACGGCTGACCTAAGAGGGACTTTTTTGTGTTGGATCTGGCGACCCCTGTGGACAAAAAGCAGTAGTGTTTCCACCACCTTGTTTCATTGATTTCAAGGGGAATCCAACCTGTAGGAAGGCATTAAGAATAACTACATAGAAACTGGTGGTTCTGTGTGTTTATGAAGGTCAGATAGAGACATCACTACTAAACTGAGTCTGTTTCATACCAGGTAAAAACTCCTTGTTTAACTTATTTCAGGAATATTCTTGAACATTAAGAAGACAAGAAATAAGATGTGCTCAAGAGACAAAATGATCTCATCTCCTATGGAGTTGTATATAATACAGTTTTAGTACTATACACTTGTACATAGTACTAAAATTTACACTGAATTAGGTGTTTATCTAAAAATGTTCTACAACTTAACTAAAACTAATTCCTTTAATTTGCCCAGATTCTGTTTTACACAATAATTAAAATTTGTATTTACCTGCTTGTTAAAAAGTTAAACCAGTGGAAACAATCTTGGTATTTGGAGGCTTCAGAGTTAAATACCAAAGTATACTGGAGCACACGGAAAGGGGGAAACAAACTTTGAATGATTGAATACGTTTCAAGTACGTCTTCATCAAAGTCGATTTTAGGATTATTTGCGATCTCAACCTAAATCTGTAAAATCTCTGGTTCAGTCCAGCTTTATGTTGAACTAGAGAACTTTGCAGAAACATAGATCCCACAATACACCAGCTCTATCTTTTAAAGCACTCTGAGTGTTAAGTGTTGGTGCTCGCTCTCACCTGGCTCTCTGAGGGCAGGATGATGTCATCGTACGGGCCTGTGATGGCGTTGGGGAATTTGCTGAAGATTATCGGCTCTTTGGGGATCGGGGCGTTCTGCTCCAGGCAGTGGTCCCGGTAGTTCATACCCACGCACACCACCTTCTCTGGGGCCAACACGGGAGACAGCAGCTGGATGTCTGAGCGCTCCACCACGCACTGACCGGACGACAAGGCCCTGAGGAAGAAGAGGAGGAAGAGGAGTCAACAAGAACATGACCCTGAACATGAAGGGGAAGGATGATGATGAGGGTAAAGTTGTAGGAACGAAGAGAGGATGTGGGAAGAAGAGGAAGATTCAGGAATTAGAACTAATAATTAAGAGGATGTTCATGTAGGAACGAGATTGAAGAAGATGATGGTAACAATGAAGAGGATTTATTCAGGAGATAATGAGGAGGAAGAATATCAGTTAGGGAAGGAGACAGTGATTCAGGAGTCAAACCTTTGTGCACGCTCCAGACCCTCGTCTCCCATCTCCAGCAGCTCTCTCATTGTCGAGGGCATGGAGGGGTCAAACGCCTTCAGATCCACCACGCCGAGCCCCTCGCCGTGCTCCACTCCCACCCTGATGCTCCCTACGTCACCGTGACGATGAAACTGCACCAGACGCATCGCTGCACCGCTCAAGGCTCGCTGCTGTGGGTTTGTCGTCTGCCTTTGAGAGAATAAACTCCTGAAGACGCAAAAGGAGTGAAGAGGAAGTCTCATCTGTCGGAGGGACAAAAGAGGAGAAAGATGTGAGGAGGCGAGGAAGGAGAACAGATGGCAGACGAGAGAAAATATAAATCAAACACAATCTGATTTCTTCTTCTTTTGGTTTATTGTGAATTCCTTCATCCTTCAGATTGTAGCACACACACACACACACACACACACAAATCTCAACCTCCATTTATTATTCCATTTTTCCATTAATCAATTAATTGTTAGTCTGTTAGATGTCATAAAATAGTTCCAGAAACTTGACGTGTTTGTCCAACTAAAAGTAGTTGTTGTAGTAGTAGTTAAAAAGTTGTTTAATATATAGAGCAAAGCAGGGTTTTTCCTTGAAAAATGAGTAATCAATTAGTGATTCCAGTTTCTATCACTCTGTACCACACTGGGATTTCTTTGGACAGCTCAAAACTTTTATTAGAGTTTACACAAAAGATCCATCAACTCCTCCTCACTCACATAAAGTCTAAAACTGTCGATACCAATAAACAGTGAGAACAAAATGAGCAGCAGCCAAACTAGTTAGTCGAGATGAGAAGTGCCAAAGTACACATTATGTGAGCAGCTCTGATGTGCTGTCCCTTGATAGAAGAGCTGTAAATGACAACCACGATAAGAAGCGGGGAACTTGTGCCTACCTGCAGCAGCTCGACCTGTGGTTGTGACTCTGTAACCTGCTACTGAATAACCGGGACAGCTACTACTTTATTTCATGCCCTTTGTACTGTCTCTGGTTAACACTCACCTCTCTGGTTTTGCACAGAAAAACACTACTGTCAACTACTTCCGGTTAGTGTTTGTAGTTCGAGTAGGTCAGCCCTGTCAGAAGCGAGATTAATCGATTAACTGTGTAAAAACGGTTGTATATATTATATAATATCGAGCAATAATTTACATGTTTGTCATAATATTATTTTAATGCTGCTTTTCGCGTTTGTTGAATTAATTGTGGAAACTACAATTCCCTACTGCATCCTTAAATGCGCCTTCGCGTACAGTCAGAACTTTCGGTTACTTACTAATACAACTATAGCTGATTACCGTAAAATATGTCTTTCTTTGTGTGATAACCTAGGTCATATTACACACTTTAACTACATCGACTGACACCAAATATCATATTTTCGGGGTAAATTTTAACACCCAAAAAGCTTAAATAACAGAAAACACGCTATTAAAAAAAAAAAAAAAATTAACGACTCGTGATGTTCGCGATTACGAGCTACGAGAAGCCACGCAAAGGCAGCACGGGTACAACTTATCGGATCATGTGATCAGCCGGAGAGGAGTGAAGGGAAGGATCCGTCGGCTGTCAGCTGTCTCTTTCACCCTGAACGCAGCAGAGGAAGAGGAGGACCACGATGTGCACCAGGTGAGACTAACGAAAACTAATGGCTGCTTCCAACCGCCCGATCTTCGGTTTAAATTAACGGTTGTCTCAAGTGCAGCTGCTCCGTCCATGAATGGATCAGCTGATTGTTGTTAAATAGGAGATAGTTTCTCCCCCCTTCAGCTGTGTAAGGTCGTGTTTTCTTCAGATTGTTTAATTAAGACGTTTAATTTACCTGTGATAGTTAGCTAAATGTTAATTAAATGTTTTATTTGTTTATTAATCCGCAGCTCAGAGTGGAAGAGTCTGATTTTGTCTGGATACAGTTTCCACTAAAAGGGCCCACGCAGTCGGTTTTTAATGCTTATGTTTCACTTTCAGTCTCACTATACTTTAATAGCAGTACTTTAAGTGTCATATGACCCCAGAAAAAGGATTAGTTAACAGATTTATAACATTATCATCCACCCTGAAGTGCACACTGGGTTGAAAGTTTTGATTTCACTGCAGTGAGACAAGAAGTCAACCTGCCACACTCTTGTTTAACAGCTCAAATTAAGCAGATCTCAAAGGTCTTGTTGGTTTCCACACTCTGTTATCATTAACCTGCATTATAAAAACCACACACAAGACTGATTGTGTCCCTCTGCGTGAGATATCTCTGCTTTTCCATGTCAGACAATGCTGACACTGCAGATTCAAGAGGAAATAACTCTGTGTATTTGTGTGTTTTTCTGTCCAGCGTCCAGCCTGTTGAATGGACCGCCGACATCAAGAACCAGAAGTGAGTACTGGGAGAAATGCAGCGCTTCCTCTTTAGCTGCCAGGGTGTTGGTTAGTTATTTTTGTGCATCTGAATGATGATATTGTGTTTTTTTTTGTAGTTTCGATGGCATCGTGTTGGTGACCCAGAGCCACGACACGCTGCCCACTGAGCTCGAGTGTCTGAAAGAACCACTGCAGGACTACAGCTCTGTAAGTCTGTAACTTCACAACCCTTTTCTCACCTGTTCTTCGTCTGTATCACATCCAGACTGCAGAAACTTACACACCAAACACAGATTACTGCAGATAATTGAGAATAAAACACAATGTTCTCTCACTGGAAAAAACACATTTTAGGATGAATCCCCAGAGTGACCTTTGCATCTGTGTCCTTTCTTAGAGTAAATGTGTACGTTTGCAGTAAATAAATAAATAAATGGTTCTGTCAGTGACACACAATGTGTAAAACATGTTAAGTTATTACAGATATAAAAAAGAAACTTAAGTTGGAACTATATATTCTGAGAAGTGCTTTTTATATTAATGCAATATGGGGATTAATCAGTCTTAAATCTTACTATATTAAACCAAATCAAAATTGAGAGATAGGTGCTAATATTTAACCCTGTGTGAACTCGTGTTAGATTTAGAAAATGCATTTACATGCAGAAAGTTATATTGACTTAAATAAATAAACTGGATTATTTCCTCCCTTCAGGCCTGAGTTGTGACGTTCACTTCCAAATCAACCTGGTATTACAGCTGATCACCAACAGGTGGTGTAACGTGTTCTCCTGTGACACTGTGGTGTTACTCTCCCTCATCTACTCTCACTATAGGTGGACAGCGGTCTGGGGGATGAGGTAGTGGTCTTAAAGGTCCCTGGTCTCCCTGGTAACCGCCTGGTGTTTGCCTCCACCGGCCCGGTGAACCGCGATTACGATGATGTCAGGCGCTTCAGTGACGCTGCCCTCAACGGCATCAAACGGTCAGTTGATGGCAGCTGATTTATTTATTCTTTCCTGCCTTAGCGTCTCGCTCTGCTGGTTTCCCTCTAACTCTCTGTGTTTCTTTTCAGGGCCTTGAAAGCAGGCATGCAGCGTCCCCTGCTGGTCTGTCCTCCACACAGGGACTATAACAACAGCACCTTGGTGGCTGCACTCGGGGCCCTTCAGGCTTTATACATGGTGAGAAAACACTCACGCAGGGCCTACATAAAGGCTCTTTTCTGTCTTATGATCCACCTACCAATGGACAATTTTTAAAGGGGAACTCTTTGTTCTTAGTCTGTTTGTTTTCTGTTTACTAGTCATGTGATGTACAACTTTACTAATACATTGCACACGGTTATATAATGTGTTCTGTTGTGTGGAGTTTAAAGGATGTGGGCATTGAACAGTCTAATTAAAATATGCTATTGGTTACATTATGGGAAGTCTGGGATCGAGTGTCTCCTGTATACATTTTTCAACCATTCTTTTTAAAATCAGAGCACCCAACTTTATGGTGCAAAAGTGCAATAATAAGTACCTTCCTTAAGCACAGATGATGATACATTATTAAAAAAACCATTAGAAGGAGGTCAAGGTATGTAGTTCTTGGCCACAGTGAAGTGATCAGTTTAGTAATATGCATATAAAATGACTCAGAGACTACAGGGGGTTTTCTATGCCAAACCACTTGGATGAAGTCCAGTTAAAGTACTTGAACACAAATGGGCTTTTTTTTCTCAACTCTGTTGCATAACTCAACTGTTATGTTTGTTTTTTTTATCCCACAAAAGCCTCTGGAAGTGAGGGAGGGGAATATAAAACCCAGCGAGCACAAGGTGTGTGTTCTGGGGCTGTGGGCAGCACAGAAGGCAGAGGGACAGAAACTGGTGAAGCTAGCCGACGCCCTGGAGAGTGGCAGGTGGGTCAGATATTTCACCTCCATTCACTGCTAAGATTTCTCATGTTGTCGTTCCCTCATTCAACCAGCTGCTCTGTTTCCCCTCCTCAGACTGGCGTGTCGTGACATCGGTGGCTCAGACCCTGAACGTATGGCTGCTCCTCGTGTGGCTGATTACGTCCAGGAACTCTTCAGGGACAGCCCTGTGCAGGTAGTCCTGTTGTTTCTTGTTAGGAGAAAGTCAACAATCTTATTCCTTCTTCATAAGATTCAGGAAAATGGCAACTAAGCACTTTGTCTGGCGTCAAACATAAGAACGTGTCTGTGTTGATGAACCTTTAGGTGGAAGTGGTGAGCGACCTGAAGGTTCTGGAGAAAGAGTATCCCTGTCTGGCTGCAGTCAACCGCTGTGCCAACAGTAGGAGAACATAATGTTTTATCACTTACTCATTATCACAACTGTTCAATGTTGATTTTCGTTTAAAAGATGCATGTATATTATTCTTATTTTCCATCCTCATACAGGCGTCCCTCGTCACCAGGCCAGAGTTATCAAGTTGCAGTACTGTGGAGAGGGACCGATCCAAAAGACACTCATGTTGGTGGGAAAGGTGAGAGGAAAGGAAAAAATTGTCCCCAAATAAATATTAAGTCTTCAACATAACGTGTACCCTTTTTAAAACACGAGTACATAGAACAACACCTGTTCACCAAATATCTTATTTGACCAAGGCTTTAAGAGAAAAATTAATACCGTACAACAATTAAAGATCTGTTGGCATAAATTAATCCTTAGTTATGTAGCACCTTTCAAAACAAAGTTACAAAGTGACAAAATGAGCTGAAAGACAAAGAGAGTACAAACATATTGTCTATTGTCATAAAACATAAATGAAAATCAAAGAAAAGCCTGAAAAAACAGGATTAGGGCTTTTAAAAGAGTTAAAGATGAGGCAGAGTTTTCTTTGTGTTTTTGTTACCTTAGAATAAGCTGTTTTTATTTATCTAACCTCTTCTACAGAGGACCGCCAGCTTTGTACAGTATGCATTATATCTGTATCTGTATCTGTGTGTGACTGACTGCTTAATAAACAGAGGTTGTTTCTCACGTGATGTTTTCAGGGCATCACCTACGACACTGGTGGAGCAGACATCAAGGCTGGTGGTTTCATGGCTGGGATGCACAGGGACAAGTGTGGAGCTGCTGCTGTGGCTGGTTTCTTCCAGGTGAATGACCTATTAATTAACCCTCCGGGAGTCCAAACCTCGGGACGTGGACGAAATATTCAGCACTTGTGACTTTGCTTGAAAACAACACTACATGACTCAGTCCTAGAAGCAGCTGAGTCACGATTAAAGGGATGAATATTTTCCTTTCCTTCCCATTACCATAGATAGTGAAGCGTGACGTTTCCTGCCTTTGTTTTAATATTCCAGCACTGCTCCCTCCCTAACGCCTCTCTTGCTCTCTAGATTTTAGCCAAGCTGAGGCCAGCACATCTGAAGGTCATCGGCTCCATGGCCATGGTGAGGAACAGTGTCGGTGCAGGTCGGTGTAATCTACGTTTCCCTCATTAATATTCCTGTTTACATTTCTCTCGGTTGGATCTGTGTCACATTGCACCAAGCGTCTGTGTTAACGTGTGTGTGGTTTGTCAGACTGCTACGTGGCCGATGAACTGATGGTTTCCCGTGCGGGTCGCAGAGTGAGAGTGGGAAACACAGACGCTGAGGGACGTATGGTGATGGTCGACCTGCTCTGTGAGATGAAGGAGAAGGTCACAACATCATGTTTATAAAAACATCTTAACTCATTTATACATCTTAACCCCTCTTCTGCACGTGCATCCCCTCTCATTCTGATCATGTGATCTGTGTCTGCAGGCGGTACGTGAGACTTCTCCTCAGCTGTTTACTATCGCTACTCTGACGGGTCATGCTATCAGGGCCATGGGACCAAACTACTCTGTGAGTACTGCTCAAACACAGACAGTGCTGCCACTCCCTGAGAGATATTAAACATTTAAAAACTAAAATAGTAATGGACTTACAGTTATAACACTCATTTCTCTTCGTAGATCATCATGGATAATGGACCCGCCCACCGCAGTGAAAATGCTGCTCAGTGGCAAAAAGGTGAGACGACTATGTGGATAATTTGACCATGAACAGTAATTTCCACTTACTAGGCTTTTCTAGAGCTTTTGACTGCAACTCACAGCCTTCATCAGCTAATGTATGTAGGGGTCTCCTGAGCCATCTCCATGACAACTGAGCAAACGCCATCTGAGATGCAGTTAAAAGCTCCAGAAAAAAAGCTAGTAAAGATGGTTTTGTATGGATACATTAAGAGTCCAGCATTTATTTGAACAAGAGCTGAATAATAATTTAATCCATTAATTGACTTTTTTTTTTTGTTGGTATGGTGGTATGTTTTTGTATTAACGACAAAATGATAATCAGACATTTGTAACTTTTTCCCCAGTGCAAAGACTTTCATGTTTTTTTCTGTTTAATATCATAAACTGAATGTGTTTTGTTGGTCAAATCAGGAATAATTTCTGGTAATTTAGTATCTTGTTATATTCATTTGTCATGACTTTTTACTTTTTTTTATTAGCTGATGTTGTCAGGTGTTTAAAGTTATATAGTTTGTTTAAATGTTATCAATAATAATTAGTATATAATAATAGTAAGAGCAGTGAGACCACTCATACTTAATATTAATCCCTCCTTACAAATGTAATACCATGGGCTGACCAGCAGATGTCGCCATTTTGACTATCAGATACATCGAAACAGTGAACCATTTCAAGTACAGTTGCTTCATAGTAGTTCAGTGCTTTACAAAGCTTTATTTCCCCTTATCACCAACTAACACATGGTCTTCCTCCTCTTCCATGCAGCTGGAGAGGTGTTGGGTGACGTGTTCGAGGTGTCCAGTATCAGACGGGAGGACTACGAGTTCCACAAGGGCAAGTCCGAGTACGAGGATATTCTGCAGTGCAACAACCTGCCGTCCTCGGCCACACCTCGAGGACATCAGACCCCTGCGGCTTTCCTCATCATGGCCTCAGGGCTCGACAAGGTGCTCGGAATATTATTTATCTGTAAGTGTGAACATTATAATATGGAAGAAGTCATTAACTTGTATTATTTAATTTCAAACGCAGCATGGTGTGGATTCTGATGCGCCTCTGCCATACTCCCACATTGACATCGCTGGGTCCAGTGGTCCTTTCCCCGGGGTCCCAACAGGAGCCCCCATCCTCGCCATGGCAACCAACTACATTCTGCCTGATGGTCTCTAAATAGATACCCTAGTATAAAAAAAAAAAAACTACAGTCACTGCACTCAATCCCAGCACAAATTTATAACCATCCAACACAAGATGCATTTTTTTTCTTGTCTGACATTCCTGAACACCTCAGATTGGTTTCCTGCAAGGAAGTTTTTCTGCTCTTTTATAAGATCTTGTGACATTCGCCAAGTGTGTCAAATGACCCTGTTCTTTAGTGGCCTGAATCAATATATACTCAGGGGTGAAATAGTATTGAAATACCATCTGTTTATATGTGTGTCTGTGCAACAAACTGGGGACATGATTGTGTGTTTAGTGACGCTGTGTGTGAGTCAGATCAAGCACTCATTGATCAATAAAACAAACTTTAATTTTGAAAGGTCACTGTGTCCTTTTGTACAGTTATTTTTGCACACATGAATTATTACAGGGGGAAGAAGAGGAAATATTGTGGCCTGCGGGGGGGGGGAACAAGGAACTTGTGTTTTTACAGCCTGCTTGTGTTGCAAAACATGCAGATGAGGTAGATGCAGTGGACATCTCACGTTTGCATCATGCCTCTACATGTATCCCAACATATATAACACTCATACGTTATATATACATCTATACATAGTATTCAGCAAGGTGCTTTATTTTGGCTCGTTTTAGCATTTTCTCTCCTGTCGAGTAGTTGGAAAGGCATTAAAAGTTACAAGTTTGTAACTGGGTCTTTCAAAAGTGTCTTAATTTTTTCTTTAAGGGGGGCAATGTGAACAATAGTAGTTTGTCCTTTATTACCCTAACAATATAATACAATTCATATAATTTTAATAATCAGTAAATACCACATCTATTGTTACAAATGAAACAGCAGGTGTTCCTCAGTTGCTCTTTTCTTACATGAATTTAATATATATACATTTGTCTCAAATCCCCCGAAATAAAAAAAATAAAAACACAATTAATGTGAACTTTCTCTGTACTATTACACTTAACTTAAACATGTTTATTTGATCATTTTAGTGTTTTATAATTGTATTTTGTATTTATTTGTTTCTTAATTCACTGTATATTATTATTTTGTGTATGTTGTGTATTGCTGAGTATATTCTGTTATATTTAGGTTTTTCTTACTGTAGTTGGAGAATTGCCCTCTCCAATATGGCCGCCGTCAGCGCCCACTGTGCAGTTGGGACGTGCCGACAAGGATGCGGAAATGACGCAAAGGCGCCGAGTCATTAAAACCCGACATTAGCGCGCGCTTACAGCTCAAACCCTCCGTCTCCGTTGAGAGTGACGTCTGCGTGCTGCTCGGTTGCTAGCTAACAACAAAGACTCAACTTCCAGAGGCAGACTCTCTCCTTCTCCTTCTCGGTTATAACTCAAACTGCAGCCTCCTTTTTAACGGGACTAACGCGAAAAGGCGACACACACACACACACAAACACAAACCAACCTCTTCGTTACTACGCAGACTTACAACCTCCATAGCAACCATGTTTGAGGCTCGCCTGGTGCAGGGGTCCATCCTGAAGAAGGTGCTGGAGGCTCTGAAGGATCTGATCACTGAAGCCTGCTGGGACGTCAGCTCGTCCGGTATCTCCCTGCAGAGCATGGACTCCTCTCACGTCTCCCTGGTCCAGCTCACCCTAAGGCACGACGGCTTCGACTCGTACCGCTGCGACAGAAACCTCGCCATGGGAGTCAACCTCAGCAGGTGGAGTAGAAGAACAAAAACACGACAGCCTTTTATTTATTTGACATTTGTGTTGTTGGGTTGTGTTGGCTCGCAGAGGGATGAAGAGCTGCTGACTAACGCAGCTAGTTTGACAGGTTGAGTTTGACCGCAGCTAAAGTCGATGTGGAAATACTTTATAAATACTTTATAAATACTTTATAAATACTGCTATACTAAAATACTGAAGGCGGTTTCATGCTCATCACCATCCTCTAACATCTTTTGTTAGCATAAAGTTAGTAGCTTGTGTAATATCGGGGCCATCTTGGCGGAATTGCCCGGGCATGTTTTTTTTGTCTCTCTCTCTCTCTCTCTCTCTCTCTCTCTCTCTCTCTCTCTCTCTCTCTCTCTCTCTCTCTCTCTCTCTCTGTGTGTGTTAACTCTTCACTGTCTGCCGGTTGTCTACATGTTTTATTGAAATATAAAAGTCTGTTAAAAGTACAACTTAATGTTTTTTTAAAGTTTAAATTACGGTTGGTGCAGGTTTTTTTTTTTTGACAGCAGCGACATTGTGACGTTACGTAGCGACGTCATTTGAGCGCCAAATTCTCCGCAGGGAGGGTTGGCGGGAATTGTTGTTTAACCCGGGAACTTCCACTTCCGTTTCACTGCCGCCTCTCTTTGTACACCGGTACACTGAGTACTCATTGAGCTGTAATGGGACTTTTAGTTTAATGTTTGAGTATGTATATATATATATATATATATATATAGTATATATATATATATATATATATATATATATATATACATATAAGTTTATATATTATGATAAAACATTAAGTTTAAAATTTGTTGTAAAACGTTTTAGCAAAGAAATCTAGTATTAAAATGTATATAAGACACTAAATTTGGGTCAAAACTATGAATAAATTGATTAGTCCATGGGCAGAAATTAATAATTAATAAGACATTTAGCTATTTGAGTCTCTTTATTAAGGTCTGTGCCTGACTGCTAAAGCTCAATGTCACATACTTTTTCATTTCATTAATTGCTGTTGCCCTGACAACAGTCTAATACCAAAAGATATTAAAGCTCAATTTAATATGAAATATATAAAACAATAAAATGGCACATACTAACATTTACTATTGGAATTGCAGACTTGCATAACTACTAATCCATCATTTAAATGGTTATTCCTTTTCTTTTAAGCTGTTTAATTTCGGTGTATTCTAAATTACTTTTTATGTAAATTTGACATTTACTTTTGTGGTTTGTAACCACAATGTTTTTCTTTTTTCCCATACAGTATGTCAAAAATCCTGAAGTGTGCAGGAAACGAAGACATCATCACCCTCAGAGCAGAAGACAATGCAGACACACTCGCCCTGGTGTTTGAGACACTCAGTAAGTTTTTAAGTTATTTGTGTAAAAGCAGCAGGGAATAGACGTGACAGATGCTGTGTTGTTGTTTTCTAATGTACTGACCTCTCCTCTCCTACGCTCACAGACCAGGAGAAGGTGTCAGACTATGAGATGAAACTGATGGACCTGGATGTGGAGCAGCTGGGAATTCCAGTAAGTAATCTGTGACTTTGTCTTTTGGGTCCAACGTACGGTCTCGTGCACACTGTTCCTGACCTTTACCCGTCTGTCTCTGTCCAGGAGCAGGAGTACAGCTGTGTGGTGAAGATGCCCTCTGGGGAGTTTGCCCGCATCTGCCGCGACCTGTCCCAGATCGGTGACGCCGTCATGATCTCCTGCGCCAAGGACGGAGTCAAGTTCTCCGCCACAGGAGAGCTGGGTACAGGAAACGTCAAGCTGTCCCAGACCAGCAACGTGGACAAAGAGGACGAGGCGGTGAGTGTGAATGTTGACCAAGTTAAAATCAGTAACGGTCGAGCCACATGATCTGTCCTATATTGTGGTACCAACTTTTATTTTGTCCAATAAATAAATTACAGTACAGAAATACCAAATATATTTTTAAATATGATGTTGCTATTACATAGTTTGTCCACCAGGGAGCACTGATATGGTTATAGATTACAAAATATATTGACCAGTTGTTTTAAAACCTCAAACATTGCCTCAAACATTCAGTATTTTGGTTGTAGTTCACAGACTGAATAATTTTAGGTTTTTAACCCGTCAATCACTTTAGCCGTGATTTAAGATGGTTAATTGAAACCCAACAGTTATTCAAGGTTTAGTTAATTCGATTGACAGTAAATTGAAAGCCAAATCTTAAATCCTAATCAGTTTCAGCAACTTAACTCATACATTTGCCCCTTTTTTTTTTTTTTTTTTTTTTTTTTTGTCTTTGAGCTCATAATCTGAATGTTTTACAGGTTTGGACAAACAAACCGACTTTGGCTACTCAAAAATAAGGTTATTGGTGACCTAAAATGTTTGACCTTTGCCCTTCACTGTCTGTCTTTAGGTCACTATTGAGATGAATGAACCCGTCCAGCTGATCTTTGCCCTCAACTATCTGAACTTCTTCACCAAAGCCACGCCGCTGTCCAAGACTGTGACCCTCAGCATGTCCGCTGACATCCCCCTCGGTTAGTGCGTCTGTGCTCATCCTATGTCTTCATTCAGGTTCTTAACATGTTTAGACACTGTGACTCTAACCTGACATTGTTTGTTTCTACAGTGGTGGAGTACAAGATTGCTGATATGGGACATGTCAAATATTACTTGGCACCTAAAATCGACGAAGAGGCTTCTTAAGTTGTTTATAACCGCCCAAAAATGGAGAATAGAGAAAAAGCAGGCGACTGGGACTTGTCCTGAGTGACTGAAGGGCTGAAGTGATCTCATGGTGGTCCCCTAATCACTGTTATCACTGATGTCTTCCTGTCTAATGAAATTCACAGCAGGAGGTGTTGTCAACTTATCAACAGTCAGCATATGAATGGTGCCATCTGTGTGATGTAATGAAGCTTCAGTACTCTGCCTTTGAAGACGAGTTCAGAGCGGCTGGTTGCAGTCCAGACAGCCCCGGTGTAAATTTCAGCACTTGTTCGCTCCACTTTGGTGTCTGTCTCTCTATTTTTGCCCATTTTGGGAAAGCAGATTTCAAGTATCCCATTCCTTCTTGTAGATAACACATTTGTAAATACTTCCTGTGGTTTCTCACTGTCAGACAACCCCAAATGTTTTGTATTCATTGATTCAGTCCAAAATAAATCAAGTTGTTTCCAATAACCTTTTTGTTTCTGATGTCTGTGGACAAAAGCTGCTCATAGTTCCAGATGAAAGACACACTGTGGCTCTTCAAAGAGTTTCCATTTGTAATTATTCTGATTTAATGTGAAGCCTGAAAAGTCCAGTGAACTTTTTGATGTCTTTTATTTTCAGCCTGTTTCTCTCCGACTCTTTGATCACACATAAGACCCTAACCAACCTAATGGTCACCCTTAACGCTCATTCTGAGACACTTCCTCCTACACTAAAGCCTGCTGGGGAAAGGCCTCATTTTAAAGTAATTCTCTTGGCACTTGATCTTTATGGACAGCAACCCAAAACAACTCCAGTATCAGAAGATTTATATTTGTTTACCCTAACATCAGTTGCCCTTTGTTATTCAACCAAATCAAATCAATAGTCTTTAATTCCCAGAGGAAACGTATCCATATACAGGTTGGTTGTCAGCACTAACCTACCACAGCACTATGGCACATGGCAGTATGTGTTGGATTTATTTTAATCTGTTTCTTGTGTTTCTCTCTTTCACAACTATTAAACTAAACAACTAAATAAAAACAAATTAGATGTTTAAAGAGGAAATGTCTCCGGAACCACAAAGAGCTGAAAACTTACCATTCAACAATGTATATCATACATGCTTTTTATAAGCATATTAGGTTGTTTGCTTAATGTTAACTGTTAATCTCTTAAATAAACTATGTTAAATAAATGTAGTGGAGTAAAAAGCACAATATTAAACTCGATATGTAGTTGGTAGTGGTAGTTTAAACTACCTAAGTACCTGAAGATTGTGGAGAGTTGCAGCAGTAAACAGATGTGGCCACTAGGTAGTGCTCTTCTACTATTTATTTTTCCTGCATGGAAGCGAGCAGATTATATTCACCTGTCAGGTCACATTTGTGCAATCATTTATTCTGTGGACGTTTGTCAGTTTTCCCAAAAGGACGAAAAGTTGAACAAATCTAAATGGATCTGGATTCATTTGATTCTCCAAGCAGCAGTCTGTTACTCAGCATCGCACTGATAATCTCTTTATACCTGCAGGACGGCCAGAGCCCAGAACCAAGGACAAATGTGCTTCATTGTGTCTGTTGAGAGTACGACTCACAGTTACCTCACTGAAGTCCTCAGAGCTGCTGGCAGCTTCAGAGCTTCAGGTCTGTTCTCATGCAGGTCACTGAGCTAAAACTGCATCAAGCTGCTGAATATTCAGAGAACTCACTCTGTCTGCCTGTCTGCCTGCCTGCCTGCCTGTCTGCCTGCCTGCAGCTGGCTGATGTTTACTGTGTTTGAGTTGGTAGTGTGGAGTCAGACAGTTTTAATCCTCACAAAGCTTTAATCTGACTGGCGGCCACATCTGACCTGCACTACTGTACAGATCATAATGACCTAGTGTGACAGGAGCGTCTCATTTAAGCTCCAGTGTGTGTGTGTGTGTGTATGTATGTATATATATATATATATATATATATATATATATATATATACAGTGGGTACGGAAAGTATTCAGACCCCTGTGTGTGTATATATGAATGAGGAATTGTTATTTTCAGGTGATTACACACTAATGGAAATATACATATGAATGTTATATTGAATTTCTGCCAGTAGATCTTAAATGTTTCACACTTTTTTCTTTGGTTAGTCTGATTAAGAGATTAGTTATATAGTTATATAGATAAATAGATGATAAGATTGATACCATCCCACTCTCATGTCTGTATGGTTAATATGAAGCTAACGGCTACAGAGACGAGGTTATGGGGAAATATCTAAGCTGGCTCTGTCCAAAGGTGAGAAAATATACATACTAGTACTCTAAAGTTCACTAATTATCATGTTATAGCTCTTTTGTTTAACCTGTTCAATAACTGAAGTGTAAAACGGACGATGTAACGATGTATGTGGGTTTATGGTCAGGACCTGTTGCCAGGCAACCGGCCCAGAGGTCCACAGGTCAGTTTACCAAAAAACAAGATTCAACGCGTTAATCAGCTGTGGGGTAATAAAACTAAGTACATTTACTCTATACTGAGGTATGTGTACTGTACTTGAGCCTTTTTTAATGCCGTCTACTTCTAAATATCCTATTTCCCACCATACTACCTTTATCTGACAACTTTAGTTATTTACTACAAAACAAGTTACAGCTGGATCAATGGGTTGATTGATAAATTAGGTAATAGGTCACTTTTACTACAACTTACTGTGAGGATTTGCTGCTTTACTTTTTAATTATTTTGATCTATTTTTAAAATTTTGTTTACATGAATGCATCAATAATAATAATCTAACTATCTATAATGTATATCTATCTATAATCTATGTGATAGAGTCACAGGGGGCATTTTTCAGCTTTTTACATTTAATACTTCAAGTTCATTGTTCTGATTATACTTACATACTTTTACCTAAATAAAATGTTCAATGTGCGTATTTTTATGTGTGGTATTAGTGTTTTAGTACTAAAGTAAGTTAAGTCAGTTTGTGAGCTTTGTCGAGGTGGTGGTAGGACAGAGCCAGGATACCCTGTTGTACCCTGTTTTCAGTCTTTATGTTAGGCTAAAATAACTTCATACTTAATGCTAACAGCAGCATATAGCAAAATGAGACTGGTATCTTCTCATCTTGTTAACTTCTCGTTAACTTTTACCTTTTCATCCAACCATCCTTCTATTTTTTTCTCTCCTTTATTCCCATAAAAAAAAGGGCATTTCCTCATTTTCCATTAATAACTGAAAAATCTGACTTTGCTCTTAACCTGTTTGAATGAAGAATAAAAGCAGCCTGAGGCAGAGACAGCAGAGCGCAGATGGAGCAGATTATAACCTCACAGTAGATTGCCTGCCAGTGTAATCCAAGACTCCTCTGGAATATCAAAATTGATCTGCTGAAAGGGTTTTTTATGGATTTATCTTTTGATAGATGTATTTCATAATCTCTAATACCTGTGCGAGTTGTCTGAATTCACACCAGCTATCACCAGCGTTCTACTCTGTGCTGAAATGTTCTTGAAAACTTGCTGTACGAGCAGTATTTTATTTTCTAAAACACAATGTACTGCAGCCGTGGGTTTATCTGATGGAGCCACAGATAAAGGAAGAGGAGGAAAAAGTGTGTGTGTGTGTGTGTGAGAGAGTGACTGTCATCTTAGGAAGTGACCGATAAAGCAAAGCGACGGTGCAGACATTTAAGCTGCCTCAATATTTAATTAACCACTGTCATCCAGGTTCAAATTAATTACTTCCTGGAACAGAGCAGAGAGGGTTCAACCTGATTGGGGTTTCCACTTCTGCGTTGGACACAATTTCAGGCTGTAACTCCAGACATGCTTCATCATGACGAATAATGTCTGTAATTAGGAGTTCTAGTTAATGGTCGGAGACAAAATCAGGACAGTCAGACGAAATGTCTCTACGTCAGAGATACATAAGTTTGAAACATAACTTTATTTGTTACTTGAATCGTTTTATAATTATTGTTTATATTTCACATAACTATCTATAATCCAAAAGGAGGTTATTTCCATGCAATGAACTGCTTATTATCTTAGACTAGATATAAAAGAAACATAAGACAATACATAAACACACACATTTAAATACATATTTCTAATGTCAGTGGTGGAAAGTAACTAAGTACATTTAATGAAGCACTGTACTTAAATTAATTACTACTACTGGTTTTAACTGGTTCTGAAACCGTCTCCATTTAATACTGAATTAAACTACAGAAAGAAACAAGACCATCAGTGAGAAGATTGGCTATTTCTATATAGTTATTCTTAATTCCTGGTCGGATTCATTCGAATGACCCTTGAAAGGCCAAATCAACACAAGAGTAAAGTCTTGTAACTTTATTTTACACTTCATATTTATACTCCATGTTTCAGAAAGAAATATTGTACTTTATACTTTAGTACATTTATCTGACAGACAGTTCCTAGTTGACATTTACCCCATTTGTTCATGTAAACATTTTATGGTTTCATCCTCTCACGTGTAACTTAAATTACAGGAAACTGAGTAATTTTTAGGTTTAGATTGTTGGTTGGACAAAACATTTGAAGATGTCACTTTAGGCTTTGTTTTACAAATTAAACTACTGATGGATCAAGAAATCTAATCAAGAAAATTAACAGCACATTAATCCTTTATCATTAGTTACACCCTGATATAAAACGTGTTCCACCTCCATAATTAATGAGTAATAATAATCAATAATGATACCTACAGAGACTATTTCTCTGTATTACTTTTGGTACTTAAAGTACATTTTATGATAAAATAAATACTTTTATTTAAGTAAAAGTTTGAATGTAGGACTTTTACTTGTTATGGAGTATGATGTTGGTACTTTAAGTAAGTGATGTGAATACTTCTTTCACCACTGCCTCATGAGAGGTTAAAAACTGAACTGTTGAAGTTTATCAGATATTACATAGCTTCAAAGCAACGTGAGACAAATAAAACGTCAAATTATTTGTACCTAAACAAAGGGGGAAGGTCACAAAAGTGACAAGGATGTAAAGTGAAGTTAAAACTAACTCTTTAAGTTTCTTACATGTCACCCTGAAGTATTACATTTAGCTAATTTTCAGCATTTCTGTCATATTGAAATATTACAATAATGAGATAATGATATGGATAATGACACTTAATGGGAAAAGGACTTCAACTCTGACAAACACTACTTCAAAGTTGAGTCGTGTTAAAGGACACCGGCTCACACAATGCCAATCCCTCCACAAGTTACTTTAAATCATCAGTTCCATCAAACATGCACATTATCTTATTATTGTGGGTTCCTGTATGAAAATAATAGATTTGCAGGCTTTCAGCAGTGTTTCAGACTCTCTGATAAACTAACAATGGACGGCCTGACAGGAGATAAAACTTTAATTTGACATTTTATTTGTATTTCATTCCTTTATATTTTAATGCATTCTTAGTGTACTTAGTTACTTGGATGTAGTCTGTATTCAAGTGAACCTGATCTCTATAGTGTTATCATGAGGCTGCATTCCTCCGTCTCTCTCTCTCTCTCTCTCTCTCTCTCTCTCTCTCTCTCTCCTCTGTCTCTGTCTGGCCTTTAAATTGCTTTCTGGAGGCAGGGGATTTTGGCCGGGGAGATAAGGGGAATGGGATGAAACGCTCTCGCTGGCTGTCTTTCTCTGCCAGGCAGGGGGAGTCTACTGAGCGCCGTACATTTACTGAAACTGAGGAGAGAGCAAGTTGTACTCGCTCATCCCTCAGGTCAGTGAGGCTGAGGAGACGCCGGCGACATGTTGCAATCCCATTTCTAACAGCCTGATCGGCATCAAAACAAACACATAAGATGTCAAAGCATATAGTGGATTCTCACTAAGACTATATTTCTGGATGAATAATACAGATGCTGCTGAATAGCTGAAAGCCTCTTTGTATCTCCACTGAAAACAGATTTATGTACCTGTTCTTGGGGTTTTCTCCCCTCTTGTCAGTCAGTCAGGTCCTGGAGGGTCGATCCCAACAACTCTCAGACCTGACACTCTCTTACGTAAGCCCTCAGAGCTCGGTTGTCTCTCCACAAGAGCAGGTTGCATAGATTATTGATGCCAGCACAGAGCGAGCAAAGCTGCACATGGCAAGGACACACTATCACACATGCTGCGTGATCCACCCCGTCGAATATTTCACATATTATTCTTGTTATTGCAAAGATTTGGTGGGGATTCCCTCTTTGTATGCACACAACCACAGCTTTCCCCTCCAACAAAACATTCATACAACCCTCCTCTTCCTCCTCCCTGAGCTTTGATTTCACACAGCGAGCCTCACAGTTGACACACATGTATTTCTGACTATGCTGCGCGTGTTGAAGTCATCCCCGCATGGATTAGCATATTAATGGGATGTCCTCTTTGTCCCTGTTTTCTGTCACTCAGATTTCACAGCATTGAGGGAGATGACGAGGCGATGCAGTTGGGTAGGAAGAGGGAAGGGAAGTGCAGAGATGTAACTTGGGAGTCACACCTGGTTGTGATTGGCACAGGTGGGACAAATAATCAATATGGTTGTCAATCTTTATTAGTTCTCAGTGACAATTTAAAGCCTGTACTGTTTGGTTTTTGAGCTAATAACACCAAACTAAATTCCTAATTAGCAACTATTTTGATAAATAATCAATCGTTTAAAGTAATATTTCAACATTCATTCATTCCAGTTTCTCAGTTGTGAAGATTTCTTTGTCTTATTCAGTAGTAAGCAAAGTATTTTTAGGTTTGGAGCTGCTGGTTGGGCAGTTGGATGACCGCGGCTGTTAATGGATTGAAGGTACAGTGTGTAACATTTAAGAAGATCTATTGGCAAAAATGTTATATAATATCCATAACTATGTTAGGAATTGTTTTTGTTACCTTTAGGTGTTTAATGGAGGTCGCCATCAGTGGAGTTTTCCATGTTGAACCACAATGTTTCTACTGTAGCCCCGAATGGGACAAATAAACACTGGTAGATAGAGACTTCCTTATTTTCCACGAGTTTTGCAGCCATTGTAGTTTCTCCTCCACCCTTCAGAGCCCATTCTTATTCTCAGGTCATCAAATACAGACGCGAGCAGTGTTCAGTTAGTTATATTCTGAAACTTCACTGCTAGATGCCTCTAAATCCTTCACACTGGTCATTTAATTAATGGATAATTAAAATAATTGTTATAACAGTGTGAAGAACTGTAATATAATAATATATCTCCCATCCAGTAATAAGAAAGAAACTAACTCATTCATTCACACAGTTTCGTTGAACACCTTTCTCCTGTTTTTCCTGCACTTCTCCTCCCGTCACAATCAGATCTTTGTCCCTCTCCATCCAGGGAAGCCTCAGTTCGCTCCTTAGCAACTGTTTCCACGGCTACAAAGTTGCTCCCTGTGTCACTCCCACCCTGCCTCCACCATAAGTCGCCAGTGTCCGTCTGCTCCTTTGTGTCCACTTCCTAAAGCCTGGTAACGAAGTGAGGGTGTTAAACACTGCCTGTCTTCATTTGAAACATCAAGATACCAAAGTGTCTTCAGTATTGTCTCATACTCAGGACAGGATACAATGTGTGGAAAGACTGTTGATGCGTTTTGAGCCTTTATTGGTCCGAGGAGGGCCATAGAAGGTGTATTGATGAATGTGACAAGCTCTTACCAATTAGACTACACTTTTCCTTTTCCACTGTTGTGCTGTCCTCGTTGCCTGAGTGTCCCAGTGCTCTGAGATAATACACATCAGCACTAATGTCACTTAGACAAATTGCAGCAGTAAACTGTTCACGTGCCTGACTTTCATTCACACACACACACACACACACACACACACACACACACTCAGGGAGAGATCAGATGAATATTTGGCTTTAAAACAAGTCCACAGAGATAAGAAAATAATATACAGTAAAGGCTGCTGGGTACATTCAGACATGAATGCAAGCATTGGAGCTACAGAAAGATCTATTTATATCGCACCTAAAAATAGACATTCTTCTCCATAGAGACATGAAATCCTTCTGAGCGGTGAATTACTCTCGAGCTGCTGCTGTTGTGTGTTTGTGTGTGTGTGTGTGTGTGTGTGTGTGTGTGTGTGTGTGTGTGTGTGTTATTCTTCAGTTTCTTCCAAAGGTGAAAGCAAATTACCGACTGTATCATCCCAGCTGTGAGGCTCTTTCTTGGGGAATCTCCGCTCTCCCTCTCAGCCTGCAGCAGACAGGATTTTACAGTGCTTTGATGATCAAACCCCATCTCCCTCCACCACCTCTTCCTTCTGTCATGGTTACGGGCTTTAAGCCGTCAGGCACGGCGTAGATTAATGCACATTAGTTTACAGTAGCAAAGGAGGAAGTGTGTGAAGCCGTGGCTAATCTGCTCTGGGAGGGAATTGTCTAGTTGATGGATGTCTAATTTTACCTCATCTAAACAAAAATGGTCAAATATGCAAAAGCAAAATGACCCAAAATATTAATTAGTTTAGTTATTATTAGTGATTTAGATGGGTTTTTTATTTTTTATTTTTTCGCAGTAGTTTCAGTGTTCACTTTAGGCCTTAAAGTCTTAAAACCTTCCACTTCTTCATATTGCTCCACTAAACCCACTGGTTTGAATCCATAAGGAGTCTGTTGGCCTGTAAAACCTCATAGGGCCCACTCTCGACGCACTGAGCCTCGCCAAAACCCTGGTCTCCCTCGCTGCGACTCAGCACTTAGAGGCAGCTGCATCACCGTCTGGCACACACACACACACACACACACACACGCCACTGTCCCTCTTAAAAGTTATTCCCCGCTGTTTGTCATCATGGCTCTTTGTCACTCGTAGAACCGAGCGCCATGGCATCGAACATAATGAGCTCTGTGTGGAGCTGGGACGTGTTCACACGTTGTTTTGTACTATATATGCTGTTGTAGGCAAAATGGTTAATGGAAATTAATTGCAAGTTGCAGAACTTTGTGCAGGATTTTCTGCCACTGCATCAGGCTGTCACCATCTGAACAGACTTGTATTTGTAGTACAGCCAATAGCAGCGCCTCCTCTCTAAGATGACCTCTGATTGGACAAAGTCTCCCGTCACTGGCAAGATTTTCTGAAGCCTTAAAACAGAGCCGTGAGGATGTTCAGAAGTCTAGTTTTCTCACAGACCACTTGAATTTCAATATGCTAGAAGGTTATTATCGATTTTTTCCCAGTGATGCCAAATAAATACTGCCTACCACAGCTTTAAAGGTCCAGTGTGTAACATTTAGGAGGGTCTATTGGCAGAAATGGAATCAATATTCATTAATTAATATTCACAAGTACGTTTTAGTTAGTGTTAAATCACCTGAATATAGGAATCGTTGTGTTTTCGTTACCTTAGAATGAGACAAACCAAACACTGGCTCTAGATAGGGACTTTTCTTCATGACATTCACAGCCAGTAGTTTCTCCTACAAAGTTCACAGCCCGCTCTCATTACCAGGCAAGCGTCATTCTACAAATGCAAAATCACTGCTAGATGACACTAATTCTTCAAACTGGACCACTAAGCTTGAGTCATTACACTGTGGTATAATGTATAACCCTGCAGCAACATAATGCTGATTTCAGAGGCATTCATTTTCCTGGCTTTAAACACATTTATTACTTTCATTTGGCCTTTGAAAAAATGTCACTGACTGTCAGAAAACTATATGATATGACCCAGGTACCAGCTGGAAACTCATTGAGTTTTTAAAGAAAACCAGCTGATACAAACAGACTAAATACTTTATACTACTCTTCCTGCAGATACTCAGACAAATCTGCTGAGCTTGTGATGTTTTATTTGCTCTGGCATTTGCAAATTATTGTGGTAATGCCAGGCTAGCAGATACTGTACCCAGATAGATAATGTGGATAGATAATAATAGAGTACTTTATTAATCCCAGTAGGAAACTGCCAGCAGGTCACATAAATCACAGACAAATGAGACACTCAAGGAGGTAAATAAGAGACATAATACAACAAGAACCCATATGTGCTGTGTTATTTTGTTTCTCACGTTCTTCTTTGAGTGTCACATTGTTTACCTTGTATTTAACGCAGACAAATGACAAACTAAAGGAGAAACCGGAATTAATGTGTTGAGAAACATACAAATGCAGATGCTTCCATACACGTGTACCGCCTGATACAATTGAGCTGTTGACATCCTATCAGGCTCTGTGACATTTACAAAAATGTTTATTTTGGATCAACCTGGCAATATTTAAATGAATCTGAGAGGGTTTTAAAGGGTAAACACAGGCTCACTGAATGATTTGAGGGGTATTTATATGCTGTTGCCTCCAACAGAAGTCCTACAGGACAATTTTGGCCGATGTGTTATAACAGCACTCAATGTAGATCATAGATACACTTTAATCTCATTTGTGGATACAGTTCAGTTCACTTTAATCTGACCAGCAATTCAGACGGTGTAACGGCATGGTTTAATCCATCAGTACACGGACAACTCACATAAATACACGTAGCACAAATCACTCAGAGGCAATAGATCAGGACTCTGGAGTTCCCAAAGTTAAATCTGAAGGCGTCATGAGATGATTTATTGGATAGGAAAGAATGAAAAACATAATATTATGCTACATAAAAGGATTTCATACTTTTCTATAATCATTGCTACTTTCTTCTTATAGTCCTTCTGTAAAGAGGGTAATGAATGCTGTATTAAATTTAAGAGGGATTCTGAGTTGACATTGCTTCATTTTAAAAGCTAAAAAGTAGTAGAAGTTGATCCTTTTGTCACTCCTATATTTAAATATGTATTTAGGAGAAAACATAATAGATTAATTTAATATATTCACGCCTCGTACATGCTCTCACACACACACAACATATATTTTGTCATTGTGTCACTTCTGTAAGAACACAGCGTTACCTCCACATCTGTACCTCCTCTCACAGTGTGTATTCCTCTTCCTCCTCTTCAGCAGAGAGTATGGATGTTCTTAGGGGGCCGATTCAAACAGTCTGACTCAACCATCTTATGTCCCACTGGGACCAGAGAGCCGCTGACGATCTTCAACCAGAGCTGTTTCCATCATGTTTATTCTGTGTGAGTTCAGATGACCTTTGAACTGATTGTTTGTCCTACTGAGCCATTCTCTGAGATAACTGTTGTCCTTCCTCACTGTGATGGCCGCCCTAGCAGCCACACATTGAGGCACAAAGCGCATGGTGGTTACTCTTTCTTTGTTTGATTATATTTAGGTTTAGAACATTAGACACGATTGACAATTAATAACTGGACACAGATTTTGGATTCATAATACATAGTTTTATTATCCGGTTTTGACAGTAGTTATCTTTTTGGGTGCACACAATTAGTTAACTTTTGTTGTCAATTTTCTGTAGTATTAGATTCATTCAGGTTATTTTTCATTGCATTAATTCATTTTTCTTTGAGTTACCAGTTCCTGGGTGCTGCTGCTGACGATGTTGCATGGCTGACAAAGGGAGTGCCGGCAGATTCAGAGACACTTAAAAGGGGTTGGGCCGATAATTGGGCTACACCATGTTGGCTGGAATCATGGGGAGAGGAAGTGATTTCTCTTTGTTTGAGTTTAGTTATTTCTGATTATTATGCTTTTTGATGTTTAGTATTTCAGTATTTTCCTTAGTTAATAATTGGCTGCATTATCTGGATATTATTGGAGGGTATTATGGTTTGTTTAAATGTTATGTTTTAGTCTATTCCCCCTGTGTGTCAGAGTGGCCTGATCAGCCACTATTTAAGTTCCCCCAATGTCTCAGTTTAGTTGGGTTGGTTTGGTGTGTTCGTTCAGTTAATGTAGCCTGAGTTAAGTTCTGTTTAGTTGACCTCTTTTATGGGCCCAGAACATTTTGTATATTTCGTAAATTGATTATTTTCACACTTTTTTTGTGAATAAAAGGACTTTTTGTGAAAATTTACCTTTGACTCCTCATGCCTGCCAGCTCGGTCCCTTACACTCACTGTGAGGAAGACAGATGGACTGCAGAATACGTGTGTGCGTGGGTGTAGGTGTGTGTAGGTGTGTGTGTAGGTGAAGGTGTTTGTTTATGTGTGTCCCTCCCATGTAAATGTTCACTATCTCCATCAATCACACATTAATATGCTGTCCTCTTTCATTGGGCTCTAAATGATGCTCAACCAATGAGAAAAGATGCAATTATTCGTGTGGTGTCAGCAGTGAATGTATAATATGTGTGTACGTGTGTGCGTGTGTGTGTGTGTGTGTACGTGTGTGTGGGGATAAAGTGGAAAACAAGATGAGAGAGGAGAGGCGGAGATGGAGATAACGTGCTAGACAAGGTTGAGGATGCTGACAGATTTGAGATAATAAGAAACCCATTTTCTTAAAAGTCACTTTAGAGATAAGAACTTCAAAAACAAGAGTTATAATCTTTTTTATGACTTTTTGACCTTTTCTAAGATACCTTACTGTTGTTGTATTATCCTCAAAATATTTACAATTAGCATGTGTCATAATGTGCAGGTGTTTCTGTTTCTGAGATAACATGTTACTTGTTTCTTATTATGAGATGTTTATTCAAGTATTATAGTCTGATCCTATCATACAACCTGTAACCAGCACTATTATTAAACAATTATTAATTTATCCAAACATATCTTGTTACCATGATGTTCACGTACATATATCAATCAAGCTGTAGGCAGTGAGGAAGATGTATTTAGATAATTTACTGAAGTAAAGGATCAATACCAGACTGTAGTAATAATGCATTAACTTGTAGGTTTATATACTGTTGGATAGTTTTTTATTAATTGATCATGTGTTTTGCATTGATAACGTAATTTATAAAGTTACTATAGCTATCTAATGTAATGAAGTAAAAAGTAAATTTTTTACTCTGAAATGCAGCAAAGTGAAAATATATAGTAGCATAAAGTAAGTACAGGTATCTATGTGAGTGGAGCACTTGGGTAAATGTATGCAGGTTGAATAAACTCCTCATTTTCCTGGATGAAATCAGCAGTTGAGTTTATTCAAATTACGACAAACTAACAAATGCACAGTGAATCTGGGGCCATATGTGTAGTCTGATCTGTGCACTTTGCCCCTAAAGCTTGTGAAACTGATGGATTTGTTTTGAATTAATGAATTATCCCTCTAATAGTCTGCTGCCTCCCTCCTCACTGGTGTTGTTGTTGTATCTATGCATGTATGAGTTTATGCTTGAATTAGTTTAACAGTGTTTGGTATTCCTTTTTTTTTCTCCTTAAACAATAAATACAATCTAATTTATTCACCCTTATGCAAAATGCAGAATTCCTAATAAGTGCCGTACAACTGAACTGATGTGAGGATGTGATGTTTTAGTGAAAGATACAGTGTGTCAGCAAATTTCCCACTCTTCTGTTCACAAGTACATCCAGAATAATTTAATAATAACAGTAGGTGTGATTCTCTCTCTCTCTCTCCTAGTGGACATACTGGAGACTAACTTTGAAATTAAACCCGATGTGAATGTGTTTTGTTCTCAGTATGACCTCTGCATGCCGTCAGGCTCCTGTGGAAACGTAGAAATGTGCCTTCAGCTTTGGTGGCTAATAGGAAGTAGTTTTATTAGACAGATGGCCTTTCTTCATTCATCCTGCAGGCTATTTACATTTCTTGGCTGTTCATTATGCAATCAGCGTTATGTGTGAGGATGCTTGACCCGGCTTGATTGCTATTTAGCATCTTGCTACAGTCTCTCTCCGTCTCTCTCGCTCTGCTTCAGGCAGCTTCACAGAAAACCAAGGTCACCTAAATTGATTCAGTTCCTCACCGAGCACACGGATTCTCCAGCAAGGCTGTAATTGCATTTCTGTTCCAATCACTCTAATGACAATCACGTACTGTAATCTAATGCAACACAGACACACACTCACAGGGCCTCCCTCTCGCTCCCTACTTGACATGTTGAAATTGACCGCAGTGATCGCGAAGGAGATGAAAGATAAATGAAAAAGGTCGAAATAGCAAATAATTTGTTCCTTTTTTTAATATGCCACCTACAAACTCTGTTGTAAAGCTCAACAACATAAATTACATTATGTAATCCAAAAATACCCCCACAAATGACAGTGTCAGAAATTATATATTGTTGAATTTACACCTGTCTAATAGTATTAATACAAACTGAACATTAAAAGCTTTACAGACGCAGTATTTATTACAGGGCTGTTCATATGAATTAAATTTAAGATTTAATACGATACAACTATGGCACCACTTTCTAATAAGGCACTTTTTCTCCTGCATCCTAAGGTCAACATTAAGGTCACCTGGTACATGTAAGTTATGGATAAAGACAATAATGCCTGCAGTTGTAAATTGTGAAGTTGTTGATGGATGGATTTTTGCCCCTCCCCCTGTTTAGCATTTGCAAGCAGTATAAACAATTTCTAAATTGTGTTTATTGTTAAATTCTGTCACGACTCAGGAAACAGGACAGAAAATGCAGACAAGACACACAAGCTTACAGAAAAAGTAAAGGCGGCTGAGTCCAGGGAAAACAATCAAAGTCCAATTCAAAATAGTCTCAACAAGAGCAGACAAAAACATCCAGAAGGTATCAAAAATTCACTTTGAGCACGCAGCAAGACAGAGACACTGAAAAAACAAAGGACTGGGGAACAGACGCAGATGACCTGATAACTGAAAACACACAGACTAAATAGACAAAGAACTAATCAACCAATGAAACACAGGTGAGGGGGAAGATAACTAGAAACAGGTGAAAATAATCAGGGCGGGGCAGACAATCAAAACTGGAGGGAAAACAGCCAAAACATTAAGTAAACTTAAACTAGACACAATAATACAAAATAAAACAGGAAATAACTATAGTTAACCCAAAACCATCACAGATTCTCAGTAATTTTACATACATTGAATATAAATTTGTCCCCTGCATTTGACCTTTCCTCAAGGACACTTCGACACAAGGACAGGAGGTGTGGGTAACCTGCTCTACCTGCTGAGACATGGCTGCCTGCATTGGTTGTTGTATATTATCAATAATTCATATTGTTCATATGCGGTTGCCCTTTAAATTCTCATTAAAAACATCCTTCATTATAATGAGTTATACATAATTTCTCAGGTGTTTATAAGCTGTATATGAATGTTAAATAGGAGGAGTTAAAGGTGCAGCGTAGTGGCATCTAGTGGTGTAGTTGCAGATTACAACCCCCTCACCTCACCCTCACATTCCAAGCATGTAGGAAAAAACTACAGGGGCTGAGAAACCCGTGAAAAGCGGCCAACTCAGTGTTTGGTTTGTCCAATAGGCTACTGTAGATGGTGGATCAACATGAAATATATTTTTTTTTCAGTCTAAGGTAACAAAAACCCAACAATTCTTATTTTATAATGAAAACATACCTATAAATGTTATATTAAATTTCTGCCAATAGATCCTCAAAAATGTTTAAAACTGGACCTTTAAACTAAAGTGTTGCTGCAGTGGTTAAACAGTCTATTGGATGGATCTTAAAAAGTCACTGATTAGTGTCACTGATGGAGGATAAACATCAGCCAAAGGGATGTTCTTATAACTGATCTATAAAACATTAGTGGATTAAATAGCAATAATAAATCACCAATTTTAAAGAAGAAAATTTACCATTACAGCAGCACAAGAGAGGAGAGTAAGTATAAATGTACAGTGTGGTCCTAAATGTACTTTATGTGCAGCATCTTGTTTCCTGATGTTAATCCAGGTGTTCACTGACTCCCTGCAGGTGATGTTTCAGGGTAAAATACTGGGAGAATTAAGCCTGTTGACTTTGTCTCTTTACATCATTACGCTGTAAAAGATGAAGGTCCACCACTTGTTTCCTCTCTGGCTGCACCCCTCACTCCACCCCCCACCCACCTACTCTTTATATATCTGTGTGTGTGTGTGTGTGTGTGTGTGTGTGTGTGTGTGTGTGTGTGTGTGTGTGTGTGTGTGCGCATTCCTTCGCATCCAGCGGAGCGGCAGTCGGAGGTTGAGAGTCCGCACAGAGAGGACACACTCGGGCAGGAATCAGCCATCAGTGTCGCTGTTATAACACAGAGAAACATGCAGGTAAGACACAAATACGATCCTCTTCTATTACCCGACGTACGACGAGACGACAGGTTGAAATGATTCTTATATTTATTGCAGGTGGTAAAAAGCAACAAGAAAAAACGCGTCTTAAGTTAAATCAACAAGCCTGCGTCTGCTCGCAGGGATACTTGTTAGCTGAATTTATATTTCTATCTTATTATTATATCCTCCACGATTCTCAGCGGATCATTTGCTCCCACTTTTTGCCGAAAGCTGAGTTTGGGGAGTGAAGTTATGTAATTGCAGCCCCGCTGGAGGCTGAGGAGAGGGGGAGACGCTTCTCTCTGCAGACGGCTTCCAGCAAGTGTCACTTGGCATAACGTCTCCCACCGAGACTTTTCCTCCCTCTCACTCTCTTTTTTAGTGTTGGTTTATCTGTCAGTGGAGAGACCTCCTCGTGTGGCTCCAAGTGATCCACGCGTGACTACAAATCTGTATCAGGCTTAAAATCCGCACAGTCTGCCTCAAATCCCCAATTCTGGGAAGAGGAGGGAGATTGTGTTTGTAATTCTGCCCCTGCTTGTTTGCCTCCCTGGCTCAAGATACAATTTAGCAGATCAGACCTCAGCAGCAAGCAGCCTCTGAGTCTAAATCCGAGGTAATAGACTGTAAAGTGAAAGCCCAGCCTCCCCGAAGTGACTTCCAACACCTCGCAGGGCAATGCTCATTAATGCTGCCAGGATGATGTGTTTCTGGTTGAGGCTCCCTCCTCTCTATGAATGTTTCTCCAGAAAACAAGGAGAACCTGTTACTGCAGAGTAAATTAAATCCTGTTAGAAAAGGATGGCAGCTTCTCTCCACATGGTTGCACACCGTTCACTTGGAGAAAGGAAGCTGCAGCCTGTGTTTGATCTCAGAGTTTGTTTGTTTGTGCACATATGCAAACATTAGATCACTGACAGAAGAGAAATGGTCTCTTCCTACATGCACACACACACACACACACACACACACACACACACACACACCTCTGGATGCACATCTCTCATCTGCATGAGACTCTGGCTGGATGTTGGGAGTAAAAGCAGTGTGGATGAGGCGAAGATTGAATGATGAGGCTCATCATCAATCACTCAGTGAGTGAATCTGTCAGTCAGTAAATCGGTCGATCAATCACACAAACATAATCAGATGGAGAGCTGAGGTCCTGGAGGCTTTAGTCTGTGCAAGTCTAGCTTTTTTTTTCATGCACGTGCACTTATTTTTTCACGTCCTTATTTCATTTTGTTACAGCGCTGGTTGGTAGTGGCTTCAGAGTATTCATTTAAATTAGGGTTGCAACAAATTGTTTTCATGACAGGTTGTTTTCTCCATTAATCAGTTAATTGTTCAGCGCACAAATTATCAGCAAATTGTGAAAAATGTCAATCAGAAGTGCTCAGAGCTGGTGGTGACATTTTAAAATGTCTTTATTTGTCCAACCAAGTCAGAAGTAGTTTGCCTGTAGAATAATTTAAAAAAAAAGGAAATAGTCACATTTATTAAGATGGAAGTGATTAACTTTTGCACCTTTTGGTTAAAAAAAATGATTAAACTAAATTAATTGATTATCAAAACTGTCGAATCGTTTGACCTATAAAATGTCATAAAATGGCTAAACACAATTTCCTGAAATCCAAGGTTATGTCTTCAAACTGCTTGTTTAGTCCAATAAACAGTTTGAAATGCAAAAATATTCAATTTAATATCACAGATGTTCACATTAGAGAAGCTAGAACTAAGGAATGTTTGGCATGTCTGCTTGAAAAATGACTTAAACTATTTATAAATCTTCAAAATAGTGGCTGATCAATTGCCTATTGATCGTTTCAGCTTTAAAACAGCTAATCGAATGTTTATCATAAATCAAACCTGCCAAATGCCAACTGCAGCAGCACCTCTCCTTCAACATTTTGATTTTTCTCTTTTCTCCTCTCTCTCTCGGGGTATTGACATGCAGGTGTTTGAATTAAATCACGCTGTGAGGCACCCGGGTGCTTGATATTTGAGTGTGTGACTCACTTCAGTGTGTTTTTTACAGAAGAATGACTTTATGATCAATAGAGTTTGTAGTTATTTGCTTATTCTGA
Organism: Dicentrarchus labrax; assembly: GCF_905237075.1. Lineage (NCBI taxonomy): Eukaryota > Metazoa > Chordata > Actinopteri > Moronidae > Dicentrarchus > Dicentrarchus labrax. The sequence goes on from NW_026136714.1 coordinate 14,487,118, forward strand.
GTCATTTTCAGTGAGATCAGAGTGGCTGTCACAGAGAGTCCTCACATATTCTCATATAAAACATTATTATTTATTAGATTTCCATCCATCTGAAAGAGGCTCAGTCTCTTCTGAGAACTACTTTGTGTTGAATTCTTGAATTTACTGGATTTAGTGATCCCATGTCTGCCATCCACTTTCATCTTCTTCTACTAACAATGTGTAACAATGAGCTGGATATATCTTATTCCTCTGTGCCATAGAGCTCTATTGTCGTCCAAAAACTATTAAAAACACATAATTGAGGCAAACTGTTGCACTGGGTGAAATGTTCCTTCACTGTAATGAACTTCGGCGCTGTAGTTTATTTTGAATCAATCCCACATTTACACCATCCTGCTGAAAATAGCCCCCTATAAATGCACTATTTACTCCTGTTCACTCCTGAGTAATGTCTACTTCAAACTTCAGCGCACTGCATTTTTAGGAAATGTGTTTTTTTTTATACCAAAGCACTGTATGTATTTGGAAACCTGTTTTAAAGATTTACGCCTTCAGTAAGAACAAATGGACTCGAGGCTGAGAGCCACAAAAAGGTTGGAAAGTGTTGAGAAACAGACTAAAGTTTAATTTATAGTTGCACATTGAGGATTTTATGGCATCTGCCGAGGTTCCAAGAAAGCCGTCTCATCAGGACGCCTCCTGTTTGCCTTCGTTTGGAGGTTTTCCGGGTTTTCCGGGTTTTCCGGGTTTTCCAATTCAGAAACGAGACAAGGCAAAATACTGTAAAATATAAGTGACTCGAGTTGTATCGTGACTCGAAAGGAAGCAGGTTTGTTCACGTACAACAGATCTGTTCATGGTTTCTGTGGTGATATCTGATGCTGAGCTATAAATGGATACCTACGCTGTATTCTCGTGAACTCCTTTGCGTCACACTTAAATCCGGATGAACACATTGATGGTTTTGGTCTTATGATGGGATTTATTGACAATAATGAGCACAGAATATCTTTATCTTCTGTAGCCTTTAACCTTTAACCTTTAACCTAGTCTTACATTCCCGGAGTGTGAGGGTCTTAAAGCGTCGTGTCTGGTTTGCTGTATATGCCTGTAGGTGACACAAGGCTCCTACAGTCAAGTAAAGATACACCTAACTCAGAGGATTCATTTGTCTGTGACTAGAACAACGCATTTTTCTGATCTGACACCACAATCTGCAGGATGTCTTGATGTTGAACGTCCATTTTAGGATGTGTCAACGCTCTGGTCAAGGTTTGGTTAGGTTTAAGCACAACAATGACTCGGTTAGGCTCCGGGAAACATCATCAGTTTGGTTAGAAAGGACTACTTTGTTAAGGTAAGGAAAACTTTGTTGTCATGGTTACGGTGAGGGATCAATCGTAGTTATTGTTTAAAGAAACTGACGTCGATTGTGGGAAACAAACAGTTGTCGCAAGTATTAAATGTTTGGATGTTTTAAACCCCCTCAGTGACAGTCTTTCTTTGCTCCTGTCATAAATCACTGCGGCCTCTAGGGGACTTTGAACACACATCCTTAAAAATAAATAAATAAATATCTCTATTTGAGGCATTGACTCAAACAACTGACACTGTCCTTTGTCTTAAATGATCAATTTAGTCAGCAAATATGGATTATTATCAGTTCAGTTCTGCCATAGATAGAAAGAGATTCTGTCTGCTGTTATTTATTTATCAATTATTGAACATACCTTTTAATTTAAATGTTGTTTTTTGGGAGGGTTAAATCAGTCCACATTGCACTTATTCTTCTTATTTTGACTCATCTCTGGGACGATAAAGACACTTCAAAGGACCAGTGTGTAGGATTTAGTAGCTTCTAGCAGTGAAGTAGCAGATTGCAACTAACTGAACACTGCTCGCGTCTGTATTTGATGACCTGGGAATGAGAACGGGTTGTGAAGTGTGTAGGAGAAACTATAGTGGCTCTATCTACAGCCAGAGTTTGGTTTGTCTGTTCTGGGCTACTGTAGAAACATGTTTGTTTACTTGAATCCATGGCATGGACTATTCTTATATTCAGGTGATTATACACTAATGAAAACATACCTATGAATATTATATTCAACTTCGGACAATAGATCCTCCTAAATGTTGCACACTGGACCTTTTTACTGGCGTCACACTGTGACTTTAAAGCTCACGTAACAAGTGTATTTGATGGTGGACTTTTCCTTTAAGAGCCTCAGTCTGATGTTGCAGTTTTCCACAAAGCAGCACGTCAATCAAAGCAGTCGCACACAGCACAACCTGCACAGATCAGTGACACTACATCAGACAGGCTGACGGCACACACACACACACACACACACACACACACACACACACACACACATACATACATACATACAGTGTGCTATTGTGAGGCACCTGATATAGTGTCTGAGGGACCCACCTGTTCAATAGGTGGTGTGATTGGTAGATTTAAATAATTTAACAGGTCTGGTAATTGTACCCTTGTAAAGTGGGAACAGGGATGGGTGCCACACACTTCTGATCCAACTACAACATCAAGCACAGAGGTGAGCTTTTCTTCACAGTACTGCAGAGAAACAGCACACTGGAAGAGCTTTTACCTTCTCACTAAAATGGTTCATTTTATCTTACTGTAGTTTAATTCTCTCAAGATCTGGGGTTTGAAAGGGGCACATTTATCATTGTGAATGATCTTTGATGTGGTAAATTGGTCCAAAATGGAGAATTTATTTTTCTTCAGCATTTATATATGTTAGTGTGCATAAAAACACACACACACACACACACACACACACACACACACACACACACACACACACACACACACACACACATATTATTATTGATCTACAGGGTAAAAATGCAGTGAGGTGAAAAGATGATGCTGTAAAATATCAATTACTCAATTAATGTTGTCATGTTCATACACAGTATCTGTATTATCTGTCAATGTACTTATTGACCTGTACGAAGAGAAATGACAAGATCTTGTGTTTGGCGTGGACTGATGTGTGTGTGTGTGTGTGTGTGTGTGTGTGTGTGTGTGTGTGTGTGTGTGTGTGTGTGTGTGTGTGTTAGAGAGAGAGAGAGAGAGGAGAAGAAGCTGATAATTGAAACATGGCTCCTCTATTGCTCATAGCCTCCCCAGAGTATTAATTCTTTCTCCACATGAAGGCTCACACATCAATATAATACTCGCGCCCTCTCAGTCACACACACACACACACACACACGCACACACACGCACACACACACACACACACACACACACACACACACACACACACGAACAGCATGCAGTCCATATGGATGTGCCATCCTCCCACAGACACACTGATTCACACTGACAGCCATACTGAGAGGCTCAAGCAGTCAGGACACAAATAGTATCAGCTCTCGACCGTCAGCTCGCTCGCATATTCCCTTCAGGATGCTTCATGTGAAGAGCCACGCAACCGTATCTTTACATCGTATACAGCAATGTATGTACATATTTTATGTATCAGCTCTCAGTAAAGGTTACAGTTCTGCTGGCAAGATGATGGCACATTTCCAGAAGTTCATCAGTCTGGCTCCCTAACTATCATCCAAACTACCATCTGTGAAGTTGTTTGTCTTTTGTCAAGTGACTCAACTTGTTTTTGTTTCCCATATTTTCTGCTTCAGCTTTTCACCATCATTTGTTTTCTCTGTTGTTTCCTTGTTGAGTTTTTTTTTCATTTATTATTCCTTAAGAAAGATTTGCCTCTACTAGAGTTAAGGTTTGGTAATTTAAAGAACTTAACTATTGGTAGAAAATGAAATGAAAGGTCTCCTGTGTCCAAGTCACACACTTCTTTTTGACCATCCTTCCAGACAAGAGTCATTATTCACACAGCTGACAGTTTTCCTTATCAGATAAACGTGGCTCGTATTGGGCATTTGAACAAATGGTAAATTATTAGTTTTTCTTGGACTAGAACTGGACTTATAAGTCGACTCTGTCTCCTACAAACTGTGTTTAAGTTGTACTTATTTGTCTTGCCTAATACTTTTGGCAGGAAATATAAATGCCCATTGCAAATATGTTTACTGGCTACATTTGTTCAGTAAAGGAAGGCGACATTGTTGAACCACACACAGGGAGGGGCTGGAGGGGCTGGAGGGGCTGGAGGGGCTGGATTATGGACTTTGACACCAGAGACCAGGGTTCACATCCTGTATGGGCTACATAAGCACTTTGGTTGAGGTAAAAGATTCAGTTTCAGCTGAATATTTAAAAAGTAAACAAGTCCTTCAGGTCAGGGTTGACTTCTTTTATTATTTATTTAAGTCTGTGATGTTTTCTGTAACCTTAACAAAATGCTTAAAGTGTAAGGCCCGATGCAAAGGCAAGGGCAGCCAAGAAGCTAACTGTAAGATGAAGGCTAAGCTGGGGTTGACCGGCTGGCTGTAACTTGGCTGCGTTGTGTGGATCTGGTGTTGGTTGCTTTGTGGCACTGATGGAGTAATTTGTGAACCGAAAGCTATAATATCATGGCATATAGGGACTTTGCAGATAGTAATAATGTTATTCTAATCTTGATTTTAATTTATCTTCCAGCATTGAGTGTTTATTTCAGCATTCAGTCTCATGTACAGTATATCATGTCTGGCCGAAAAAAAAAAAAAGATTGAACCAGGAATGTCATATGTCTGGGTCAAGTTCCAAAAGTGCTTGATCCTACATTTCCCATAATGCAACAATCTTCATGTTAGGCTTCCACTGTTTTTAATACATTTGAAGAAGCACACAACCTTGTTTTTTTTTGTGCTGCCAATCATTTCATGTCCAGGTACAAATCTGTTACCTGTTATTTGTCAACACATCTCAGGTAACTCTCAGTGAATCTGTGAGTCGTTCTCATGCTGCGTCGCACCTGTACCTACCAGAGATTGGTCTCGCTCTCGCACGCGGCTCGGCTCGGCTTCCTCTGAAATCCCGGGGGGTGGAATTTATGTGCAAGGGCTTTATCAAGTATTTACCGTATCTCTGCCTTTGTGCTGTCAGTCCTTGTCACTGCACTCCTCCTCTTGCCTGTACGCCTCATTTCTCTACATATGCAATCCCACATGGGCTTCACACACACACACACACACACACACACACACACACACACACACACACTGTCTTTCTCACATTCTCAGAGGTCTGAATCTACCTCCCGTATGTTTAGATCCCAGTTGGTATTTCTGCTTCACCACAGTAGCCTGGTGACAGGTGACATTATAGTGAGAAAAGAGGGTGAGGTGTGTGTGTGTGTGTGTGTGTGTGTGTGTGTGTGTGTGTGTGTGTGTGTGTGTAGTTGGGGCAGAGATGGAGAAGGAGTGATTGACTGTGAAATAAATTGGAAGGAATGAAGAGGTGAGGAGATGGAGGGACGAAGGACAGATTTGTGCTGACATCCAGGGTGAGGGGAAAGAATAAATATTAATATGAACGGCTGATTAAATGACTGTTGAGTTGATATGTGTGTGTGTGTGTGTGTGTGTGTGTGTGTGTGTGTGTGTGTGTGTGTGTGTGTGTGTGTGTGTGTGTGTGTGTGTGTGTGAGTATTCTAATTTTCATTCCAAGTGAAATTAGGTTAGGTCTTTGAAATGTAGCCCTGTGGATCAATCATACTTCTACAGAGGTTTTTTAAGGGGTGTTGAACAATAAATAGATACTGAGAGAGAAAAGGAGTGTAGGAAGGAGTAGAAGCTTGTGGTTGAGTTCATAGGAAGAGCAGAGAAGGAAAGAAAGAAAATAAATGTTATAACCATTTAAAAAAACACTCCAAAACCTAACGTTGTATAATTCACTAAGTTAATGTTGCTACATAGTTAACAATTATAACGGTGGCAGATTTATTACAATGGGTTTAATTTAACACAGCAATAAACAAAAGCAGTTTCTCTTTTCTGGCTCGAGTGTGCTGAAATTAAAACTGTGGCGAGTAGATTTTAACAGCTGTAGCTAACAAGCTAAATAAGTTAACGTTCTGTGAATAATATATGTATTTTTGGGGCTGTTATTGGATAGCAACAGATGTAGAGGGGCAAAAAAAAGGGGAAGAGAGAGAGAGAGGGGATGACACACAGCAAAAGACCACAGGCTGGAGTCAAACCCCCGGCCGCTGCGGGGCCTCAGTACATGGGGCGCCCGCTCTGCCAGGTGATGACGGCACCCCAGGTTTAGTCTGTTGTAAGAAAAATGTAAGATCAGTTTGAATTTGACACTGGCTGCTTATTAACTTTCATACTTACTATATATTTTCAAACACTGTGTGTAACATTACGATTAGAAGAAATTGAAAAATGGAATTGTTGTGTTTACGTTACCTTACAATGAGCCATTTATATCTACAGAGGGAGCGAGTCCTCTTCTACGGAGGCCACCATGTTGAACTGCCATGTTTCTACAGGAGCCCAGAAAGGACAAACCAAACATTGGCTCTAGATAAAGCTTCACAGGGTTTCACAGCCACCATAGTTTCTACTAGATGCTTGGACGGCTGAGCTGTATTCAGATGGTTGCAATCTGCAATTTCACCACTAGATGCCACTAAATCCTACACACTTGTCCTTTATATATATGAGTAAAGCAACTGTAACAAAGACATTTCATCATTAAAGTATTTCTGATTCTGATTTAACATTAAAAGCAAAGATGAGGACAAACCAGCGTGTTTAATAAATGACCTCCGGTAACGTTGGCTGGGATTGTTGGAGCATAAACTTTGACTAATCCAATAAAAAGGAAGTGGGAATGGAAAAGTGGAAGAATTAGGCTTTCTTTAACCATCACCTATAACCCCAGAAATAATGTATTTATATGCTCTTTGGCCATGGAAATAGCGCTTAGTTACAGCTGTCGGTGGTAAGCTAGTTAACCGGACATACCAATGATTGCAGTTTACACTAAAAGCAGATAAACATACAGCTTAATTTAATCTAACCCTACTCTGTGAAGTCTTTATGTAAGTATTGGTCTCACTACAGTTCAACATGTAGGTTTATCCAACAGTTAATTCTGCTCTTAATTGAATCCAGAATTGTTGTGCTGTCATTTCTTTAAGGTTGTTTGAACTTCTGTATCTGGTATCACTGAGCTGCAGCGTTAGTATGTGGGCGGTTGTTGTATGTGTGTGCATTTGGGTCTCAGTATATTTATAGTCTGCTTTTATGTCACTGCTCTGAATGTTTGTCTATACTGTAGATGTGTTGTGGATGCATCTGCGTTGCCTCACATATGTTTGCATGGTTATTTTGGTACATCTGTGTGCTTTAGATGTCGCCACGAGGGTAGAATATTAAACTCGAGCAGTGCAGCTGCAGAGATAATAGTTAATTTATGACAAAACTATTGAAAGCTCTGTGACGAAACAGATGAAAGGATGTGATATTACCTTCTCTTTATATGGACAGTAAACAGCAAACTCTCTCAACAAAGCCTGGCTGCTTTGTGCCTAAATTAGCTTGTCTAATATTAGTAAGGCTGGGTTCCAATAAATGCCCCGATCCACTAAGTTCAGTGCAACAAATCTCTTATCAAAACCTTTATTTCTTTGCTCTTTATATATTTGCAAAGAACAACGCACAAAACATTCAGGTAATCATTTAGCTGAATAGCAAACATGTAATATGTCTGACGTTATAGTTCTTTGAATGTTTATCTTTAAATTTAGTTCTTGGATATTAAGTTCCAACTACTCGATGAAGGGACTGGGATTTGATAATCAGGTTGAATATTGGATTGTAGATTTAATAAAATGCTACCGAACCCTCCAGCAGCCGTAGGAATTGTGACTATTGGTTGGAAGCAACGGAGGAAACAGTGTGACGTTATAGAGGCACAAAGTCTGCAGAGGGAGGAGGTAGCCAGTGTTGGTTTCTTGTAAGTCTGACCACATTGATTGTTCCCTAACCTTGGTTATTATCGTAACAATGATGACGTAAGTCCCCTAACCTTATCAAAGTTGTTATTTTAACACAAACTACAATGTTTCCCAAACCTAAACCTAACCAAACCTTAACCATAGCGGTGAAAGATCAGAAAATGGTTTTATTTTTACAGCAATGAGAACTGACATTGTCACGTGAGAAGATGCTACTGAAGATGTGTTTTGTCATTTAATCTTAAGGACTCTTTAGAATAATCTATAGCTGTTCAATACCCAGCCCTAGCAGGTCATCCATTGATCACAGAGTTGGCGGTTCGATTCGCAGTTGCTGCCCGCATGTCGAAGTGTCCTCAGCCAAGAGACTAAGCCACAAATTGCTCCCGATGGTCAGGCACTGTGTCTTGCTGCCATCAGTGTGTGTGAATGGATGAATTGAATGAGAGGCAAATTGTAAAGGACTTTGGATAAAAGCACTTTTAAATGCAGCCAATTACCATTTAACCACACACAAGAAACGAGAGCAGTCAGTTATAGATTTGTCTAGTGACACAGACAGAAAGAGAAACAATTACTTCTATAGTTACACAACTCTCAAACTGACAGATAAGGTGTCATGAGGAATAAAAGTTATAGCGACTGGTTCAGGAGGTGTTTTTTTTACATCTTCTATGACTCCAGGATTTTCCCTGGAGTGGCACGTTTAAGCACATTTTGACCTTGAAGAAGCAGCCGGGCAGAAGAAATGAACCTCTGCTGGCTGAGTTTGAGTCGTAGAAATAGAAATGAGAGACAGAGACGTGCTGTATCTCTGCTGTGGACTGGTTGAATGATAATCACATATAACTTATTAATGGGAACTCCCAGCTGCTAATATGACATTACAAGACTACAGCTCTCTCCCTGTTTCACCCCGTCGATGTTGCCGTTTTTTCCATGCCACTCTGTCACTATGAGAGGATCCATCCTACTTCAGTTTCTCTCTCTCCTCTCATGAGTTTGTCATCATTTCTTTTCTCGCACATGTGCTGCATTGACCATAATTAGGCACAACGTTGTAACAATATTGTACAAAGTTTAAAATAATAATAGCATGCTGTTTGCATCTATCCGATAAATATGAATATTAGACTTATATTCAACAAGTGGCCAGAAACATGAATGTGTAAAACTGCTAACACATTCATCCATAACAATTTTGCATTGTGATAAGATTATCAGTGTTGTGTTTGTCCTGGCCAAAATAATCTATTGATGCTGCTTTTAAAAAAATAGAAAAGAAAAAGGAAATATGTTAGATTAGAGTTATAACAATTGATTGGAATATTTTAAAGGTGTTTGGTATAGTTTCATGTGTTTTCTCTCTCTCTGACGTCACCTTTTCCCCCCGAAGTAAATATTAAAGTTTGGTTGTTTTGTGTGTTTGAGGGTGTTGAATGTTTTCAGTAAAGAGTTAGATGTTTCTGTCTTTAACAGGTTGTAGTGTTACAGGAAGTGCTGCTCTGTTTTTCAATACGTTTTCTCTGGGTTGCCATGTTTGTCTGTGTCCTGAATGACCGGGCTGTGGACGGATAATCTTATGCTCTCTGTTTTCTGTTCAGTGCTGAATAGCATTGAAGTTTACTTGTATGTTTTTGTTGTAGATGTCCAGAACTTGTTGTATGTTTTTTCTTCAGCTATATTTTAATTGGTCTGATTGTCTCTCTCTGCTGGGCACACTGGAAAAACAGGGAGAAGACTTCATGTAATAAGGCCAGAGTTTACGCTTCATGTAAACCAACATTCACTGAACCAACAACACGGCGACGGATATTTAATGATTTATGGGAGAGCGTAGTGATGTGTAGCGCGTCGCTGCTCTGTGTTTCCTCTGAGCGTTATGGGTATACGCTTGTATACGTGTTTGTGTGTTTGTTGCAGGATGTTGTGCAGACATTTCAAGAGGGAAGTGCTGCCCCAGGACAAAGCTCGCTGAAGCGTTAAGAAGGAACATGAGATGAAAAATACTAGTTGAAACTCTGTGTGTGTGTGTGTGTGTGTGTGTGTGTGTGTGTGTGTGTGTGTGTGTGCGCGCGCCTTATGATTGTGAGTATGCCTGCGTGTCCAGCGGTCCGTGAATAAACAACTAATGTAGCGCCGGACTTTCTTGTGTTTACACTGTGTCTGTCGGCATCTGTTTGTCTCGTGGACCTTCTCTTTGCAATTTATGACTTCCACTGAAAGGCCACATTGAAAACAATTCTTTCTTCTAATTTACTTCTCAGAAGAAAGAAGCAAGTTGCTGCTGAGCTCATTCCTCATGCCTTTTCTCATATTACTCCTCTCTGCTGTGCCGCTGTTGATCTGTGAATAAATAGATGTTAGGATAAATAGAATAGTTTCCGTCATCTCTTTCCATTTCAGCCAATTTTCATAATGTTGCGAGCCAGCTCGGCTCTGTGTTTGTGTGTATCTATGTGGACATCTCTCCCAGCAGCCTTCCTCCTTTCCCGCCCTTTTCCTCTCATCTTTTACTCTTTTTATCCGCCTGTTCATGTGGAAGATGCACAGAAATAGCCACGCAAACGTATTCCCCAGCAAAGTGCTTTCATATCTTCATCTCCTCTATCTTCCCATCCTCCATCCCTCCGTCCTCTGGCCGTCCTTTGGCTCTTCTTCTCAGATAGGCCCCTGTTCATTATGCTAATTGACTTCAGTTCTTCCAGGAACATGAGCAGAACGTGTTCTTTCACATCTTTTTCTTTTGCTCTCTCTCTCTCTCTCTCTCTCTATTTTCCCTTTCTCATGCTCTTTCACTACCTTAAAGTAAGGGATTTGCATGGTCAGACTCCCGTGGGATCAAATAGCCGTTTAAAATCCTCTGTGTGCATGCTCCCTCCTCCCATCTCCCTCCCTCTCTCCCCCTCTATCATCCTTTGCTCTGCTCTCTTCCCCACAGAGTAAACAGAGCTACTGTTTGTTCTGTGTTCACCTCTTTCATCTTCCTCCCCTCCAGTGTGCACATGTGTTTCTCTATGTGTGTGTTTTGCTTGTGCCCAGCAGGAGCAGCTTAATAGGGCTTCTTGAGAAAAGACATTCTCGCTAAATCATATCCCATCACATCAAATCAGCGTTTTGCGGCAAAAGAAACTGAAATGTTGCCAAGATATGATGGAAAGAAATTGAAAAATATATTAGAGCAAAAAAAAAACTTCTATGTCAAGTTTATCTCCACTGATGAAAGAGGATAAACGCTGAATATGAATGAGTTGGAAGGGATTGGTCTTACATAGTGAGAGTCACGATGATGAATTGGAGCTGAATATGAAAATGAACAGAAACAGCCTTTTAATTCATCTGAGTGGGTAGATGTTTCAAAGTGTGATTAACTCAGAAATATTCTCAACCTCCACCAGAATTTCTTAGAAAGCTGATGTCAAGGTTTACGTCTTCCACATTTTACCCAGAAAAACTCAGTCACAGATTTGTGGATGAACTGGAAATCAACTCAAACCATCTCTCGCTCTCTAAAACTAAAGACGTCTCCCTCTTATTCTTCTCTCTGTGTTCACTCAGTGTCAGTGGATCGCTGTGAGCTACAGTGTTTTCAGCCAGAGTGTTGTAATCCATCCTTAATAAAACATTTCCAAGACCATATGGTGAGTAAAGCGACCACATGATGGTGGTGTTGGCTGTGTTGAATGCACATTCAGACACAAGGATTCAAAAGCTATTCCAACACTTAATTACTGTGGCAATTAATTAGCGATAGATGGATGATTTTTTTTTATACACATCAAAAAACACAGAAGAAAATATAATGTGTTTAAATAATTTTCATTTTTAGGGCTTACTAAACATTGGCTCTCATATAAATGCAATCCAAAACAATTAAGTACTTTAAGCTGTTCTAATCAATAAATTAAATTAAAATTAAAATTAATAATGGCCTAATTGGCTACATGTAAATGTGTCTCTCTCACTGAGACAACCCTGTGGAGAGTTTTCTCCCGACTCTGCAGTTAAACTCTATTTAAGTTTCCGGTATTTGAAGTGTTTTAATGTCTCAGCTCTCATCGGTTTGTTTTTCTGGCTCACAACTTTGGTCACTCTGCTCTCATCAGCGTCATTGTTTTCAGTGAAAAACCACTGATATACTTCCTGCTCAGCATCAAACAGCAGACAAACACAATTACCATATTTCTGATGGATGGATCAATCTGTCTGACACATTTTCACACAAACCTTCCAAATATTCAGAAAAAATGTATAAAACTCTACCGATCTGCTGAACTGAACTCTTTTTAAACCCTTTTCAGGTGTTCCTGAAGATCAGAAGCTAATCATATTTCCCAGACACACACATAATCTCCTGCTTAACTTAAAGATATCAGCCTGGTTTGTTTAATTTCCAATATCAACCTGAACTCTCTCTTTCCTTTCTTCCTTCCTCCATCTTTCCCTTCCCTCTAGGCGGATGGCAAGGTAGTCGATGGCAGCCTGCTGGGAGATGCCAACGGCGTGGAGCCTGCGCCGGGCAGAGTGAAGGATTCTGGGAAGTGGCAGAAGCCGCGGTTCTCTCGCAAAGCGCTGATGAAGTGCTGCCTGGTCAAATGGATCATTGCCAGCACACAGCCACAGGACAAAGGTGAGAAGAGGGGGGGGGACCGATCATGAGTGAGTGTGATGCGTCGGTGAGACGTTTTGGTGAATGCACAACAAGTGTGACTAACAGCGTTTAAATTGATCGACGAATTGACTTGCTGGACCTCTCGAAGGGCACGGCTGACTCGTTGACCTTGGGGTCAAGTACCCAGAGAGCGTTTAGTTGCATACACTCATTTATCAAATGTCTCTACAGCCTTGGTGCACCATTAATAATGTACACATATACCTGAAATACTCCCCTCTTCTTCCTCTGGACCTCTTTTTACTGTTTCAGACTATTTCTGCATTTCACAAGCACACAAACACGCACACTGGTCTGGTGGACAAAAACTAGAAGAGCTAAAAGATAAATTAGGACTTTCCCTACCCAGCAGGATCCAGTGTGTTGGTTGGACTGGGATCTACTCCTCATGGGCCTGGTCTCAGTGCTCCACCCAGTGGTTCAGATGGGATTGTGCACAATCAATCCTTTGCCTGCAGGGAGAGAGAGAGAGAGAGAGAGAGAGAGAGAGAGAGAGAGAGAGAGAGAGAGAGAGAGAGAGAGAGGCATTCAGTCTGTCTGCTAAGGTTACATTATTGTTACCTACAGGTGTATAGTGCAACTTAATTAACATTTACTCAGGACACAAAGCAGCTTTTATAGTTTTAGTTGTAGTTTAAATAATCAGGGAAAACATGTTGAATATGCTTCAGCTCTTCATCTGGTTTCATCATCTATACTACACTCTCTATGACCTCTTTGTGTCCTTTTACCATTTCTTCTTGTCCTTCACTAACTTCTCATTTCCTTCACTAGGGCCCTATCCTTGTGTGCCTCTTACTTTCCTTCACTTCCTTCTTGTCTCTTTCCTACTTCTTCCAGTCCATCTGTGCCTCACCTTTTCCTTCCTTATCTACTTGTCTCCCTGCTACTTTTTCTGTTCCTCCTCCTCATGTCTCGTCTTTTCTTTCGCATTCTTGTCCCCTTCCCTACTTCCTCCTGTCCCTCCTAGCCTCCTTTTATTAATTAACTTTTTGTTTTCCTCCCTGAGTCCTAGTTCAGTCATTCTCCACTTTAGCTGCGTACTTTCCTTCCTTTCCCTCAGTGTGTCCTTCCCTACTTCTTCCTGTCCCTCTCTGCCTTCTCTTTTCCTTCCCAGATTGTACCAATCCTATCCTATCCTGCCTTCATTTCCTTCACTACCTGCATGTCTCCTCTCTTTTTCTTCCCTGTCTCCTTCTTTCCAACTTCTATGCCTCCTTTTCCTTTCCTTCAGTACCTACTTGTCTCCTTCACTACTTATTCCCTAGTTGTTCCTCTCCATTGGCTCCTCTTCCTTCCCTGCTTCCTCAAGTCCCTCCCTGTCTCTTGCTTTCCTTCACTATATACTGTCCTTGTTACCTTCTCTACTTCTTATTATATCTTCATTACCTCCTTCTGTCCTTCCCTATGACTTTGTGTTCCTTCTTGCCTTTTCTGTTCCTTCTCTACCCTCTCTTTGTTTCCTTCTTCTTGCTGCCTCCTTGTTTTCCCGTCCTCACTGAAGCTGATTTAGTTTTGAAAGGCAGATACCTTGGTTTTGGATCTAAACACTGTTTTGGGGCTTTAAATAAAGGCCACGTTCATTAAAAATCAAACATTACCTGAGGCTCCAGAGAGACTTAATTAAACCTAATGAGGTGGACGTGTGTGATTGTGACCTGCCTTTTAAGGTCTGAGGCCAGCTCAGCCTCATGTACCATGTAATGGTACTCTAGCAGGTCATTGAAATGTGAGTGCTGAAACCAGTCGTATAAGACCTGCCCTTGTGGCTTATCATGCAATCCTGTTTATCACACACACACACACACACACACACACACACACACACACACACACACACACACACACACACACACACACACACACACTCATACCCACAGTATCAGGTAGGTGTCTCCTCTCCTCTTCCTCTCTTGGCTCCAGCAGGTGCTATGTTTTTCCTCACAGCTCACCAGGCAACTTTTCACTTTGGCGGCCCCAAGTGGCAACAAGAGACAACTGTTAACATTTTTGAAAGTTTGAAGGACTTTTACAAAATGGAAACAATATTTCAAGCTGCTTGGATGAAATACTTTAAGCTGAAAATGATGGGAAAACCTGTTTTTCCAGTTTCTTTCACTACGCTATGATTTAGGAGAGAATTTCACTACTCATTGTTAGTGGAGTTAGTTCTTTTTTTTACTTTCCCTGACACACATTAACAGACATAATCAGTCTTTAACAGATTCAGACTATCCCTTAAGCCTTATTTTCTGTCTTTGGTTGCAAAAATCATTGAGAAAGCTCTTTGTGTGGGTGAAACAGGAGCACGCGAGTAAAAAAAAAAAAGGTCTCCGAGCGAGAAAGAAAACAGAGCTGTGATGGGATCTATTTCATCTCAGTAATGCCTAGGAAAGAGAGAGTCAGCACTGTCGGTGGGCAAGCCCTCACCTCGTTAATGGCCAACATCTAAAAATAACAGCACGGTGATGGAGATGTGTATGAGAGGGAGATGGGGTGGTGGTGGAGTGGTTGCTGTGGTTTGGTTTAGACATGGAGAGGTCGAGACAGCGAGCAGGATTTGAGCTAGACCGGAGCGGGGTAAGTGCTCAGTTTGATAGACTGCTGGACATTAAGGACTACAGATGAGGCTTTGTAGAAAATAAAATGGGCAGAAGGCAGAGAGGATGCTCGTCCTGTCAACAGAAGGAGGTACTGAGAGTGAGGAGGCTGAGTCTGCAGGTCAGGCCCTGGATGTTACTCTGACCTGCTGTGCAGCTAATGATTTCTTTTTTACTGATTAATTAAGTGCAAAGATGAAGAGAACACAGAGGTTATGTCCTCACTGTTGTTTCTGGGGATTAATGACTTGAGGATTCTTCAAATACATATAAAAGGAAGGTGAGGAATGACTGAGGAAGCTAAGCGCTGATCAAACCCAGGCCACAGCGGTAGGGACTCAGCCTTTGTACATGGGGCATAGGCTCTACCAGGTGAATTACCAGGTGCCTGTATTATCTTAAATTTATTAAGGATAATGAAGATGTGTTGTTTTAAGTTTGCATTTGCACTACTTCAAGTGGCAGCTTTTAGCAATCTCTTTTATTTCTCAGCTCGCTTGCAAACTAGTTTTCACCACTCTCTGCTGCAGCATGTAGAGTTCAGGTGTTACAACCAGACTCAAGCTAATGGAAGTTGTGTCTCATCAATTTGTAATGCTCCTTTTGTGTTTTTCTCCTCACAACTTTACTTTTTTTAATTTTATCCGAGCAGCTTCACAATCTGTCTGACTGAGAATCACTGGTTCAATCTATAAATCAGTCCAGAGCACAAAGATATTCAATTTACAGAGATATGAAACAGAAACAAATGTAGAAGCTATCAAACATACAGACCAGCTTAAGTGCCGTCTGTACTAGATAAGTATGGTGACGTTTTTTGTTTGATAGAAAGAAATTACACTTTTTAATCTCTGAATTAAAAGTAACTCTCACACCGTTGAAGAAGAGTCAGATAATGAAGCCATATGGGGGAAACAGAGAGATGAAGAGGGGCGATATGAGTGACTGTAATATGAAAAGAGTGTCGAACGGAGGAGAGACAACGGAGGGAGGGAGGAAAGTTGAGCATCGAGATTTGGTTTCTTCACTGAACTGTGAAATATTTCCACACCAGCTTTTCTCTGTACGACTTTAGTCTGTCAGAGAAAGTGAACTTCAGAGGGTGAGCGCGTCCCGGTGACCACGCGGCGCTGTGGCCTAATCAAGACTGAAACAGGAGGAGTGTCAATGGGTGTCAGTGTTGTGTGTTGTGGTTTGTCAGGGTCGGTCATATGAAACGACCGGAGCTTCAGGACGGACCCAACATCATGCGATTCAATTCACCCTCCTTTGAGGCGACAAGGGTAGAGGAGAGAAACAAATGAAAGCGGAGAGAAGAACAAGAAGAGGAGGAGGAGGAGGAGGAGGAGGAGGAGGGAGTGAACATCACCTGTAAGCAAACTGGGACACCAGTTTAAAAAGGAGCTTTAGAGTGTTATCTGAAAGGGAACAGGTAGCATCAGACCAAGGAAACATCCTCTGGGAGTTTTTTAGTGCACGCTTTAATATTGTGTCTTTCTTGTTTTTGGGTGAAGCCTCTCGTGATTTTTCTTCCTTTATTTCTTCACATTTGTGGGGTGCTTTGACTTTTTCCTGTTTTTTTATACTCTGTGGTGTTGTTGGTTCAGTTGGTCAGAGTTTTGAGGATGAATACATGCAAGGCAGAGTGTGAAAAAGAGATCACCAAGCTGCTGCGCTGCTTCTTTGGCTTCATCACTGGGACGCTAGTTCAAGGTAAATTTTCTCTTTTATTTCTGCTCCTTAAAACTAAAAGTTTAATAGCTAATTGGTTGTGAATATGTATATAAGGTTTCATTTCTTTTATCTGTGACTGTGAATATTGAATCAGTGGTGGTCAGTATGTCCAGTTTTAAGGTACTTCCACTTTACTTGAGTATTTCCAGTTTTTGCTGCTTTATACTTCTACTTCACTACATTTCAGATGGAAATTTTGTACAGTTACTGGTTAATAAAAACTTATATACTTGTATAGTTGGGACACCTTGTCACATTTTATATGTCTATGTATGAGTTGTTACACTAAAGAGCGATACCCATCCAAACCTCTCAGATGGTTTCATTTAAATACCTGTTCAAGAGGTAAAATCATCCAATAGTTCACAGAAAAGATGACATGTGAAAATAACGACACATTTGTGAAGAAGAACATAGATTGTTTTCTCCCTCGGCCCGACCCCGAGGTTGGGAACCACAGGACTACCTAAACTACCTAGCTGTAAAGTAGTTCAGACTTATTGACAAGTACTTTTACTTTTGATACTTCAAGCACATTTAGCCACTTTAGCTACACTTTTGGGAGACTTGAATGGAGTATTTTTACATTTTGTATTGGTACTAAAGGATATGTGTTGATAACAGATGTACTGAGGAGTTTGTGTTTAGAAGAAGTGTGTGTGGTTGATACTCATTGGTCTTATTTTGAACATATTCTAAAGACTTTTTAACTTTTGTACCTTAGAGAAGCAGATTTAGATTCAGTGTTTCCTCTGTTGTCTTTTTCTCAAATTAAATGAGCCTTCTGAGTGTTATTTGAAGGAAACATTTACAGGGTTTTGTTTGACTGGTGGCTCCTTTTCCAAATTAGGATTTTTATTTTTATTACTGTTCTGTTCATCTTTTTTACCAGTCTGTCCTTCTTGAGTTAGTCTGTATGTCCTTCCGTTCATCATTGATTATGTGTAAGTCTATCCTCTGTCCTCCTCTCGTGTCCTTTTATCCAACCAACATCATCAAACCACCGCTGGCTGAATCAGCACTTGGTATCCCTCTCTCTCTCTCTCTCTCTCTCTTCATCCCCAGTTTCCTGTTTATCCACACTCGTTCCTCTCTTCACTTTCTTTTTTTAAATGCTGATCACCAGTCTCATTCTGTCTGGTATTCCCCACTGTTTCCTCTGTCCCAGATTCTCCTGAAGTGTGTACAGATAGGTGAGGACACCTCAGGGTGCAACATTTACACATCCTCTTTAGAGAGGCAACAGGAGACATTGGACTTGATGATAAATGTTCTCTGCAGAGGAAAGACAGCCCTCTGTTGCCTCCGGCTTTGTTTAGACTCATTCATCGCACATTTCTCTAGACAGTTCCCAGTTTGAATTCTCATGATGGATTCCTGCACAGGTAGGGGTTCAGGTCTCCACTGATCCATTACCTAAACCTAATTCTGCCTCTAGCATTGCATGGAGGAAGGGAGGGAGAAGGGAGAGAGAGAGAGAGAGAGAGAGAGAGAGAGAGAGAGAGAGAGAGAGAGAGAGATTTGGGTTTTGGATAAAGAGAAATGAGAGGAATAAAGCAACAACCAGGGCAGAGGGAGAGGAGAAAAAATTTGCTTTGATTAAGAAGTCCCTGTTTTAATTACACAGCTATGGTTGTCTTTGAACCTTCCCGGCTGAGGTGGTTTTATGAAAAGAGGATTATCTCTTAAGGAAGTGAGACTGGGTTTAGGTTTTAATTGGAACATAAGAAGCAGTTGAAGGGGCGAGGCAGAGATAGCAGGAGTGGGAGAAGCCTGAAAAGAGCTGCCATCTTTCCCCTAATGACCAATGTTATATTTCTGCAGCTCTTGTAGAAAGTTTTAGTGGAGAGGCCACACAGCAAATTTAAATGTCTATGGTGTTGTTTACTGAGTTTGGAGAGGGCAGTTCGTGTCAACAAAAGTTTTCATCTTCAGTCCCTGGAGCAGGTTGTTAGGGAGGACGTGAGCATTAAGAAGACATGGAGGGTATAATCAGCTATCTGCAGTGTGTTTAGACTTCTGGAGGCTCACTGTTTGATCAGCTGGCTCTGTATGTGCACAGAAATACATACAAAGTTTCACTTGTGTACGTTATTACATAGCGTGGCTTTACAGAGAATAAGCTCATGCTGCATGTGTTTCTTCATATTATATTTCTTTGTTGCTTGTTTTAGCCATGTATTAGTTGTTCCTGATCAATCATTTCCCTGTGAGACATAGAAACTGGTGATGTGACAAGCCACACAGCTGAGTAAGCTTGTATACGATCTTGGAATAGTCCGAAAAATTTGATCCCTTCTCTCGTGTTTCATTGCCTTATCTTTCGTCTCTGATTGTGTTAGTGAATGGAGGGGAAGTGCTGTGTGTTGTATGGTGTCCAGCCCCCTCTAGTGGACAGATGGGATATTACATGGCTGCTGGGGAACAAGAAGGTAAAGTAAGATATTCCTTTATTGAAATCTGGTTGTTACAGCAGCACAGGGACAGAAAAAAGTACAGATAACATAAATAGAAAACAGAATTTAGAATTTGACAAATAAATAATGAAAATGTGTATGAAATAAAAATAGCAATAGAATTGATTCCTATAGAAAATTATAGATTAGTAACAGCAAAGTCAACAAAGTATGTGTAAGACATGATACCGTCAGCTAACATTGTACACAAGAATATTATATTATATATATAGAATATATAAACAGACAGACAGACAGACAGACAGACAGACAGACTGACTGATACTACTAGAGAAACAGAGACAAGGTACTGAGCAAAAAACTATACGATAATTATTAACAGTAATTTAATAATAGCTTAAAATAATTGTGAGAATATTGCGTATTGTAGAGCTGCAACTAATAATTATTTTAATATTGAATATTGGTATGTTAAATGTCTCAGTTCCTTCTGTTGGATAATAATCGAGTAGTTGTTTCGATGCACCTTGGTGTATATTTCTACAATTTACTAAAAATGCAGACAAGTTGCAGTTACAAAGAAAAGCTCTGTCATTTGTTGTTTTTGCTGATGATGCTGGGAAACACTCAGACAAACCTCAGGAGTCTCCTCAAAGTGTCCAGTCCAGGAATAAATGTTCCATTTACATCATAAGGATTTGCTGTAAATGTAATGTTAAAAACTGTTAATTACAAACAAAATATGTGGGAAAATTAAGATAAGCTCCATTATCTTCTATTTGTCATAAACTGCAGCAGTGTCTACAGGGAAACAGCAGAGATTCACCCAGTGACCACAATCAAAGGAAAGACATTTTCACATGAATATAATCACGCCAGATGTGGAGATAGATATCATTCTCATATCTGTCCAGTAAATTCAAGACTAACCAGTTGCTTAGTTCAGCACAAAGACTGGAAACAGGGAGAAACAGCTTGTCTGCTTCTACTTGAAGAAAATATACCAGCACCTCTAAAGCTCACTGAACATGCTTTATAGTACCTCTATTACCCCTAGTTGTTTAATCGCTTCTAATATACGTGCTTTTACATGGGGTTATGTGCTGGATTGTTTATTCAGGAGTACTAACTTCCAGGAGATTGTAAACATAAGTTTCTTTGTTAAAAGGAAAACTCCTTTAAAGGGTCAGTTATAACAATTAGATCATCTACATCTACAAACGCGGTGGGTCACCATCCATAGTGGCTGCCATGTTGAATCGCCACCGCTACAGTAGCCCAGTACGGACAAACCAAACACTGCCTGTAGAAAGGGCCTTTGGTGTTTTTCGTGGCCAACATAGTTTCTCCTGCACACTTCACAGCCCGTTGTCATTCCCAGGTTGTCAAATACAGACGCGAGCAGTGTTCAGTCAGCAGCAGACTGCAACTTAACAGCTACATACTTCACTGTTGTCTGCAGTGAGGTAATGGGAACACAACAGTTGTAGTTTGTATAACAGAGAGTCTATAAGAGGGAGAGAGTGTATAGGACTTACAGTCACGTTTCTATGTGAGGACCGATCCGAAGAGAGGAAGAGAGTGAGACGGACAGAAAAAAAAAGAAATGTGGAGGTGTGTGATGTGTGTGATGTGAAAGGTCAGAAGATCAGCAGTGCTGTTTGATCCCCTCCTCTGTTTTATCTCTACCTCTCACACTGTGACGTGGTGTCACAAACTCAAACAGATTTTCAAATGTGGCCTCTAACAAAACCACATGCACACACACACAGAAAAGCTCTCTAACCTGTCACCTTTCTACAGTGCCAGGCAGTTGCTGTTGTCGCTACGTAAGATTCAGACTATCGAGCTCGTTCGCTGAGATTTCTCGAGCCAGTTTTAAAGCTCTCTGTTAGTGTTGATTTCCACGACTGAGTGTTCACATCCAGTCTTTTAAAGTTTGGATCTGGTTAGACTTTGCTCTAAATCCAGGATCTCCAGCAGTATTCAGAGCAGCTTGTTAGCTTTATTGTTGTGGTAGTTCAGGTGCACTATGGGAGCTGTGATGGCTGCTCTCTCTGTGGAGGCCAGGAGGCGCCTCTCTCGGCCCAGCTGCCTCTCTCACTGTGGCCACAGCGCGGCCAGGTACCATCGCTCAGGTAGGCGCTCATTCACCTCCACATTATCTGTCTCTTCATTCACTCTTTTTGTCCGTACTGGGCTTCTTCATCACTCTCACTCTTCGTCTGTCATTTTCTCTTTTTTCTTCTGATCTTCGTAGTCAAACACTGCGTTCAGTTGTATAAAATCATTTCTCTCTGTAGTAGAGATTAGTTAGCTTAGAGTTTCTGTAGGTTGTGTCTGCAAATATTAAACACATCACTTCTTATTCCAGACGAGTGGTAGTGTATTCACTGTACAACGCTTTATTTGAGTATTTAAATTTAATATGACTTTACTCCACTACATTTCAAATGTCGTTACTGTGTTACTTGTTAGATTTTATACAAAAAACATATAATAGGTTTATAAACTATTGTTATAGCTTAAACTATTCAAACGTAAAGTAATCCTTACTCTTCAGTCCCATGAGAAACAAGACTTGAGGTTGAATATTTCACTCAGTGTAAACATATCTTCACTGAAGAGTTGTAATAAGATATCAACGATAATGCTGTTTAAAAGGAAATAAACATTTAACATCTGGGGTTAGATTTAGCTCCACCTCAACCAGCTGCAACATTAAAAGGAAGCTTAGATCAGTAGTAATAATCTAACAATCATATTTAAACTGCGTAAAACTAATAATGAGTTATTTTACTTTACAACATCAATATATGGCACCAGGTAATTCTAAATCTAAACATTTAAGGGTCACAGGAGTCCAACTAATGTAAAACATTGTGTAGAACATATAAAATAAATTAATGAATAGATCTTCCAAATGTTATCTAACAAGAATGGATGCTTTCTCTACTATTGCATTTACCTAATGTTTAAAATCAGTTTTAGTTTCTCTCCAATGCCTGAAAATAATGTAATCAAGTACTTTTACTTTTGATATTTTAAGTACATGTTGTTGCTACTACTTGAATACTTTTACTGAGGTAAAACTTTGAATTATGTATATATTATTTGTCACTTTTATTTACTTAAAACTTCTCATCGCAAAGTTTTTGCTCAAGTTTTCATGAATCGACTGCTGTCTGAATCCCTTATGAGTGGACAATAACGAGCTGCTTTTAATTGATGTGACAACATTGTAGAGTATTACAACTGTAAGGAGTCTTTGCTCATGATTATACAAATACCTCTACACATGTTTAAGTGTCAGTTCTTCCTCTGCGACTGAGGTGATTCT
Organism: Dicentrarchus labrax; assembly: GCF_905237075.1. Taxonomy (NCBI): domain Eukaryota; kingdom Metazoa; phylum Chordata; class Actinopteri; family Moronidae; genus Dicentrarchus; species Dicentrarchus labrax. Next base: position 14,509,773 of record NW_026136714.1, read on the forward strand.
GCTGATGTGTCTGATTGAGAGGAAACACTCTGGGTCCTCTCTCCCTGTTTACTGACTGTTGTGTCAGCAGGCAGCGCAAAGCTTTCCTTTTAAAAACCTGTTAGTGTCCTAATGGCTTTCCCAGAGGAACAACCACCCACACACACACACACACACACACACACACACACACACACACACACACACACACACACACACACACACAAACTCACTACATGATATACAAGAGAGCAAACTTAAATGCATATAAATAAACCCAAAAAGATGTTCCCCTTAAGCGTCAGATAATGCCCACATACCTACATGCATGGTGTTTGTGTGTGTGTGTGTGTGTGTGTGTGTGTGTGTGTGTGTGTGTGTGTGGATGCCTGTCACTTGATCCACTCTACTCCACAAAGTGGTAACTGAAATGTAAATTTGACCTTCATCGGACACCACAGGCTCTGAATAATTAAGGAATAGTAACGGTGGAGACTGAAAATAGATTTGTGATTTCATTACTGATGGTTGATTTGGATTTTTCTGGTAAAGTGTAAGTAGCAGAGAAAGAGGAGGGGAAGCTCCACCACCACTGCCCTGCCACAAAGATATTGATCTCTCTCACTCTGGCCTCCCATTTGTGTCTCCTATCTCCAACCAAGTCAATGCATCAACACACACACACACACACACACACACACAACGCATCAACACACACACACACACACACACACACACACACACATACACACATACACACACACACATCTCCATTCTTATCTTGATGCATTAGTAAGTGTAGAGTCATCAGTTATCCTCCTTTGACCTGCTAATGCCACAGTCATACAACTACATTTATATATTGTTCCATGTTCTCTACAGACAGCTGTTGCACATATTCCAGGAATTATTAAGATGTTGAGACATTAATAATGTAGTAATACATTTACAATATTCCAGCTTGTTCTTCACACCAACACTGTGTTCAGTTCGTAGAGAAAAGGAGACGAAGGAGAACAGAGTTGAGGAAGAGTTGGGAAGTGGGGTGTTCCTGCTATTTGATCTGTGTGTGCGTGCCCACATTACACATATTTGGGTAATTTGACTTCACCCCTCAACTGTAAACTGTAGCAGCTAAGGCAGATGTAATCAGAGGGGTTTATTGATTGGCCATCCCTAGTGCCCCCCTGTCAGAGTCAGAAAGTGGGTGAGTGGTTATTTGCTTGTTAATATCACAGATGGATTACTGAGTACAGGGCAACTGCTAACAAAGTAAATCAAGAGACTACAGAGACACAAACTCCAGATGCAAAGTGATGGACAAGAGGCACAAAATGACCACAGAGAGATGCAAAACATCCACAGAGAGACACATAATGATCATAAAGAGACACAAAACTGTCTTGTTCAGTCTGGGGGTCTTGCTCCTTTGTTGGAGGGGTGGGGGTCCTCTTATATATCTGTGTCCAGGGGCCCGTTGTCCTACATTCTGTCGATGGCTGTAGGCTATTTGGAGTAAAAAATAGCTATTAATTGATAGTTTTTCACATTAGAATATTTTGAGTTGTTTATTTGGCATTCAATTCCTCACAGTTAATGATCGCTAAAATCCAGAGCTTTAAATTTTAAACTAAACACACATTTCTACCAAAAAGAAAACCTCCCCTGAAGAGGTGGATGTGATGGAGAAAGGAGGGGTAGTTTGGAGCAGTCAAGCCCAAGAGGGAGTCAAGCAGAGGGTGAGAGAAAGTCTGCGGTTGGCCAAAGTTATGGAATGACAGAGGGGATGGAGGGAGGAGGAGGAGGAGGCAAGCTCCGGGGCGCAAAAGCGAATCAGATGAACAGACGCAGAAAAAGGAGGAGTGCAGAGGAGTAAGGAGAGACCACAACAAGGACAGGATGGAAGGTTTAGGGTGGACAGGGCACTTCAGTTTTAAACCTCAGCCGGAGTGAGTATTGACTAAGTGAGTCGAGGGAGGAAAAGTTACAACTAGAAGCAGCAACAGATAAACTCAGGAAGCTGCAGAGAGAGAGAGAGAGAGAGAGAGAGAGAGAGAGAGAGAGAGGACTGATGGAAAAGTGTGTGCGGAGGAGGTAGACACCAGGGGAGGAGGTTTCATTCCCCACAGCTCCTCTCAGTTTCAGGATTTCCCTCCCTGGACATTGCTGCTGCTGCTGCTGCTGCTGCTGCTCTAAGTGCCTTCTCTCCAGAGCCATACTCTTCCATATCTGGAGCTGGATTTGGACAAACAGTCAAGTGAACTGAATCAGACGGGACAGCAACGCAGAACACGAAGTTCAACTATTTGGGGTTAAATTAAGCCTGTGGCGAAAGGCGTTTAGTGGACCAGAGGATTACTGACAGTTGTGAGAGAAATGCAGCGGGAGTGAGCGGAAAAAGTGGTTTCTTGGCTGATTTAAAACATCACAAGTCCCATAAGTAAATGCCGGATTAATGGTTTTGATCATTTGGAAAGTACAGCCTTGTTTTAGCCAGTTTTCACTTTCCATGAAATTTTGTATTTTGACTGACAGGTCTGTGTTAAAAGATTATCACATCCTGAATAATGTGAGCAGATGCCACTCAGACTAGAAAGACAGACTGTACTTGCAGATAAAGAGTCTTTAGAGCATGTTTTTGCTCCAAAGCTGAGGTTTCAGAAGCCGCTTGTGTGGTCGCATATAATGGGGTAATTTACTAATGTAATGCTAATGCTATTTTGCCGTTTTTATGGCATGGAGGATGAGAAGACTTTGATATTTCATCTTCTGTTCTGTATTTCAATAAGTCAGCTGTATTCACCAGGACTTTCTCCCACCTAATGGGAGGAAAATGATAAAAATGGACACAGAGGCAAATTCTTTGCTGTTCCCAAAAGACATTTTCATTTGAACCCAAGATGTGATTCATGAGCGTAAACTATGACGTGAGGACTGATAATAGCTGTTTGGATTAAGAGGGTGAGCAGTAACTTTCGTCTTTGCCAGTTTGAGCTCCTGAGAGTGCATGCAGAAGGAAAGTCTGGAAAGTGACTCTAAACGTCTCGTTTAATGCGCTGTAATAAATGACTTGTGACACAACCCCCATTTTCCCTCATGGGTCTAGAGAGGGAGGTTTTCCATATATGTCAGCTTCCACATATTTTCCACTTCAGCATCAGTGTTGACATTAGAGCAGCCTTCATCCAGCTCGCTGGACAGGCTCTCATGCTGTCTCCTGGGCCTGGAAACAAACCCATGCAGTCACCCACCAACCAGACTGATTTCTGATCACCTCTGTTGAAAACACTCGCTGTTGACTTGCCTGGCCCAGCGTAATTCGGGTCGGCCCAGGTTTCCTTTTCGTGTCTCTCCCTCCCGGGGCCAGGCCCTCTCGTGCTGGCTTGGCCCTCAGTGGGCCCCCCCTCATCCTGAAGTCATGGGGATCCAGGGCATGGAGCTGTTTGCCATCGGCGTGGTCATCATCCTTTTCATGGCAGTTCTCAAGCAGTTTGGCATCTTGGAGCCCATGTCCTCATTTGAAGGTAAGGGCCCACCTGTGGCCCCTCTACTCTCTAACAGATACCTGAGGTTCGGTGCTACGGTTTTCTACGGCACTTATGCTGAGTCACTACTTCAGTCAGTAACACTTTAGTTCAACCTCCTATTAAACGCTGACTGTATTAGCAACTTATAGACATTAAATAAATGGTTTATAACAAACTATAATGTAAGTATACACAGTTATAACTCATCAGTTTTTAATTCTCCAATGAAGACATTATCTGTTTTTACACCAGCCTGCACAGGATGAGTTGTGTTGTGTATGTTATAAACCATTTATTAAAAGCATATAAATGCTAAATAGGTAGTGAATTCTTACATTGCTAAACTCTAGTGTTATACGTCTGAGTAGAAACATTTAGGTTTATTTCCAAATTTGGTGATAAACTGAGAAATGTTCTGTTTCTTTAAGGAGTGACAAAATGACTGACTACTTGGAAAGCTTAATAAAGATAAATAAGCTCAAATTCTTGTTTGTATAAATGCTGTCGTACTGTAGAAGAGACCTGCCACCTATTAAACACAGCTGGCAGTGGTTTGTGCAACCATTCATCAATGCTTGTGATTATTGTTTCCAAAGGAATAAGCCAACATTAAATAAAGGAAAGTACCTGCTTCATTTTCACACCTCTTATAGTAATTATCCTCCATGAGTCACATTTTTATAAGTTTATCTGGTGTATAATAATACCGGAGTTTATGGGATTCACAAATAAATATTTTTGAAAATCACAAAGGGCCAAGTGCAATATGCAAATCGCAAGAGCTGCAGTAAAATAAAAAGATGTGACAAAACAGCTTATAATGAAGTACTGAAGTGCTGCAGAGAGGCCATGGCCTAAAAATCTTGTCCTCAAGATGTAAGAAAATATGTTTGTTTGGTACAGACCCCAACAAATGTCACTGTATCATAATTTTAACAATTTGTTTCAGTGAAAATTAAAATTGTGATGCAAAAATGGTCATACACACTGTTTCTCTAATTGACCACACACTGTTTAACATGTTGCTTACATGTTAATGCGTCAGTAATAATAAATACTTCTATACTGTAGTATTGATAATTGCACCTCAGAATAATTCTGCCGCTGTTTAAAGTCATTATTTGTCCACAGGGCTTCCTATACTTCAGTATATTTTATATATATTACACTGTCTAGATCATACGTCACAAAGTGCTTCACAATAAAAGACAAAAGTGAGTCATAAAATACAGACAATATAAGAGTAATGAATAAAACAGAGATGAGGCGTTGCAGTTTTAATGTCCTAATGGCTAATTTAACAAAGGACAACATCTGAAAATTAGCCTTTTGGCTAACACTAGCACATTTACAGTTATAGTAATCAATTTACTCTGTAAAAATAAATGAATATAATAAATAAATAAAGAGTGGCCAATGGGTTTATGAAGCTGGTCGTATAATCTCAATGTCAAAATAAAAGTCTATAAAATAAAATGGAAAATACTATACAATCACTATAGTACCATGTGTTATTTTAAATGTATTTCTGGTAAGTCCTGGACTATCATAAAATATATGTATGGCATCAGAGTGGGAAACTTTAATGGGATGTATTTTGCCTACTAAGGAATACACCATAAAACCTTGATGGGTCGGTAGTCTCTGTACATTTGGGACTGTAAAAGAGCCATCAGACGCTGCTCTTTGACTGATGCAGTACCCTTTGATTAGAGTTTTGGGCTGAAGTCCAGCCAGTCAGAGTGCGCTGCAGTCAGTGTGCCAAAACAATTACAGCAGGAAGGCTCCAGTCGGCACATTAGTGCTTCTCATATGGTTCGGCATTATAAGTAATAAATTCAACAAAAACACCAGTAATGTCCATTCATTATTTATCACTCCTCTCAATCTCTCCGATCTTCAATTCCACCAATAGCGCCCCCCTCCTTCCTCCTCCTTCCTCCTCCTCCTCCTCCCTCTGTGGCAAGGCCTACACCCCGGTCTAGCATTACTCCACATCAATTATACATGCGGTATCGAACAGGCTTTCTTTGAGGCAGCCTAAATATGGAGTCTGGAGCACTCCTCCAGGACCCTGAAGGACACTATTGGCTATTCCTCAGTAACCTCAGAAATTCTCATCATGTGTCTTCATCCTGATTCCTGCCACTTCATTACTTCATCAGCTCCCTGAGTGGGTTAACTTACCAACTGCAGCATCATTATCTCATCTGCTGGAGCATCTTCTCATCGACCCAAACACATTTATCTGTTTGGCCAACAGATTACACTGAAGGCATTTTACTATCTCTCCAACCTGTCTTCATGTAGGAAAACGTTTAATGATATTAATGAAAGGTAACTCTTCAGGATACACAAGTCCAGATGTTCATGCTCCTGGTCGATTGGATAGAAATAGACTCTAAAAGCAGCCCCACTATAAATATCATCTTTGTGATGGTCACAGGTGTTATTGAGACTCTCGCTGTGGTGCTGATTCAGTTCTGCAGTCATTCATGAGTTTGCCGCTGTGTAAACTTGCACCGTGGCGTTTGACATTGTAGTTTCTGTTTGAGGTTATTCTTCAGTTTAGGATTTGGGTATTTTTGTGAGTGGTTCACATTGAGGAGACTGAGGTGACGCCCTCAGAAATATTTCTGGGAATTTGAGAGGTTCAATGACATTAAGAGTTTTCATTCTACAGTTTTATTATTACATTACTTGATCTATTAATCAATAAATAGTTTGGTCTATAAAACATTAACATTAAAATCATCAGTGAAAAATCAACATTATGGCGTCTTCAAAGCTTTTTTTTGTCTGACCAATATCCCAAAACCCCTAAATATTAATTTTACTTTACAAGAAAAACAGCAAATTCTCACTTTTAAGAGCCATCAAATGTCAACTCTGCTGTTGATATATTTATATATTTGTATTATTATTATTATTATTATTATTATTATTATTATTGTACTTATAATAATAGTATTGTATTATTTATGTGATCAAATATGTCTGAAAGGAATCATTGACTTTCCACATTTAACATCAGGAGTACATCAGGCGTCCTTTATCAATCAGCAGACCAGTAAAGTCTGGTAGCTTATTTGTTGCATTATTTATATCATCAGCACTCAAGAAAAGATCCAATAATTCACTAAAAATACACGCATTGACACTCCTTGTGTGTGTGTCTGTCCACATTATGTGTGCATCTAGTTAAATGATCTGATCTAAAACAAACAAAAAACTCTGGTTTTTGATTGTTGTTTCAGTCCTTTCTGCTCTGATGTCGATTTTGGGTTCAGTCCAACTTGGTCCTATTTTGGGCTGACATCTGATGCCCGAGGTAGCCTTGTCTTTAGAGATGTACAAGCCCTATTCTGGGGTTCTCTGATACCAATATCTCGTATTTTTACTCCCCATCTGACTCTTGTCCTGGATATTTTAGTGGGGAGTAACATCAATATACTGTAAAGTGATGGGGAGGAGATGAGTAGTTTTATTTGTTCCTCTTTGACTTGTTTGCTCTTCTCATGTTTTGTCGCACAGTTCATTTAACAGATGACTCATGAGATTACTTTTGTACTTTTAATTGATTTGATGGTAACATCATCCATCCATCAATTTCCTAAAACTGCAAAACCAAAGTTACAAAACTTAAGTCCAATACTGGGTAACTATAATAACCTAATATCTGAAAACCTAACATTGTACATTGAAACTGGCCTTCAGAGTTGTTCTCCTCTTCCTTGTTTGTTTTCCTCATTTTGATTTTAAATAATATTTACAAGCATCAAACAACATTAAGACATTAAGACAGAGAATACACACTCCCACCCTTTGTTACAAGTTAATGGCATAAAACTAATAAACTAATAAATCTGTAAAAATATAAATGTAGCTCTAACTGATGATTGGTTCTTCTAGAGGAAAGTATTAACTCCAAATGTCCAGAATCATCATGTCCCTCCTCCCTGTTGAGTTGTTTCATTCTGATTTTCTTACAATATCTGTGTCCTCAAACCGTCCAGGCACCAAAATCCAGACGAAAGAAACTGAGTTGATAAGTCACCTTGAGTTATTAATATGTGCTGACAGCAATGAGTTTAAGGAGCTGAGTGTGCGATTTGAAACTTTCATTTGCCCTGGGTTTTAGTCTCTCAGGCCACATACAGTCCACCGTACCTTATTGGTGGAATTTGTTGGTGCTGTATTCATCCCGAGAGGAAGTGTGCAGGTAAACCTCAGGGCTTAAACAGTACTGTCACCTATAATCTGCATGAAAGGCTTACAGGCAGGCCTGTACGGGATATAGGCAGGTAGGCAGGCTGGTACAGATACAGGTAGGCAGACAAGCAGTTACAGATACAGACAGGCAGACAGGCAGGCACAGATACAGACAGGCAGGTACAGATACAGATACAGATACAGATACAGACACAGGCAGGCAGGTACAGGTGAGTTTGAGGTTCAGGTAACAGCAATAATACAGAGTGGCTGGATGTGGGAGTGAGACTGGAGAAAAAGTCTGAGGGCCTCTAGTGGGCAGGTAGAAAATGGGCGTAAACGGGTGTGGAGAAGTAAGAATGTAATTAGGGGGAAGGACAGACAAAGATTGTTACAGGGTAAATCTCACCCATAGGAAACAATTTTCTACATCTAGGATGAAGTTACCTGTTCGTTAAACAATGGCTGCACACTGTCTCTGTTCCTGTTGTGTCATTAGTCTCCACTAGAGGGAGCATTTGCTCACTGTTTCTCTTTAGTCCATTATTATGAGTGTTTGACACAGTATTAAATCTGTGTTATGGACCCCAAGAGAGACAGGGGAACAATTAGAAAGTGGATCACAGAGCTGACTGGGAAAATGGGATTCAGGACACCTGTTGACCTTTTGTCACCACCCTCTCTGATTCCTTAAAGGCAGGCCTTAATTAGCAGACAATAAGATGTGAGATGGAGGGAGGAAAGAGAGGAAGAAGTTGCAGAGCATCTGTCATTCAGCCATTGGAGGTTTTTGTGACACATATCACCTCTGGACAAATGATGGATATTGTTTTTTTTTATTATTATTTGCTAAGAGTTTTGTCACCAACTAGAGGAATAATATTCATCGGAGGAATCCCAAACCAAAAAAACATGATGTGAGAGGTTCCTCTCTACCTGATTGGATTTCCCATGGATTAACGTGGTGGTCCAGATATTTTGGAGGGGAGATTTTTCTCACTCTCTCTCGAGAGGTATTTTTACTGCAATAATCTAAACCACTTGACCTCAATAAAGGAGTTGGAGCGTCAGACCCTGCTCTTAGTTGTGGATAATATCCTGAAAGATCCATTTGAGCAGGAGAGACAACGGGGGGTAAAAAAGGGCAGACAATTAAAAAAGGCAGAAGGAGAGAGCTGAACAGAGTAAGAGAAACTACAGGAAAGAAAACTGTGATGACTGAGTGACACTGTTTCTGATATAGGAAGCGATAGAGAAGAAGAACAGAGAGAGGGAGGCAAAAAGAGATTGATCGGATTGAAAGAAATGTGTATAGAAAGTCCAATAATGTAGTAATAGAGGGAAAACAAAGACAAGGACCGTGGAGGAAAAGATAGAAGACGAGGGGAAGATGAGTGTGAGGTGGGAGACGGAGGGACTGCAGACAGTTGGCATCGTCTGCCTGGTGATCATGTTCCTCAAACTGATGCACCTGCTGGGCCTGATCGACATCACTGAGACCGGTGAGACAACCTGGGAGAGGGGCAGTGAGGAGGAGGAGGAGGAGGAAGAGGAGGACATGGAGCGAGGAGTGACAGTTTTTAATTGTATCCACTTGTAGATTCTTGTGAATGTTGTTTGACTCGAGTCGTTAGTTGTAAATCATGAGAGCAGTAGAAGTAGTTGTGAGGTGCTTACAAAGATGAATAATAAAGATGTTTTTTTTATTTATCTGGGTTTCAATAAATGCATAACTCTTTAAAGATGTAAAAGTATAAAAACTGGTCACAGTTATATAGTTGTATTTTCAAAAAGGTTAATCAAAAGCTGGGCACTGTAGTTGTTAGCAAATGTTACTCAAACAGGAGTAAAGAGTGAATTTGTTGGGGACTATTTTCTGCTGGGTATGAATACGTATTTAGTGCTCTAGTGAGTATTTACAGCACCAGGAAGCACCAGTTATTCTTAAGTTCAAACAAAGTGTTTCCTATGTTGTATGCATTAATAAATAAAATATATAGAGATTAGTTTTTATTCATACAGTAGCAGCCAGCTGTAGCTAGCTAATTGAGCTAACTGACAAAGCTAATATTATCTTACTAATAAACAACCCATTAAAGGATAATATGGAAAACACTTGAAATACCTGATCTCCTCACAGATTACATCTGAGATCAAACTATTATCAATGTTATTAACTTATTTGTTTGGAGCAGAGCAACATGGCACCTACTTTTGATTTTTATCAATGGGAGTGTTCATCTGGTGAAGGAGGTCAGAGGTCGTCTCGCGCTGTCTCCTTCTCACTTTGTGCAGGTTGAACCGTCGGTGTTACATAAGCGTGGATCTCCTCCCTCCTCTGTGGTTTTTATGTTTCACAGCATATTATATTTCACTGCTCTGCTGGATGTTTTATCAGGACATAACTTGAGTGTTTTCCACTGGACCGCTCAGTTCCCATCGGTTAACCCCTCACTGATGTGACTTGACTTGTTTTTTCTTTGTTTTTGTTTTTTTTCCTTCCTCTTACTATCACTCTCTCACTGTTCTCCATTTACTCTCTTTCAATCCATCTCGGTGTCAACACCCATCCTCCTCCTCGTCCTCCTCTGTTCTCTCTGTCTTAAGATGGTAAGTACGGTAATGGTAGAAAAACCTCCTTTTGTTTTGGATGTTTTCTTTCCCCCGGTCGTGCAGTGCTTTCTCTTAGTGGGTGTGAACTGATAATAAATCATGCTGCGACACTTAATTGTGACTTTGATTGAATTTCTCAAATTCTTATTTTCTGCAGTGGCTTTTTAATTAAAAAAAGCAGATCAAAGCGACATTTCTGCCATAAAGAAAGTACCTCCTCTTCTCTTTTACTCCCTCATTCGCCTGCCTTTTGCTCCTCTACAGTTTTTTGCCAAATCTCTCTCTGAAACTTGCACGTTTTCCCCACCTGCTCTGTAACAGATGGCTCCCTGTTGAATGTGATCCCACCCCTCCCTGAATGTTGACCTGCATCCACACACTCAACGTCTGCCCCCATCCTCCCTCTTTTTTCTCTTCATCTTTTCCCCTCTTTACATCACTTCTCTCTCCTTCCTTCTTTTCTCTCTTCCTGTATGTCTACCCATCCCTTTCTCTCTCTGTCTGTCTCTTTCACCCACAGACAGCAGCGACAGTGATCTGGAGCTGTCGACGGTGCGTCACCAGCCGGAGGGGCTGGACCAGCTGCAGGCTCAGACCAAGTTCACCAGGAAGGAGCTTCAGTCTCTCTATCGAGGCTTCAAGAACGTGCGTGCCGGCTGCTGAAACGTTCTTCGCTGCTCCACCTCCTCCATTACAATGCTTTATATAGATTTGAATTATTCTAATATATATCACTTTTTTTCTCTCTTGAGCAGGAGTGTCCCAGTGGGATGGTTGATGAGGAGACATTCAAGACCATCTATTCTCAGTTCTTTCCCCAAGGAGGTTAGATGTTAAAACAATCTCTCCTCTCTTGTCCTTTCTTGTTAGAGACTGTATGGAAATTATTAGGTTTTTCTTTTGGCTAAAGGTGTTCAGAAAAATATGAATTTAATGTTTAATGTTCAAGAATTATATTTTATTTCAACATCTTGTGAAAAAAAACAACTGAATAGATACATCAAAATAGTCAAACATATGTTAGATAATGACAGTGGTAGTATACAGAGCCATAGATAAGTGTAGAAATACAGTATAGTTAGAAAAATGTCCTGCATTTGAAATCTAAATGGTTTTTTTTTTAAATGTATTTACAGTATCAAAGTAAAAGTATTGTAGATTTACCCCTTTCATTGTGTTATATGTATATTATTGGATCCATGTTAGCGATGAATTAATGTGTAAGAAGCATTTGCCTAATCCTAATTTTATTATTATTTTATACATTTTATATTAATAAAGTCTCTGCAAAAGTCCCAACATTATAAAAGCAATTCAGGCTATAATTATTAACTGATAATGAAACAGTCTCAATTTAATCTGATGCCTCTATATGACCTACATAAACAAACCAGATTGTCTATTTCTGTAGTTTTGCCATTAGCAGAAGAAAACAATCGCTGTCTGTATCAGAGCTTTATGTCCATGTAGCTACTGTAGAAGAACCCATATGTTAATTTTAAGAAACAGTAGATGTTGATCTTTATAGTTTGAAGTGATTGAACAGAGAATGTTAAATGTATCATATAATTAACAAAATAATGCATATCTGAACAATCCAACCTGTTCTACTAAAGTTAAAGTATGTCTAAACACAGCACACTAAATCTATGACTCTAACTCCTTTTGTCCACAGATGCAACCACCTATGCCCACTTCCTCTTCAACGCATTTGACATCGACAGAAACGGTTCAATCCGCTTTGAGGACTTTGTCATCGGCCTGTCGGTGTTGCTCAGAGGTTCGGTCACTGAGAAGCTCAACTGGGCCTTTAACCTGTACGACATTAATAAAGACGGCTACATCACTAAAGAGGTACATGTGGGTTAGGGGATGTGTTTGAGTTGTAAGAGATTAATTATATGCACATCAGGTGGGTTCAAGGCTAACACCTACACACACTTACTCAGTGCCACAAAAGTTTATTAATGAAATATAAATCATACTTGTTTTTATTCAAACACAACTCTTGGACAACTGTATGTAGAAGCTTTGGCTCTTGACGTTTGACTTTCTCAAATTGTGGAAAAACATGTTTAGATTCTCAAACTAAGGTATTTTAACAAATCACTTTTGTTTCAGTTCAGGAACTCAGATGTTGTAACGTCATCAGTATAAAAAAATCTCCAATCTTATTTATAAAATCTCAACCTGTTTTGTGCAAATGACATAACAATTTAAATATTTGGGTAAACACCTGTGTCACCAGTGATCTGCTCCATTCAGCTCAAACAGAGTCAGGGTGCTGCTGCTGTTGTGAATGTTTGTAAACTAACTAAATGAAACAGGACCTTAATTAGTATCACTGGCAACACCTGTGATTATTCTACTATTTCATGTCAAAGTGACTGCTGTGAAAAAGGTCTATATCGACAAAACCTGATAAATTATTAAAATTACCATTACATTCTGGACAATGCAACGTTTAGTCTATGCACTGCAACTTCAGGTCAAACCAACACTGCATTATTCATGAGAAATACCATTTTTAATCTAGTCTCGTACGTGTAGGTAAAGTCAGTTTCATTCACATGTAGAGATAAATCTAGCAACAGTGCATGGTGGAAAACAATGTAGTTTATTGTTTTAACTTTTTTTTGCTTCTGACCTCTTCTCTTCAGGAGATGCTGGCGATTATGAAGTCAATCTATGACATGATGGGGAGGTACACCTACCCCTGTGTGCGAGATGAAGCCCCCTATGAACACGTGGACAAGTTCTTCCAGGTACAAGTACATGGTGCTACAAGGCCTCTCTTTAATATCTACTCAAAGGATGATTACCAAGCACCCTCAAATGCTTTCACCAACTTGTCCTTTCTCTCTGTTTTGTGATCCTTCTTTTTCCGACAGAAAATGGATAAAAACCGAGATGGTGTAGTGACCATTGAAGAGTTCATTGAGACCTGTCAGAAGGTGACTCTTTCACTCTTTCACTCTTTCACTCTTACAAACTAAATCTCAGTTACTCAGCAGCACAAATAGAGCTGTGTACAACCTTGCTGCCTTTAACAACATGTCGTCACTGGTTATACAAGCACTGACTCATTCACAAACACCGTAAAGCATCACTCATGTTTTTGAGAAATACCTCACTTTCTCGTCTTCATCCTGATTCACATCCAGGCACTCGACATCATCTTATAATTTGAGATCGTCTTCCATATTTCCCACCACCTCTCATTCACACGACCAATGAGAAGGTGGATTTAACCTAATTTCCTCTCTCAACACTTGACGTTTGTGCAATAATCACACACATAGACTCATTATATTGTCAGCTTAATAAGGCTCTGACACTTCTACCCCTTAGTCAATCAACAATCAGTTGTGCTCGTCATTTTCAGATGTACTTTTTTATTAAACAGAGCAGCTCAATTATGTGGCACAAACCAACACAAAACCTACGCTTACAGTAGGAAGAGGAGTAAGAAAAGGAGGAAAAAGCCATTCGTTGTTGGTAGTTTTGGTGGTTAAGGATGTTAACCTCACTCTACTCGACTCTTGGATATGGATAGGAGGTACAGTAAATGCTTTAAAGTACTTATAAGACTGAGCCACATACAGTATAGGGAGTGCTGTACATCACCCCAAGAACAGGTTATGTGTATGTTTCTGGGTCTTACACACAGTTCTTCTTGTCCTTACTGTCAGGCAGACATGACTGACTGGTCTCCATTTAGGAGCCGGTGGTAAAACCTCCCATTCTCAGGGTTGTCACTTCAACCACACGTCCACTGAGCTGCAGCTGAACCACACATAGCCCAAACCACAAGAGACTGGAGGTGGTTCATAACAGTACAATACATTAATGATAAAACCACAAACTACATAGAAAGAGAGAAGGTGAAAACAATGAGGGGCTCCTGCACACTGTCTAGCTTAACACCTCAAACTATAAATGATGCACATACTCCAGAAGATAACTGTCTATATTCATGTCGAAATGTATTGCATCATTCAATTAAATGTTTTTGTTTGTTTAGCTAAAGACCAGGAATATTTTCCACACTGCTGCAGTCAGGTTCAGTGTTTGATTTTACGGCTACAACCGTGTTTGTTTATTTATTTTTTATTGAAGTTTAAAAACCTTAGTTTATGGTGTTTGAATTAACACCATCAGTCCTTTTAAATAATTAAAAGACCCCTCTTAAATATTATAATATTTACTTATTATGTACTCACAAGTGGTGTAGACTCCATGATACGTGTACACCATATGCCCACCAGGATTTTCTTTATTCCTGCTGGAAGATGAACAAAGATACATATTCATGTTTTTTGTCTTTGTCTTTTTAATTCACAATATTAAATTACATTTTTGGGTAAGGACATATGATATATTTACTTTTATTAGTTTCTTTGAGTTTAGATAAGTGGGTAGACCTGACCTCCACCATGATGCCAGTTAATACTCCTCTGTATTTCCTCCCTGACTGTAGCTGGAAAACATGTCACTACAGCTCCAAAAGCTGCAAAATACCAACTGATATGTATGGGCTAGAGGGGACAGATTTACCTACAGTTGTGGGTGGATATGGGCAAAACTCTCCACATGTGTTGGAAGAAAAACAACGTTAGTGAGGAAAATAGAGAATATTTGGCCTCTTGTTGTAATTCTTTTGCCACAAGACTGACCTAATGTACGTGAGGTCCAAGATTAAACTATATGTGTCCACTCAGTTTGGGTTTGATCTTTAAACATCCGTGGAGCTCTGACTCACATGGGGTTAGTAGATAATGAGTGAATATTCAGCTTGAGCTGATCTATCTGTGTGTTTCATTGACCCCAAACTCAAACATTGGGCAATAAATGTGCTGCAACTTTGCAGCTGCTCAAACATGCTTTAATCAAAAATAATTTGGCTTCTCATTAAGGAGAATTGGTTGAACTTTAATATTAGAACCAGTATTTTCTGACTAATAATAAGAAAGAGCTTTGAATATTGATGAATTACAAACAATTTGATAGTGCTAAGTACTAACAGTACTGACATCTTTGAATGAACATTATCACTAATATTAAATTAATCCCTTTTGTCTGGAAAGACTTGACTAGAAGCTACATTGTCACTGTGGTCACTTGATAGAAATAGTATTATGTTTGAAGGAACGAAGGATAGAGGGTATTGAATGTTGTACAGATTGTAAAGGTTAATTATTTATTGTAATTTTGGGCTAAAGAACTACAATTTGACTTTGACTTTTACTTCACACGTCTGGTGACAAATGTTTTTCTTTATTTTTGTTTCCAGGACGAGAACATCATGAACTCCATGCAGCTGTTTGAGAACGTGATCTAAAGAATCACAATGCTCTCAGTTGTTGTCCTTCATTCGCTCACGTGCACAACTCACACACAAAACACAGCACACACCCATGCAAATCAAACTCCACACTAACACATGACATCCAGACACGTAAAGTAGGTACTGTAAAGATAAAGGAACTAGACGTTTTTTTTCTATTTCTCGCTGCGCTCCTTTAGCTGTATCTTGCAACTGCTTGTGGATTAAAAAGGACTGCTACAGACAGAAGAAGAGCTTGCTGGTTAAAAATCCCCATCTATCCAGTGTGTTTTTTTGTTTTTTTTTAATCCTAAATGAAGAAACAGAAGACCTTCTTGTGTTTTTACTGTCAGACGAAAAGAACCAACAAGGAATGAAGAAGCTTACTGTACAAATAATCCACCGACCTGAGCACACAAAGATTCTAGCTTTAACACTAATACACCTCGTCTCTCTCACACACAGTTTCTCTTTCACACACACAAACCTGCTGTTCCCTCAAGAGGTTTTAGAGCACTGGATGTAGTGAACTAACAGCAGCACAAAAAAAAATTTAAAAATCGCAGTGACACAAAAAATGAGAAATGAACTAAAGCATGTTTGTCATCAAATATGTGATGTGGAATTAGCTTGCACTACAATTTTATGACTATGTATTATATGCGCCTGTAATAAAGGCACTGTAGATACCTGCACCTGATACACCACTGGTGTATGTATATATGTATAGTTAATAGTTATATACCCTACGTCGTATTGGTCTCATCTGTGCTGCACTGGGTGATGGAACAGGACCAGAACTGAATATTTGTTTTAGAAATCTCTGTGTTAATCAGTTTAAAATCATGTTTAGTAGCAGTTCTTGACCAAATTTAAATGTTTTATTAAAATATTTCTCCTTTTTTTTGTATTTTGGAGGATTATGTTTTGCTGGTCTGATTGGAAAACTGAGTAAGTAAGTGTGAAGTAACAAAAGGACTGTTATTAGGTGTGTTCTTGCGCTGAATTAAGGCTTTATTGGTTCTTCAGTATCTGCGAGCATGCTGACTCTTAAGTGCCACAGTATTATGTCCAGTACAGTAGGACCTTTGTGATGTCGGTTAATTAAAGATGCTGTTAACAGCTGCGACTTCTCCTTATTATTGCGTCCTTTCACTACATTTCCTTGCTGCATTCAGATCATGAAGCTGAAAAACTATACGTGAACGAACATGAAGTAAACTGACAAGAGAGCCGTTAATCTGTCAGCAAATGTGAGGTGTGAAAATAGCCTGTTGAGAGAGTTATTACTTTTCTGGTTGAACATGGAATCCATGCAGCTCACAATGTGACATCTATATTGTTATCCTTCATCAAAGCATTCCTCTGCAGTTCAAACCAGGTTTACCTAACACACACATGCACACTCACCTCAAACTCCACTGCTTTTACACTGAAACCAAACAACTGGGGACAACATTGGGTGTTCTGGTGCACAAAGGCTTCAGATATGGTCAGTGTGTTCACATACACCTGATTAGATAATCATGTTATGCAGGTAATCTAAAAATGAACGCATTGTAACCTATAAATCTGCATATGCATGTAGAATCAGTGTGTTTACATGTACTTAAACCCTGATCCCTCATAATTACTGTTGACCTGTATCCCCAACATAAATCAGAATCAGAATCAGAAATACTTTAATAATCCCTGTGGGGAAAATACTTAATGAAGACCTAAACAGCCCATTCTGTGGAAACAAATGTAACATTCCTATACATCTATATAATCTGAAATGAAAATTGACCTAATATTGAGACCTTTTCTTGTCGAAGGCTTCCAGGTTATAATGTGGTTTTACAACTTTTATTATTTTGGTTTTTGTTGTATATATTGTGCTTATGTGAATCCTATTTCTAAATACATTTTGTTTTGTTAAATCACTGAAGCGTACACAATGATGCACAGAGTCTAAGAGTAAGAGGGAAGTCAGTAAGTGCCCACATCTTATTTTTTGCCCTGGGGTCCTCCTTCAGGTTAATCTGGCCCTGATCAGGTGGCCAGAGACATTCATGCTAATGTTGGTCCTTGTGAGCTGGTTAGTCACAGGCCCATTGTTTTATAACATACCATGGCAACATGGTAGATTTGAGTTAATCTGCCCCCATGTGGCCATAAAATGTATTAAAACCGTTTAGATAATAAGGCACTGCCCATATGTTCATGTAACAGTGTCTTTAGGTGGTATATTCCAAACCTGTATTTCATCAAAGCACTACAACCTTATCAAACATCTTAACAAACATATTACCAAACTCCAGTAGAGACTCTAAGGAAAGCTAATTTGTTATGCAAGGCAGTATTAAACTGGACATTTTCATACATTATATATTATTCACTTTATGCAAACAATCCCTTCGTCTCTTGACTTGTGTTTATTAGGGGACATATGTTAAACTAAATACCATGTTTTATAAAGATGTCAAATATCCTGTAATTCTCAAATAACTATCTACTTGATACATGTACCAGGTGTTCATGTAAAATCAATAATAGCTCAGTAAAAAAAAAGTATTTCAACGTCACCACAAGTTTTTGCAACTTTCTGGCTTAGCCCTGTTATTCAACCTTGTGCCAAATGGTTATGCCATAACTACCAGGTTCAGTGTGTGAATGTAGGCCAATAAAGGCAGTGCAAATAAACAACCATCAGATGGCAGTGTGGTGGAAACAGGAATGTCTCCACTGTGCCTGATGGCCGAGAGTATAGACCCCCTTTTCTTAAATAACATTTAAGGGGAACTTACGGGTTAAAACACACAGGTTATGTATGAAAGGTCATTATTACGAAAACTGTTGAAGGCACTGTCACTAAGAGCCTCACAGGGCAGCGTCACCGCTAAGCCCGCCTCTGATTGGCTGAGCCGCCGTTCCAGGGCGGGGCGAGAGGTGGACGCTTGACGTCACGGCTGGATGTGGGCATGCGCGGTGAGCAACGTCAACCCCGTGGCTTTATGAAAGGCGAAATCCCTCCATGAGAAGAGCGTGCGGTAGCTGTTTATAACCCCGTCTGTTGGAGAGAGAGAGAGAGAGAGAGGCACCTTGTGTCGGACGAACCAGGCTCTCTGAAGACGGCCTCATCTCTGTGCCACAGTCCCGTGTTGTTTGACCCTACCTTCAGGCTTCTAGTGTTGGCTTGTGTCTTCGCTTTCCCTCCTCCGCTTGTACAACACCAACCACGGGGACGAGCCAGCGGACGTTACCGTTTGCCGAGAAGGGAAGTGAGCTCCGTCTTCTCTTTCATCACGCAGGTGAGCACAAAAAACGTGTTTTTTAATCCCCCCTCCCTCCCCTCCCTCGTCTTCCCAGTGAGACAGACCTGGCGTACATGTGGATGTTGGGGAGGAAGGGTGTATAGAAACTGCTCTCTACGTGGTCGCAGCCGGGGCTCGAACTAGCGGCGGCTCGGGAGCGGTTAGAGATGTAACGGTGTTAAAGGGCTCTCCTCCGGTTGTTAGCTTGAGGACTTTGTGTGCCGGTGGGACCGTGTTGTCTGCTGATGCCGAAGTGTGACCGTGGCACACAAACGAGGACCAGTTAAGTCAGACTGAGGCAAATTCATTTCACGCAGGAGCTAACGTAATACTTAAATTTAATGGCGTGGAGGCCTCAAGGTTTCTAGATATGAGGGTTTTATTCTGACTGTAAAACAACAAAACATACAATTTAAAGGAAGGCCAAACACGCATCATTACTTGGCATCGACCCTTTTGCATTAGTGAGACCCCCATAAGGGTAGAGGTGGTCAGAAACACTGACACACTGGAGCTGATTTGGCCATTAGGATTTATTGGCTCTTGATGATGGGGTTGTCCTGGAAACGAGGCTAGGCAGGTGTGTGTGTGTGTGTGTGTGTGTGTGTGTGTGTGTGTGTGTGTGTGTGTGTGTGTGTGTGTGTGTGTGTGCGCTTTACAGCATGCGTTCATCTGTCAGGCAAACAGTCACTACCAAACCGGTAAAAATGTATGGCAGAGAAACATACAATGTTAGTGGATAAAGATGCTGCTTCCCTTGGAGTCTGGAGTTGGGGAGAGATCTAAAATAACTTGGTATTAAGCCCTTGATGCCAAAAACCAGCTTGACTGTCTCAGCTCCCGGTCTGATCAATCTGAATTGAAATTTCCAGATCATACTGTTGTGCTCAGTTTAGTCGGAGTAGGGATTTCTGGCACAACTTCACCAGCTTCAAAGTCTCACGGAGAACTTAAATAGTTTCGAGGTCAAAACTCCAGCAACATGTTTAGTATAATTAACTTTTATTGTGATGCTTTTCAGCTAATATAAACAACAAAGTAGGTCTTTATTGTACAAATTCTGCATGATCTTTGGCCTATCGTTTCTTTGTTTACTCACCAGCAATTCTGATATTAAATACTATAAAACTGATGTCGACAGGTTTTCATACTGGTGTGACGACCATCATTTGCACATCATGTCCATAAAAGAGGAAATTGAGTGTTGTACGGTATACACAGTAATGACATGAGATTAGTTATTGTCGGAGATTCAGAGTTTTTGTTGTCTGCATTAATCTGATGCACATATTTCGTAAGTTTCCCTACATTTTGGTGTTACCAGTAGGTTTTTAAACCTAATGGTGAAGTGCAAGTCTCAGATTTTTAGTTGGAGATGCACTAACCTAATACCCCCCAAGAAATGTTTGAGCAGCTGACTATTCGGCAGGCCAGTTGGATTTTGTCTGACTCTTCTCATGTGTTGAATCTTATTGTGAGCCAATGAATTCTGGTAAGAAGTGCGTTCTCCCATTGGGTAAGCACAACCGTTAAAAACAGTAATTTGTCCTTCTATCAGTTTTATTTTATTATTCACTTTTATCCTGGAGAACAGACAAAAGGGTAGCAGAGCGGTAGGAAAACTGTAGGATGGTGTTAACTGTTTGGTGCTTGGTTTTAGGCATGTAAGTGGCATGTGTTTGCATGTTTCTAGACTGTAGACACGCAGTTTAGACCAGTGTGGAAAGTGTTTTATTTAACCAGTAAAGTGTCCTTTTTGATGTATTTATTTTCTATTAGTTAATTCCTTTAATCCAAGACAATTACTCTGAAACTGGTCTAAAATATCCTGATGATGAGTGTTCTTCAGTGTATTTTTATGTCAAGGCCTATCTATAAGTGGCTCTCTTGTATTTTAATTTTAAATTAAACTTGTATGTTAGGCTTAGTGAGTTTTTAAAAAAAAAATTACATTAAGTGATTTGAGCAGCTGCTTAGTGTTACATTTGGTACTACAATCTTTGCACACAACACTATTCTTGTGTGCAGAGTATTTTGCATTGATTGCACCTGTGCCTGCAGTTCGAATAGGACTTGTAACTATATCTTGTATTGTGGCACGCTGGTGTGTGAGAGCAAGACCAAGGTTTGTCTCAGCTTCATTGAACTCTACTGTTGTCCATGGCAAACAACAATGGCCATATTGGTGCACAGCTAGTATGTGTAGTTACTGCTTTCAACACTGAGCCTTAAAACTGAACAACTGTGGAACTGTGTCAATTATTTTAGCATTTAGTATCCTGCTGAGTCACCCTCAAACCCAAGCAAAGGGCCAGACTAAGTTTTATTAGGCAAGTGTGCATACCAGGAATTTGGTTACCAACAGCTCACAGCGCGCATTCATGTACAGCCAGGCCAAAACAAGCATAAACGTATAAAAATAAAGTTTACGAAGGCAAAAAAGCCATAGAAACAGAGCTAAACACTGAGCAGCTGAACATGCGAAGGAGGTTTCAGGTTTAGTCAGCACAGTTATCCAGATAACTCAGTAAACCTGCATCTTGGCAGTGTTCCCAACCTCCTGGTCAGTCTCCACTTCAGACTCGTCTCAGATCTGACCGATGAGGGTTGGGGAATTTGACAAAAACGACCTCTCACTTGATGATGTAAAGGGAGAAAGGCTGTAGGGACAGTTGACATCTCTAGGTGGTGCCACTGCTGACTGTACAGGTGCTGGATGTAAGGTTGTCCAGCCTCTCTGGCTGCTTCCCGTCTGTAAGGAAGTCGATAATGCAATATTTGAGGAAGATATGCCAGCAAATGATTGAAATATGAAGTTTATTTCCTTGCCCCCCCCCCAATTGTTTCAGCTCTTAAGTAATTCATCATGTTTAAAAAGTAATTTATTTTTTAAACACAATAACAACTTACAAAATGTCACTGCATGAGAAATGTATCTCGTGACCGTGTAGTTGAAATGCAGCATCCGGAGTGTCCATCTTTTCTTGTATGGACGTTTGCCTCATAGGTTTTGGTTAGTACAGCCTCCTCTTACCTTTTTCTATTTAAAATAACAACCATGTTTCAGGCCAGAACATACAGAGTGCTGTGTGTCGTTCATTATCAGTACTAATCTAGGCATCCTGAAAAGTGCTGAAAAGGTACTGACCAGGTAATGCCTCCTGTTGTTCTTAAATGAATTAGTACATGTCCACGTGCAGCCATCAGTCAAGCTCATAAACATATTGTTGTTCCCCATTTCCCTAAAAGGTGCTTAAATACAGTTGCTTAGCAAGTTTATCTGCAGTTCAGCTTGTACAGAAAGCCGCAATTATCACATGCATCATTTCCTCTCCGTTCTTTCCCTGATTAAAGCTTTCTTTTCAGGCTTTCGCAGAAGCTCCTCCTTAGTAGTAAATGGATATAGAGCAGAGGATCACATCACAGGATGTTGGGCCAGGCTGGGCCAGGAACAGGCACAGTGAGGTGAACTGGGTCACAGAAATGGATTCCTGGCCCTGTTTGCTGTAGGCAGCGTGTGACTAAGATTACACCATAGTGCTGGGTCATGCTGTGCCTTCCCACTGTACTGTGTGTGTGGTGTTGCATTGTGGGTGGTAAATGGTAACATTTTGGCTCCAGATAGTATGACCTTAAATAAAAAAAAATAAAAAATTGTTGCAGTTTATAGGTATGTTACTTTTTTTGCTAAGTGAAGTAAAACGTGGCTACATATTGTGGCTTTCTAATCTTGAGTTTGTGTGTGAGATGAAATAAAGGGAGTAAAATGGAGATTAAATGGCCGAAGGCAGCATAGCACACCATAAGATTCTTGCATAACAAGGACTGAACAACATAGCCAGCAGTATTAAACTAAACTACAGTAATCACTATAACCGTATCAGAGAAGGATTTATCCTCCTCAGTGCCAGGAAAGTGATGTTTGTGAGCTGTTACTGATACTTCAGGGCAAGTTCAGGATGATATCCGCTCTTTACTGCAGAGGTATCCTGTGTAAAAATTAATTATTATTAATTTGCCATCCATCACAGAGGGCATTCCTCTGTTGCGTGTGTGGCTGGCTGTTATAGCTGCACACAATGACTGTCTACGTGCAATTGAACTGTTTTCACAATTCGAGATAAGTGTCAGTCATTTTGCCTGGTCTCATCTGGCATGGTCTAACGAGTTAGTGAATAAATGAGCATTCAATTGATTTCTTTTTGTATTTTAAAGATTTTCTCTGAATGTGAGTGGGGATGTGTGGATGGAAGAGACCAGTGGGGCCACTTATTGATTAATTGGGGATGCATGTATAAAAAACTATTTTCAGCAAAAATGCTTGTAGTGATATATTGGTGTCATTTAATCTACAAGCAGCACAGAGTAGGAGAGAAGAAGCAGCTCTGTGACGTCAACAAGAATTTGTTGCTAATTATAATTAATTAAATTAGCATCCAGTGTGTAACATTTGGGAGGATCTTTAGGCAGAAACGTAATATATAATATTCATAGGTATTTTTCATTAGTGTATAATAACCTAAAAAAAGGAATTGTTATGTTGTTATTACCTTTTTATGATGAGCCGTTTTTGTCTACAGACATAGCATGTTTCCTTCTGTGGAGGCACAGTAGCCCAGAACGGACAGACCAAAAACTGGCTCTAGACAGGGCGTTTTGCGCTATTGTTTTAAGAATACTGTTTGATTAAGTTCTTTGTTTAAGAAAGCAGCCTTTCTGAGTATCTTTGCATAGTCAAATGGGTGCACAATCCACATATACAGAGTCTATTTTCATTCCAGCTCAGAAATTCACTATATTGGTAATCAGTGTTTTTCTTTTTTCCCCTCTTGGCATCAGTCTCAAGAAGTTTGACATTTAAGTGATCAATTAATTTATCAAGAAAACAATACTTAGCTGCAGCACTAGTTGAAGAGTTTTATGTAATATACAACAGTGGTTCCACTGTGTCCTCTTTCCACCTCAGTAATAGTTGAATGCCCGGATGAAGCAATGACATCAATCTTTCTCTATTTAAAAAAAAAAAAAAAAATCTAATCAGCCATGGCCCAGATTTTGAGCCTCACATCCAGACAGTTAAATGCTGAAGCATTTCCTTAAAGGCAATCAGTGCAGTTTTGAAAATACTGGAACTGAGCAATGACCCACATCATAAGTTTCATTAAAATTTAATCAGCAGCATGACAGATGATGGATGGACTAGTAGCAACAGACTAAAGAGCATTTCTAATTGACTTACTTACTTTATTCTGTCCTACTGGAAGTTCTGTTTGAGGTCTGTGTCCACACAATGTTGTCAGAGTTTTGTTGTTTATCCATCTCTAAAGTGTTCTCTACGGTTTCGTAGTTTCAAGTTGGTTTTTGCGGGTTTTTTTCAAAAACAATTCTGGGCCTTTTTGTTTTTATTGGACTGATATTAACAGAGAGACACAGGGGAAAGAAGAGTAGAGAGTTGATTGGATCTGACGAAGGGCGATGGCTAACCATCCACATTGTGGGTATGTGGTATGTTGTGCCACAGATGAAAAGTTCTGAACTGAAAACCTCATTCCATTTCCTTCCTGTCTTTACATTAGTGTTGTAATTTCTAACATAGCTACATGTGACTGACAACCACTAACAAAATCTTCTCTAAAAAATAAACTTAAGAAAACCACTAACATTTCTTAAAATCACACCAGTCACTGCAGTTGTTATTGTTGTAGTCTTTCAAAGTAAAAGTTTAAGAGAAGTAGGAAGACATGAGTGGATGCACTCAACTTCCTAAATGAAATCACATCAATGTGAAACAACCACTAAGTGCACAAGTGCTTTGGATTTTAACTAATGGTAATTTTCATTATCGATTAATCTGTGTATTATTTTCACAATTATCGATTTGTTCCTTAAATGTCAAAACTGGTAAAAACTGGTAAAACAAAATCATATGTTTAAATTCCTCATATTGCATATTGTGTAATAAAAAAAATTGTGATGAAGCTAAAAATTCTCACATTTTTAAGAAGCTGATACTAGCATACTTTCCATACAGTCTATAACCCAAAGGTATTAAATTTAATATCATGTTACACTAAGAAAACCTTTTAAATCTTCACGTTTGAGAACCAGTGAATTTCTGGCTTTCTTTTCTAGAAATGTTTGTTTGTTGTGACTTGTTCTGTTGTGCTGCTCACAACAGTAAAGTCTGTAGTTCTGTTAAAT
The DNA here is from genome assembly GCF_905237075.1 of Dicentrarchus labrax. Taxonomy (NCBI): domain Eukaryota; kingdom Metazoa; phylum Chordata; class Actinopteri; family Moronidae; genus Dicentrarchus; species Dicentrarchus labrax. The sequence continues at coordinate 14,534,927 of NW_026136714.1, forward strand.
CTGGTCTTCATTCAATCCTTGCAGATCACCTGCAATACACGGGATAATAATGTTTTATGTGAAGAGCAATGTGACCTTATTGTATGTTGAACATCTTGATCTCTAGGCCTCATTCTTTGATCCCTGTGTTCTCCTGGCTCTGGTATCAGGTCTGTGTGTGAGGAGCCTCACCCAGTGATGTCTCCTTATCTCTCTGAGCCTTATTTGTTTTGTCTGTTCTGTCTATCATGGATGTGTTTGGGTGGTTGTGATGATCCTGTGATACAGTAAAATAAGACGAGCTCTGGTTGAACTGTGATGGGCGTTGTTGTTGTTGTTGTTGTTTTTTTTCAATTTTCAATATTTTTTAGACCAAATGTTCAATTGATTAATTGAGAAAATAGTTAATTGTTAATGAAAATAATTGTTAGTTACAGCCTTAAATGTTGATATTTCTGGCCAAAACCAACCCGAAGCTGCAACAATTAGTCAATTGCCATGGATTTAATCTGGAACTAATTTAATAATCAATTAATTGTGAAAGTCAACACTGTCTGATTGTAGTCTCTCTAATGTTATGGTTGTCTGCTTATCATTGAAAACTGAACAGTTTGGGGTTTGGACTATTGGTCGGTCAAAATGAGACACTTGATATTTATGATATTTGCTTTTTATTGATGAAACAATTACTTTATTAATCAAAAACGTTATCAGCAGATTGGCTTAATAAAGAAATAATCATTAGTTGTTTGCCTTGCAGAATGTATGAGAAAATAGCTTGAAGTAGTACGTGTCGCAGACGGCCTCTAAACTCCATTACAACCAGTGTTGTAATGGAGTACAGTCACAATGTTTTCTCTGTGATGACACTTTACTGTTACTGAGTAACCTTGTTTGCTGTAAAAACAGGTTGTGTCTGCTTTAACATCTCAGGTCAGGCTGTTTTACCTGATCATTATGAAACGGTTACGGGGCTGAATGACGGTAATCTGTCTCCACAGTTACTGTACAAACGGCTTGCCCCATTGTGAGCAACAGCTGGAGTCTGGCTCGAGTAGGCTTAAAGGACTTCATCAACTTCAAGCAACAATGGATACCTTTTAGTCTTAGATATCCCTGCTGGGCTTGATGGGGGGAGGCCTGAGGATGTGGGTGGTCGAACAACCTAAAAGAAATGCGTACAGTTACAGTACAGGCCTACTTTGTCTTTTTTTTTGGTCTAACCTTCAACGCCCATTCACGTACTGCTGATGGCATGCTGTGTGGGTGTAGGTGTTGCTGTGAGAACGGGATGGAAATGCAGTTAAAGGCTGAACATCTCTATATCTGTGATCTAAATGTGACCGTCTTTCCTGCTGCTTTGGTTTCTTTTACTGAGAAATGTGTTTGTACAGCACAGCATGGGAGTCCACCTGCTGCTGAACTGTAAAAGAAAGCAGTATTATTTGGGGTTAGACCAGACACCACTTTTGTTTTTTTAATTCGCACTGTTCAAGTTGATTTTCATCTGGAGGTTGATTAGATTCCCGGACAATAATGAAACTCATTAGTCCGTATAAAATCGTATTTGTACTTTTGGTTATATCATCATCACAACCCATGCTGTTGTCTTTGCCAGCTTTTTCTTTTTAACTGCGTCCATAAAGCCTCTGGCCTGTGTCTTACGATCCAGGTGGCAAAACTGAGAGGAAGTGAAAGTCAGTGCAAATTAATAGAAGGCTTTATACAACGGTGTTTTCTATTTGAAATGAATATTTTGTCCCCCATGTCTACTGAAACTTTAAGACCTTTTATATTCTAAATCTGCTAGTAAAACTGCTACTAGGTACATTCTACTTTTTATATTTTTATCTTTTGTTTTCTTTACCATTATTTCTCTGCGTTTTATTGAGCTGTGTGTGTGTGTGCATGAATAAAGTTACTGACTTGATTTGATTCATTGACAAAAATGAGTAAGTGAGTAGTACTGCAGCCGAGCAGACCAATGAAAGAGATCAGTTGGGGGAAAACAGTACTAGATGAGAAATAAAATAAATATAGTGTACCCCAATCATAGGAATAAAATAAATGCAACAAAGTCCAAGCAGTGGAATATGGATGGAAATTAATAATTTCCCACTGTTTTATAAAAAGCATATTAAAGTGTTTAAAAGACAAGTTTTAGATTTACAGCATAGTCGTTCAGTAGTTTTATTTCAGCCGTCAAAACATTAATTAAATGGGATTCACTCAAACCAGTGAACTGCTCAGATGACATAATCGAGTTACAAAACCAGAAACGCTCACACATGTGAAAATGCTGTGTTTGTTGCATGAATCTTCAGGTGAATTCAAACGTCTGCGGTCTCTCGTGTAAGTGTGTAAAGGGTGTTTTGCTTTGCTTTGTCTATTTCTGTGTGACTGATAATAGCCCTGATTGTTATTGCCACTGCCAGCTGCCACTATAATTTGATGTTTAGAACAAATCAGTGTGCGTACATGTACCTGTGCTTGTGTGCACATGTATCTGAGGGTAGTTTCCACTTGACTTGTGTGGGAGGAAAGTGAAAATGTTCATTGCTTGTGACATGAAGAGCCAAATGTCTATAGGTGTTGACCACAAACCTCACCAGGTGATTTTATTATTTGATTCCTCTTTTCTTTTTAAAGGAGTTCGGTCTTATGATCGTTTAAAATAAAAATTTTATGCTTCTGGAAATTCCTTTTGCAAAGGGTGACATCACAAATACAGCATCCGATTTGGTGCAGCCAAAACCAGTATTTGGAGAAGGCCTTCCAATCTCTTTGTAACTAACTCACTAATTAACAGTGAAGGCTATATACAGCCTCCTAAATTAATATTTCAAACAAAAATAAATGGTAATAAACTATACATGTAAAGATGACATGTTTTTATAAAGAACTTTCATAGAGTCGTAAGAAAATAACTCAAATTTAATGAGTTTGAGACGTGCAAAAATACATTAGAATTTAATACCATGTAAAAATGACTTGAACATTTGAAATGCAGGGCCACCTCTTGCCCACTACTTTTATTTTAAATTTGAAGTAGTGCTGACAGGATCAATCACAAGAATATTGCTCAACAATTGTATTTTATCATTTCTCAAGACTAACTTGTAATTTGTCCTGCTTCCATTTTCTCAAATATGGACCTTTTTTAAAAGCAAAGCTCTCACCTTGTTCCTTTGGGATAGTAAAAGGCATGTTTTCACCTCCTACAGTACTATTTTATATACTTATAGGGAGGCACAATAAAAAAACAAAACACAGCACTACTGGAACTTTAGAGGTTAAATGCATTTATACAGTCTCAACAGCAGCAAACTGATCTCTCTGTGATTCATTCGGCTTCTGGTCATCAGTGAAGCCTGCTGGAAGAAGTCCGCTGGGCATCTTTGGTACATTATTGCTTACCCCTGTATTGAAGCACTTACTGGCACATTCATATATAACTCTGTTTCACATCATTTATCCCCTTTGGTGAAACAGCGGGTTGTCCCTGCAACTCAGCTGTTGAGATAAACTCTGTTATCTTCATTCACCTCTGCTCCACTGACAGGAAGTTGGCCAATGTAAACATGACCTTGCAGAAGTTTTACAGTCCCCCCCCCCCCCAACCCCCTTGACGGTGATACATGAACCCCTCACGTGTACCCAGTCATGTAAAGTGTCATGCTCAAGAACGTGGCTGCACAGTACACACGCATATCTTAACAAAATTACTAAAGCCTTTATGATGATTTCTTAGTTAAAATAGTTTCACAGCAGCTCGGTAAAGTTGTTGAGGTGTGATTGGCAGATTAATTATATTCCTGGTTAAACAGAGTGGCAACTGTCATTTGTATTGTTGAACTGTTAATAAGAGACCAAATACCTGTCGCATAACTATTTTTCACTATGAAAGAAAACATAAGTAACAACTTATTCTCATATTATCTTCTGTTCCAAACACATGTCAGTGCAACATGGCTATTTTAGAAATAGTGAAAAGTACTGTATTGTAAATGAATGTATTATTCATTTTAGATTAAACAAGCTGTCTAATGCACACCTGGTCCTTTTCTGTCTACCTTGATATATGGTTTTTCTAATTTAGGGATTACTTATTATTGATGTATTGTTTCAGGTGTAAGGATGGAAATCGAGAACCAGTTCCAAATTGTCCAAGCCATTCTAATTCCTTTTTTATTGAAACCGTCTGACAACGTTGCCTTCTATCAATGCCTTTTCCTGCTCTGTTTCTGCACTGAGATAGAGTTTATAAAACAGTTGCACTGAAACTGAAAACCTGTGTAGGCCAGATTTTCTTTTCCCCAACAGAAAGAATGAGAGAATCGATAAAGAATCGGGCCGATAAGCAGAAGCGGTAATGGCATTGCTATCAATAAAATCTTATCAATTACCATCCCTGCTCTGGTGATTGAAGTTTGATAGTTTGGTGATAGTAAGGCGATACTCATGAGATGAGTCGATTAGACATTTGATTGACAGTTAATTAATTTTTCAATCAAAATTACACTCAATAGTTTGCTGCTTTTCTGTTTCTGATAACAAACATTGCACTGTAGGTCAAACAAAACAAACAATTTGAAGATTATTATATTTTTCTCCACATTAAACAGTCAATCAGATTCGATCTGATAGATCAGTTATTAGTTGTAGCCTTCGTATTAGGATGCTGTTGTTTTTGTGAATGTGATCCTAGATAAAGTTCAATGAAATTTCAATGGACTTATTGCTGACGGTGGGTGGGCATTTGTAAAATTGTGTGAAAACAATCGACAAATCCACGGCTGGCTGCCTACCCTAACTCATGACCCCATTACTGTAGACCAGCGGGAGGCTTCATATAGTCCAGAATTGATGAGTGAACTGCAGACTAACATCTGGAGGGCATGGAATTGATACACATGCATTTCCACACTGAAACACATATTGGCGCTAGAGATGCAAACGCCAACACAAACATCTAGTGTGTCCTCCTCCGGTGGAATCCCACACAACTCGGCACAAGCCTGCACAGGATCCACAGATCAGGTTACCATGGTTATAGATCCAGGCGGAAACTCTGTCCACCAGCCCGCATATTCTGGGATGAGTTAAAATTACCACCACAGTTGTCTTTGTTCCTCCTGGCTTCTTTAGTGCTTTTTCTGTTGCTTTTTTTTTTTTTTTTTTTTTTCCAGACACATACAAACATGCACACTTTCCCTACTTTTATCCGCTATATGGTATCTTTAGTTAAGTTATTTTGTGTTTATGAAACCCCCGCTGTCTGTTGCATAATCACATAAACTCAGTTTCAGTTCTCTCTCTCCTCTCGCTCCAGTTCCCTGTGTCTCCCTTGTTTTCTCTGTGGTTGTCTGATGTTTTGTTGTGTGCGTTTGTGTGTGAATGAATTCCCAGTCAACATCAACAGACAGAAAACGGATGAGGAGAGTCTTTCTGTCTCTTGGGCGACAGTGGAAAAGGGCATTTGAGGATGTCATGCCACAGTAACATGGCTCTTCTGGTGCTGGCACACGCCTCATTGGACTTTAAGTCACCCAGAGGCTGCTGGGATACTTTCTGTCACACTCTACATCTCACAACTGACTCACGCTACTGTTAAAGCCTCAGGCAGGGCAGCACTGAGGACAGATATGTGCTCTATTTTCATGTGCTCTGTGTTGTATTCAATGGTCAGAGAATGACTTGAAGGATGAAAGACGGACGAATGATTTTTGTTACATCACATTGTTTGAATAATGCTGATTTATTATGACGTAGCTTCGATAACATGGTAATATTTTACTTGGTAAATGTTATCATTTGGGAACAAAATAAGTAAAAATAAGCTAGAGAAGGGGGAAATGAATATGTGCATTCAGTCAGACAGTGCAACATGCTGTAAACAAGCCAACAGTTTAATCAGATTATCTAAACCAAGTTAATTGGATGTAAATCCAGAAGTGAGCAAAATGTTGGTTATAATCCTTCACTGAACGGGAAAACTGAATGCACATAACTACTCCCACCGATGAGATCATAAAGCGTTTATTGAGAAATCTAATTCCAGTTTTTACATTTCCTCATTCCTTGTACTTTTAAGGTTTGTCACCATTAGCGACTGTAACAACAGTGGTAGCTAATATTTCTGGGCTCCACATAATGTTTTTACAATCCTTCAATAAAAGAATAGAATTATTTAATTCTTTAGCAAGGCTGCAACATTTGTGCATAACAACAATTAGCATTTTTTTTCACATTTAAGACACCTGACAGCTGTTACAAAATGTTCTCTTTTTGAACCTAAAAGACAGAAAAATCGAAGTTGACCTGGAGGACAGATGGCTTTAAGAGCTTTACTTTAGTGGTGTTTTATGCAACAGCTGTTTACATTGAAATTTAATGTTGTAAAATGGAGAGAAAAGCCTTGCCAGTGACCCTCAGGTAATGTGAGCTTGTAAAACTTCATCATCTGACTGCTCATGATGTTTGCCTTCTGGATATCCTTTTGGTGAAAGTGCCGCATTTAAAGATCTTAAAGTGTTCTACGTTATTGTTGCCTATAAGAGGAATGATGGCTAAAGCTATCAAAATAAGAACCAAGTTGTAATAAAGCAAAATTAGTTGAAAATACTGGAATATTTTGCATAACTCAAAAGAAATATGAGGTTTTGATCAACATTTCCTCTTTGAATTGGGTAGTAGATCCTAAAAAAAGACGTTAATAATTTATGAATTTGTTTCTTCAGCTAACGAAATTAAATTGTATCAGGTTCTTTTAACATCTTCGATCACAGCTGTACTCCACTCTCTCTCCTTTTATAACTCTAATAAAAATATTAACATATTGATCATGACTGGAATTACAAAAAATGCAATGTTCATCTGTAACTCAACTTTTTCTACCTGCCACCTGTGACAAGGACTGGCTTTTTCTTTTTTCCCCCCTCATTATTCCTAAAGTTACATGCACCCTCTATAGGTCGAACACAGTTCCCTCTTGCCTTCCTACAGCCATGTTTGCTTAGCACATCAGTACCACTACACACTAACTTTTTGCTTGTGATTAAATGCTGTCTGTCAAATTAACTTATGTCTCACCTCCCTCCTCCTCCTTATCCTTGACCCCTCTGCCTCCCCAGTCTCTCCTTCTCTTTCCTCTCTTCCTCTCTACTTCTTCTACCTCCTCCTTTCCCTCTCTCTCTTGCCCCTTCCACACAGATGCTCCCAGCCGCCCAGCTTGACAGGAGTGATGGGATGTGTCAACTAGGTATTACACCTATCCCAACATTTTTACACTGCAAGCAGGGAGACTGGCTGGGTGGGGAAAATATTTTGGGATATGCAGGTGACGCTAGAATAAGGCTGTTAACATCTCTTGTGTAGTTTCAGTAAACATAGCTGCACTTTTTTAGGGTTGAACAATTTAAGGAGTATATGTAGTGGCAATATTTCTATGTATAAAGTATTTTGAGGGGGGCATCATTGCTGTTTTTTATAGTAAAAATATAGGGAGGGAAAAATGTTCCAGACTGGACTCAAATTGAAAAAAAACTTTCTGAGCAATATTGTAATTAAACTACAAACTTATATAATGATATACTTTTTTTTACCAAGCAGGGTTCATAGCTTTTAAAGTCAGCAGTCACAGACTAAACTGTCGACTTTTTTAGAGATTGTTAAGAAGTTGTTAATACCATAAGTTATACTGAAAATCACAGTTCTGGGAGTTTTTTATATCCAGTATTGGAAAAGAAATATCCAGTTACTTGTTCAGGCTTGCTATGTTTTAAGTGCATGTAAGAAACATGTTAAGGGAATGCTTTTGAATATTTGATCACGTGGGTCTTTGTTTCGGTCAGTGTAATTTGTATATTTACGTTACACTCCTACCATCACCGTCTAGACACACACATAATGAAAAATGGGGAGAAACCAAAATACCAACCAACATTTAGTTAATCAGTTATACTGCTATAGTACATAGAGTACATAGACTACAGATAGGTTTGGTAACTTGGTTTATAAGTAATGAAGGAAATGAAACAGCAGTCCAGTGGGATGAAAGAAAGCGGATCCTTAGTGGCTTGTCAACACTTCACTCATCTGTAAGACTATTTATTTGGAGGTTAAGGTCAACATTTTAAGGTATCTTCTCAGTGATCCATCATCCATCATGTCCTTGTGTTGCAACACTACTTGTAAAGTGAACCTGTCGACCCTGATGATCTACTACAGTATTGGTGTGTGATGTAGTTTCATTTACAGCGGGACATGGTTCATGACCTGGCTAATGCCACTGTCTTAAAGAGCCAATACGATACACAACAACAACAATAAGATGTTGTTAAAGGACCAAAGTACTGTAATTTTGAAATGTAAAAACAAAGTGTGAACCTCTTTACTGTTTTGTTAATTCCAGACAGTGGCGTCAGAGATATCACATGAGACATGAATCATCATGCTTTGGGCATCGGACAAACATGTGTGACTGTCTTTTTGTACATATTGTACACCAAACCACTGCATTAGTTGGTTGGTTAGTTCAGCTTTATTTAATCACAAAGTCTCATTAAGATCAAGATTTCTTTTACAATAGAGACCTGAGATAAAAATACATACAACAAGACAGTTCAGTCACACAGCGGTCATCACACACAGTCACAAATATTAAGAATATGAGTTAAGTTCCTCAGAGGGATTGGTGTCTCTCATTTCCATTTTTAGCATTAACTGATCTGTAAATGTTTTTAAAATAGTAAATGAAGGGAAAAGTTTCAGAGCAATTGGTTCATGCAGGAACACTTGATGTCGACGTGTGATGGTCTTTTTATTGGGTTTGACAGGTAGTTGAGTGACTGCTCTGAACACTGATCTTGACAACTCTTCACTTCCTCACACTTCTCATTACAATACTGTCAGTGAGTGACAGTTAATGATAAACCAACACTGACCAGAAACTGAACAATGTCATCCTCGGCTAGAACAAACTGACATTCCTCTCTTTCTGCCTCCTGCATCTTTTTCATCCTCTCTCAACTCTGATCATTCTGTTCCTCCTCTCTATCAAACACATGTCCATGTTTCACTTTTCTTCACATCTCTTTGCATAATCTCACCTCTCTATGTATTACCTCCTCCTCTCTTGTGTCAGACCTGTTGGCAATATGGATTATTTATTAAATGTAGGCTTTGTTCTCCCAAAGGCAGCTTATTAACTCTGTTACGCTGTTGATTATTTGTTAATGATTGGTATAGGGCTGCATTATTTATTTAGTTATTTGCTGATTATTTTCTTGATTATTTGATTAATTGTTTGGTCTATAAAATGCCTATCTTAAAGGCCAAGGTAATGTCTTCAGATTGTTAGTTTTCTCTGACTAATAGTCAAAGTCTTTTTTTGCTTGAAAAATTACTTGCATGATTAATTGATTATCAAAATAGTTGCTTACCTGTTTCAGCTCTAGATTGGTTAATCACCTAGTCAAGAAAGCAGGGCCACAACTGATGTGTTAAAGGGGCTTTTTCATAATCTGTTTAGCAACAAAAAGCCTATAAAGATATATAACAGACTACTGATTTCTCTTTTCACTTGATAAATGGTTGCAGTTAACATAGTTTTGTCGTATTTTGGACAAAAAAAAAAAACAAGAAGAAGAGACCTGAGTCAAGTTTAACGGCCTGGCAGCCTCTCAGTTCTCTCTGATTTGATCAGACTTCACAATGACGTTAGGTTATTGGAACCCATAAAGTTATAAATCCATATATTAATCGCTCTGTTTATCTGTCTATTTTTATCCAAGCAGGTGAGGCAGTCCTGGACGATGTAATCGGACTGAAGGATTCATCTGCAGTGTTCACACAGGAGCGAGACAGAGGAGGGACAGAGAAAGAGGAGGAGGGGGAGCACATCAAAGACACAAGGATGGGTGTGGGGAAGAATACCACCTCCAAGTCGTTGGACAGCAGCAGTGAGGGAGGAAAATATGAGGAGGAAAGCAAACATGGCACAGATTTCTACCCTATTCCGGTACACGACTGTGTTTATTGGTCTTTTTTATTGTACTGTACTGTACTGCATTGTTTCCACAGAGACAAAACCACAGCCGTATCAGGGACATGCTCAAGGCACGCTCACATAATGAACAAATGACAAAGACAGGGTTCGGTCAATATGCATGCAACCTTATAATTACTGCCCTCTTCCTCCCCCGCCCATCTCTCTCTTTCATTGACTCAAGCTCAGATTTGGCATTGCTTTTTGCTTGTAATGTATATGTGTGAGCAGACAGCCCGAGTACAAACGGTGGACTTCATAGCCAATTGGTGCTGCTGTTTAGTCCATCCATTTCTTTTGTTTGTCCTCTTGGCACCAGGCCATAACTTCATGTAGGTCAAAAGGCATAATGACAACAAACTGCTTGCTTAGCCTGCTGTTACTGTGACCCAGCACCCGGATATGAAAACTTGAACTTGAATTCATCTGCTGTCCAGAAACATAACTCTAAATGAATGTTAATGCTTCTGTATTTGTTTGCTCACACATTCACCATATCATTATATAAATTGACAATGTCAGTGTCAGTATTTTCCGCTTGTTTGCTGTTCGGTCTTCCCTGAACTGGTATTGGAAACTGGTTCAGTAGAACACAAAGGGAAGGAAATATGATACAAGCTTAAAGTTTCCTTTGTGCTTATTTTGTCCCATTTGTGTACCTGACGGTAAAACCTCTTAGGTTACAGACATTAATCTCAAACATTTCACAAATTCTTTTTACATGTACAGCTGCTCAGTGTTTAATCTGGGGGGGCTCGGCATGTAGACACAGCAAAAGTATGTTTACATGTGAGAAATCCTTGAGTACATTCGAAGGTCTGTCCTCTCCTTTATGTTTTTTCTCACAAGGAATCGCAGGACTGCACCGTAAAAACTTGTCTGTAAAGACAGACTGGAAGCAGTTGATGGATGAGCATGTTTGCACACTTCCATTTCTTTGCATCTTGCCCCTCAGACATGAAAACATTCAAAAGTATATAATCTCTAAATGTCATTTTTAGTGTTTGTAATCTTCCTCTCAGTCTGTTCAGTTTATAATGACCTTTACTTTGTTGATTAACATGACACAGATACTTTTGGGACATACACAGGAAAAGCACACACTTGCACACATACCCTGCGGATGATATTTGTTTTTGTAAAGTGAGTTTGGATAATGTTGGAAACACGTGTTCATGTGCAGGTTATAAAATCTGGTTCATTAACATCCTGGCAACTTGACACTCGCATTTTTATTCTTTCACACCTCGCTGCATCAACATGCACTTCTCGCCTGTCTTTTCATGTGTTTTTTTCAGCCGGCCAACAATGTGTCAAAGGTTGGGCCAGCGTGCTTTTCACAAATTAAGATTGCCTTATGAATTGCCATTAAAAGAAAAAGGACAACATCAAAGATTTGAATTGTGTGTCTGTCTGTGTGTCTGTCTGTGTGTGTTTTTAGGTGGTGGTAAATGGAGTGGGTGGTGCCAGTGGAGACCAGGATACTGAGAACACAGAGCTGATGGCCATTTACACTAAAGAAAATCAAAGAGCAGAAAAGGTAACAGGAGAGGAAAGATTGATAAGTGAAAAACAATCGTCATTTCTCGTGCTGGTTTATTCCCAAATAAGCCTCTATATAGCAGGCTGACTTATGGTCATGTGGTTCTAAAAGCTTACAGTCAGAATCACAGTTTCAATGACTTTGCTTTTCCCCTCTCACCTTTCCCCTACATTATTAAAGTTGTAATCCTCATGATTTCAGTCTGTAGTACCACCAATCTATAGTTACCATAGTAACAACAAGTGTGGCCTTATACTACAGCAAACACTCCTTGAACAGCAACTCCATCTGTTTACAGTGAGACCAAACAAACTGACATTGTTTTATTAAAGAAGTCAGGCAAAAATAATTGAATCCACTTTCTGATTTCATGCTGCACAAGTAGTTTTCCACTCAGCAGCAAGTTTCCTTGGTTAGAGGTTGGAGGTGTGCAGCTTGTCTCCCAAAACTCTTTGTCTGCTCACTGTGGCTGCTCCTTTTTGTTTCATTACTCCTTCAAAGATTAAAACTGATCCATTTTTGACAGATGAGTAAAGAAACAACCATAAATAATGAAGCATTGTAACGTTTATATTTATAACTTTTGAATTGTTGTATTTAGTATTAAATACAAAGCAAGGTAAACTATGACCTTCATTTGTGTGTGCGTGTGATATCATTTTACAATTTATAGTTTGAATTTAACAAATAAACATTTGGTATTGGAAAACTCAGTTTTATGGTTCACTACTTAACTGGTTCTTTGTATTTAAAAAAGTAAAACACAAACTCATTCCCACTCTAACTAGCACAGGAAAGTGCTGACGACATGTGGACCAGAAATCAGTCCGACTCATCAAACAGCCATCTTATCTCCCCTTTTTTTCTCCTCTGTGCTCTTTTTTCACTCTCACGGTGACTGTGCATTTTTCTTTGCTGAGAGAATGAAGTTGTGTTTTTTTCTCTTTCACACAGTTTCTTTCTTTCTCTGAATTTTATGAATGATAAAAAAAACTTAGCCTCCCTTATGTCTGCTCAGACGTGCTGTTCTCACATCAACCATTGATATGACTGTGTGATTATTATTATTTATTAGTTATTTTCCTGTATGTTTGCATAAATATTATTTTAGTGTAGAGTACAAAAGTAAACATGTCATGAAAGATATAAACTATGAAGATCTCATTTATCCTGTTTCTTTGTGTGTGTTTGTAGAGCTCAATGTCTGAGACGTTGGACAGCACAGACAGTACAGACGCAAGGAGGATGGATATGATCTATACCATTGAAGACACCCCACCCTGGTACCTGTGTGTTTTCCTAGGCTTACAGGTAAATCTACGCACTGAACGGTTTTTCTCACATGGCTGACTCACAGTCGTCAGTATATTTTCTTTACCTAACCAACGGATGTGTTTCACCATATGGACTGAAAAACATGCACTTACATGTCCTGTGTAGACAGGGTGTGTCATATCCTTTCCCGTGTGTGTACTTGTCATCTCAGTGCAGTATTTTTCATCTGACCGTCTACAATATTTATTATGCAACTGGACGCTAAACACAAAAATAGGATTGTGCTCACAGGAGTTGTCATTTGGTGGTTTACTGTGTTGATGTCCTCAATGTGTGACCACAATGTGTTTGTATCTGACACTGGACTTTTTTCCTCTGTCATCTGCCTCTGTTTTGGAGTCATAATTGTATATCTATGTATGATAAAACACATCTTCAGAAATATAAGTGTACATCTGGACACAAACCCTTCAATCAAACTTCACCGATTGTAGTACTGTGGGTTGATCCTCAGAACAACTTTAATGGCTTGTTTGTCAGGAGGGATTAGCAAAGGCTGACAGGTAAAGAATAGCTTGAATTGCTTGTCTGACAATAGAAGAAAAGGAATAAACCATAGCGGTTTATCATGATGCTTGATAACAATATGGATGAATAATTCAACAATGTAAATGTATCCAAACAAACCATACATCCAACAGCAACTTAACCACCACTGAAACTGCACTTAGGAAATATTAGGTCTTGATACTTTTTTTTTTGTAATTTCGAGATGTATAAATGTTTGTGAATGGGTGAATGTGAGGTAGTATCAAGCAGTTTGAGTTCCACCCATTTACAATTAACCATAAATGTGTTGGGGTTTTTTGTTTTTGCGAAATTCAGCTAACAGGCAAACAAAAAGGTAATTAACTCTAGGAGAGTTTTCTACCTGGAAGGTTGGTAGGTAATATATATATATATATATTTAAAAGGTTGTAGCTATGGTGTTCTTGTGCTCTGCTGACCTGACCTAACCTAACCGGCAGCGTAGACCTCAAAATGTCATGTCGAACAAAGTCAAACGGTGAACACACACACAAACACACTCCGACTCTATGGCTTCTTGTCTTTGCAGCACTACCTGACGTGTTTCAGTGGAACTATCGCAGTGCCATTCCTCCTCGCTGAGGCGATGTGCGTTGGCTTCGATCAGTGGGCCACCAGTCAGCTCATAGGGACCATCTTCTTCTGTGTGGGGATCACCACCCTGCTACAGACAACACTGGGCTGCAGGTACACGCATACATACACATAATACTGTCTTACATGGCCTCAGGGATATACTTTCTTAAATACACACACTCCCAGTCACACAGTAGATTTGTATCTACATACTAACACGAAATTGCAGTTTTTCTATAGGTCGCTCATTTTATTCCATCTTTCACTTCCTCATCTCCTCCCTTTTTTACGCCCCCTCTTTCTTCCACTCTCTTCCTCTCATCTATAAGTGCTACTTTAAGACAAGGGCCATTGTTGACATGAAGTTCCTCTTTCACAGTCCTTCCTCTTCTTGTCACTCAGGAGTGTGTTTAAGTGTGTTTGCATGCATTTAAGTAGATCCTGACCCGTCCTTTTTTGTCATGGTAGGTTCCCTGAAAATATCTCACGGGTAAATTAAACAGACGCATAGTAAAAGAGGTTTTTAAAAAGACTTGTATGCATATTTTCTATCAGAATATGATGAGTTGATAACTTTTTAAGTTCCTTGTTTCGTTTATGTGACTGCAGTCGTCCCATGTGACTGAGCCTTATTTGTTTTGTAATAGTTGAGTCAGCTTTCAAAAAGAAGCTCAGATGTTATTAAGAAAACCACAGAAGCTGAACAGATTCCAGAAACTGAAGATCTGTGGCGTTGGACTACACCTGTTAATCTCTTTAATTAGCCGCCTTTTCGTTTTCAATTGTTCTTTGCACTTACACAGTAATGTTGCAAGTACATAATGCAGCCGGTTTGGGTTGTGTGTTTCATAACCAGTGATTCACCTGATTTATCTCTGGCGGTTATATCAATATCAGTAAAGTAACCGCTTACATGAGACATTACCTGTTGCCATGGATATTATCCTACCTTTTTGGATCTGTGTTTTAATAAAAGCAAGGTCATGTTGGCATGAGGTAGTGTTTTTCTTTCATGAAAGAGGAGCAGTTCAGGGAGGTAAACCCTTGCTTTTTTTCCCTGTTTCTGTAATAAATCTTAAATCTTTCCATCCTGGTGGCAGATTTTGAGTGTTTCATTATTATTACCGGAGTGCAGCAGCTCCCACCACTATCGCTCTAGCAAAATCACTTCATTTAGACAAACCCAGACAGATACAGATACTCACTGTTCTTTTTGACGCAAACTCCATGGCCTTGACTGACGCCTCGATGAAAATGGTGTGTAAACACTGTCTTATCTACTTCTTTTTCCTTAACTCCTACATTTAGTGGGAAGTTCAGGAGAAACCTTTTATTGATAGATGTATGTGGTAGAGAAGACTGTATCTGTATTCCACAAGACTGGGATTTTGCTGACAAATCTTTATGTGCTTTGAGGTTAAATATGGCCACAGTACTTTTTTTTTTTTGTGTACTTTTTAGTGTCCAAATAAGGAACAAATACATCATGTCAGGACACGCAATCTCTGGCTAAATAAATGTAATTTTAATTTGAGCCACCACAGGCACTAGACATAGGCTAGACATAGCCCTTCCATAAAAGGGACGTTACCCAACCAACTGATAAATAATACAGAAGACTGATGCATTTTGGAGACAGATTTTATATTTAGATTGTCTGAAAACATTTTTAATATAAGAAGCTTTAATATTTATCTTGTCATTGCAACAACAGGGACATTTTCTGTTCAGTGTGGCCTCCAGGCAGAGGGTGTTGGCTCTTTCTTTCTCCCTTACTCAGTTCTTCCTCACTCTCTGACACAAACAAAGACACAGTCTAGTCTTGGCTTGAACGTGAATGGCATTCCCGTCACACCAGCAGCCTACATGCTCAGAGGCTGTGCTGAGGTGACACAGACAGCCACTATCTGTGGATTACTTTCTCCTAAGAATTTCCACTGGGTACTAACAGAGAGAGGGAGAGGAGGGAAATGCAAACACATGTTGATACTTAACACTAAAACACAACTGTAATGAACTGATTGATGGTCAAATGTAAGTGCGGATACACCCAAAATGTGTTGCCAAACAAATTGGACTCTGATCACTATACATTGATACATTGAATGACTACCTATTAAACTAGCCTAGATCCTGACTATTACCATGCACTGACAACAGTTAAGCCCTTTTTAAATGTGTGTGTACGCGCACACACACACACACACACACACACACACACACACACACACACACACACACACACACACACACACACACACACACACACACACACACACACACACACACACAATGGGTGCAAGTCCAACCTGAGCTTGACCTATAAAGGAAAAAAATCTGATGCTGGGGCCGAATTGACTGTTGATGTGTGGGGACTCGACGGGCTTGTAGTCTTCTACTCCAGACCTCTTACTACTTCTATTTTAATCTTTTTTGTTTTCTGAAGGATTCAAGTAGAGTAAAATCAATAAAGTGAAACAAAATAAAATAGGAATTCAATGTGAATGTCAAGCCGTTAAACTGCATCTTATGTAAGCAGACGTATGTTACATCTTGAGCAGGTTGGATTGTCTCAGTTAGAAGATATTTGAATGCAAGACACTGAAAAAATAAACATAGACATATAGTAGCAGAAATAAGATGGGGAGGGGGAAAATCTTCTGTGTGGATTGATGAGTCAGAGTGCTGGGTGAGGTTGATTGAAAGAAATGCCCAGATGCTGTCTGTCTGTCTGTCTGTGTGTGTGTGTGTGTGTGTGTGTGTGTGTGTGTGTGTGTGTGTGTGTGTGTGTGTGTCTGTGTGTGTGTCTGTGTGTGTGTCTGTGTCTGTGTCTGTGTCTGTGTCTGTGTGTGTGTGTCAATGATGCTTTCTTTTTTGATGTTGTTGTTTTTCTTTACTGATTTACCTTTTTCAATACTTAATCAGTATTTTTTACTTTTCGTAATTAAAGATCAAATACCCTCTTCAAGTTTTACTTAAATTACATCTGCCCAGTATAACCACAAGCTTTGCTGTTTTAATTTTTTATTTGAACACTCCCTTTGTTGTACATCTGTGTGATAATTCAGGCTTGTAACGTAATTTCTTACTGGTGCTTTTCTTGTGTTTAGGTTGCCTTTGTTCCAGGCCAGCGCGTTTGCCTTTCTCGCACCAGCCAGAGCCATCCTGTCACTGGACAAATGGAAGTGTAATAATACAGGTAATCCCTCTCTCTTCTTCTCCCTCTCACTCTTCACTTCAGTACAAGACACTAAAACGTTGTGATAAGAACTGTGGGTTATTGTATCTTTGTTTACTTTGATCCCAGCACTGTCAACATCAAAGCCTAAAAAGATGGCAGAGAATTTAAACGGGGACCCAAATGGGATTATCCACTTTATATCTGTGTGCTCTGAACAAATAACTGGAGTTATGATTCACATATTGATCTAATTAATCTTTTTTTCCACAACCAGAGGTTCCAGTCTTTAACAGCACAGAGCTCTTCCACACAGAGCACATCTGGCACCCCAGGATACGAGAGGTGAGGCAAAAAATGAAAGATTGTAATGGACTTGAACGGTGGATGGGAAGGGGCCCGGAGGAAGGAAGCTTGACAAGTAGAAGAAAGCAAAACTGGATAGACGTGTTAGGGGAAGTTAAAAAAAAAAAAAAGCTAAAATATGATTAGTGTACACTGAGATGTTATTCAGCATGACTTGAATAACTCCTTACACAATGTTTTTACACAACTATAGTTAAATAAAGGAGGCTTTCTGTGTTTTAACAGTTGAACATTTAGGTTTTTTTGGCCTCCAAATAGGAACATCACTGTCTGTATATGGCTGCAGGGTTTGATTTTCTGTGACAGGAGCTGTTAATTTGTATTAACCTTTTTCTGTTTGCGTAAGCCAGTTGAGTAATTGTTTTTTATGTGACGTGTAAACGAGACTAAACTCAATCAAATTGAGTCAAATTGTCGAATGGGACAACGAGGGGCTGAGGGCAGCAGGAACGTGCATGTGATAAAAGGTGACAGAAGAGAACACAAAGACAAATAAAGACAGAACAAACTGGATTATCACTCAGAAGTATCGAATGGAAACTGGATGACTGGTGTCTCTGTTACCCTGTCTCCTCCAACCAGGATGCAAACAAAATGTTCCTTGGTGCTGATTAATTACTCCAAAGCACATGTACCATGTGACCGATCAGTGCTGAGCTGAATCCAACAGAGCCGTCATATTTCGTCTCATGATCAGTGTATATGGTTCCAACAGTCCCCTGTGTAGACTGAGCATTAGTACTACATTTCACAGCACATTTTGTCTGAAGCCTGTATTATATTTCATAAAAAGGTTATAATTTCTTTTGACATTAGAGGAAACGCTTTTATTTCAGGCGAGGCAGGGTGTCTCCTTTACAAAGTATTGCGGGAAACCTTGACGTAGTTTTACAAAATGGAAGTATTCAAGTTTAATTAAAATGTACTTGCTTCAGTCAACATCATCTTGTTATCCCTCTGAGCCTGCACCTGTACCTCCATAGGCTGGAGTTGTTGATTCAAAGTGAACATAAATTAAAACTGCAGCTGTGTTTAACTGGATTGTTCCATGTTCAGATTCTTAACCTTTTTGTTCTGTCAGATCCAAGGGGCTATCATCGTGTCATCCCTGGTTGAGGTGTGTATTGGAGCGCTGGGTCTGCCTGGAATCCTGCTGAAGTACATCGGACCGCTGACCATTACCCCCACTGTCGCCCTTATCGGCCTGTCTGGTTTCCAGGCCGCAGGGGAGAGGGCTGGAAAACACTGGGGCATTGCTATGCTGTAAGTCTGCACTATTATGCAGTAAAGTGATGCTTTCACCTCACCTACCTACTTCCCGTTACCTACCTACGTCACTGTTCACCTTTATATGTTCGGTATGTTCTGATGATCAGATAATGTTGCAGGAGTGGTGGGACAGGTTTCTGTAACATTTAGATATATATTTTTTGTCACAATGGGGAAACTCAAACCGTCTCATTGTTCTCTCTTGATAAGGAACCACATATATTTTTCACAGCCACGTGTTTCATACACAAAAGGTTTAGATTGTAAAGATAGGATTAGCTCAGATCAACTTCAAAGCTGTGATATGCATGTGGTGTGACATCAGTTCCTGCTGTGTCATGGCTGTTTACACTGTAGCTGGAGGGCCTCTCTTCTCGCTCCACAGGGACAGAGGATATGTGGCTGTAATTGCCACTGATTTGCTCTTTCTGAGGCGGTTATGATAATTGATTGGCTCTGAAGCCTCTGGGGTCCTAGTCGGACGTAGACGTGAGGAAATGGAACATGTTCATACAGAATTAGCTCTCACAGGAGAATTCACAGTAGAGAAAATAATAAGACGTAATAAGACTGTTTCTGTCTGCAGGACTATCTTCTTGGTGCTGCTCTTCTCACAGTATGCCAGAAACGTTCACTTCCCTCTGCCAGTCTACAAGGCCAAGAAAGGCTGGACTTCCTATAGGCTGCAGGTGTTCAAAATGTTCCCTGTAAGTATACAACTTCTTATAAAAGTACAAACATAACACAGCTTTTTACCTTTTGCACAAACTGTGTCTGCACTCCACTTTTTGATTCCTTTTCTTGGTAAATATTCAGCTCTCTTTTAATGAATTGACCTTGGTTTCTTTACAACTGGCCCCCTGCCTCCACCTTAAACTGTGTTCCCATCTAAGTCACAAATTATTCAACAGAGCTAATCTCATTCTCCCTGGGAGGTTAAGAGGTTTTCCCTTTGCGTGCCTCTGTGCAGTCTGTAAATCAGTCTGTTCCTGCCCTCTGCTGGTGATATATGAAATAATAAAAACGCTCATAAATTCACATCAAGTTACCCATCTGTCCCCTCAAAAGGCTTCCCAGTGCTGTTTTGGTTTTCATTAGGTCACGCTTAACTGTAGAAATGCTAACATGCATTTCTTAGCAGCCAACATGCCAGAGCCCTGGAAGCTGATCACATGGTGAAACACTTTTAAACTTCAGTTTTATTATTTATTGTATAGAGTCTGTACAAAGAAACAACACTGAATGTATAAACAAACAAGAACATTACAGCAACACAAGTCTATTACAGATTGCCCGGGCTATCTAAAAGCAGTTATGGATGAGGGCATGTTTTTTTTCCAGATAGGTTGTCTGTATCTACGGCCAGGAGGGAGGAGGGTAAAGCATGAATAATACTGGTTTAATTAAGGTTTAAAGTCAAACAGAAGTTAGAGCATCTCTTTCTTCTTTAATTATGTGACGTATTTCTAATAAGAGTGTAGTCATGAGAGTGAATCTGGTCCCTTACATTTGATTTAATTGATCCGACGTGGTTGAGTAAATATAGTGCGTGATAAGGAGCTTTAGAGAGAGACAGAGCTGTAAAGGACCTCCCTCTCCCACATTGTTAGACCAAGTCAGGCTCTATCCAAACACACGCCTCCGTACTGTGATATTGCTCTGTTAGCTATTACATCTATTAACATATATGTCGATAATTACAACCCACAAGCTAATGCATAACTGTGACTTTGTATATTTATTTAAATAGATAACTTGATGTAAATGCCACCAAGTTCAAGATGAATTCTCAAAAATAATTATAGCAATTTACAGGAAGAGAAAAGAGAGATATTGTAAAAATATTGTGTAACAGAACAAAAGGATGTCGGATTATAACTTGTAAAATGTGTTTATTTCACATTAACGTGAATGTCTGATATGTGTTTTCTTTTCTCTTGCGCCCAGATCATCATGGCCATCCTGGTGTCATGGCTGCTGTGTTTCATTTTTACTGTGACTGATGTTTTCCCGCCGGAGGTAGACAAGTACGGTTTCTACGCCCGCACGGACGCACGTCAAGGAATCCTCGCCGCCGCACCGTGGTTTAAGATCCCATATCCCTGTAAGTGTGGAGCTGTTGGAAAGGATTGTTGATGTTTATGCCTGGTACAGCAGGTAGCCATGTGTGAGGATAGTTAGAAACTAAAAATGAGAAGCAAGAGAAGTTTAAGATTTGATTTGATTAAACTTAACTGTAATTGCACACAGAAAACTTTCCATTTTATGCTTATTTATACTGCTACTCGAAAACATTTAGCTTTTTATTCAAAATCATAACAAAATACAAATCAACTAATAAGTTATGATACATTTTAGGTTAAGATACCCAGCAGTGTATAAAGTAATTAAATTTAGCTCCACCACAGTGATGTACACATACAGTATCATGTATGAATATTTAGTTGTGTAAACAAGTATAAAAATAAAAACTGCCTCTAAATATGGACCACAGATAAACCCTTGCCAGAGGCGATGGGACAGAGAGGATTTGTTTTTAGGATATTTTCTGTGATTTTACCTCTACAGTCCAGTGGGGCGTACCCACTGTAACAGCTGCAGGCGTGATTGGCATGATGAGTGCGGTGGTGGCCAGTATCATCGAATCGATTGGAGATTACTACGCCTGTGCACGTCTCTCTTGTGCCCCTCCACCTCCCATCCACGCCATCAATAGGTAACGCTTCACTTTATCTTGATTCTGTTCTGATTTACTCTAATCTTTCTTTTTTTTTCTGAAGTGACTCACAGGCAATTTACTGTCTGGAGGATGCTTTAATTAGGTTGTTTTTCCGTTCTGTAGGGGGATATTTGTCGAGGGTATTTCCTGTGTGTTGGATGGTCTTTTTGGGACAGGAAATGGCTCCACCTCTTCCAGTCCAAATATAGGGGTCCTGGGAATCACAAAGGTAACACAACCTGTACTCACTCAGTTTGTTTTCTTTGTCCTGCCTTTTGGTTACCGTTTCTACATTTATTTTATTAAAATAATTCAACTACAGCTGAAATGATAAGTCAGATCAGTAAGTAAATTGGCACCTATTTTGAAAAACCACTAATTGGTTGAGTCACTTTTCAATGGCAAACATTTGCTGGTACAAGCTTCTTGAATGTGAGGATTTTCTTGTTTTCCCTTTTTTATATAATTTTAAATTCAATATATTTGGTTTTGGGGCTGTTTGTTGGCAAAATTAGTAATTTGAAAAAGTCACCTCAGGCTCTGGAAAATTGTGGTGATAAAAATGTTCTGACGTTTATTGACAAAACAGTAGGCAGATTAATTGTTAATGAAAATAACATTAAACTCATTAGCCCTTCATACAAACTGTCATTAAGATGGACGTACCAACTGTGAGATGCATCAGTCCTTCTCCATCATGAGTTGGGAGACTTCAGTCATCGTACATAATGATTGGTCTTGTTCATTCAGCTGTTGAGTTAGATTACCGTATACTATGTACTAATTAAGTGTAAATGTGTAACGTCCTCACAATAATCAGCATGTGCTATAAAATAGATGGTTCATTCTTCTTTAATTGTTAAATCAAATATCTGTAGCTTGAGACAAAGTGATGGTTTCTTATATTTTACCCACCATGAAGAAAGAAATGTGTATGATGTCACCTACATTATCCAGCCCTTGTTCTTCCAGTTAGGGTCAGTGGAGAATAAATAGACTTTATTATCTTCTTTGACTCCAGCTGGGCGGTTTCAGGCTTTTAATTTGGCAAACCCTCCTCTTTAACACACAAACGGAGGCTGTAGGTGCTGTAGGGACTGACTCCCTTTACTCCCTCTGATCTCTGATTGGTCTTCCAGGTGGGCAGCAGACGTGTGATTCAGTACGGAGCTGCCATGATGTTGCTGCTAGGGCTTGTGGGTAAATTCAGCGCCCTGTTTGCCTCTCTGCCTGACCCTGTCCTGGGAGCTCTGTTCTGCACCCTGTTTGGTATGATCACAGCGGTGGGGCTGTCCAACCTGCAGTTTGTTGACCTCAACTCCTCCAGGAACCTCTTTGTTCTGGGCTTCTCCATCTTCTTCGGTCTGATGCTGCCGAGCTACCTCAAACAGAACCCGCTGGTCACAGGTGAGTGGAGAGATCCCTATAAACTGCTTTTCTAAATGTGTTTACAATTGACTTGGAATATTTCCTTGTGCCAACTCTTCTTCGCTGCTGCAATAGACTTGGATAGAATTACATTGCTTCAACTAAATGGAATAATTCAGACTCAACTTTCTTTGTTATAAAATAAACACACAGAAAGTATGGAAGTACACACAGTGACTAGTTGTTTTGGGTGATTTGTTGCTGAGGAAATTAATTCACTGATCAAACTAACATGACTCAAATTATGTTGATTAGAGATTTATAATGTTGTTCATAAGTAATTTTCAATACAAACTTAATAAGACATATTTTACTTGCTTACTAAGCCTCCGTTTCTTTATCTTCCTCAGGCATAGTTGGAGTTGACCAAGTGTTGAACGTGCTCCTCACCACTGCCATGTTTGTCGGAGGCTCTGTCGCCTTCATTTTGGACAATACTATTCCAGGTAAGGTGTTTCGGCCAGTGTTTTTTTTTCTCACAAAAACGAATTTCCATCGTGCTATGAAGTGTATGACTGAAATAGATGATAATGTACTGGAAGATTGGTAGAGTATGCAAGACATTTTTATGGAAGAAAACTCATATCACTCATTACGTGGCTGTGACTGCCAAGCAGGTACAGATATAAGTATAAAGGCAGAACGTCCTGAGGGCGGTTGTATATCCAGGAACATCTCAAGACTCCTTCGGGAGAGCTGGGAGAACGATGCTGGGCTGAACTTGCTGGACCCAGATAAGCAACAGAGGATCAAAGGATGAATGATTCTTTAGGATGGCTGGTCCCTTTAAGCGTCTGACTTTCTGTTTCTTTATCTTCAAACGCATCATAACACTGTAGCATCAAAGGAAATGTTTATCATGTTCCTTTACTTTTAAGGATTTTAAGGAACTCTTCCTTTTCTCCTCAGGTTCCCCTGAGGAACGAGGCATCAGGAAGCTGAAACGTGGCGCTGGTGTCAGTGCAGCTGAACTGGAAGGGATGAGATCTTACGATCTGCCGTTTGGAATGGACTTCATCCGCAGACACCCCATCTTCAAGTACATCCCCATCAGCCCCACCTTCCAAGGCTACCAGTGGGGGAGGCTACGGGAGGCCTGCAGGAGCCGCATGGGACATGGGGATGCCATGAAGGGAGGAGGAATGGGAGGGGAGGGAGGCACAGCAGCGGGGGAGAGTCGGGTATAGCCAACGGGCTGGTTCTGAAAAATCTTAAATGTGGCTGAATTTGGGGAGCAAGGGATGGTACACTATGGGAGAGTGGAGGACAGAAGCGGTGCAGGATTCAGGATTGTGTGGACGAAAATGTGATGCACCAAATCCCCCCCCCGCCCGTCCGTCTGTCCGTCAGTCAGTATGTGTTTTCTTTAGCTTGTGTCAGTCTTTTCCCACTTCCCACTATGCTATTTTAAGCATGCTATAGCAAGTCACAGCATGCTATAAAAGATGTCACCATGCAGAGGGTAGTTGAGGTGTGTGTGTGTGTGTGTGTGTGTGTGATATTGAGTTTGTGCATTACTTTTATTTGCACTTTAATCCAGAAGGAGACAGATGGACGTCAAACGATCAAAGCTGATTGTTTGAGTCATAATCACTGTTAACTTTTACTGCCCGTGTCATTTTATAAAACATATTCTACTGAAAGCACAGTAGATTTGATCATGTCAATTGATGGATTATGCAAAATGTCTCCTATGAATCATTTGCCTCTAGACTCATTATGCAACCAAATTAGAGATACACACATGCACGCTCACACACCAACAGCCTTCGCCAAAACTAGCTTGTGCGCTACAATGCACGTCAGGGTCATGCAGATTGATGGAAGTGGTTTGTCAGGTGCCCTTAACCATGCAAAGTGATTGTGAAATTTTATTTTTGCACTAGCTGCCTCCTGAGTTCAAAACCAGAACGTCACAGTTCAGGGTCAGTAAAACTCCTCAGAGACCCATTTAGCAGCATATCACATCCGCTCATCTCACGCTAAAACATGTCACATCCCCCTTGAGTGCTAATATTCACCAGATCTCACTGCAACGTACCAGTTTACATCTCTTTACTGTGTCAGTATTATGCAGTAGTGACTAAGAAGACCAAAACTCTACTTTTCCTGAACACACCCATGTCTCATTTGGCAGTCAAATGGGACTTGCCTTGTTTTACTTTATTCTGGACAGAATTCATTTTCATAGATTTGGAGACTTTTAAGATATTTATTTTTATTTGATAACCTCTAATCTCTTCTAACACATGCAGGCACTTACACAACAAAAACAAGCTTTTCAGTCATGTCCCTACTGCCGTGACAACCGCAGTGCATTTGCAAAAGCTGCATTAGTGGCACACAGTAACACAGACATGTGGCCTTTCAGAGGGACTTTGTGTGTATAAATACAAGGCTTAAAAAAGATGGATGACAACAGGAGACTCTGATACTCTCTGTGGATCTTCTCTCACAGTTTTAAGGTGTCACTTGTGCTCTGCTTTTAGCACTTATGTGTATTAATGTAGGGTTTACAAAGGCTGCACCATAGAATAATACACCCCTGCCACTATCCAAACCCATATTGCTGTCTCTTGCATAAATGTACTAAGAAGTAAGGGTTATTTGCATATGGAGGATTTATGGAGGATTTAAATGAAATAAGAGGGGTTTGGAGAGTGTAAATGTTGTCCTCTCAGATGGTGCAGTTTGTGTGTGTTTTTACAACAGCCAATCATGACTGATCAAGATTTCATTAACCCTTTAAACTTATTAAATGGTGTTAATGACTTTTCCTTACATTCCTCCTCCTCCCACTCTCAGTCACCCGTATGCCTGCCACTCTCGCCCACTTCAGTTAGTTAACTGTGGATGTTTGTTACTGTACATCAGGCTGTAGCAGCACATTTGGCTGAGTGACTGAACGTTTCAGAGTGTCGGCAGCCTGTACCTTATTGACCTAGGTGTGACCATGAAGAGTGAGTCTCTAATTTGACCACACTGTGTGCCTCTGGTATTTTAATTGAAAAACAGACATTTAATAATACCATAAAAGAGTCTGCAACATTATAATCTTCGTAAATGTAGGACTGAAAAGCAGCACAATGAGAATTTAAACTAAACTACTAAACATTTAGCCTGATCTGAGATTTTTACTAAACCAAAATGCTAAAAGCTTTTATTTTATTCTTACTGTCCTGTTACCAAAACTTTTCTTAAGCATTGGCAGTTGTTGCTTTTAAGAAACTTGCAAAATTAGTTTGAAATCTCATCCCAACATTTCTCACATTTTTATCTCTTGTTAAAGCTATTTATTTGTTATTTATTGCTTTAAGCAGGTTTATAGCTGGTTTACATGTGTCTTGCACAATGTTGAAAGTATATTTATTAGTTTACATATTCATGCCCTGTAAAGGCTGGTGTGATGATGATTGACCGCTTCTCCTCCGCTCTCCGCCTCAGCTACAGTGTCTGTGCTTTTAGAAACTCACCTGGGGGACAGCAGCTTTTTCTAAAGTTTCTAATGTAAGACGTAAGCTGCTTCTATTTCATTCCATTTATATCATATTGTTTTTAGAGAAAACACTTTCAACTAATTCAGATGTCTGAGTGAGGGCCTTTGTACTACAAGTACTGTTTGCACATGTAATGGTGCCAAGGACATCAGGGTCAGAGTGAGTAAATCACTCAGCGGAAACCCTAAAACGTCACTAGAGTGCTTATCCAGATTTATAGAGTATGAACATTTTTGTTTGATGACCTGAAGACTCTGTACCACTTTCTGAATTAATATTTTTGGGCCTTTATGATAGCACGTCTAGCCGTGTCAACGTGTGTTATTCTTGTGATTCGATGGTGGGAAAGTCAGCATATTTTGTACTTGTTATCCAGAGGTGGGTTGTATATTCAAAGATCTTACAGATGTCTGCCCAGAATGATAAAACGTTTTCTAAAGACGAAACCAAATACAATATTTCCAAAGACTGTGGTGCTCCACTCTGCTCCTCTACTGGCTAACCTATAGTTCTGTAGTGGCAGGGACCAATGTTGCCCCAAAAGCTGTGACCCGAATAGGAATTTCTTGCTATATTGCCACTGAAATCACAGCTATCAAAATGTGTGATGTGCCTAAATACTATGGAGGCACCATTCACCTGTAATAAAAACATTTGCAGTTGTAAAATAGATTAAATTTCTTATCAAGTCACATAATCTGATGGTGTAACACTGGAAGAGTCTGTGGAAATGTAGGATTTAAACGTTGGTCTCATGAAATATTTTAACATTCTGACTGTATACGTCTGTGACCGTGACGGAGAAACACAAGGAGTGGTTGGTGACCACTGATCACCATCCTTCATCTAAATGTTGTCTGAGCTGGGGACTGGCAGCAGGAGAGCTGTAGATAAGAAGCAATGTTGGTAAAATTAACAGTGCAGTTATTGACACACCGACTGATGTTTTTGGCTTCGTCGCCCCGACGCTGTGTGACCTCGCTCCGGGAGCACATGACGATCGAGGTCAGAGAGCAGTCGCCACCTCTCGCATCTGCTCTCTTAGACGGGGAGTAAATGGAGGGTGGTTGGGCAGTTTTTGTTGGGCCTCTTGTAGTGAATTCTGTAGTACATGGCATGCACACCTAATTATCACATGTACAACGTGTGAAACTTGTTTTCTGTGTCATATCATGTTCATGCAACCAGCACTTAATTCTCCCATCGTATCCTCTCTCCTCTCTCCACACACTCTCTGTTTAACCCCCTCCACCCCCTAGTCCTGCAGTGAAAATATATTGGTGTCCTCTCATATTAAGTGTACCTGGTTTTTCTCCCTGGGAATTCTTACTGTTGATGTTTCTGGATGCAGGAGAAGACACCGGCTGGCCACCTTATTAAGAGCCCGGGTTGTTGGCAGCTCAGTGAAACCTGCCTTATCACTTAATGGCAAGATGAGCATGACTTTGTGTCTAAAGACAGGTTCTTCTTCTGGATTTTAAACATTTACCCTCCACTTTGTATTGTACTGTTCTCTCTTATTTGAGAGTTTTACACACTTGTTTCTCACATAGCTGTTACAGAATTAGCCCATTTTAAAGTAAAAACACTTTGACAAGCCCAAACTCTCTTCCTTAGTGAGTTGAATTAAATACAGTTTAACCAACCAGGTGGCTCTTAAGAAGGTGGCCATAAGGTGTGTAACACATAGACATCAATCCCTTTCAGTTATTTTGAAGGGGGTGCTACCTGAATAATATACTTTTGTGTATTAAGTGTTTTATCTTTTTCAATGTTTTTATTTTTATTTTATATATATATTGTTTTAATTTTTTTGCAAGCAAATATTTGTAAGAAACAAATCATAACTTTTAATCTTAAATCATGCTGGAAAGCGCACCATTTTGTTGTACTTTTTATTTAAAAAGTAAATACCTTTTAATCCTGTTTTGAATCTGTGGTTTGGTGGAATCCTTTTGTTTGTTTGTTTGTTTGTTTGTTAGGACCTTTTCACATTGTATTTTTTTACTCTAACATTGCTTTCTGTTCATGTTAACACATTACCAGTATAAATGAAAGAATGAGCTGAGAAACTTTAAATAGATGTAAAAAATAAAAAATAAATGTATATTTAATGGAGTAAAGTTTGCTAAATCTTCTGGAAGAGAAATTGTGTAAACTAATTGTAGCAACAAAATGTTTTATTCTTTGTTCCTAAAACTATTTAATAAGATGTTACAGAATTAATACAGTCTTTTGTCTTCATTGGTCACCAACCGTGATTGTGACAATAAAACTGAAATATGGCCCCGGTCAGATCCTGTGACCGTTTGATTTAACTCTAATAAAAAGACTAATGGGTTAATATTGATGTGCTGGATAGGAAGATCTAAACACTGACTGTCAGTTTCTTCTATCACAGCTATGTGTTACTCTTCCTCTTGCATTAACATCACCTTATTTGATTGGTTATAGCAGGCCTGTGTAACCATGGTAAAATCATTATCACTACCAATATATCTTACATATCAGATCACAGAACACACTAAAGTAAAGGACATGAGGCCGCTATTGATCAAACACAGGTGGGTAGATGTAGCCAAGCCAGTAGTTTATAGATAAATATAAAGATCATATGAACGGCCTTATTGTGCAGCGAAAGATGGATTACAAACCAGGTAAAATGGCAGCTTCCCCAGTTCCCTGTTTGGCAGTTGGTTTGTGGTAATGTGATTAATTTATAATGTAGTATTATGTAGAATATGCACTACAAATACAATATCAGCTAACACACTAAGGGCCTTGAGGTGAGTCCTGCTTTCTACCAGTAGGCTCTTGTAAAGGGGCTCCCTCTCTTTACGGGGTTTTAGTGGCCCTACACATCATGTTTGCAGCTATTTCATAGTAAGTCACTGTAAACTCAGTTTTAGTAAAGACTGGGGTAATCGTCTACCTACAGATAATTTATCATTATAGTTTGTAACATTTCAACAGCTTCACTTTGTCTGTCGAGTATATGTGACAACTGATGAACAGACCCTAACCAAGATAAGTTTTTTTTGTGTCTAAACCTGAATCCCAGTGGTGTAATATCAGAAAACAGTTGTTGAATCTCAACTAATTAGTTGCTGAAATGTTACAAATAATACTCTCTGAACTATCTGCAGCTGGGCTATCCATATAAAGTTTAATTTGGTTAAATATTAGGGCTGCAACTAACAATTTCTGTCATTAAAATTACCCACAGCCCAATATGATGTCCTCAAATTCCTTGTTTTATCCAACTATCCAAAACATATTTACCATCATATACATGTGATTAGAACAACAACATTTGGTCTGAAAAGGGACAGAAACCATAAATCGATTAGCAAAAGTTACTGATTCATTTTCTTTCGACAATGTTGCAGCTCTTTTAAATGTGTTTTACAAACGACATCCCACTGTATGTTTTATGTCCGGCTGTTAAACTGCAGCAAGATTTTTAAATTTAGTTTTGTTTTCCCACCGTCGTAGAATCCCATTTCCATCTGTAAAAAACAAACAAACACAATAGCAAGTCAAGCTGGTGTCAAAATAATATTTTGTAATCAAATAAATAACTCAGAATTATATTATTACATAAAATAATTGCCACAATACTCACAAATACTTACTTATACTTACTAAAATTCCCGCCTTCTTTCATTTTTATAAAGAGCCTACATAAAATCTGTTATAGTTATTCGGTAAATCAGTAAATTTGGTTTCTATTGAAGAGTAATGCCCGCCTTCCCCGGACGGACGTTGTGCGCATGTGCGGCTCTCCTATTGTTGTCGTGTTTTCATTCATCTCCGAACGCAGCGCGAACAAAGGCGCGTCAGGGCTCGCTCTCTGATTGGCTCCCTGCCGGGGCCCGCTGACGCTGCTGTGCCGCGAGCTCCGCCACAACAGATGGATCTCTCGCGCTCTCCCTCTACCAGCTACTGGACGCACGCGCCCCAGTGATTGTCTCCAACGGCCAGGAGAGCGAGCGAGTTGACCGGAGGAGTTTACCGTTAACGGACGGTTGAACCGCAGCAACGGGAAGAAGAGGGAGGAAGGAGGAGGAAGGAGGAGGAAGAGGAGAACCAGGAGAGCCAGGAGAGCCAGCCGCGTCCCCGGGTTTGGTGAGCCGGAATAGGGTCTCCAAAAGTCGGCAGCGTCGATGTAGCTCAGTGGGCAGATCGTGATGTCTGTGGGTTGATGTGGCGATACGGACTGGGTGTAGTTTGAGAGCCTTCAACACACTTACACAGGTTTTGACAACATAAAATGCTAAACAGCAACATTTATTTATATTTTTAACAGATTAATAATCTCGAATCTCATATGTGGCGTGTTTATATATATATATATATTTATATATATATATATAACGTTATATTCAGTGATAATAGGTTTGCCCCATAGCACTTTAACGTGATGGTGCAACCTAAATGTTGAGCATAAAATCTGGATATTATTAACGTATCTCATCACATTTGGTCTCTACCAGGGAGTGTGTGTGAGTAAAACAGGTTACATAACAAGCAGTAGATAGTTAAGATTCCTCTCAGCACACATAAGGCTGGCTAGACAGAGGCAGGGCATCAGGACAGAGACCCTCTGCCTAAATAAAGTGAATACCTAATGTTTAGGCTTTATTAAGTACACTTAGATAAAAGTACTGTAAGTCCTGCCTTCACAGATCTTATGATACGCTTTATAGAGGGTTTGATTACAATGTGTGGTCATTTTCTGATATTTAGTCTCTAAAACAATACAAATAAATGATCATAAAGTTTAATCAACACCCCTAAAATCATGAACTGAACATTATAAGAAGGATTTTACCACGGCTGCATGACAACATATTGTGATATGATTCATGATTAGTGTGGGAATGATAATTTTGTATTACAAATTTAAATCATGATGATACGAACTTCATTTGGGTCAAATATGTTTTCATAAATCTGGAGAACAAGATTTGTAGGCCAGTGTATCTCTTGCGCTCTCTGAAGTACCAAAGTACTTCATTATATTGATGTTTACATTTTGCACTTGGCTTTATTGTGATTTTAATGATTTTTCTATTAATTGTGCAGCATTGGCTGTAACTGAGTGTAAAATATCCAGTCAACTAGAGCTGCAGCTACTAACTACCAGCTAGTTAGTTAGTTAGTTAGTTAGTAGTCACGTTCAAAAAGCTTGAACCAACGATTTCATTCCAGTTTTTGCTTGAAAAATAACTCTAATGATGAATCGATTATCAAAATAGTCGCAGCTACATTTCTTGTGGATGCATTGCTCCAGCTCTGCAATCAAAGGGGGCGAGAATAGTTTCAGCTTGATCTTGAGAATCTGGAAACCATATGTAGATTCGAGTCGAGCCTTGCAACATTTTTGACAACCCCAGTGTGCCTAACAAGGAGCAGGAGACGCAAACACACTATTTTTGGCTCAGTGTTGTGGGGCTAGTTGCTGGAGCTCAGATGTTTTTGGTGTTGCTATGACAATTTTGACAATAGTGAGGCAGAGCATTAGTAATGTGGAGGCTGAGGGTGGTGGCGGTGGTGGATTTGAAAGCGAACAGGAGGAGGTTTGGAGCTATTCATCGTCCATTTAAGCCAAAGACTTTGACAGAGGAGGTTCAGAGGCAACAAGGGCAAGAGGGCAGAAAACAAGCGTGCATGTGTGTCAATGAAAGAGAGAGAGTGGGGGGGAGAAAAGTCAGGAAGTTGTGGTCATGAGTTTTAATGGCACACTTGATGGCTTCTGGTCTTTCACAAGGGGGACACGAAGGAGAAAGCTGAATGGGAAAAACAGACAGCAGAGAGAAAAGAATTTGAACGGCTACTAATAAAGTTAGTGTGATACGAAACAACTGAGCAGATGATGAAGAATAAGACATCAAGATACAGAGACAGAGGAGAACTGAGGTTTGGCTGATGTTGTAATGAGGCAGAGGGGATACATTTAGATGGTTGTCCAGCACAGAGAAGAGCTGATCTGAGTCAGGACTGGGTCAACTGTGGGTCCGTCTGGATGCTTTTAAATTCTGCTTTTACCTCCAAAATAAAAAGCGCAGGCAGCTTTCTGCAGTGTGACGTAAATCTTTATTTAGAGTGCATCCATGTCACACAGATAATTTCCACAGAGACGAGGTCCTCAACAACAGCTATCACTGCTTCGTAATTTTATACATTTTATAGACTCTGAACATGGTGAACAAAAGGTCAAGTAGAAGTGTATGAGTTGATGTTGCTTTATTAAAGCTGTGTAGGGTTGCATTGGAGGGATTTTAACTCATGACCTTTGTATTTCTAAAACTGTGGTTATGTTCCTGGAACCGAGTATTGAACCTGAATACTTTTTGGGTATCATGTTACCGAGTATTGGCATCAAATGTCTGTTCAGATTCATAGTCTTCATCAGATAGTTTCAAGTCATATGTTGTTTTTTTACCCACATTTTCTTTCTTTTATGTTAATAAAAAACATGTTAATACATTTTCATACATAATTTGAACTTTAAAAGTCATTATTATTATTAAAGTATCATATTGGCCCTAGTATTGATTTCTTTCTTTAAACAATAAACAATAAATAATCTTCTTATTAGGAATAAACCTGCCACCTGCATTAACTGTCCATAGCTAAATATGGTCAGCCTACGTTACTGTATTTTAACCTTGGTCATAATGGTGGAGAGGCTAAAATTTTCTGAGGTGATGTAAAATGTTTGAGAAACCCTTTACAAAATCAGTGTCGCAGTGAGATATCTCCCAGCTCTGTCCTCTGAGATCTTGAGCTGAAGAAATCCCTATAAATACACCCATCAAGCCTAAAAAGTGGATGTTTCTGCAAACCTTTCACCAACAGCAAACACTTAACAGGGTACAAACTTATCACAAGAGTAAATGATACTCTAGCAGCCGCTTTAAAGGTTAAATGTCCGATTTGATCTTTATCTTCAGTAACATCAAGGAGGGATCAATTTTGTAATCTGATGACAATTTAGTTGACTTAAAGTTCACGTTGGTCTTGTGACTTGCCAGACAATTACAACATTGTCTTGGTCTGACAGCTGGCCACATGTCTGTCTCAGACCACTGGCATCACCCGCTAATGAGTCCAGGAGCAAAGCTGCCCTTGACCACGGCCGCAGTATTAAAGACTAATGATTTCCATTGTGTAGGTGAATGGTTAGCGTTTGAGCGTTTGACATGACTAATAATAGGTGATGAAATATTGATAGACCTTGGCAGCGGGCTTGGCTGATTGGTGTTTAATATTTAATTTGTGCACAATAACTCAACACATTTATTTCAGAGATTGACAGCCTCAGGTTTTCCTATTTATCAGTACTGTGTGTTTAAAGCTGCTATATAACTCTGCTTGTCAGCTTTTGAATACCTCTGTTTACAGTACGTTTCGATATGTGTCTGATCTGAGCCCTTAGATCAGGGAAGAGGAAAAGGGGAAGGCAGCGTATGTGTGGGTCTTATCAGTATTTCTGCCCATGCTCTTTGTTTGGATGTGCATGATAATTCATTTGTGAATTGAGGAAGTTTTGGGCTGTGTAAAGGCTAGTGTCAGTTTCCTGTGTGACTGAAGGAGGAAGTGATATAACGGAAGGGGAGCACTTCCTTTAAATGCCTCCACTCTTCCCCGAGTATTCGCTATCACACTCACAAGAAAAGACCCTGAAGGAGCTGACACCTGAGTGACAAAACTGCTAATACCTGAGGATAGATACAGTCGACCTGCCTAACCTTTCGTTCTCTCTTTCTCTCCATATCTGCAGCTCCCTCTCTCTCTCGTGACTCAACGAGATCAGTCTTTACTACGGTAAGATCACTTGTAGTCTTGTATCTGACATTTATACTACTTACTTTCAGTTGTATTATTTGTTGTGTGTTATAAAGGCTCTGTGTTATAATAGAGTAACATGGAAGGAAACAATGCTTTCTACTAATGAATAGTACGTTGATTTCTCAAAGCCACATTATTGTGGTGAATCAGTGAAATCTGTAACAGTAATATAAACTGAACTTGTGATTGCTCACGTTGATGGATTACATAGCATACACAAGTTTCAATGGTCTGCTAATTTATTTTAATATAATACTGAAATGAATGGAAGCCAATGGTTGCCTTGAATTGTATCACCTGCTAAACATCAGGCGTCTGACGGTAATATTTAGCACGGTTGCCATTTTAGTTTTAGCCTGTTAGCATGCTAACATTCACAGGTTAGCACTAAACACAAAGTACAGCTGAGGCAGATGTATGGCACTAGTTTTGCATGTTTTCGGTCATAAACCAAAGTGCTTGTTTTAATTTTAAACAGATATCAAACTGGTAGTGGTCTTTATTCTAACTGCGGTCAGGTGAGGGGCTGATGGCTCCTAGGGTTGGAGGTTGAACTAGAAGAGAGGAGATGGCGTGGACTGGAGAAGGGACAGATGGAGGGCAGGGACATAGGCGATGACCCACAAGCTTTAAACAACAATCTGGGGATGAGTGGTTGCAGAGCCGGGCTAGATATACTGCAGGTTGATGGCATGATGAGAGCCAGGTGAGCCAACGGGAGGGATGATGAGCTGATTGAGACCAGGTGTGTAACTGGGAGTCAGAGGAGAGAGGAAGAGGTGGTCATGGCCACGACAACAGACTACAGACAAACCCAAACACACAGAGAGACAGATTGGGAGACACTAGGAACACACTGAAGTACTGTCACAACCGTAAAAGTACTGGACAAAGTGAAATTTTGAGTGGATGACTGAGGAAACGTCAGGGGTCACCAAATTGATTAGGATGTATTGTCTGGGAAAATGAATGGGAAAATGAATGGGAAAATGTTGTGCCAATCCGTCCAGTGGTTGTTGAGATGTTTCACTGGATAAATTAAATATTTATGGGACAATCAGAAGCCTAAACTAAAGTCATTAGGACTTGTCCTCTACACCTTGAGCATCTGTACACAATGTCTTAGAAATACATCCGATACTTGCTGAGATATTTCAATAAAAAGAAAAAATGTCACCTTCCCAGTAGGATTTATTATCTGGGGACCATGAAAGTGGGGGACAGTGATATTGCCATCTTAAAACTCCCAAACTGCAAAACCGACATTCGAAAATGGTCTATAAAAATGTTCATTGTTTGTAGGGTAGGAGCTAAACTTACAAACACTTATTGGTGTCGTCCTTTTTAAAATTGTCTAACAACAAAACAAGATTAATTTCAGTCATCCAGGGAATAAAATGTCCACTCGTGTTTCTAGAGATGAATCCTCCTGTGGGTTTAATTTTAGAGACGGAGAGACTGCTTGTATATATGTACACACACAAATATGACAGATAAGTATATAATGTGTGCTGCCAGTAGCTTGCTCAGGGATGAATGTTTAAGCAGCTGAAATGATTTGGCTCTGCGGGTGGCCCATGTGTCCTGCACCTGTTCGTCTCCTTCCGGAGGCCTTCTGTGCTGCCTCCTCCGCAGATACACAAAGACAAACATACACACTCATTCAGCAAGGAGGGAAGGAAAACGATGGCCGAGTGCCATTTTAAACAGCTGCATGTGTGCGCACTTGCGTGTGTTTTGGAGTGTTTATGTGTAAAAGAGCGACATAGACATGAGGAGAGAATTAAAAGGGGTGACAGGAAAGCAAAGACTCTCTTCCTCCTCTTGTAGGCATGAGGAGGAGGAGGAGAGTGTGGAGAGCAGCTGTCACACTTCATCAGAGACCAAACGTTTTGATTGTGTAGTGAGAGATACACTAGTGGTGGTTTAACTGATAACTATGAGTTGATCTGTCTTTTGAAGGAAATACATCGACGGGAAGTAGATATGATCTGCTGTTTATTGTTTTACTCTGTGGAGCTGTACCTCCTCCTCTTCCTGCAATCACTTGTCTGTTGCTCGTTGCTGGTCATGAGGAGTCATGAGACTGAATCCGATGGATGAAAATTATTAACTCTCTGTGTTGCTTCTTTGTCTCTCAGCTCCTCTCATGCTTACTGAGAATGGATGACACACAGTACGGGGTTCAGATTGGAGAGAACAAATTCATCAGCAAGTAAGGACCAAACACCACACCGTTTCTCACATGAGAATACATATACACACATATACACATTTATTTTTTTTATATATATATATATATATATATATATATATATAATGTTCATGTGAAATAGTTGGACATGTTGTGATTTTAAACTCATGTCAAACAGTCTGACTTGTTAAGCTCTTAGTATGTTTGTGGTTTAAAATAACTGTGTGAAATAGAGATTTTACAGGTTTTAGTCTTTGTTTTAGTTTGTTTTTCCGAGCTTGTGCGTAGTTTACTTTACTGCTCTGCCGACCATTTTCCAAGCATACGTACATTTAATGAGTTATAGATTAATTGGTTGATTTACATATTATGTACAATAAGTAGCTGACTTATGTATAAGTAAGTACCACACTGTTTCCAAGGCAGTATTTTATATCAAGAATCACAAATTTACCTCGAGACTTAACAATCTGTACAACATACAGTGTCAGAGCACAACGCTTATAGCAGGGGGGCACCAAATTACTGGCAAGTGGCAACTTAGTCGTGCACAGTAAAGGTGAAATCAAGTGAAAACCCCTCTGCTTTCACAGAGTACTTCAGCTGTTCACTCCTCTGGTACAAGGCAGTAAACTTACTCCCTAACAGGATCATGGTCTTCTAAATCACCACAGTGGTGTCAGGCTCAACAGCACCGTCAGCAGGATGTAGCATTAAGTGGACTAGTTGTTGCTGGTGACGCTGACAGCGTCCTAAATGGCTCAAAAAAGGTTGTAAAATTGTTGCGGTTGAGCCGGTCAACCACTTTCTCAAATACATGGCTGCGAATGGGATAGAAATATTATAACATAGCTACGTTAAACTGTCCTATACCCAATGACAAAGTTTTAGTTAAATTGTAATATAACAGCATTCTAGTTTTACGATGGATTTAAGTTTACTACAGTCAGGAGAGAAAACTTTGACAGTTTACGCCCTCCTCTATCGAGTTGAATAAGTAAAAACTCTCCAAAAAAACCTTTAACCATTAAATTAAAAAGAAACCTCAGGAAGAGCGACAGAGGAGTAAGTCATAATATTTAGACACACAGATCAACACATTTAAATAAACGTTAATTAAAGTTAACTAAACATCTCATTAAAACCGAAGTATCCCCTTTTAAAAAGCCAACTCAACATCTAGCTCTTGTTACTAGTTTCAGTTTGGACAAAAGCATCTGCAAAATGAATCATATGTAGTAACAAAATTTGTTATATTAAGTTTTTCTTCTACATATATGAAGACTTTGGTGCCCAGTTACTGTCTATGTACAACAGTGGAACAGAGTTTATTGCTTTATAGGTCATTTTACATATGATTTTACACACGTCATATTGTTATATACTCTACATCGATATCAGAAAGTATCCTTACTAACATTGTGCTGATAATGCATTGTACAATAATACATTATATAATAAATGATATAATACATTATCACTGAGCCCCAAATAAACATTGATATAAGGATATGAACCGTTAGCTAAGTGGAAGTCCAGTCTGTGATGTTTAACCCTTGAACATTTCTAACAGTCTCAGCTTTATTGCCAAGTAATGATAATGTAAATGACAAAAATCTGACAAAGCGATACGGCCTCTGTGATTAATTTTATTATTATTATTATAGCTTTAACTTAATCAGGTAG
This sequence comes from Dicentrarchus labrax, assembly GCF_905237075.1. Taxonomy (NCBI): domain Eukaryota; kingdom Metazoa; phylum Chordata; class Actinopteri; family Moronidae; genus Dicentrarchus; species Dicentrarchus labrax. The sequence continues at coordinate 14,573,130 of NW_026136714.1, forward strand.
TCTCAGAGAGATCCAGATCTATTTCACAAGAGGGGTCTCAGTACAGCAGTAGAAATACAGGCACAAACAAACAGCATCAGAAACAAACAAAGGCAGGAGGACATCAATCTGACCTCCTCACAATGGTCCGCAGTAATGTGAAGTATACATGTCTTGGAGTTAGTGGGATAAAAACATATGTAATGAGCAGCGTGCTCCTTTTAAACAGCATTTCCTCCTCAGTGATTCAACATCTCTTTCTCCAGGGTAACAGTCCTTTCACAACTTAAGACGTACAACCTCTACTATGAAGGACAGAATCTACAGCTCAGACACAGAGAAGTGAGTAGTTACAGCTGTCTGTATCTCTCTGTGTGTGTGTGTGTGTGTGTGTGCGTGTGTCTGTCTGTGTGTGTCTGTGTGTGTGTGTGTGTGTCTGTGTGTGTGTGTGTGTGTGTCTGTGTGTTTACTGTTATTTTTATGTTTTATCCTCCTTTTCAACAGCAGCATCTGAATATTTCCACTCTTCAACACTGTCTGTCTTCCTGTCGCCCTTTTTACTTTGTCTCTCAGTCATTTGCAATCTAATATACCCTGCCCATTATACGGTGTATCCCAAAGGAGTAATAACTGTCCATTGTGTGCATTTATATATATATGTGTGTGTGTGTGGGTGTGTGCATTGATCACAGCTCCTCTCTCTCAACAGGAAGAGGGGGAGCTGATCATCGAGGGCTTGCTGAATATCTTTTGGGGCCTTCGGCGACCAATCAGACTTCAGATGCAGGATGACCACGAGCGAATCCGGCCGCCCCCTTCCTCTACGTCCTGGCACTCCGGTTGCAATCTGGACAGTCAAGGGTAAGAGGTCCAGACAGATCTAGTTACACCTTGCTGACCGGAAATGGTGATACACTGTAAGTCAGCGAGGGCAGATATAGATTTTGTCTTGTTTGTCTGATTGAAAATCAGATAAATTAAATTCTTGTCATCACTTTTTGTCGATGTTTGGTTACATTACTTGATAATGTAATTCCATACAACAAAAACATTATTGCTAAATCTTTGAAACACCAAATTAGCCATCTTTCAACCGACAACTCGGGCTCAGTCTTGGATTTTGCCCCAAGATCACAGATATCCCATTCTTCAGAAGAGGCTATTCTTTCAGGGATAGTCGAGCTCACAGGCATACAGCTGGGTGTTTATATATAAATAACTTACAGGAAATAGACAAAATAACATAAACACTTTCATTATGTTGGATGCCAGTTGCAAGTTTAATAATTCATACTTATATTGTTGGTACATTAGTCCAAAATTACTTAAAAAATCAAAGGAAATACTGACAGTTCATCTCAAACAGAGATAAACTGCATCAACAAAGAGGAACAGCTCTCACAAGTTGAAACTAACCACCAGGGATGTGACGTACAGACAGATGTGGTGTGGTTAACAAACTGCTGCTATCGGCAGGAAATCTAATAATAAACTTACCTTTTTATTAGTGTTGACATTATTACTTAATGTACTGTACAGTAACTCCTTTCACTAGTGTCAGTAACGTATTAACAGTTTGTATCTACATAACATTTTCAGCTGTACATTGATAGTGTCTTCGCCTCTTACACCGTACTGTCTTGTTTTCTTTTTGAAGTTCTCCCAACAGCACAGATGGTCAGCAGGAGACACAGCAGACCCCGCCCACAGTGGAAGTGACGCCACCTGACAACCAACTAGAGGACAATGGTGTGATGGAGGAACAGGCAGACGGTTAGTGGCTTTACTGACTGTATGTAGTCGTAACACACTGGGTATTACTCCCTTGGCTATAATGAGGATCCAGTGAACAGCATCATAAATCAGTCCCAACACAACTGAATTCCTAAATAATACGGTTTTATTTGTGTTGTCTTATCAGTTGCCAAGATAAAAAAACATTGCATTAGGTCAAGAAGATTTAATTCACTTAGCTCTGAAAACACTGTAGACCAAATCTCTAATTAACTCTCAGCTGCTTTATTATAAGCATCACATCACTGCTGGGTGGAAACCTCTCATCTCCAAAATGGCAACCTCTCATGAGGAAGGAATTCAACCTTATTATTTTTTCCACCCTTAGAGGAGTATACTGTACAATTCCACTTGTACACACTGTGATTACAAGGTTTGTATCTTACAATGGTGATTATAAAATAAAACTTTTAAACAGGTGATGTTTACTTTCATTATGTCTGTGTGACTAATTTTAGTGTTATATCTATTTTAAGAACTAAGCATAAAAATATGACTCAGGAATAGTAATTTATTTGTTTTTAATTTAAAGATAAGTCAACATTTCTGTTCAATGTTCAATATGTAGAAATTGGAAGTAAATTTATTACAGCTTCTGGCAGACAGTGACACATTCTCAAAGGGAAATATGAAATATAAAATTACAGATTTCTATTCTGTTAGTACACAACTCAACAAAATATAGATATCTAGATCGAGGCAGTCAGCCACCCACCTAGAGCCGTCGCCAAGTGCTTGCTCATGGTGGTACTGTTGGGTCTCTGTAAATAATGTGATAAGGAGTTCGGTCTAGACCTGCTCTATTTGAAAAGTGTCCTGAGATAACTTCTGTTATGAATTGGCTCTATACAAATAACATTGAATTGAATTGAATAACATAATATACACTGATCAGCCATAACATTGTGAGCACTGACAGGTGAAGTAATAACACTGATTATCTGGTTATCAGGGCTCCAGTCAGTGAGTGGGATATATTAGGCAGCAAGAGAACATTTTGTCCTCAAAGTTGATGTGTTTAGAAGCAGGAAAAATGAGCAGCATGAGGATCTGAGCGACTTTGACAAAGGGCCAAATTGTGATGGCTAGTAGACTCTGTCAGAGCATCTCCAAACCTGCAGCTCTTGTGGGTTGTTCCCGGTCTATAGTGGTCAGTATCTATCAAAAGTGGTCCAAGGAAGTAAAAGAACTGGAGACAGGGTCATGGCTTATTGATGCACGTGGGGAGTGAAGGCTGACCCGTGTGGTCCGATCCAACAGACGAGCTACTGTAGCTCAAACTGCTGAAACAGTTAATACTGGTTCTGATAGAAAGACGTCAGAAACACACAGTTCATCACAGTCTGGTTCTGGGGCTGCAGAACATTATTATATTATTGGTGTTAATGTTATGGCTGATGAGTGTAGGTCTAGTGTTTATAGACATACAGCTTTAATATTAAAGGATAATAGCTAATAATCTGATTGATTCGACAGAGGACAGTGACAGCTCCGCTCAGCTCCTCAGGACGAAGAGCGATGCCGGGGTCTTGAGACGAGGCCAGCGACGGTCACCGAGCGACCAGAGGAAAATTCGACGCCATCGTTTTTCCATCAACGGACACTTCTACAACCATAAGGTGATACCAGCCACAAGTGTTTGTCAGCGCACCCATAAAAAGTCTTTCTGTCTGTAGTTTCAGAGAGTTTATTTAGTACTTTTAGCACGTTGATTACAAATAACAAGAAACACTGATTCACAATGACCCATCCATCCATGCACACATAAAGTGACAGTATATAGGAAACTGAATTTATGTTTTAATGTTTGTTTTTTTTCTCAGACAGCAGTGTTTACTCCTTCTTACGGCTCAGTGACTAATGTTCGGATCAACAGCTGCATGACGACGCCTCAGGTGCTCCGAGTTCTCCTCAACAAGTTTAAAATTGAAAACAGCCCAGATGAGTTTGCAATCTACCTAGTCCATGCAAGTGGAGGTGAGTGAATTATTCCCTGTGTGTGTGTGTGTGTGTGTGTGTGTGTGTGTGTGTGTGTGTGTGTGTGTGTGTGTGTGTAGTCCAGTTTGTAACATTTAGGAGGATCTATTGGCAGAAATGGAATATAATATTCATAAGTATGTTTTTGTAAGTGTATAATCGCCTGAATATAGGAATCGTGAATATAAGAATCGTGTTGTTTTCGTTACCTTAGAATGAGACGTTTGGAGTCCGCCATGTTAAACCTCCATGTTTCTACATTACTAGGAACAGACAAACCAAACACTGGCAGTAGATGGAGACTTTCACGTCATTCCCAGGTCGTCACATTATGACATGAGCGGTGTCCTACACACTGGTTCTTTAATAAATATCTTTGTGGATGTGTTGATGTTTCAGAGCGTGTGAAACTGAAGCGAAGTGACTACCCTCTGATATTGAGAGTGATGCAGGGTCCGTGTGAGCAGGTCTGCAAGATTTTCCTCATGGAAGAAGACCTGGGAGAAGAAGTCACATATGATGTAAATGACCACTTCCTACTTCCTGTTCCCTACAGCGTGCAGCCACAAAATCCCTGCCTGTGTTTCAAATATCCTTTTATTTATCTCACATTGGTCTCTCTCTCTCTCTTTTGTGCTTTGTCATTACATGTCTCTTCCCTTCCACCAGGTGGCGCAGTATATCAAGTTTGAAATGCCTGTCCTGCGGAGTTTCATCACCAAACTGAAGGAGGAAGAGGACAGAGAGGTGCAGAAACTCAGGAGAAGGTACGAGAAAATACTGTTTATAATCTACTTCCCTTCATCATCCACAGTCGTCAACATGTTCATCCGCTGTTATGAGCTTACACATGGTCATTACATAGTATTGTTATTATTATCTAATGTATATTTGCAGGCCCAGACATTTATTCTCTCTCGTACTTGCAGGTATACTTACCTGCGTTGTATAATTGAGAAGCAGCTCAGTTGTCTTCCAGAGGGGGCGACGTGTATGTGATCATCAAACTGTCAAAACCTCTCCCAGAGCACCGCATCCTCCACCCAGCTGGGAACAAGAATCATCTGACAAAAACCCAATGTATGTGTTCCAGCGATTAGCCTGCTCCTCTGAATTCCTGCCTCTGCATGGGTTTTTTTTCAAATCCGTCAACATACAGACAAAACTTAAACATGCTAGACTGTGTGCATGTTAAAGTGTGACCATCTCAGCAGTGGACTTTAAGTCTTAATTCAGACCCAATCACTGTATCTCCCTCTGCTTTCCTTTCCCTATATTTCTTTGTTATCCGTACACACAGAAAGACATTCCTCTACTCCTTTTAGTATTTTTAACCTTTTTGCAGTGCAGTAAAAAGGAGATGTCCCGTCTTCTGTCTCTCCAGATTAAAGGCTAATACCCAAAATCAATTTAAAGCACAAACGTGACATAAAATGGTTTTAGTAAAGTGCCTGTTAAAGGTTAAAAGCACACAGGAAACTACTTAGATACATTTGAGTAACAGGAAACCACAGTTTCTGTCAATGTGAAACTGTCATCTTGTTGCATACCCCATAATGCATCCCTGCCTCATGTAAGATGGCAAGAAGATGTCACGTTGGGATTTTAAAAGCACAGTGAAATACTGTTCGATAGATTTCAACATCATTCTGCACACAACGCCTCCTGGTAGGGATTGGATATCGGACCGGCTGTACAATGCAACAGTTTGTGACACGAAAGCACAACAAAAGACTGTGAATTACGCCGTTGATCTTTTGATGGAAGAATGTTGTAAATGTATGAATGAGCATTTAAAAGCAGCACAGTTTGCCTCCACATGTACAGCGCTTTGCATACGTCTGCTATTGTCCATGTGCGTACAGCCCCGTCCGTTCAATATTTCTAACATGGTTGTTGAAAAGGTCATCAGGAGCGTGTGTGTGAGACTGAGAGTGTGCATGTTGTATTTTTAGTGACTCTTAAGACTTGCCTGCTTTTTGTATCGTGTCTTTTACAAAATAATGAAGGAACTGTAGTCTTTAAGATGTTAAGAACTAATGCCACGACTTGGAAAATGTGGGTTTTTTTCTTACAATGATTGTTATTTAATAAAAAAAAAAACGTTATGTTGAGAAAAGATTAACATTTATATTTGTAACCTTCCTTGAGTCTCATTCGGGGTCAGTGGGTGAAACGGTAACATGTTATACAATGATGTTAAAATCTCCTTGTATAATTTAACAGATATAACAGTAGTCATAGTGGAAGCTTCGGGAGAGTTCGCTAAGTCACTCACTGGGCTGGGATCACACGTGTACGCCCACACACGCACACGCACAGGTATTTATGTGTGATGTCGGTGGTACAGCAGCTTATTGTACGCTCAGCCAATGAGCAGGTGTGAGACAGCGTGATCCACTTCACCTGACTGAAGCTGTCTAGAGGATAACAGCGTGGCCTTGAAATACACTTCTCACTGTCAGAAGAGTCTCCGCTGCCAACACACGCTCTGTGGTTTTTACTGTCTGAAGAGGAAAACTCATCTGAATCACTGCAAGCAAACAGCCACACAACAGGTGAGATTGTTTATTCTAAGAAGAGTTTGATGTTTCTGTTAAATTCAGCAGGTTTTAACAATGTTCTTTATTTACTTTGGTTGTTTTTGTGAGTGAATTTCTTTTGTTGTGATGTTATTTATATATAATACGTATATTAAATATAGGGTCTATTGATAGAAATCACAATTACTGATATACTTGCTCCAAATGGCATCAAATTCATAAAGGAAAGTGTCTTCATTGAGAGTCTGGGCTGCTGTAATCTGAGAGTCACTGGATTATTCTCAAACTAAGTGACCCGGTGTAATTATAGCTCAACTCATCTTTTAAAAGGACAGATTAGACTGCGTACAGTTTGTTGACAGCAGAGCAAATTATGTCATGCTGCTCACTGGGCGTCATCAGTGGAAGAAGTATTCAAATTAAGTAAAAGTAGTAATGCCACACTATAGAAAGTACTATATTACAAGTAAAAGTCCTGCATTTGAATTCAATTAAAAACAAGTATAGATGTATTTGCAGCACAATTTACTTTGATTGTACTATTATTGATGATGTGTGAGCAGTAGTGTTACAGTTGGTCACGGTGGAGGCAATTTTAACTGCTATATAAATATTCTTGTGTATAATCTATAATAGTAAAGCATCATAATGCATAAATAGATCATATATGTTTAGTTAAACATCAATCTGAAAAGGAACTAAAGCTGTTAAATAAATGTAGTGCAGTACAATAGTTCCTGTAGTGGAAACAAAGTATAAAGTAGCATAAAATGATTTAACATTTATATAACATTTAATATAAATAAAGACCTATATAATATAATATAATATAATATATTACCTCTCTGTGTGTTGCTCTAATGTAAATATCTCACTGGGGATCATCTTATTTGTTCTTCCCTGTCAGATAACTGTTAGTCATTAATACAGCAGGTCCACAGATCTGGAGCTGGATTCAACTACCAGATCTTAATGAAATGGCGTTAGAGGTTATGAAAGCCATCTGATCCCAGGTCAGCTGCAGTGTTAAATTGAGACGGTTCTTGTGTAAGATGTGTTTCTCAAAGCTGGATTAAGAGCAGTGATCTGTGCTGCTCTTAATGTAACGTAAAAATAACAGCAGGACTAAAGCTGCAGTGAGAACATCTCATTAGTCTGTTGACGAGGTGCCTTCAGGAACCAGAATAACTACGTACATTTTACAGTTTAGGTTACTTCTACTTTACTTATATTAGTATTTCCATTTTATACTATATTTTTGTTACTAGTCCACTAATGTGACAGCTGTAATTTTCCTGTTATATGATCCATGTTTATAGATTAACAGTGTATGAATCAGTTCCAATACTGCGTACCTGTTGTCAATAATAATAAAGCAATAATTCAATACATCATAATAATAATAATAATAATATCACTCATTTATTTTGCATAATGAATACTTTTACTCTGATACTTTAAGTATATTTTTCTGATACCTAATTTGTATGTTTGAATGCAGGATTTTAGTTAACTCATTAGAATATAAATATCTTATTATTTATAGGTTTACTAGTATTTACTTGTTTATGATGATATATATATATATTTTTTTTACAATGATAATAATTTTCTACCTCATGTATTTTTAATGTTGCTTATGTCCTGTGATTGTCTTTATTTTCATAAATTAACTATTATTATTACCACTAATACACTTGATACACTGTGGCGTGGCTACTTTTATTTGTATTTATACTTCTTCCACCACTGTTAAGAACTGAACAGTCCACAACCAGCGGATCATCTTAGTAAATTTCACTAAGGAACAGAAACAGAAACAGAAACAGAAAAGACAACAAGTCTCTCAAGTTAAAAGCCCGCCAGTGTTAAATTCACGCCTCCTAATAAGGTTTCCTTTGTCTCATTCTGACAGCACAGAAGAAGAATAATGTCGGGCCTGCAGAAACTCCCCCTCACAGTGACCCTCTGCCTGCTGCTCCTCGCCACACTGTTACCCAGCTCTGAGGCCCGGCGTGGTTTTGGAGGTGGTGGCCGAGGTGGTGGAGGACTCTTTGGCCGTGGCCGGGGCTGGGGTGGTGGTGGTGGTGGTGGTGGCCAGGCCTATAGACCCGTCCAGAGCAGCGGCCCCAGTGCGGGGAAGATAGCCGGAGCAGCTGCAGCAGGGGCCGTAGGAGGAGCAATGGTGGGGTCTGCCCTGAGCCGCCCTGGGTATGGGTATGGAGGGTTAGGAGGATATGGAATGGGGTATGGAGGATATGGAGGCGGGTATGGAGGCTATGGAGGGGGGTATGGAGGTGGCTACGGCCCCCCACGTTACGGAGGTGGCTACGGGCCCAGGCCTGGCTATGAGGCAGAGGGCTCTGGAGACATGGAGTACTACACCGCAGCATCCAGCGGCCCCATCTACAACAGTATCATCGTTGTCATCGGCTCCCTGGTGTCCTTGCTCATGGGCCACTGGGTGGCAGTCATGTAGAGACTGGAGTCAGAGCTGGATACCTCCAAACAGACACAGGTCCAAACCCTGGCTAAATAACCCGCAACCTGACAGGAAACAAAACTATCTGCAGTTTAAATTCAAATGTGACCAATAATATGACTCTTGAATAATGTAAAGCTGTTGCCAATTCATTTTCGCAGTGACAAAGGACTCATTTAGCCTCTACAACATGTGAGTGTGACCCCATGTTTCAGTCTGCAGGTGTACTACCGGTGAACACAAACACTTCCTGTAGATATTTGTCAAGAGTTGTGACATAATTTGACTCAATGAATAACTATTTGTTCTCCACACTGTTTAACGTGGCCAGTCTTTTTATACTTTTGATGATTTCTTATGTTTTCTGGCAGGCAGTCTGTTTAGATAGACCAGGAATAAATTAGTTTAATCAGGTTAACTCAGGGCCAGAGATTAAGAGCAGCTATACACTTCATCATCCCCATAATAATAATAATAATAATAATAATAATTTCATCCTACACAGTTTTTCCATTGTTTCACATATTGTCACATTTCCGGTACATTGCTTGTATATGTATTAAAGTTTCTCATTAAAGTACATTTTATGCCATTTTGTAGACTTTTTATGCAAACAAGCAAAATGTTTGTAATATTGTTATATAAATAAAAAAAAAGTAGAACATTAGTGTTGAATTTTATTGTCCACATTATTGTGAGAAGACAGCGTTCAGATGTTACATGAATAATAGAGATTGATATTTTTATTAAATTATTTAGACATGATATTTCATCTAATTGTTTCACTGAAACCACAAATGGGTTGTGGTGCTGCACGACTTTAACAGCCTGCAGACTCGTATCACATCTCAGATCCGATCGCACCAGGGCTCATGTGTTTGCTTTGTCCTCTGTCCACTACAGTGACCGTCCACAGTCAGTAATCATGCATGAAGACCAGAAACACTGAGAGTGTTGACACAGGCCTCTTGTAGTTAGTTATTCTCTGAGAATATGAGATGTTGCCACAACAGACTTTATGTTTTTACTCAGTATTAGTTCCCAGTTATTCCAGAGCTGTACGATCACATCATGTTTTTTATGCTGTAGTGGTGGAAATAATGAGTATTACTTAAAAATGTTAAGGTACTGATACTTTCTGCTGTTTACATTATATTGTCCCATTTGATCCACTACATTCATTTTAATAATAAAGTTACTAGTTGCTCTACAGATTAGATTTCACATAAAAACAGATATAAGAATATAAATTGAGTTTTTAAAGATCAAACCAGACATCAAACTTTCCCTACCTCGGAAATCATCTCAGATAATCTATTATACACTGACACGTTATATCATAGGCACATGTCAGTCAAGGGACAGTATATTTTTGTAATTTTGAATCTCCACAAAAGCTTTTCATATACATGTCTCAGTCAAAATGTCACCTAAACACTTCTAAAAGTAATAAAGACAAATATCTACAAATCAGTAAATGTAATATGTTTATTTGACAGGACAAGCAAAAAGTGTGAGTCAACCCTCGATATGCAGTAGAAGCTCCAGCAGCACAGTAAATGTGATCCCTCGCAGTAAAAGGCATTCATGACTTTAAAAACGGTACACGTGCATTTCCAAATACATTCAGAGCCAGACACAAGGTAATGTAGGCCACATATAACAACACATTAAAGGTACACTGTGGGGGTTTTGATCACAGAGATTGTTCTACAGGCAAACAATAACAAGTTTGTTACAATATAATAGAAATTATATTCATACACTTATATTTGCAACAGCAAATACGTTGCTTTGAAGTTAACGTAATACAGACCGGATTGTGTTTTCTAACATAATGAGGAAATGTTGTTTAATTAACATAACGGGCAAAAGTGTTGAAACTGAACCAATCAGTGACACTGAAAATGTACAACGATCATTTCTGGAAACAGGGTTGTCATGGCTGCACTCTAAATATAGAAATCAAGAGGGAAAAGGTGTTATTGGTGAGGATTATCATTGATTGACAAAACTTAAGCCGATGATGTTCAGATAAGATGATTTTATAACACCATGGAGGAGGCCATAAGAGCTTATTTAGATATATTGTAGGTAGATACAGCTTATCTTACATGTTTCCACAACAGCTGGGTCACGAGGTGTGTTCAATGTGTGTGTTCTGGCCAGTAATCTTGTAACAGTTTGCAATTAAAACTCCAGAGAGTACCTTTAAATTGCTTTTTTTTTTTCAGCTTCTATGATTAAAAAAAAGGTTATACAAATCTTATGTACTGTACACACGTTGATATGCTTAGCAACCATAAACTGAGACGATAATGGAAAATAACATTCAGTAGATTTTGAATTAAAATTCAGAATTAGTACATCAGTGGTCTTACACTTTAAGAGCACTTCTGCAGTCACAGGCTGCCCCACAGAGGGGCAAGAAAGGACAAACATTGGATAGAAGGGAGAAAGGAGGCAAGAATATAAAAAACACATAAGAAAATATACATATAACACACAGTGCAAAGCAATGGCAGTGCACATGGAAAATGTTAGGACAACATACATAAACAGTCAGAAAAAGCGCTCATTGCTTTGCATCAATTCCAGTGTGACAACAGAAACTGTTATTTTTAGTCTGTTTAATCCAGATAGAATAACTACCAGCAGTCTTATTTAAATGGACCTCATATGATAAATGTCCATTTATGTTTTAAGCTATGATCCAATACTCAGTCATGCTCACAATGTAAAACCTTTCAGTGTGGAGCACTGATATCTGTAACAGTAGACTAATAGAATATTAGACAAGTTAAAGTTCAGTATTAATTGATTATCGTTTTGTATCACCATTCACTGTTATCCAACTCTGTGAACTGAATCAGTCCCCCAACGTCAACGTCCCAGGAGTTAATATACTCATATCACACATAAAACACGTAATGTATATTATTAAAGCAGTTTATTTACACAGCTCATCACCCTGACAAAGACAAAAGACTGTGGTCAATTTCCTTAAATAAAACACACAACACAAACACAGCGAGATGATGAGTCAGTGGGAGTGCCACTCCTTTCCTCTATGTCTAGAGAGCTTCCTAAATTGTTTCTATATGGACTTTAATGGATCAGAATCCTTCCAACCATAACAAGGTTGCAGTGTTGAGTGCAGTTAATGGCCCCTCTCTCTTTCACCAGAGACAAATGTAAGTGCACTCTGTTGCAACACCATGGCTCTCTAGTCTGACCTCTCCCCGTATTAAGACTGACAAAAGTCACTTCACTAACTACCCCACTTAGCTGTTGGTGCTGTCAGCATCGCACACTAGTTCAGAAGCAGATCTGCCGTTCACTATCCCCACATTACTATTCAACATAAGTTAATTAGTCATTATCCAGAGATCAGTTACTCATTACTCGTTACTAGAGTTCATACGTTACTCGTGTGACCACAACTCAGCTGAAGTAGCTCGCTGAGTAAGTTGGGAAATTATGGATGTATTTGTTTTCCAACGTCCTCAGACAGAAGAGGCGCCAGGCGGGTTGGATAAAGTTCTTTTCAACAACATCCGGCAGATTGCACTCCTTCATAAAAGGGTCAAGTAAGGAACTGGGCTATTTCATGCTTTCTCTCACTCTGATGTGGTCTGGGTAGAATAACATCCTGTTTTAGGAAAACTCAGGAAAAAATGCGCCGTCTTTTGGGTGTTCTGTGTGTCATCGCCTATTGTACTGGCTCTGAGATCCTCTGTCTCCCTCTGCCACAGCTTATAGACACACACAAACGCCTTTCTGTATGACTGTGATCCTCTTAAACAATAACAAAACAAACATCTCTGACTGATTGAGCTCAGGATAAATGAATGTTAATAGGAAATTTGATTGTAATTTTAAGTCAAAGGCTAACAGATGAGTATGGTTCTTGAAGTTTTAATATCTTGCGTTTGCCCTTCCTTTCCTTGAATACATAATTGAAACATGCAATACAGTGTGTGTGCCAGCTGTGTGGCGCCAGTCAAGCATGAGGATACAATGTCTAAATATGGAGAAAACATAACAATTCACACATAATGAAGAGTCCTAAAGGGTAAGATGTTCCTCTCTCCCTAATCATTTCACATCCCTGTACTTAAAGGTCCAGTGTGTAACATTTAGGAGGATCTATTGGCAGAAATGGAATATAGCATCCATAGGTATGTTTTCATTAGTGTATAATCACCTGTAAATAAGAATCGTTGTGTGTTTGTTACCTTAGAATTAACTTAATGAGTTATTTTTATCTACAGAGGGAGCGGGTCCTCTTCCACAGAAGCTGCCATGTTGAACCGCCATGTTTCTACAGTAGCCCAGAAAGGACAGGGAATTTCATGTTTTACGAAAGTTTCGCAGCAACCATAGTTTCTTGGAATGGGAGGGTGAGGCGAGTGGGTTGTAATCTACAACTACACCGCTAGATGCCATTAAATCCTACACACTGGTCCTTTAATTCGTTTAACATATTATTCATCACTTAAATTGCTAATGAAGGCCTCAGTGCAGCAGCATTAGCATGTTGCTATTCAGTAGCATCACTATAGTACTGGTGATCACAGCTAAAAGCCCCTGTGAGCTCATCTCCAGTCCCTGTGCCCCTCCTGACAGTTGCCGCGAGTACTTTTCATGGTAGACCATGTACAGCTCTAAGCATTTCCTGACCTTCAGCTGATTGATCAGTGCTGGGTAGCCGATCTCCACAATGCTGACTGTATCATCGTCGTCATCAGTAGCCGTTTTTCTGATAACTTCTGAAGCTGGAGTAACAGGATTGGCTTCAGGCTGATTTACAGGGCGGGGGGTTGAAGTTGCAGGGGTCGAGGAGTTATCTACTGCAGTGCTGTTGGTCTCTGTTGCATTGCTGCCATTGCCAGTGTCTAGGGCAGCAGTAGGTGTGGTGGTTGCAGCAGTAGTTGTGATGGTGGCAGCTGGTTTGTTGTTTGGCTGTCGATTCTCTGCAGGCAGAAGGTCTGTTCTCTTCATACAAGAGTCCATGTACCTATCATAGGTTTCCGGAGGTTTGCTGTACGTGTAGTCTCTGCTGTAGTCATTGGTATCAGTAGACTTGACGCCATATTTCCTGTACATGTAGTTGTTGTAGTAGTACTCCTCCTGAGGACTGTGGAAGTTGAAGTGAGGACGCGGGAACCTTCCTAACCCGTAGCCCAGGGCCATTCCTGCCATAGCTCCTCCAGCTGCTGCCATTACTGCACTGCGCCCAAACCCTCTGGATTTATCAGACGGATACATGCCATTCGCCTGAACCGAGCGGGAAAAGGGAGAGCCGCCCCCAACACCATGACCCCCGTATCCAAAGCTGCCGCCATAGCGAGGGCTCAGGATGTTGTTATTTGGGTTTTTATTGATGTATCCACCACCATATCCTCCATAACCGCCCTGACCACCATAACCTCCATAACCACCCTGACCACCATAACCTCCATAACCGCCCTGACCACCATAACCTCCTCCGTATGGGGAGCCCCGTGCTGGATACTGGTTATGGTAAACTCCTCCACCCGGCTGCTGGGGGTAACTACCCGGATACCCAGGTCTGCCTGATTGCGGAGGGTAGCCTCCCTGATTGGGTTTTACAGGCTGTTTGGGGTTTCCACCCTGAGAGCTGGAGCCCTGATTATTTTTGTTGCCTGTGTTAGTGCTGCCTCTGTTGGATGTGGAGGTCTTCTTTGAGCCAAAGCTTTTCCCAAAGCTGCCTCCTCCTGATCTCTTGGCCAGTGAAAAATGGGTATGAAACGATAAAAGTGACAGACACAGCACAAACAAATCCAGCTTCATCTTCAGCCTGTAGGAAGGGTCGGGGAGGGAAAAGGAAAATTAATAAAGGGAGAAAAAGGAAAATATGAGACAATAATACTTGGATTTGATCATTTTACCCTTAAAATGTCTCGTCTCATTTAATAGGAGTCGTCTGTCTTTCAGAAGCAGTGAAATCCTTGCGTTGCATCTCCCTCCAACTTTGATGTACAAGAGAACATGCACCTAACACAGGTTTTTGACTACTGTGTTGCATTGCTTTAACCATGTCCTCTTTTATCTTGTTCTACTTAAGTTAGTAGAAGCAATATACGTTAATGTCGACCATATTTTAGTGCCAGCCTCTACATGTTTTTGCACCGCACGAACATGCCAATCTAGTTTACCCCATGGTTTAAACACAGAGCTGTGAGTACCATTTTGTTATGTTCAGTAAAATCTTAATGTTACTGAAGACGACCATACGGTACTCTTTACAGTCAACTGTAACTGACACTGTTGCTAAGGCTGCAGTTTTTCCATTCAGTGCCTATGACCATTTGAGGATATTTAATTAATACACGGTAATGGTGTACTGTTACTAACAAAAATATTACAAACATCAATTACAAGTAAAGACATGTGATCAATCTTATTATATTTGTCTACCGTCAGAGGTTTTACTATACTGTTTATACCGCTGCAATACATGAGAGCAGAGATATGTCACCCTCTACCACGCCCACTTTTGGGTGAAAAAAGTACTGTGAATGTGCCTAAAAGCTGCTGTGTTGCATTTTGCACATCAAACGATAAAAAAATCTGAGTTTATGATTTTCTTTACTTACCCAAAGAGCAAAGGAAGGTAAAAGAAGCGACATGTGGCTTCAGACCATCCACAGACAGGATGGAAATGATAAATTATGGAAACCAGGCTGTCAATATGTGTTTGTCTATAATATGGCCCTAACATAAAACACCTGCTTTTAGAATATAGTTTGGTTTGACAGTCTGGAGCAGAAAGTATTTTAACCTTAATAATTCACATAAATGGAGCTGACTTACCTTCTAATAATGAACCTTATAAACATCATAAAGTAACACAGGAACTGGGACTAAAACCATCCTGATTTCTACTTCTCTCTGCTCGCAGTAAAAGGTCGATTAATGAGCACAAACTGCAATAAAAATAGAGACAGCAGTTCTGCTTCACCACAGCCATAAATGACTTTACAGTAACGCCAGATTGGGCAGACGACCAAAACAGCAAAATGAAGTGTTTTAATGATAGGAAAAGTGAGAGATGTCAGATACATGAGTTTCAATAAGGTAGTTGGTAGGTTTGTTCACACTGATGGAAAGGACATTCATCAACCTCTATTACTTATATTTTTTTCTGTATAGCAACACTGATCGTTGATCTTCAGTGACATAACTGTTTGCCTAAGTGGCCATATGATTTGGGCTCCTAATACCTAAAAAACAAAATTATATTATTATATTATGCAATTGAATTGAGATTTGCGTTTTGCGGCAGTCAAATCAGAGGACTGCTTTTACCCAAAAGGAATTTGGGAGCAGGGCAAAGTTCCCGGATCTATCTCTTCTAGATCTATACATCTAAATCTATACTATTGCCACACATCTGGTTTAACTTTTTGCGGGGATTTTGGAATGACTGGAAAGATGCGTGGTCCAACGTTTTCCCCCTGTTGAAACTAAATCATGAAATCAGTATAGGACTGTATGCTGGCGAGCTAAACAGCTTTTTCAAGTCAAGACATGTTAGGATATTCACAGTTATCCTGATTCAGAGTGTTTTTTGTTATCGAGATATGCGATAATGTTGTATATCGCCCCATCCCCAATTGTAGCCAAAATTGCAAATCAATGAACAGGACTGATTTACGCATATTACAGATATTCACATGATTTCTTTTTACGTCAGTATCATAATGTAGTACTTTTTTTTCCATTATTATTTATATCTATCAAAATTGTGCCCATTATAACTTCTACGATCCGAAACTAGCATCCTGAAATTCCTTGTAAAATGTAATTCCTTCTTGTAAAATTGTATCATTGTATCAGTCCAAAACCTGTTAGGAATTTAAGCTTGAAAAATAACTTTAATTATTATTCGACTATTAAATTAGTTGCCATTTTTGATTAATTTTCTGTAATTGGACTGATTATTTACTCAACCGATTGTTAAAGCTCTATATTTGATCGATATAGTGCACCCCTAACCGGTTTATTTCCTCCTTCATTTGAGGCTGACAATATCTGTTAATGACTTTATGACACGAGTAAACAACCTGTCTGATAATTTTGCATCATGAAGGGAAAGGAAATGTCACTTCAGTCTGATAATCAGGGAACAGTAAGCTCCTATATCATTTCCCTGTTTCAAACACAGGTTTTATGAATGAATCTTGCATTCAGTATTTGCTGTCAACCAGTGGCAGGAAGTAAACCACATCTGTTTCCATAGCAACGCCAGTTCCGCTACGGCTAATTGCTAAATGTTAGCCTCCTGATCATAGCCTACCAGAGCTCTGTTTGAGTCTTTTATCAGACGTCTCTCTTCTTATCTGCTCACTTGCACGTTTATCACCCACAATACATTAATGTGTCCGTTAGCATTTATCTGAAACACAGACCCAGAGATACACACACACACACACACCCAAATACAACAACCAATAGCAGGGGAGCTAGCGTTAATTGACAACGACTCAGGACACCAATCTCATTATTCACTGTTTTTTGTTATTAATTGTGGCTAGAATCGTTACATTTTTACCAGAAAATGATGATTTCCCATGACAGAAAATATTTAATTCTCTGTGAAGGTAACCCAGTCAGTATTAATTACATGAGTAGAAAACAGGTGTGGCAGTGACAGGATACCATAGAACTCCGAAGTGTTGTTATTGTTTGATGATGGGGGACGGTGAGACATATTCATCCAACAATATCCTCCAAAACAGGTCCGAGCAAAGCCGGGCTGTTAATGAATACATACTGCAGACAAACAATACTGACCTTGTACTGACAGACACTTTAACGTGGCCTTTTCATTCCGTTAAAAGATGGCGCTTGCCAGTGTCTAACGTTAGATACATAACGTTAAGAATCGAGAGTAAGTCACACACCGCGAGGAGAGCGTTGAGCAGCGGTTCTAATACAGGTACAGATGGTCGCCGGAGGTAAACACAATGTGTATTTTAATTTAAACCGGCATTAAAATGTGAGGGTACAGTTAGTTTTAAATTCAGGACCAGTCTTACCTTGAGGGACGTCTGTTTAGGTGTGTTTGGTTAAGTTTCCCGGGTCGTCCGTTACACTGGAACGTTGATGCAGTTCCAACGTTTTTAGTTTGGAAACTGGTAGATTCTAAATGACGTAACGCGGAACGACCGATGTGGGTCGCCTAGGAACAGAAGGCGAGAGGGGAGGGGGCGGAGCTTTCCTTACCACATTTCCCGACAACCAACAATGTGATCCTGTTGACTTCATACGGAAAATGACCACGAGCAAATTCAGAGTACAAAAGCTCCTCTTGTAGGCAGCACTTAGTAAATAATAGTACTAGAGTAACCACATTTGTACTGTACTCTTATTTACAAGAATGAAGTACTTGACTTTTAATCCATTCATACTATAGATCTTAAAAGGGACACACTTTACATATAAACATATGGCATTTTAAAATATGATATAGGGTTCAGATTAAATAGTCAAAAGTCTATAACAATTATTATTAAACATCAATAATATCTGATATAGATAGATAGAAGATAAAAAATACTTTATTTATCCCCAAAGGGAAATTATCTGATCTGAATACTTCTGGTGGTTAAACTTTTATGCAAGATGTTTACTTGTTAGATCCTCTTTATTCTGGTGTTATGGAAGTTGCTACTTTGCTATGTGAATACTTCTTCCTCCACTAAAAGGCAACTGTAGCTGCCGTCAGAGACAGTTATACAGTTTAAGTTCATTTTATACTTTTGAGTCAACAATTAAAATAATTTACGTTTTAGGGGATCATATTTCTGTTAGCAGTGTATTTTAAGCGCATGCACATACACACAGAGAGATGTGTATTTAATCGCGGAACTAATGTTGTTATGTTGTAGAGGGGCGGGTCATTATTTAGACACAGCACCTGGAATGTTAATTAGAAGATGGCGTTATGAAGATACTTATTAATGCTACGGAGATTTGGATGAGACTCGTGAAATATTCCTTTGATGTTTATTCTATTTTGAAATGCTTTGTATGATATGAAACTCAATTTGTGATTTGTTTATTTTAATTTATCTAGTTCTCACGGCATGACTGACCACCTATGTGCAAATAAATGCCCGTGCATAATAGGAACGGCTTGTGTTCGTGATTTAAACTGGAGGGAGTAACAGCAACACTCTCACATAAATGATGAGAAAACAGCCACCAAACCATGCCATATTTGCCTGCCTATTTATTAAAAAAGTCAGCCACTCTTTGTTGTTGTTGTTTATCTGTTGGCATATTTGAAGTGTGTTTTTTAGGTCATATGTTAGCTGTTATCATACCAGAGGTGACCACCAGATACTAATGTAAACAGTCCCAAGAACTCAGTTCTGTAAGGACCAAAGATGTTAAACTTTACTGGACCTAAGATCAGTTTCTATTTTTTCATGTTGTAACCCAGATAACAAAAACTCAAATTCTTGCATTATGGAATATTGGGTACATACATTTTAAATAAACTTAAATAGCACATTGTTATTTTATAGAAGCAGTGATCCATAGGAAAGAGAATCATCAATATTACATTTCAGCGTAGCTTACAACTATCTCATTACACAAAATGCCAGATTAATTCATTTTTAATGTTGATTGTAAAAGGAGACATAGTGACATGATGGAGACAAAGGGGATACCTCTTAGCCACTGGCAGAAGAAATAAGCAGGAGATTGAGGGTGCTTTTAAGAGCCTGAACAGAGAGATAAGTGCACTGATACATTCTTGAACACTGATGACGCCACCTGCTGGACATTGAGAGTCTAAAAATCTTCTGTGATTAATCAATTTTTTTTAACCTATAACCACCATTCTCTTTTAAAATAAAAAGTCATCATAGAGTAAAAAACCTAATTGAGTTAAACCAAAGATGCCACTAATTAATGAGCTATATACTGTGGCTATAGTGACTTCCTTACAGTAATAATGTTACATTTTCATACAAATATATTGTTTTACAACCAACACAACACAATAGTGACATTTTCACAGAAAAATACAACTAACCTAATTGGATTTCACTCTCATTTTATTTTTATTAAGTGTTGCATTAAAAATATGATGCAGAAAAATAATTAACTGGACAACAACAACAACTTTATAACTGAAAGAAACTAACCTGCAGACCTCTCACCAAGGCACATATCTACCAAAACATCTGACATTGGTAGGTAGTAATAGTTTGGGACAGTGAGCAACACAGCAGCATGGAGCTCTTAACATGTGCTGATACTCAATAAACAAAATGTATTCAGGCAAAAAAGGTAGGATGTAGACAGTTTGTCCACAGTGTACTTTACACTTGTTTTGAAAAATCATAAAATCCACAAACAAAATACTTAATCTAATCTCAACAACCACAGACTCAGATGATAATCTTTCTCTTTAAGAAACCCCAGAGGTAAAACACTGAACACAAGATGGAGGAAAATATAAAAAATATATAAAAAACATTTTACTGTCATCATCAACGGTTTGTTGTTCCTTAAAGTGGAGCCGATTTTAGATACTCTTCATACTCTTGGGTAGAAAAGCAGCACAGTAATACATTGTATCATATGTCATGTGTTTTTTTTAATGCAAAATGTAACTATAATTGTCAAATAAATGTAGTGCAATAAAATATTAAATACTGAAGTACAAGTGCAGAACTTGAGTAAATGTGCTTATGGTACTTAAATTATAATAACCCCATAATACATACATTTTGAGGAAAAGGGGATTATTTTCTTTGCATTTATTATGTAATTTATGGATTATTAGTGCAATAACATGCATACTTCCGCCTTCAATTCAATGAACTATATGAACTGATAATTACATAAATTTAAAGAAATTATGATCCATTACAAATGTAGGTAATATAAGGTATGCTCATGATGTAAAACCTCTGTCTAAAGTCTATATTATTCAATACAATACTCACTCTTTTCCTCTTTGGACTGTCTTTGAATCAAATAGTCCTACAACATCAGTGCCCCTTGAGTTAATACAATATCACACTTAAAGTACATCTCCATTATTGCAGTGCTGTTTATTTATACAGTTATCACCTAACAGAGCCTATACCAGCCCCAAGGTGACAATTAATCCCCTCAGCAGCTCTGCTCGGGACTCTGTGTAGCTGTACTTCAGCACAATGGTGTCAGACAATGTTTACCATGTTCACCATCTTAGTTTAACATGTTAGCATGCAAAAATTTGCTAATAAGCACATAGAACAAAGTTTATCTGAAGCTGATAAGAATGTCATTAGTTAATATTAGGTCATAAACCAAAGTATTCTATGAAAAAAATTACTTGATGATGGCATGAAAGGTCAGGATCGCCAAAGTTATTACAATCTACCCAAAACTCATCAAGATATGTGACTTAAAACTGAAAATGTGCACCATATGTCATTAGGATTCATCCTCTGGGGACCATGAGTTGAGATAATTCCAGTCCGGACCAAAGTGGTGGACCAAATTACGCCATGCTGCTAAATTAATATTATAAACATTCTTTGTTTCTATATTTCTCTGTGACTGCTAATGAAGGCCTCAGTGCAGCAGCATTGGCATGTTGCTATTCAGTAGCATCACTATAGTACTGGTGACCACAGCTAAAAGCCCCTGTGAGCCCATCTCCAGTCCCTGTGCCCCACTGCGTGGCCTGGGTTCTGTCTTTTTCTTTAAGTACTTTTCAGAGTAAACCATGTACAACTCCAAGCATCTCCTGACCTTCAGCTGATTGATCAGTGCTGGGTAGCCAATCTCCATAATGCTGACTGTATCATCGTCGTCATTAGTAGCCGTTTTTCTGAGCAGCTGTAAAGCCGGAGGCCCGGGATTGGCCTTGGACTCATTTACAGGGTGGGGAGTTGAAGGTGCAGGGGTCAAGGAGTTATGTGCTACAGTGCTCTTGGTCTCTGTTTCAACGCTGCCATTGCCAGTGTCTGGGGCAGCAGTAGTTGTGGTGGTTACAGAAGTAGTTGTGTTGGTTGCAGCAGTAGTTGTGTTGGTTGCAGCAGTAGTTGTGGTGGTTGCAGAAGTAGTTGTGTTGGTTGCAGCAGTAGTTGTGTTGGTTGCAGCAGTAGTTGTGGTGGTTGCAGCAGTAGTTGTGTTGGTTGCAGCAGTAGTTGTGTTGGTTGCAGCAGTAGTTCTGGTGGTTGCAGCAGTAGTTGTGGTGGTGGCAGCTTGTTTGTTGTTTGGCTGTCGATTCTCTGCAGGCAGAAGGTCTGTTCTCTTCATACAAGAGTCCATGTACCTATCATAGGTTTCCGGAGGTTTGCTGTACTTGTAGTCTCTGCTGTAGTCATTGGTATCAGTAGACTTGACGCCATATTTCCTGTACATGTAGTTGTTGTAGTAGTACTCCTCCTGAGGACTGTGGAAGTTGAAGTGAGGACGCGGGAACCTTCCTAGCCCGTAGCCCAGGGCCATTCCTGCCATAGCTCCTCCAGCTGCTGCCATTACTGCACTGCGCCCAAACCCTCTGGATTTATCAGACGGATACATGCCATTCGCCTGAACCGAGCGGGAAAAGGGAGAGCCGCCCCCAACACCATGACCCCCGTATCCAAAGCTGCTGCCATAGCGAGGGCTCGGAACTTTGTTGTTGGGGTTGTAGTTCATGTATCCACCTGGGTAACCTCCATAACCACCATAAGCCCCATGACCTCCTCCATACGGGTAGCCCCCAGCTGGGTAACCTCCAGCTGGATAGCCCCCAGCTGGGTAGCCTGGCTGTTGGGGGTATCCTCCCTGATTAGGGTAGCCCCCTGGTCTGCCTGGTTGTTGGGGATAACCGCCTTGATTTGGGTAACCTCCTTGATTTGGGTAGCCCCCTGGTCTCTGTGGTTGCTGGGGGTAACCTCCTTGATTTGGGTAACCTCCTTGATTTGGGTAACCTCCTTGATTTGGGTAGCCCCCTGGTCTCTGTGGTTGCTGGGGGTAACCTCCTTGATTTGGGTAACCTCCTTGATTTGGGTAGCCCCCTGGTCTCTGTGGTTGCTGGGGGTAACCTCCTTGATTAGGGTACCCTCCTTGATTTGGGTACCCTCCTTGGTTAGGGTAACTTCCTTGATTAGGGTAGCTCCCTGGTCTCTGTGGTTTCTGGGGGTGTGTGGGTTGTTTAGGCTGTTTGGGGGTCTTCTTAAAGATATTTAATTTCCCACCAAACCCTCCCTTTTTCTTGGCCAGTGAATAATGAACCAAAAGAAGGGACAGACACAACACAGCTACAGTCAGCTTCATCTTTGCTCTGAAGAGAGAAAATATATATATTTGGGTATTAGTCAGGGGAAAGATTTAAGAAGTTCAGATATGTGTATTACAATACCAACACATTGACTCACAATCATTTAGTCTCAACAACCTCCTCCTTGTGTTGAGAATTTTACCAAATTAATGAACCAAAACTAGACATTTCCTGTAAATATTTATATTATTTTAGCTTTCTAAGTACACAATATCTTTTGGTGTGTGTGTTGTGTGTTACATTTTCCTTATATTAACAGTCTTATTGTGTTTGCACCACACAGCCATGCCCACCTTGTATAACCCATGAGCTCAACATGAAGCTGTCTGTGGGCCAACATGCTGCCATGTTTAAAATAGCACAGACCTTCCTGACTGCACTTGGCCAACAGACACTCTTTACGCTCTTGTGTGTTAATATTGTTTTCAAGACCTTTTTCCAATGACTACCAAAGGAAATACAATAATTATTATGTCAACTGATATTTCCATTAAGTTGGTACATTCTTACATCAATTCATACAGTTTTACATGCAAATATTTCCCTGCTTTGTTCTTCTGGAATTAGTCAGACAACCTGCTGTGGAAAAATAATGTCAATGCAGCTTCTTAAAAACTGAGTATTCATAAACACATGGATACATACTGCTGACCTGGTAAAGCCACTGTGCACCGCCGCTTCTTTCTTTAGATCATGTGGTTCCCTAACTCTCTGTATCTGCCCTCCTCCCGCTAAAAATATTCATTACCCCCCGCCCACCTCCTCCAAACATAACCGTGTATTTATATACGGTTTAATGAAAGATGGCGTTTTACTAAATTAATGTAATTTTTTTTATACGTTTGTATATTTCTGTATATTTGTTCATATGTGTTGAAATGTATTTATATGTTATATTTGTTTATGTGTTTATATTTATTTATATATGATTAGGTATTTGTTTGTGTTTATATATTTCTTTATATGTTATATTTGTTCATATATGTTTATATATCTCTATAAAAGCAAGAAATCTCTTGTCTGTCTGCGCGCGTGTGCGCGCGTGTGTGTGCGCGCGCGTGCGTGCATGCATGTGCGTGCATGTGCGTGTGTGCCTCAAATATCTCTGCAGATCAGGATCAGACTGACCTGAGAGTTTCAACATGGCTGCTGTGCGGTTTAACTGCACTAGTACTGTCAAATGGTTTGAACCGAGTTGACCATTCGTTAATTTTAAAATGACTAAACTACCAATAGATTAAACTACCATTAAGTAGCATTAATGACCAAACTGGCACATAAATAAGTAGCTTTAGCCATACCTCAAGTGAAGGTCTAGTTGTTTCGTACCTCACGTTATTTAGTTGCAAGTCGACGTTTTGTGAAAGAAAAGTCGTATTGTTTAGTTAACTTCCTTAGTTATAAATAGTTTACGACATAACAGATATACACATTATAGCACAGTGCACATCCAACAGTAAATGCCACAGTACAAGAAGTTTGTGATGAAAGGTAAGGAATAGCAGAAGAGGAAGTAAAATGAATAATACTAATATATGTATATATATATATATACTTTTTAAATTCCTCAAACAATTCCTCACAACATCAAAGAAAGACAGCAGTCAGATCAATCTCAGAAATAGTGTCTGTGTTACTCTGGATAATCCACAGAAACATAGGTTTGCTTTAATTTGTCCAGGTTATATTATTCATGTACAGTCTATCTGCATGGTGTGTGTGTGTGTGTGTGTGTGTTAGATAATGAGAGCTGGTTTAAATGAACATTTTTCAGGTTTCCCCACCTTCTGATGTTATCAATTTACACAGGAAAGACCTTTTGGAGCTTTTACTGAATGTCACTGATATCCCTATAAACTTCTTTACATTGTTACCATGAATGTTTCTATCTGTAGACCCATTTTTAAAGATACTTCCTTCTCATTAACAGATGTTATAGTAACAGTGTTACAAGAAATAACAAATAATTATATGTGAGCTCATTTAAAGTCTGATGTTCTTCTGTGAACAAAGTAAATTATTCTGTTTAGGATCTTAATATTTTCACTTGGCCTTTGTATAATATACTGTACAGATGGTGCCACCTGCTGGCCATGAAAGACTACAACATAACATTTAAAAGTATTTCCAACCACCTTTTCAGTCAAACCAATGTAGCACAGCAGCTCATTTCACAGGCATCGTCAACAAAGAGAGAGAGACACACAACTGTAAACGGTTTCATGATTTTAATCATGTGAATGCTCTTTTTTTTTTCTTCTCATCACCCCAACACTCATTTGCCATGGTAAAGTGGTGCATGTTAATGTAGGGATAAGACGTAACTGGACAGCAGTGCAATTTTAAACTGAAATAATAAGAAGATAGGGGACCCATCATAATGGCAACGATGTACCAAACCCTCCGTGATGGCAGTAGATAACAGCACACAGGTACACTGATGCTCATGAATAAAAGGACACAAACACTGTTCCAAGAGGTGACACAAGGAAGGGTATTCAGGATGGAGTGTCTCTCTGCATCCCATCCAATAACTAAGACATTTACAACAACTCTGTCTGCTCAGCGTCAGAAACATGAAACCAGTCCAGTCGTTCCCATCATTTAATTTCTGCACAACCCTTTAACCACGCAGTAGACAGTACCAAGTCTTCAAATATATCACGTCAGAAAATCTTCCAGCAGATCAACTCAACAATATGACATCTTTCTCAACTGGTGACGGGATGTTGTTAAAAAGCACAAACTGCTTCGTAAATCAGATCACATCTGCTCAGAATGTCAGAATAAAAATCTACCCAGAGATGATAAAAAGCAACTATTCTGATGGTTTTTAATTATTTTTCTTCTTATCCTCTTTGTGCACCACGAGTGCAAAGCTGATTGAAAAGGTGATTGCTTTTTCATCAGTATCAACACTGGTGATTATAAGGAAAGGACTCATTTGGATTTGGATTGATAACTTGGATCGAATGGAGGGGAGGGGAGGGGAGGGGAGGGGAGGGAGGAGACATTCCACTAAAGAGAAAAAGGTGCAACCTGGCCCTTTTAAACACACTGAGGCGAATAATCAAACCAAAATACAAACAATGGTACAATATAGAAAATCTGTTCTCTGATGAAAAATGCAAACACAAACACAATCGCCCTTTAACCTTAGGCACATATGTAAAACCAACAATATAAATCTTCAGTAGCAATCTTTTTTGCTTAAAAATATGCTTTAATTTATGACATCAGCTGCTGGGAGGCATCTATGAATGGATGTCAATGAGGATCAATGGATGTCAGTGACGACTTTCATTCAGCTGCGATGAAATCAATTACTCCCACAATGCCAAATGTGTAAAGGGGGTTTGGAGGACTTATACATTACAATTTATACAGTAAACTTTCCAATAACAGCTTTTAAGGTCATATTTATGAGGGCTAAGGAAGTAGGATAGTTAAGCGAATCACTTGTAATGCTATACATTAACTTCTTTTAGTGCCACAATCCCAAAAATAACATTAATCTCTATTGTGGCTTCAGGATTTAAGCTTCCCCCCATGTTAATAATATATCTGTCTGGGGAAAAAAAAGAAGTATTTTCTCTTTTCAGTTTCAAGAAATTTTAGCATCATAGTGTTAAAACACAATACATACACTGTATATGCAAATAAAATCTGCAATTATTTTTACAGTTTGTCCATTCAGTGGCTTACCCCGTGGCTTAGACTGCAGCACAGTCACCACTGAGTTTAAGGAGTGAGCTCTCTCTCTCTCTCAATAATATACCAGTCTTTGTTTGCTAATTACAGCAGCAAGCAGCTACGCTATGTCGCCCTGTTCAGAGGCAGGGCCAGTCCAGATCTGCTAGTCCACCAGCTGACAACATGTGATTATGACCATCAGCACGGTCCAGTTTACAGAGCAAAGATGAAGGCGGGGGCAGCGACTGAACCAAAACGTTCAGCAAACTATTGACAAAAAAAAAAAAAAAAAAAGAGGAGTTCTGTTGCATCCTGAGCAAACAGATATCCAAATAAAACTGCTATGAGAGAAAAAGTCTTTGAGAGACATTAGGCCTTTGCATAGCAAAATGTACAACGCTGCTGCTGCTGTGCTGTAAGACAGGCAAAATATACAGAATATTTACACATTTACAGGAGGAGGAGGAGGAGGCGGAAGCTGTCTAGACTGTAAGGAGACTGTCTAACAGTTGACCAGGACACGCCATGGGTCATGCATGGTCATCCAACATCAGTGTCCAGAGAAATTTCAGGCTGGTTCGTCCAGCTCCGACAGAGAGTTACAGAGAACGGAGTGCAAAAATGTAAAAAGCAGAGGGTCGAGGGTATGAAGAAGCAGCTGCTGAGATGACACAGAAGAGGCAGCAGACTTTTCCTCCTATGAGGACACAGGGCTGTGTGAGTCCATCTCCCCCCTTCAGTCCAGAGGACTCCGGCTCCTCTTTACACGCCGTTGGCACTCATCTTGCTCTTCTGGGACACCTCTGTTGCTGCTTTAGCCTGTGGAAGAGGTCACACAACTTCAGTTCAATTTCAGCATCCAGCATACATACAATGTGTTAAACAGTCAACTGGGGAAGTTCCTTCTTATGGATTCATTTCTTTTTAATGTTTATACCATTTTGCCTTTATTTGATGATGAGATAAATCATGGAACATAGAGTGAGAGAGGGGATAGGATGATACAAAGGTCATCAGCAGACATGAACCGTGAACCGGGGTGGTCACGGTCACATGGTTTGTGTCTCAAACTATTTAATTACCAGGAGTCTCCATGCTAGCAGTACTGATTAGTGCACTACAGTGACCGATTTATCAGTAAATGTTCCTTAGAGTTGTGGTCCAAGTAAAGACCTCACTGCCTAAATTACTACATGAAACATCAATATGTTGTCAATAACCTTCCCTCAGACCAAAGAGTAAACATCCACATCCATCAGGACACAATTCAAGTGTTACTTGGCAGTGATACTTAAATTAAGTTTCAGGATTAAAACCTTTTGTATTTATTTGACCGACACAACAAGGCAGACTTGTGAATGTGTGCCTTGTATCGGACTTCTTAAGCCTGAGAAAAACACAATCCCCCCGTATGATACATGTTTGCTTCAAAATGTAACATAGAACATAAAGTTAGTGGACCGTGAGCAGATGTTTGCTAATAAAGAATTGGATTACTATCGCTTACCCCACCTTTAATGGAACTGACATTTAAACAACAACAGACAACCACAGTCGTCTTAAAACAAAGACAGTAAAGCTAAAGAACAAAGAAGTGAGTGAAACATCTTGTGTCACTTTTATAATAACGTGTGTGCCAATTTGAAAGCTGCTACAATCACATTAAAAACACAACTTTAAAATGTGTTTTGATGTCATGCAGTATTCCTTAAAACGACTAATGACTGGAGGTTTAAAAAAAATAAATCCCTTGGAAGTGAGCGTGACAGCAATAGCTCTATTTTTATCAGCTATTTTTAAACCTCACACAGATTAACTTGAGATGTTCAGTTTCAACTTTGCCAGCAGCTTTCTGTATTCATGATGGTTACTCTGTCAAACTATTTCTTCTATGTATCTAAACTCAACACATTTCCAACCAGTCTCCATACTGTCTCTACTGTATTCAAGTACTTTCTATCAAGCAAGAATAGCTGGTTTTCCAGAATAGTGGCCGTGTCCCACTGTGACAGATTAGCATGTCATGTGAGAAAGATCAAAGCCAGGAAGAGCTAACTGGATTATGAAACCCTCCCTGTGTAGCATCAAATCCCATACTGGTTTCTATGGTACAATGGGGGGGGGCACCTCACCTGAAGGACTTCAGCAGGAGTCAGAGGTTTGTCCGACACCACAGGAGCCTTGTCTCTCATCTCCTCCACCTACAACACACAGATAGACAGAAATAAGACTACAGAAGATGAAGGGTCTTATGTACAACTGCCTCTGTTCCTATCATTAATACATTTATTCTATTTATACAACTTTTCATGAGCTAAGAATAACAAATCAAGTTTTTCATGTTATGTGACAATCTGATGGGTATGTATTTAGTTTAAAGAAATAGTTTAACATTATTGGAAACACGTGTTTGCTTCCTTGCAGAGAGTTACATGAGAAGATCAATACTGTGTCTATGTCTGCACGTCAGGGTAAATATTAGAGCTACAGCTAGCATCTGGGTAGATTAACTTAGCATAAAGACTGGAAACAAGGGGAAGCAGTTAAGTTTGGGCCTCTTAATCCATACAAAAGCGTAAAAATGTGCATGGGTTAAACAAATGACATATAATGTGTTAATTAGCGAGCGTTTAGAGATACTGGTAGGTGGATGTTGTTCCCTTTGGACCCTGTAGCTTTTTATTTACTCTACAGAGGGATCAAGCTTCTCATTTAACTCCTTGCAAGAAAGTAAAGAAGCACATTTCCCTAAATGTTGTCTTCCTTTAAATCCATAAAGGAATATCAGTACTTAATCCCTCAGTCTGTCCAAAAATCTGTGACTAAATGACACTATAAATCTAATTTAAATACTTTCATGTTTTGTAACATGTAGTTTGTATCCCAGGACTCAAATATGATTCGTACAGCCCCTCCAGTAGGACAGAAATCTATTCTTAACTTCGGTGATGACCCAGTTTCCTCTCTGTGATCAATACATCCTTTCAATCAATATGTCCATCTTATCTTGTGCTGCTGCGTGTTTTGTGGCTGTGTTTTAGGAGTGCACTGACCGGTCTTTCTTTGATGATGAGAGCAGGGTCCGCCAACATGTCGGAAGTGACTGAGGTTGTGTTTGCTCCTGTATTCTCCACTGTAGGAGGAGGAGGAGGAGATTTCTGCAAAAATAACAACAAAACATTAGACCACATCTCCCCAGACGACCTGCTGTGCTTTAACTTCTTGTTCTCTCCACTCAAAAATCTGTTTTGTTTATTGTTACTTCACTTGTTGACGTTCACTGTGCACAATTTGACACTTTGAGTCTGATATTTATCTGCTGAAGTTGCTCACCTTAAATCTGAGTTTAAAACATGAACACTCAACATGATTTTGTGACAGCTCAACTTGTTTGGCAGCCAATTGTGATCCAATATGTAACAAACTAGTGGAAACCTCCAGGCTGCATACACTGAGAAGGGATTCATATTCTTTCATATTCATAGATTCTGAATGTTTAAATGAGGGAGAATGAATAGATGTAATTTTAAGAGTTTTACACAAAATATTTCTGTGGAAAAACATATCGGAGAAAGCACAGAGTATTTTATGTCTTTACATGTGTCTGGAGGATAACTTTATTACGGTTTAATAAGGGTTTAGGGTTACTAATGAAACTGCAATGATTAATTGATTAGTCAATCGAAAGAAAATTAATCAGCAACAACTATGATGATTGATTAATTGCTCATATTCGCTGCTTTTCTTTATCTTATATGACGTAAATAAAATATATCTTTGGGTTTTGGACTGTTTGTGAGACATCAGAAGACACCACTTTTTGGCTCTGGGAAGTTATGACTGGTGTTTCTGACTGCTCGTTAATATTTCATTGACTAAACCATTAATTGATTAATTGTTAGTTGCAGTCTATGTTAAAATAAAAAATGGCCATACACAGAAACATCATAAACAGTTATGAAACAGTTTGTCCTTCCTATAAGGAGGTCAAACACTGACCGTACCAAACATCGGTGACCTGCGTGCCAGCTATTTAAACAGCTGGAATGTTAAGCTTACAATAATCTGTACATTCAAGTGGTTACAAAATGTAAGATTTTAAGTAGGTTGTAAAGTTCAAACCTCTAGCTTGGGAACAGGTGGGATGACAGGGGGTTTTGGTTTGAGGTCAGTGAGATACATGGCTCTGGAGAGCAGCAGCAGTGACGGAGGAACGTTCTCCTTCAGGTGCAGGTCCAGCCACTAGATGAAGAGGAACATTTATTATATATGAGGAACACACACAATCTGTTCGTTTTGTTTAAACAGCAAACTTAGAGAATGATGATTCATCTTTCCTTTCACATTGGCAAAGACAACATCATATATCTGATAAATGGATAAACTTGTTTCATTACAATATCTGACGATAAACTATTTACAAGATTTGTATAAAATCCTTTAACTCTTCAGACTCAGGATTTAGTTTCTATTGACAAAGTAAAAGCTACAAACTATCATTCAGTTGCTCACCTGCTGCATCTGCAGCCGTAGCTGGTCAGTGGTGAGACCCAGAGACCTCATCCCTCGACTACGACATGCGGCCTGCAGTTCTGAAACAGTCATAGCAGCCACACCCTCTGCTGCAATCATCTGTGAACAAACGGAGGGGGAAGTCAAAAAACTGTTGCACAAGAACGAGAAAAGAGGACAGTGATACACCAAGAGGGTTATTCCTCGATCACTAAACTACCAGGTCCCAGTCGTCTCTCTCCCTCTCTTACCTCATCGTCTGACTTGATGGTTCTGAGTTGCAGCATCAGCTGGAAACGCAGCAAGTTGTTTGTGCCGATGGGCTGGAGCTCCAACAGTTTACACAGAGCCACCAGCTGGGGGCGCTCCAGGTGCTCCAACGTCAGCTCGTCCTCAAACAACTTCGAAAACCGGACTATGTCCTTCGTTGTGGGTTGCTCACCAGTGCCCCGAACCTGATGAGGATACAGAGAGAAACCAGGGTGAGCAAATATTGTCTAATTCCAGACCAGATGTACCAGCAATTATACAACAACAATTATACATCTTATATTCTTTATTTGGTTACAGGGCTGAAAACCAAAGCCTAAAAGTATACATTTTATCTATATATTAATAGTTAATAGTATTTAAAGTTTTTCCCCTCACTGTTGCTGTGTTTTTTGTAAATTATGGTAGATCGTCTGCTACTTTTGGGACATACAATTGATCATTTACCTTCTGAACATAAGTGGAGAAGCGCTGCGTCTCATCTTCTGTCTGAGCTTTTGCTTTATTCCTTCGAGCCATCTCAGCGATGGTCTCTTGGAGAAACTTGGCCAGTTCCAGCTTAGCTGCCAGACCCTTCTTCTGCTTCTCCTCCTGCATGAAGAGGAGGGAGGGGACACAGGTTAGTTTGAATTATATATATTTAAAATACAGATACAGTTTGATTGTTAACTGCATTAAAATACAGTAAATACAGTCATCACTTACATACAAGTTCTCTAGAGTTCAACATTACAGAGTCAAAACTTTTCATTGTGGTAGTTGGATGTTTTAAAAGTGGTAGTCACTGGTTCCATAGTCGAGTAAATTCACAAAACATCTGAGACCAACATTTTCAGAGGCTGGGCACCGCTGTGCTGTCCAGGAGCAGAAGAGCATATCTGTGAACCACTCAACCATGCTCCAGAACAACCAGAGAACATCAGAGTTGACAGGCCGACTGGACCAGGCACCGAAACCTGCTGCTTTTCTTTTACATTCTTGTATAATTCCTTTGTGAGGTTTGGAGAGCACGTGTATATTGTGCTAAAGCTCCCAAAGTAAATTGCCCAGATTAGATAAAGTCAGCTGCTTGCATGGCCAGAGGTTCTTAGTGCAGCAGCCACAGTCATATCTGAAAAGTTACATAATCATAACGAACCCCATCATGAGGTCATTCCGGTGACAGTGTGTGTGTGTGTGTGTGTGTGTGTGTGTGTGTGTGTGTGTGTGTGTGTGTGTGTGTGTGTGTGTGTGTACATGCCTTTTTGGTTTCTGTCTCGAAGGTGGAGGGCAACATCTCTGGGAAAAGTTTGAGGAAGACCGGAAGAAGGAACTCCATGAAAGGAACGATGATGAACACTATGAAGGGCACCAGACGGAAGAGGTCAGCGCAGGTCCTCAACAGCTGCAAAACATAAAGAAAAGCAACGCTGATGTAACAAAACGTTGACTGTAACATGGGCCAGTGTTCATGTCATGACACTGTGTGTGTGTGTGTGAGCATGTAAGATCCATTACACATGCACTGAAGCTCCGTCGGTCCTCTACTAAAATAGCCCAAATATAGTTTTACCATGACATGTGCACAGCTTTGGTCACTGAGGGTGCATACGCATATCGCAATGCATGTATAGCAGTCAGTCAGCGAGACGTATAGTAACAGTATGTTCTCTTTCAATGACCTGCCAGTGTCTTCTCTCCATGAAGCAATAGAAAGCTTATCTGATATTTGCATAGATACGTTCGGGGAAGAGCTCATAATATAAAGAACCTCTCAGCATAGCCAATTACAGAGAGTATTAACATTTTTAAACAATATTATGTTTTCTGAACTCAACCAAGACTCAGCTGACTGCACGTTCAATGTTTCATAACTTGCATATCAATACCTGTAACTGACTGACTACACATTAAAGTAAGTAACATTATTGACAATTTCACAATTACTGACAGTGTAAGTGTTCAGCATTGTGAGCAAGTAAACACTGGATGCAAAGTAAAGTGAGTAAATAAAACAACAACAACAACCACCACCAGCACATTTATTAAATGATACATCAGCTGAGAGAGATGTGAGTAGAGCCAGCTTGGATTAAAATAAATAAATATAAGCCAGAGCTGATATCATCAGCTGATATTAGCTCACCACAGCCTGAGGCAGTACGAGCGTGTGAGTCGACCGAGTAACGAGGAATTACAGAAGATTTATTAAGATGATGTTGGAGACATTTTAGAAACAGTGTATATATTATATATATTTAGATTGTCCACTAAAGAGGGTTTATTTTCTCTATAAAATGTTTCAGTAAATTTGATGGATCCTTCTGAAATATATTTGTTATGCGTTTATGCTTTAAGATACTTTAGAAATATATATATCCAGTTATCTTTAGCTTATAAAGACACATCTACTTTAGGTTTATTTCAGCAACATTTCCCACGTGTCATGACTCTGAAGTGCTGCTTTTAGTTGAAAACAGCATTTCAAACTCAGTATATTTTTAATTATTGTTAGGAAAGAAGAGAATCTTCCAATAATGTGCACCTGTGTTATAGCAAATAATAATTTATATTCATTAATGTAAATATTTAGTATCAGCAGAGAATCAACATTTAAGATGATTACATGTCTTTGATTAATTGTTTGGTTTCTTTTTTTAAAAAGTATAGTTTATTTTCCAACAACAGGTGGCATCTTTAAATGTATTTTATCTGACATGTTTACATCCACATAAGAAAGAAAGTCCTCACAATAGAAAAGCTATATTCTCTTTTGTGAGGATTTTCTTTCTCATTTGGTTGTAAACTGGTCAGATTCAGATTAAAATTCAGCTGTTTCTTTTTTTAAAAATGTCCTAAACTATTCATCAATGATCAAAATATGTGGTGATTATGTTTTTGTCAATCAAATAGTTAATTAATTGACTTATGGTAAAATGTTACAGACAGTGAAAATGTTACAACGTACAAATCAACTCTAAATATCACTGTGCAACAGCCAAGAGCCAGTATAATAGTGTAAAAATGATCTCACAACAAAATACTGCAGACCAACATTAGAGCTGAGTGTCTTTCACAGCAGGTTAAAGCCTCAGTTTAACAGACACACTAACCTATTTCAGGCTTTTAAGGAGTTTTAACAGCGTCTTTGTTCGCAGCAGGTTAGTGAACAATGTGAAAGGTCCTTCCGACACAAAACTAGTCTGCAGGTGGACACACTGAAAGTCTATCTAACTACTGTAAGACACGCCTGCTTTTGCTCACATTTGGTACAACTTCGGGAACACGGAGTACACATTCCTTATTGACGTGTAAAAGGTGTGAAACTCTCAAAGGAACCCTTAAGCCATAAAATATGTCTGACTGATAACCGCCCAGAGGAGGAGTGACAGAGGAGAGGAACCAGGACGACTACTTCTAGAGCCGAGTCTTTTGTAATGACAGAAAAAGAAGCCAGACGATTTTAAAGGAACCAGACAGACATGCTGCTTTGACCTGAGGGCAATATAAGACGATCAATACAGAAGACCGGCGGGAAAAACCCAAACATTTCTAAGTAATTTGGGACACACGTCTAGAAAAATAGTATGTTAATGTTTGCTACACACTTAAATTATAAATATCTCATAGAAAACTACAGTATAAAGCCTCATGTGCTGCTGAATTTAACCAAAAGTCAAAGATATGTGTGTGCACAGTAACTTTTAGGTACAAGCAAATAGAAACTAGTAGGTTTAACAGAAAATGACTTGTTGTTTTGTGATTTAGGTGAAATTGAAGTCCATTTGGGGTTTTATTGTTCATTAAAAGAGCCACATTTCTTATGTTATCGTTAGATGGTTATAAAAACTTTTCTACATTAAAATTGTTTTTGTAAGGCAAATATGTAAAGAAAAATCACTAGAATTTATTAAGAAACTATTTTCATAATCAATTAATGTCTTAATTGTTCTCTCAAACCCAATTTCACAT
Source organism: Dicentrarchus labrax (assembly GCF_905237075.1). NCBI lineage: Eukaryota > Metazoa > Chordata > Actinopteri > Moronidae > Dicentrarchus > Dicentrarchus labrax. Next base: position 14,608,642 of record NW_026136714.1, read on the forward strand.
CTACATATTACTAATTTTCTCCAATCGAAAAATTCAAAAGAAAGAAAAGTCATGATATTGAAGACATTTTGTGCTCAATATAAAGATTTAAGAGATATACAGTTAATTGAAATATTCTTCATTTCTGGTGAGTTATTCTGGTTAAATGGTTAAAAAAAAAAACTTGTGTTTCAGGAAAGGTGTTTGTTTGCAATATGGAAGCTCTTGTTTGACTTACGTTTCACTATTGCAACTTTAATTATTGGTCTCTCCCAAGTCCATGTTTATGCCCGACTATATATAACTAACTGTAAATTATCTGGATGACCATACCTGCCATTGCACAGGTTTACAGCTGAAGATAAATAAACCCTGTAATATAGACAAACTCAATAACGCTATATACCATATAATGTACATTGAGCCTCTCTTACCCTTCTCCTCTCCCTGCGTGTGAGCAGCTGTCCGTGTAGCAGCCTCCACACCATCCTGCCTGCAATCTTAATGTCGATGCCAAGTAACCGGAAGCCATTGTAGTAATGCTTCATCTCATCCACAATCCTCTGATACAGAGACTTTTTCAACACCGCCCTCTCCTGCACTGGAGGGACGGCGGCTGCTGTGGTGGTGGTGGTGGTGGTGGAGGTGGACGTCGTGGGAGTGGGAGCAGACGGAGGTTGGGACTGGGGTGCAGCAGCCACAGAGTCCTTTTTAGCTCCCAGAGAAGCATCCTGGGCAGCAGCAGGTGAGGCCTTAGTGTCCTCTTGTTTTATGTCTTGGAGCCAAAAACCTGAGCTGTGTAGGGAGCGGGCGAGCAGGGCGGAGTTGTGGCCACGGCTGAGGGCGTGGCCTCGGTAACAGTGAGGGTAGCCGTAACGGGAGTGCCTGAGTGTGAGCGAGGACAAGGCATGGTGGGGAGGGTCTATGTGGAGATACGCTTTGGAAGACAGAGAGGAGCAGCTTTGCCTCTTGGATAACAAATACGATCCCCTGTTGAAAGAGACGAGAAAAACTGGTTAGTCTTTACTGTGTAAGGGAATGTTGTCAGGAAAATAAAAGTATGTGATAGTGCTCAAATGTGTATTTGATTAACTGATTAGCTGATCAATAATACATGATTTTCATAATTAATGAATCAGTTAAATAGATATAAACTGCCAAACAGTTTCTGGGTTCGGGGTTAATTTCCAGAGGTCGTCAAATGGTTGTGGAGAGTAAAATTAAATAACATATTGTGACCAGAAGTGTGGAACGAAGAGTGTCATCTCTTTAATGACATTCAACACAGGAGACAAACACTTTATACACTATAGGATAAACTCTGTTTTTATACACCTTAACAGGCCAAGTTACCTCATGTACTTCTATTGTTGCTGTTTTAGGCCTTAAGCAGAAGATGTTAACTCAGGACTGGGAAGGAGCTATTTCAATAAACCTAAACACACATATTAAAGTCTGTGTGTGGGCAAAGCTGTGGTCTTCCTGTGTGAGTTTGTTGGCTTTAATGTGTTATATTATACTCAACCCTGAACAGTCTCAGGCAGACGGGGGGGGGGGTCACAAACACCCTGATTATTCTTGGGGTCGTGACTTTAAAATGTTGAAAACCACTGCTAGAGACTATAACACACAGAAAAGCAGCAAATCCTTATATTTGTGAATATTTTGCTTGATAACTGACTTCAAGTACTAAATCTAATATTAAAATTGCTGCAGATACTTTTTCTGTCAATCGTCTGATCAATTACTCAAATGCAGAACTACAAGACACAGAGTAAAACATCTAAATGAATTTCTGCTTCTTCCCCACCGTACGCTCATCAGCCAACAACAACAAAGCAAAGCTCTGGCTGTCTATAAAACAGGCTCCTCACAGTCTGCATGATAGGCAGCTTTAAGCAAAACTACCCATCTACTTATGTAACACGCTCCTCCCATCTCCGTTGCTTTAATGATTAACTAGTTGGGTAGGTAAGTACCACCTTTGCTCAGTGTGAGTCACCAAGTGTTCACAAGTCAATAAAACAAAACAAAAACCATACTTCAAACTACTCAAGCCTCTTTATTCAGCTGTTTATAGGACACATTTGTCTCTTCTTGAACATTATTTACTGCTTTAATGACATGTTCAGACCGACAACAGGTGTCTGCAGTTCACACCTGTCATCAGAATACAACTGTGTCACTAGTGACCATGTGTAATCAAATAAAATACAAAATAACATTACAAAAGTCAAAGACTGTGATTACTATTACTTACTTATACTTATGTTACTATTACGCGATTATCCTTGAGGTCTAACAAACGTGTTGAATGTATTTCTATCTTCATAAAACATTTGCAAAGACGATTTTCTCAGCGTTTTAAATCCCGCATTGTTTACGTCGATGTTTACCTGCCTTTTCTGACACATTGCTGTGTTTCTTGACGCGTTACTGGCACTGCTTACTAGAATAGTGTGAAACTATAAAAGGGGCACTAGCCATAGCACTAGTAGAGGACAAAAACATCTGTATTGGCCGATATTTGTATTTGCCTGCAAATAAAGCGAAGATTTTTATCTGTGATGTCGCATCAGTTTTGTGCTCACTAAATGTTGTGTTGGTTATTTCCAAATTGAATATTGTAGAAAAAAAATCACTTTCATTTTGCAGCACGGGAACAAACTGCACGCAAAGTGGTGCATCCTAATGCCATGGTTGGACAACATGGATATATATCTTCTATCACAGTATGTATATTTACACAGCAATATTGTTGGGTATCAGGATAGGACATTTTCAGTAAACTGAAAATCAATTTACTACAGATAAAATAACCAGATAGAAAGGACTGTTTTTGGCTAACTTAAGGTAAAAATATCTGATACAAAAACCCAATAAATTCAATATTGTTATAATGCAATGGTGGCCTAATATATCCAGCGATATTAAAAGTATATTAACTTCATATCCGTTGTATAGCAAGTTATCTGACAGTTCAAAAATGTGTTCTCCTGCCTAATCCCAGCGTACAACTGAGTTCAAACTGTGTACCACTCTGACTCTACTTGGAGGGGGGGTCATGAGAATTTAGGGTAGTAGAAGCGAGAGCAGAAACCACTAAGACGCAAGCTGACCTGCCTAGTAAGTTCACCCTCTTACACTCCGGTAGCCCAGTGTCTGATCTTACGCCATCAGTAGAAACCACAGTTTACGTCTTGTGAGTGACTGGAGTCATGGGATACACTGAATAGGCTTCACTGAACAGCAGACACTATGTAAACAGACACAGCCTGTCCTTTTTACTCTCCTACAGCAACAGAGACACTGCGCTCAAAGAGGTTACGATTAGTCTGTCACTGAACTTGAAGAGAACCAGATGTGCATCCAGTTAACTTTTAAAAAGGGATACAGTTTTACATTGCTAGTTATTGGTTTACTTACTTACACAAGTGCAGCCATGATCTGCTCACTTACCTTGATCGTGTGACTGCAAGTAGCACCTGGGGACTAAAGACGGCCATTGCAGGGGTAGATTACAGTATTCTGTTAAAGCACACATGGAGACAGACAGACAGACAGACAGACAGACAGAGAGAGAGAGACAGTGAGAGTGGGAGAGAGCATGCAGGTGTCTGATTACAATTCACTCCTCTAGTGCAGCAACAGGCTGAATGGAAAACTACCAAAAGCAAAACATCTGTCCGACACTCAAACACACTCAGCTGCACAGACGGACAGATGTCGGACTTTATGCTTCTGAAAGTTAACTTAAAGATATAATATGACAAAGCTAATGTTAGCATGAGCACAGCAGCACAGCACGCTGGCTCAGTATTATGTAACAACACAGCTGAACAGCCGCTGGTTATCTGACGGATATCACAAAACAATCAGGTCCATGTGACACTTAATTGCTTGGATAACCACTAAAAACACAACCAGTGAGTCTCAATCAGCGATATAAGTGTGTGAACACAGTCACAGACCTTCCTGTTGAGCGTTAGGTTAAATACAGACACAGCTGAATGGACTCAGGAGGAAATCTACATGTTGGTTATTTCCTGAGCTACCGAAGTTAATACACACACATTAGATATCACCAAGTATCACAACTCTACAAACCTTTTAAAATGTACCGGTACTTTAGATCCACATTAGCATCATGCTAACGAAGGCACCACCCGGCTCGGACCCTAAAGCTAGCCTAGCTCGCCGGTTAGCCGGTTAGCTCCCTGTTGGCTAAAAGCTAGCGAGTGAAATGTCCGCGGATGACGAGCCCACTAACCTCCAGCGTCAATGACGGAGCTATGGCTGCCGCTGCTGACGGGGCGTTGTAAGGCTTCTCCGTGAGACGAGAGTAATATAATCCATCCACAACGAGCAGGCGAGGTAAACGGCGGCGACGAAAGAGACACCCGGTGAGGTGTTAACCCCATTTACGGTGGGTTTTTAACGTTTAACTCGGTTGTACAGGCGTCGTGTCTGAGCTCCCAACCGTCCGCTCTGCGTGCGCAGCCTTTCCCAGGCAGCTGCACTGGAAGGTCACACTGCACATGCGTGAATGTTGTGTGCGTACCGACCGAAGATCGTATGTTTGTAAAGATGGATTACTCTGTGGTTAAAAAACAACAACAACAACAACAAAATACTCTGTAGTCTTTTAAAAAATACAATTATTACTCTCTGCCAACGGTAATTGGTTACACTACTAGTTACTGTTCTGCTACAAAATCAATGTAATTGTCCTTCACAAAATCAGACTTACGATGATTAAAATCCAGTTTTGTTTGTTAGATTCAAAGTATGAGTTGTGTTTCCATCTTCCAAACTTGTTTCCTCCATGATTACAATCCCAGGATGTGATTACATTGTTGGATATCCCATTACAGTACAGTAATAACAGTAATATTGTAGATAATTGTTTTGGAGGAGGGTAACTGTAGTATTATTACTGAAATGTATTTGTAATTAGTTACACTACTAGCTACTGGGGAAAGTAATATTATTACTGTAATAATATTACTAGCAATTAGTTACTTCCCAACATTGGCCACAAAGCATCTAAAGTTTAAAATATATGAGTTGAATTCAGTTAGTTCGATTTAGTCGATCAGATTTTTTATTCTACAAAAGTAATAAATGAGTTTGAGTCAGAGGGAAAAAAAAGTTTAAAATGTAGTCAGTAACCTAATCCATGTATCACAATATAAACGTAAGGTAATATGACTACTTTGTGTTACCTTTGGATTACCTCAATACCAAATATGTAAATAAGGACAAGAGAAAATAAATGTCAATAAGAAGTAATGATACAAGTGTATTTAATAAGACAACAGAACAATGTGACCTTTGAAAAAGAAGAAGAAAAAAGTTTGTTTTTGTATTTTAAAATTGTAATCCTGCTAAATAATCCCCATTTTTACTAAATGTAACTACAATCTCATTATGTCTCTTTGCATCCTGATAACGTAACTCAGTTACATGTAATCTGTTACTCAACAAGCCCATTCTCATGCTCAGATAGATAATGAATCATATACTCCACTGTTATGTTATTGGTCTTTGCTTCTGAAATTATAAGTGGAAACATGGATTTTGTTTTTCTCAAAATACATTTCAGAATAAAAAAAGTTAAAGATCCGCTGTGTAACATTTAGGATTGGCGGAAAGTCTTGTGTATAATCACCTGAATATATGAATCATTGTGTCTTTATAAACCGCCATGTTTCTTTGAATAAAAGGCCGTGTAGGATCATGCTTTATTTAAACCCAGATTACAGAACCTAGTTTTAGTTGTTCACATGTTATTTGAGATTTTAAAGATGGTGAGTCGTCATGTCACATGTCCAATTTGATCTCCTCCTCTTCCACATATTTGTCTAACAAATTAGTGGACTAAACTAGAATTTAACCGCAGTAAATCTGAGGCCCTACTACTGTCTACTATTTCTGCTTTTAAGGTTAAGTTGGAAAAATTCTTTGCCACTATAACAACACTCAGTGGCTGGTTTTGAGTGTTTTTGCCCCATTTTTTTAACACAAATTTGCTGAGCATCACATAAATGTCAGCAGTAACCTTTATTAGGGCCTGTTCCTTACTGCTGGGCCATAAGACCAAAACTTTGTATCAAAGTATAGCACAGTATTAATTTTCTGCACGACTATGTATAGGTTTATAGTGGCTCACTCGACTGTCAGCAGTACAGATACAAAAACATTTTAATGTCATCATGTGTATACTAAAGGCTTTCAGTGCTATATTTGGCCCCAGAAAATAATTCAATATGAAGGAATCTGAATGGAAACGTTGTAAAAACAACTAAGAAAACAACTTCTTTTTCAGAACAGACATTTTAAAACAGTTGTACCAGTACAAGTATTTTAATATTCAAAGAGATATTTCTCAATTGTCCTATTGCTCATGTGCGGTGGTGTTTTTCCCTGTTAAAGAGAGTTAGATATGGATTATTGTAATAAAGTTATAGCCGTTATAAGAAGGATATTGATTAAAGACCCTGACGATGTATTTTCTCAATCAGCTTCTTGTAGCTCAGAGCTCAGTTGTCATCAGATCATCCCAACTGAGCCACCTCCATGAGGACTAAGCACACTCCATCTGCTGATGAAGGCTGTAAAATGTGGATTAAAACCTGCAGAAAAAAGCAATTAAGTGGCACTTGAGTTCAGTTTTTATAAATAAAACTGATATTTTAAAGATAATCTTTCACACTCAAGTTTCCTGGTGCTTTAAACAACTATAGCACAAATTAATTTAGTCCATATTATCCAATAACCTTTGTGGTGCGCAGTTACACCAACAGAATACAAACATGTGTGTGTCGGTGTCCTGAAATGGAGGCGGAGTGAGGGGTCACTTCGTTTTCGCTCCTCTCTGCTCCAGATCAGGCCATGAGGCTATAAAAGCCAATCAGAGCCGCTGGTGCAAACTGCAGCATCTGCATCGTGTCCACGACTGGAAATAAAAATTAAAACTATTATTTAATCCTTCATCCTAGGATACCACCATAACACAATTAAAAATTATATATATATATATATATTTTATAGACTTGTTTCTTGTTTTACATCCTCCCCCTCTTCCTCAAATGAAACCTGACACATGCATTTCCTCTTTTATTGTGTAGATTTATATTATATTTATATGCTGCTGCACTCTTTCCTATTAAAACCATATGAGGAGTGAACTACACATCCCGAGGTGCTCCTGATAACCCCTCCGGTGTGTGTGTGTGTGTGTGTGTGTGTGTGTGTGTGTGTGTGTGTGTGTGTGTGTGTGTGTGTGTGTGTGTGTGTGTGTGTGTGTGTGCTGTGGCGCTGGAGACCGAGCAGGCCTATTGGACTACCAGGGTGCTTTTGTTGAACCGGAGGAAGAGGGAGCTAGAGATTATTATTAAGAAGAAGGCTGCACACGGGAGAGGAGGGGGAGCGAGAATTGAACATTATCTGTCTCTAGCAGGGTTTTTCTCTAAATGCTCCGGCTGCCTACATTGAGGAAGAGCCAAGCTTTGGGATTGGGCAGCGAGCAGATAGCGTAACACCTCCTCCTCCTTCTCAGTAGAGAATTGCGTTAAAACGAAAAAGGAAAGGCCTGCGCTTTATCTATATTACAGGGATTATCTTTGGATTTTTCTTCTTCTTCTCATAGATTAAACGAGGAAACGTCGCTGGTTGGTGTATGTGTTTAGAATGGGACACGCTGAAGGTACTGGCATTTTTGTTTTTTGTTTTTTAATAATTTCCCTGCATCTCTCGAGTTGGGCATGTAAAAGAAATCTGTGCTGCTCCTCTTGCTCTCTCTCTCTCTCTCTCTCTCTCTCCTCTTCAGCGATAAGCGTGTTTTTACCATGGCTGCTGCCGCTGTCGATGCATGTTGTTGTCCCCCTCTCACACTCCTCCTACCTCTCCTTCTCCTCCCCGCACCTCTTTCTTCCACACCGACCGCTTTCTGCTCGCAGCTAGCTTCATTTTCCCTCTCCATGGAGGTACAATCACGCCAGACAATTTGATTTAAAGAGGCAAAGGCAGCCATATTGGCACTGGAGTGTTAGCCTAGCTAGCATTAGCTAGCCTCCTCTGTCGTCTTCTTCCATGTGTGACGTTCACTAACGGTAACCGCAAACGTTTGTGAGCGCGTGTTTGGAGACAAACGGTCGTGTCCTCGCGCCGTGTTCGTTTTCCGACCGTTAAAAACGGTTAACGTCTCTTCAGAGACATCCCCCCCCCTCCCCCCGTTTTGATGTCAGGTAGCTAGCTTCGGGGCTAGCATCGCAGAAGGCTATAAGATCATTCAGTGAAACATGTTTGTCTGTGCAGTCGTGTGTATATATATATATATATATATATAATATAATATAATATAAATGTGACCACACAGGTTGTAGCTAAGTATTAACGTTAACCACGGCCACCACAAGTCGATATATGTGTCCAGTGACCGTTAGTTGACACCTTTATGGATGTTTACATCACCGTCGTCAACCTCCGGGCAACGCTTAGCAACCCGAGTCTGTTCAATTAAACCACAGTCAGTCTGCTCACTGTGGGCATGCTACACTTTAAAACCTGATCAATCAATCACTAGATATTTAAAGTGTTATGTTAAATAAAGAGCAGCGGGGAAACTGGACACTGGTAGCTGCTCTTTGTTTTGTTTGGGAGAGCAGGCCACCATGTGTTTGTGTTGATGTAATTAAAATAAACAACTCAAAATGATCTATAGTTTGTGAAAAGAGGCACCACACAGATGATTAATGGATATCAATAAGGAGGCTGTGTAAACTTATCAGGCAGAAGCACAAACTGGAGTTTGTTTTCTGTTTTGAGAGCAAGTTTAAGATATGTGATGGTGATTTTTGGGAAGAGTTTGACCATAAAAGTCCACTTATTGTCCACTGGTATCTAACATTCAGACAGCACTGTGGGTTTATCACACTAACAATCATTTTTCTTTACAGATTCACTTGTTGATTATTTCATTTTCATTGATCTATGAAATATGGGGAAATCCTCTGATAGTCCAAAACTCAAAGATATTCAGGTTACCACATTTATATATATATATCTTAACAAATCAACCAATAATCACATTTGAGAGGCAGGAAGCAGTGATATTTTTTTTGCCAGTTTTGTTTGAAAGTGATTATGAAAATTAATCTACTAATTGTTTCCGCTCTTGGGTTTATTAGGAGCTGAGGTTGGATTGGAGAGATACTATATGTATGCTCTGGATGATGCAACACGACATATAAAACATAAAGGCCGCTGATAGGCAATTATTATCTGTCTGTAAATATCCACCACTGAAGCACAGTGTTAAATCAAATTGTAAGAGCAGGTGGTACATTTTTTTTACAAGACCGTTTTTGAATTATTACTTTTATTGCACTGCATTGTCGATATGAACAGGAAAGACCGAATATAACATGCAGCAAACGTCCCTCGCTGGACTCAAAGTGGGGATGTCATATTTATATTTTATGCATGCATGCATCTTACCTACGAGGTCACCGGGAGGCTCCAGTCCTACAGTTTTACCTTATCTAGAGGCTGTGGTGTACAGGTTTATGTACAATATTATTATTATTATTATTATTATTATACATTTATGTTTAATTAAATTACCACAAACCAACTGACACACGGTGAACCAGGGGTTAGGGTATTATAACAGAATAGGAGAACTGGTTGTTTTCTGGATTCTCTGGATGAAACATTATGAAGCTGTCTGCAGTCGGCACTGTATCTGATGCACATACACGATGCATAGAGAGTGGCAGAGTACATCTGATACATGTCAAGCTGCTGCTACTACGTGTTCTGTCATTTCTTAGGGCTTCGTAGAGAAAGATGATCTTGATCAAGGTATTTGAGTCATTTGAAAGCACGGTGTGGAGTTGTTGCAGTCATAATGAGTTAAACCTGTCTGTGCCTCATTTAATTGTATCCGTCTCTGCCAACAGGTCCAGTCAAAGAAAAAGACAGTTAAGGATGCAGGAGCCCAACAATGGATTTCTCCTTCTCTTTCATGCAAGGGATCATGGGAAATACAATTCAGCAACCCCCTCAGCTCATTGACTCAGCCAACATCAGACAGGAAGGCACCTGCGACACCGGCAGTGACCCGGGCGAGGATGGTGGACGCTCCTACAATGATGCTGCCCTGGATGCGGAGTTTTCCTACCCGCCTTCGGCCTCGGAGGACATGTCGCAGGTCTCCAACGGCTACCCGCCGGGTCTGGGAATGTACGAGCCGCAGGCCAAGTTCTCGATGTACTCGCAGTTTCCCAACGGCTCGGCTAACGGCTACGGGGCCATACGGAGCTACGGAGATCACGGCCTCATGCCGGGGGAGGGGACGGTCCTGAGAGGTCCTGGCCTCCAGGAGAGACCATTGTCTCCCGTGTCTCCCCCTCTGCCCACACATCACCCACACCTCCACCACCATCACCATCTCCCCCATCACCACCACCATGCACACCACTTCCACTCAAACCCACCACATTTACAAACCCACCCGCACCCACAGAGTCCTCCGCCGCCGCCGCTGCCCTCCCAGCACCACTTGTCCCAAACGCCTCACATCATGACCCACACTCTACCCCCTCCTCCCCCATTACACCTGCCTTCCTCCAGTCCTCCGCCCTCCCTTGTGGACAGTACCCCTTCTTCTCAACCCTCTCATGTCCCGTCCAACACCCCCGGTGGGGTGCTGAAGAAGACCAGCTCTCCAGAGATCAAACTGAAGATCATAAAGACGTATCAGAACGGAAAAGAGCTGTTTGAATCTGCGCTGTGTGGAGACCTGCTGCAAGAACTGCAGGTAATGCATTCAGATACACACACACACACACACACACACACACACACACACACACACACACACACTGTATCTATAGCATAGGAATGTATAATCTTCTGTATGATATGAAATTTAAAAAACACGTATACTTAATGTTAAAGCGGAAATGATCAGTTGCATAATCAATCAATCAATCAATCAACAGAAATTTAACTGGCAACAATATTTGTTCATTGTTTAAGTGATTTTTCATGAAAAATACAAAATATACTTTGGTTCCTGCTTCTCATATTAAAGGAGCAGCTGTTTATCTCAGTTTTGTTTCATTGTGAAAATGCAGAGGACATTTATTTACAATATTCTGACCATTTCTGAATAAACAAGTAATTGATTATTTGGGGGGGGGGAACTGCAGTTAAATTGATAATGAAAAAAAAATTAAAATTGCTCCACGATAATCCTGCTGAGTGGACAAAAGTTCTCAACTCAAGGCCCACTTACCAGCTTCATCAATGTGAGCCATGAGCCTCTTGGCTTCTTTTTGCTACGATGTTAATCTCAACTGTATATTATTTTATATATTTAATAAACCTTAAGAACTACTCCTGAAGGCATTGTAGATTAAGTCAGACTTTATACTCAAATAAATTAAAAGAGACAATAACGATGGTAGCCTGAACTTTTCTCACCCCTCACACTGTTCATAGATAACTTACATCAGATAACAAGTTTATTTATCTGAGACAATAAACATAAACAAACGACTGAGATGTCCGAGGCGTTGCACAGAGACACTGCAAACAGCAGTTTGTTTTAAACTCAGAACAGAGTAACCAGAAGTATAATTTATATAGTTAGTGCCTCAACTAATAAGTATATTGTAATTATTGATTAAACAATTAATTTCTCTTTTAATCAATTACTTATAAAAATCAATTAAATTACACGTTTCTGGAGTCCGAGGTGCCTGTTTGTCCAAACGATATTCCTTAACGCAAAATTTACTTTTATATAATCTTTACTTTTTGTCGGCTGGAACCAGCATCGTTTGTGTACCTTGAACAATGATCAAAATCGTTGATTAATTATTTGTCAATAGATCAACTGACTATAAGTTTCAGCTCTACGTGCTAACAGCATGTCTTACATTATATTACATTACATTACATTACATGGCAGTGTATATTGAACAACGCAAAATTACTTTTTAACTCTAATCTGTCCAATTAAAATTGTTACACTGTGAGCATCTTAGTTTCCTTTAATCATCTTCTTATTAACAGAACTTCAGAAGTGTTTATCTGAGGAACATTTGATATCAGCAGACAGAGAGATCCATTTGTGTGTTACTAAAAGCAAAAAAAAGAAGAAAAGATGACTGATGTTTTTATTTTACTCAGAAGGAGTCTCAGAAGAACGATGCCGCTCAGATGCAGCGCAGACATGAGAGGAAGAAGGAGAAGAGGAAAAAGAGTGCGAGGCTGCAGCTGCAGGTCCATGAACAGAGCCTGGACGAGAGCCAAACACAGGCAGGTACCACGGGCCAGACGGAGGACATCCACATCGAGCCCCAGCAGATAGAAACACCTCCAGTGCAGACGGAGAAGCCTCAGAAGACCGTTATCAAAACTGAACCAAAGACGCCGAAGGCAAGAACTCAACTGTTCGCTCTCCGTAGTTTGAATTCTTTGCACACAGATCACTGCAGATTACCGTAAACACACAACAACACACTTTTACAATTGTTTGAAAAACAGAGCGGTGACTCGTCTATGTTCACGTTTAGGTTCCGAAGGTCCATCATCCATCAGTGATCCAAGAGACGGGCTTCTGTAAGGAGTTTGTGATTGGAGATCTGGTGTGGTCCAAAGTGGGTACCTATCCCTGGTGGCCCTGCATGGTCTCCTCTGACCCACAGATGAAGGTCCACACTCGCATCAACACCAGAGGTACGAGCGCACTTGCACCAAAAATCACTCTCCATCATTCACACGTGTATGGAAGTGGAAGCACACACGCTGCAGCTTGTTTTCCTTCCTCTGTGTCTGTGCAGGTCACAGGGAGTATCACGTCCAGTTCTTTGGCAGTGTCGCTGAGCGGGCCTGGATCCATGAGAAGAGGATAGTCATGTACCAGGGGAGGCAACAGTTTGATGAGCTTCAGGCTGAGACTCTGCGTAAAGCCTCAAACCCTGTAGAGAAACACAAAGTACGTACGAATGCATCTAGGAAATATTGTCAGGCTTTATATGTGTTGTGATTCTGTAAAGCACAGATGTATGTTTGAAATGTGTGCAGTAAATAATTGTATGGGATTAGTAAAGAGCCAATCTCATCATATATAACAGATATAGAAAAGATTACAACAACCGACCTGTAATTGTATTTGATCCATATTGGCAACCTGCATAGAGACACTTGAAACAAACATTTGTCTCCCATAATCAGGACATTGTTATTATATAGAAGAAAGCTGCCATCCTGATGATGAAAATGTCTTTTAATAAGACGGGGAGAGCAACTGTCTGTGGCTGTTTTAAGAGGTCATTTGGCTTACGGATGAGAAAGCGCTTCAACATTCCCAAAAAACTCTGTTGTAAACTTACTGCCAGTGCACTGGTGGTTAATCTATCGCGTGCCAAAGATGGCCTACGGTTCCTGAGCCCTGGATTACTGTATTGGTAGAAGTGGCACCTCATTACTTTTAAGATCAGTCATGAAACAGTGTAATACAGTTCAAATATAAAATATATCTTAAATTATCAAGAGACTTTTCAAGAGCACCTGCCTGTTATTTAAACATGGTTATTTATTGATGTTTTATTTTCAATATACACTTATTTATAAAGCCCAATCACAAATTTTCTTTTTGAAAGAATAATTAGCAGCTCTTTAGCATTTTCTTTTGAATTTATATCAGTGGAAGCATATTATCAGCTGTCCTCTCCACAAGAAGAAGATTCACTGTATAAATTAATTGAATTTTACTTTGTTGCCTCATTGGATTACAACACATCTGTTTTTATAGTACAACAATGTATTTTTCATACATTCTCTAAATAACTCGCCAAATTGAAGGTCTCTCTGTAACAATTTCAGTCATTGGGAGCCATTTGTATTCAGTAACTTGTGTCCTTTATGTAATTAGGGTGAATTACAGTGAGCAGTGTCCTCTGACAGCAGACAACAACAATCTTTAATCTTTAAAATTTGGGTGAAAGTATTTTTAAAAAATTGGGAAAAAAAATAACTTGGTACATTTGTCTTCTCCAGCTTCTGAAGCCTATCCCTCAGCGGGAGCGTTCTCAGTGGGAGGTGGGTGTGGGCCACGCAGAGGACGCCTTCGTGATGTCGCGGCAGGAGCGGATCGACAACTACACCTTCATCTACGTTGACCCGGAACCTAATGAAACCCCGCCCAGCAAGAAACCCAACATCCGAGCTGAGAAACGAAGCCGGCGCTCCAGCGGCTCGCTCAGTAAGAAGGAAGACGGAGGAGTGAAGTCACCCGACAGAGAGCAGCCGCCACGGAGGCAGCTGCCACGCAGGCAGTGTAGTATTTCAAACGCAGACGACAGCACAAACTCCCAGGCCTCAAATGAAGAGAAGAACCAGAGGGGGGACCAGCGTAAGACCAGCTCCCCAAAGCAGAACTCCGGTTGTGATCCACGAGTGCGGCAGGACTCACCGCCACCGGTCAGGGCCTGGAAAACGGCAGCAGCCAGAAAGCTGCTGCCTCTCTCCATCACCATGAAGAGGCTCAATGTGGAGATCACAAAGTGTGACTGGCCTCTCCTGCAGAAAAAAGCCGCTGCGTCTCCGAAAAAAGACAAAGAAGAAGAGAAGGAGGAGAGAGTGGAGAGAGAGGCCAGGCAGCCCGACCTGGGATACTGCTCCCCCGAGGTTGGTGTGACTCAGGCAGACAGAAAAATGTATACATGACAAAGTTAACCTGTAGGGGTGTTTCAAATGTTGATGCTTTCATCAGGACAGCAGAGCTAAACCTGAGCCCAGTCCTGAGGAGGAGGAAGACGGGGACGAAGGGGAGGAAGAGGGGGAGGAGAGAGAGGAGCGGAGAGGCTCCCCCGCCAGTCGGAGGAGCGAGGAGGGAGGAATGCAGCCGACCTCCTCTCCTGGATCCCACCACAGTAGTCCACACGGTTGGTAGAACACAGACATGTAGGGCGTTTTGTTTTCATAAGTATTATAAGATATAAATCTCATTATCTTTCTGTGTTTTCAGGTTCTCAGGAGAGGAAGCTGCAGCGGCGGTCAGTCAGGAGCAGGTCTGAGTCAGAGAGAGGCAGCGATCCCGTCCCTAAGAAGAAAACCAAAAAGGAACAGGTATCAGATAACACACTATACACTGTCAGCTGTCACATAAACGCAAAATTGCCCCAAATATAGCATTGATGGGGGCGTGTTGCTTAAGGTTAGACAATGAATAACGATTCAGGCACTCTGGTAGTTCTCTGTATGAGACCTCTGTATCAGTACACCTGTTGAAGTGAGGGAGGAGACTTCATTATTTTGCTAATGTTCTCCTGAACGTGGCCTTGCAAGACTTTCCACAATGATAACTTACGTTAAACCACCTCCACAGGCGGAGATGGCTCCTGAGACCACACTGAGGACGGGCTCACAGAAAGGTATGGGTACCTTATTTCATGCCTCCTGTAACCCTCTGCAGTGGGAACTCCTTATACTAAAGTTAAATCCATCTTTTTTTTATTCCCCCGCCTTGTGTGATCCTCTAGGAGCCAGTGAGATCTCAGACGCCTGCAAGCCCCTGAAGAAGCGAAGCAGAGCTTCAACAGATGTGGAGATGGCTTCTTCTCAGTACAGAGACACCTCTGATTCTGACTCAAGAGGCCTCAACGATCCACAGGTACAATAAGAAAACATGTACAGAAATACCCACAAACTTAAAGAGGAAAATACAGTTTCTCTTTCACACAGAATATGTATAAACATCCAGAGGTAAAGTCAGAATATACATACAGTATTTGCCTTACTTACAGAGATGTTTCCAGCACATAGTGCAGAATTTATAAGACAGTAAAATAGTCTCGGATAGCATTTTTTTATTTCTGTATTTTCAGAAATGTGTTGGACTTTTTTACACTCATCACAACTCGAGCAAAACAATGAGTCGTTTTGTCAAGTAATTAATTGTTTAAGGAAAAATGTCAAAGATTCAGTGATTCCAGCTTCTCAGATGTGAATATTTTATAATTTTATCTAATTTTATCGATTGTAATCTGAATATCTTGGGGTTCTGTAATATTGGTTGGACAAAGGAAGACCTCTCAATGGGCTCTTGGAACTTGCGATGGGGATTTTCTTACTATTTGCCGACATTTTATGGACGGAACCATCAGTTCATCAACAAAAGAGTTGAAAGACTAATTAATAATGGGAAATAATCATTAGTTGCAGTCTGGATATTCACACACTGTGCTGTGTTAGTTGCATCTTTTGCTTTGTACAAATAGATTCTTTCACACAAAACACATCAGCAACTTGCTCTTCTTTTCCATCTCACAGGGTTTATTTGGGAAGAGTCTTGACAGTCCAGCAGCAGCAGATGCAGATGCTTCAGATACTCAGTCCGTGGACTCTGGATTGTCCCGTCAGGACAGCAGCACTGGCAAGAGAGACACCGTCTGCCAGGTCAGTGCTGCTCATGAGTCCCTTTGCTTTCTTCTAAAAAGCTTACAGGTGTTGAGTCTCATATGATGTTCCAACCGCCTTTCTCTGCGTGTTTGTGCGTAGATCTGCGAGGTGTATGGAGAGGGTTTGGTGGTGTGTGAAGGTGACTGCAACAGGCAGTTTCACCTGGAGTGTCTTGGTCTGACGTCCCTACCTGAAGGCAGATTCACCTGCTTGGAATGTAGAAATGGTGAGTGGATATCAGGATTCAGCTTCACTATCACATCTGTTGTGTTTGGCTTTTTTTACTATCCAGACTCTCTCTCTCATTCTGTCTCTAGGCAATCATCCTTGTTTTAGCTGTAAAACGGCGGGGCGGGAGGTGACACGCTGCTCTGTGTCTGGATGTGGTTGTTACTACCACGAGGATTGTGTCCGTAAACTCCCCGGCGCCACCAGCAGTCCAGGCGGAGGCTTCTGCTGCCCCCAGCACAGCTGCTCTACCTGCTGCCTGGAGAGAGACTTGCAACGAGCCAGTAAAGGTAAAGATGGCCTCAGATTAGTTTTTCAGCTGATTTCCTGTTTGGTGATGTAGCAGCAGCTCACTGTCCCACAGCTTCCACTGCAAACTCAAAGTGTGAAGAGCATGAAACGAAACTTTCTTTTTCCATTACATTTTCTAGCTGTTATTAATCAGTAGCAATTGAAAATAGGCCAAAGCTGTACTTCCCTGCTAGAATATATAAGACAAAAGTACAAGAAGATGAAGCTTGAAGTTTGGAAGACTGTGTTTTTCTTCAGGGAAATTAGAATTAGAATTTAAGTTTGAGAGGACTGACAAAAAGGTCCTACTTTACCTCGACTGAAATCTTGTGCAGCTTTTCCTACAGAATATTTTGTGACTTAAAACATCCGGTTCCACCTCAAACTGAAAGTGCTCTATTTGATGTGAGGTGAGAGGCATCTGCAGGCTGCAGACCATTATAAAGTAACTGCCATGTTCCTGGAAATGTCTTTAGATGATGGTGCATTATCTTGCTGGAAATATATTGAGAAAGGAAAAAATGGGGATGGACTGTTTGCAACAGAAATGACCCTCAGGTGTTAAGCTGCGACACCATCAAGTACAATTGATACCTTTGGCACCAGGCAGGATTAATGCTGTCTGATTCTGACTATACTGTAAGTGCTACATGTGGATTGATAGAAAAGCTGGAAAGCAAGTAAAAGAAACCTAAAAGTCAGACCTTTGCAGCCTATGCATTTCTTACATAGTGTATTATATTTTCTTAAAACCCCTCAAAGGGTCATCTCAAATAACATCCTTCAGTGAATTATGTTAAATATATGTATATACTGTGTTTGAGTATTAGTATGTAGAGTCAATCCCAATAAAAGATCATAGTTTTTTTTCAAGTATTTTTTTTGGCTTTTATTGCCTTTATTTGATAGGACAGCTGAAGACAGACAGGAAAGGGGGGCAGAGAGAGAGGGGGGGGATGAACACACGCAGTAAAGGGCCGCAGGTCGGATTCGAACCCTGGGCTGCTGCAGCAAGGACTCAGCCTCGGTACATGGGTCGCCAGCTCTACCCACTGAGCTAACCGGGCACCCAGAAAATCATAGTTTTATGGTTAAGAAATAATAATTATAATTGTCTAAACGGTCTATAACAGTGGCTCCAAATCTTTTTGGTGTTTCAGATGTTGATGAGCTATTAGCAGAGATATTTTCCTACTAAGCTTCTCAGATGGTTTAATTTAAGTGTTTAACTGTTTGATTCCCAAAAAGGTAAAATTATCAAATATTTCTCACAAAAAATCAAAGTAAGAGAAATGTGTATTTGCATAGCAGAACTTAGTTTTTTCTTTTTTTCAGTCCCATTAAACGTCCCACAACCCTCCAGATTATTCTTCCATCCATTTGGATGATCAAGATTTGGTCACACTACATGACTTTTGAAGTTGTCAGATCTCTGTACTGTTCACTCCACACAACGTTCAGTCTGGGAGTTGTTGTTGTGGTTTTCACACTACATGACTGATGGGACTCAAACTATGTTTCATTATCATTCAGCATCATTAGGTTGAGAACCAGCGGTGCAAAACATCAAATGTTCAGTGTCGAACCATGTTTATGCCTTTTTGTATTGTTGAAGTAGAATGAACCAAGGAGAAAAAAATTAAAATTCAAACGCTAACAACTGAAGGCTGAAGCCACCAAATAACGTAGCAAGTGTTCATATTTTTCCCTTCAGATTTCCTTTAATTACAGCTGCAACCCATAAAGGAATCTGACCTAATTTATTATAAAAGCTCCTTTTCACAGCTCTACGCGTGCTGTACTGCAGTGGTTCCAAACCTTTTTCTTTACGGGACCCATTTTCTATCGTTGACTAAACTGGCGAGCCCTGACTAAGTGACACATTTAATGGATATTTCATATTATATTCAATACACCACAGTAACAATAGAGAACAACTTTAAAACTGTACAATGAATAAAATACATCAGTTTTCCTGATATTTATACACAATTCAACTTTTTTGAGATATTCAGTGTTTTCTTTGTATTGCTCTATCAGCTCTGTGGTTGTTTGAACTTTTCTAATGCAGGATGAGTCTGTTTATCAGAGAGTGAAGGCTCTCTGAATGTAACTTGTGTTCAAAGTCTGTGTCTTCAAAGTTTAGCTCTTAAATAATAATTTAAAAATTTAAAAACAACAATTTCATTTAGTTTTCTTCACAGAAACTAATGAAGTGCTGAGATATAGGCCTACTGTATATTTTAGACTTTTTTTGGACTCTTTACCAGTGCTGTACCGTATCACAACTACAGGACTTTTGTGACTTGTGGAGGGAACAGTTCACAAAAACATATGAAGTGACCACTGAGTTTAAAAGGTCAGAAGCTTGGTTACAAAACGGTCACTGAGTCCTCTCCTCTGCTTCCCATCCAGGTCGTCTGATGCGTTGTATCCGCTGCCCGGTGGCCTATCACACGGGAGACAGCTGCGTGGCGGCGGGCAGCGTCATCCTCACCCATCACATCATGATCTGCAGCAGCCACGGCAGTGCCAAGAGGAACGGCCTCCTCACCTCTCCTGTCAATGTGGGCTGGTGCTTCCTGTGTGCCAGAGGTAAGCTCTCACACTAACGGCCTTCCTCTCCCACAGCCGTGATTCAACAAGTGACCCTGAACACACTTTGCTCCCACTGGCTGATTTCAATCTTGTGACAAACCGCAAGATCAGTTCTTCTTATTTGCATTTCACATTGGAGGAACCTGATCAGCCTCCATGACTGTAGTCTTTTCATCTTTTTTGGGGGAGTTTAACCATTTTTTGACAACACTCACAACTGCAGTAACATCTCATGAGTGAAAACTGAAACCTCGCATACTTTTGTTTAGATATTTTATCTTTTTAATATTACATGTTTCATGTTTGACATTGTTGTTCATGAAATAGCATCGCTGTGAAATGTAATGTTTGTTTTCCATCCCGATACTAATACTATGAATGAACCAGGCTGTTACGCTGCACTCCACTTAAATGAATCCCATCTGTCCTGGATGGTGATGACTACAGGATTTACCCTTTTTTTCTTTTTAATTACTTTTAACCAGTTTAGATCTGATGTTTTGCCTGTTTGAACAACAAGTTGAGTGCACTGTTTGGCCTCTTTGTGTTGGGACAAACTTTGTTTTACTTGTTTCTTCTGTGTGTGTGCGTGTGTGTGAGAGAGACTGTGCGTGTGTTTGTTCTTTCTCTTCTTTTTGTGAATTTTTGGGTAATTTCGAGTTTGACTGCGGCTCACCCCCGTCTCTTCCTGTGTGTCTTGTGTAGGGCTGTTAGTGCAAGACCTTACTGACACCATATTAAGTTCATATGCCTATAAGTCCCACTACCTTCTGACTGAGTCAAATCGTGCTGAGTTGAAATTACCTATGATTCCCTCTCCTTCGTCAGCTACCAAAAAGAATGTTGGGAAAGGTAACTGCACAGTTTTTCTCTTTCTCCTTTGTCCCACTGGTCTGTGTTTTGTGTTGTGCCTGCTCCCATTCTGATTTAGTTTCCCTTTTTGTACGCATTTTTCATTTCAAAGCCTTGAGGTGCAAAATTTAATTAACTGGTTAAATGTGCAGTTAATTTTCATGCAGAGTGGCGCAAAGTAACCTCAGCCAAGTTCCCTAACACATTAACAGATAACAGTGGGCCTCATGCGAGAACAGTTCTGTATTATTAATAATAAACTTTTATAAATTGGTCTTTTCCACAGACATTTTGACATGACACTGTAGGAAAAGCGTTGGTGTAAACAACAAAATTAATTCAGTGTAGCTGCTTCAATTTCAGTGTCCTGATATTGTGCATGCTGGCCCACTGTCACACTGTCTTAGTGGGACACCTGAACAAAACAGAGCATTATTAGGAGAGTTATTAATAACACCTGTGCTTTTCCCGTTATAAAGAGTTAAAATGTCTGCTGTGAAAAGGGGTTGATGCCTGTGAATATCACCTGTTCACTGAATCATCATTAGCATAATTCATCCTCCTGAATCACTATATAAGGCCATCTGCTCCACTTTATTTGTCAGCAACTTTCATTCAAGTCCTGCTGTCAGAAATCATAAAACAAAAACTGAACACATTTATCAGTGTCAGTAGTGTTATTAGAGACTATTGTTAATATAGTGATTTGTCATCCAAGCATTGCTGTACTGAAATAAAGAAATAAATACAATTTTTTATTTAATTTATTTAACTCAAAGTTCACTTACTCAGATATTCCCCGGGAGCTTCCTCAGCAGGTGGAAATTTGCTGGTGTCACCTGGGTCACATGACAACAGATGGTCATAATAACTGCTGCCTCTGTTGTTGGAAGTGAACTTTGAGTTAATTTTTATCACAGTATGTCTGTTCCCATGGTCAAGAATAAACCTCCACATTCAGAAATGGGAGACAGTCAAGGGGATGTTTTCCAGTAGGTGATATTACACCCTTAATAAATCTTATAAAATCTTTTTAAACAAAAAAAAAAACTAAAATTGGAAAGCTTTGATGATTTTAACTCATTTGTGCATCAAATTTAAAGTCATTATGATTCTCATTATCAGGGCTGGCCTAAGTGTGGCCCGCAGGCCAAAGTTGGCCCGCCATACGGTTCGCTTTGCCCCACCAGATGTATTTAGCAGCAATCTGAGCATGGTGGGGAAAATTGAGCAGGAAGTCAGCCAATTAAGGGAACTAAGGACCAGTACCATTCTGCATTTTAAACAATAGGTGTTTGCTTTTGGCCTGTTGTCCACCATAAAGTTTAAGTTATGCCCTCCAAGGGAAAAAGTTTATTAAACAAGCATTAGTACTTCTTGTGGAGAAACACAGACTATCTGTACATGGCTTGTTCAAGAGATCTGGACGGCTTGTGAATTTCGTTCATGCCTTATAAATAATTCTAAGCACAAGAAAAGTTCTCGTAAATCACTTGCACATTAATTAATCTGTCCGTATGAGAGGTTCTTGCACAAGGCCCATTGTGAGGTTTGTTCATGCTGTGCATGAGCACTCAGTCTGGGTATATATATCTCTGCAATAAAGATCAATCAAGCATTCTTTCAATTTTCAACAAGTACAATTTCTCTGCTGGGAAAATCTAATTGGCCATCAAACCTCCAGTACTGAAACTACTGTATGATGCCCTGATGCAGGATGCTCTGGATTAGTTCAGGTTCTGTCTGTGGTCTGTGGAGCTTATCGCTGCTGGAGACGCACTGCTTCTCTGCTTCAGCACTCTGGGCTTGTGTTTGATTATTTTAAAGGCCTTGTCCAGCCTCACCTCTTCTAAGCTGCAACTAAGTTTTATTTTTGACTGAAATTTTCAGATGAAATGAAATTTTGGCTCATCTCATTTTTTTTGGACCTGCCTTGGATGGAATATAATCTCAATCTGTACTAAATTTGAGCGCAACAATAGTGAAATTACTCTTGTTAAATTTTCATTAGACTTTTAATTAAAGAAAAACATTTTGAAAATTGCGATATAGAAATATGATTCCATGCAAGCTGGTCCGTGCGGGATGTGATGTGTGATGGGAAAGTTTGCTTTACTGGCAGGACTGCATGCCTGCTTTTTGCCAATAATTTGTTTGACTATAACCCTGATTAATTGTTAACTTGCTGGCTGATTTTATTCCTGTGCTGCCGCATGTATTTCCCATAGACTGGTCTTGGTACAGTGCTCTGAATCTGATTGCCAGACATGCTGTAACTGCTACGGTAAAAGTTGTAACCGACCTGAGAATCACATGCAGCGGTTTCCAACTATTTTCAGTCTTTTTACACACGGCATGGCTCTCATTGGAGCCTTCACTCAAGCCAAAAGCTCCTGGCCGTAGCTTTTCATCTCAGAATAGATGACCAGATGTTATAATGGGAGTTGTTTCCCTGCAAAGACTTTATTTCCAAATCGCAGTAAGATGCTGGAAAACCACGACATGGTGCTGTATTTGTAGACTCTGTAGTATCCATACTTCTTCTAGGCTTGTCTGCAAATGAGATTCAGAGTTTGTCCAGGTTTTATGTGCATCACCTAATTATACACTCCTCCTCTCTTTGCATACCAACGCATGCACACACACACATACACACACACACACACACACACTAACACACACACTCACACACACTTACACTAACACACACATACATACAATGTGTACATCCATTCAAATGTAGGAGGCAAGTTGCTGTGCTGCGACTCATGCCCGGCTTCCTTCCACCCGGAGTGTCTGGAGATGGAGATGCCGGAGGGGGCGTGGTCCTGCAGTGATTGCAGGGCAGGGAAGAAACCTCACTACAAACAAATTGTCTGGGTCAAACTGGGCAACTACAGGTATGCAGAGAGCACTGATTATAGACTGCTGAGGGTTGTTCAACTGTCAGTTTATGGTACGGTTACATTTAAAGGATAAGTCCGGTGATTTTCTATATTTTTCTTGTTATCAAAAGATCCAATAAAAAGCCAGAGACAAACAATGAATTGATCTTTTGTATTGTGTGTGTATATATATAGGTCTTATTCCTCTGTGTCTCGGAGCTCCACTGATCTCCAAAAACTATTAAAACACATCATTGAGCCTTACTGTTGCGCTGCCTGACATGTTCCTTTTATTACTGTGAATGTGGGAGCTGTAGTTTATTCTGACTCAATCCCATATACACCACCCTGCTGCTGTAAATACTCACTACTGCAACAAATCACAGCTGAAAACAGTCCCTAACAAAGGCACTGTTTGTTCCTGTCAGACTTTGTGTGTAGAGTAAAAGTAGTAATTAGTTGACATAACCATAGAATATCACCAGTCTTATCCTTTAAGTTCATCACTGCAAATTAGCTTTGTACCTCACACACACAAAAACACAAAAACAGGATGTGACATTATAGATGCAGGTATTCAGGAAATGTTGAGCAGAGCACAGCACTGGTGTTTTCCTGTCTCACACTGACTGTGAGCCATGTCCTTTAATATTTATGCTTCCGTTTATAGTCTGCTAGATTGGTTCTTGATTAAAATATGGCAATGACACAAATAAGGTCTCTTCTACCAAAAAAAAGCATTTCTGTTGGCCAAACGTTTGATTTTATAGATGTCAGAGTTCCACAAACATTAACCTCACTTTTCTCCCTCTTCTTCGTCTCCATGAACAATGTCCCTGTCCCGTTACCTTGCAGGTGGTGGCCAGCGGAGATCTGCAACCCTCGCTTGGTGCCGTCAAACATTCAGAGCCTTCGCCACGATATCGGTGACTTCCCTGTCTTCTTCTTCGGCTCCCATGACTACTACTGGATCAACCAGGGCCGCGTCTTCCCCTACGTGGAGAACGACAAGAACTTTGTCACGGGTCAGATCAACATCAACAAAACCTTCAAGAAAGGTAATTTCTTCCTAGAAAGTTTCCTTGTTGTGATTTCATCTTTTAAAGCTGTTGGAATAATAATGATAATGATAATTATAGTAACAATAAACTATTTATACGGCACTTTTCTAAACAAAGTTGTCAAACAAAGTGTCTTAAAAAATATCATAAAACCAACTGCAAAACTAACCATACAGGGGCAAATAGTAGTAAACAATTAAAAGATACAAAATTTCTGAGATATTGTTGGTGTTGTTTTAGCTCTGGAAGAAGCAGCCCGGCGGTTTCAGGAGCTTAAGGCACAGAGGGAGAGCAGGGAGGCTCTAGAGCAGGAACGCAACTCTCGCAAACCTCCCCCCTACAAATTCATCAAGGTAACGTCATTTCATATCTTACTTAAAAGATTTTATACACTGAAGTTATATTCCATTAGTTTTAGTGTTTTTACTTATTCTGCTGGTGTTTTCCTGTGTCAGTCCAACAAGCCAGTGGGGAAAGTGCAGGTGCACGTAGCTGACTTGTCAGAAATCCAGCGGTGCAACTGCAGACCAACAGATGAACATCCTTGCAGCCTCCAGTCTCAGTGTCTCAACCGCATGCTGCAGTACGAGTGTCATCCACAGGTCTGTGTGCATGTTTGTTATTGTTTGTTAAGCTCATTTATTGAACAATAAAGTGAGGGATCGCTCCTCTTAACTTCTTACCTTTATGTCGTTGTTGTTGTCAGGTGTGTCCTGCAGGAGACATCTGTGAGAACCAGTGTTTTTCCAAGCGTCTGTATGCAGAGACAGAAGTGGTAAAGACAGACGGATGTGGCTGGGGCCTCAAGACCAACCAGGCCCTCAGGAAGGTGGGCATTGAGCTCAGCATCCAATCCTTTCACCCAAAACCATCTTAGATCCCTTGACTTCCAGGCTTTTGTGACCCAGTGATCGCCACATGTTCTTGACATAGATTCCCGCCCCTCTCAGTAATTGTCATTTTAAATTAAGTTGTCCGTGTGATGGCTAAAACAATGTAAATGTTGTTATGTGTTGTTTTCCTCCAGGGTGACTTTGTGACGGAATACGTGGGAGAGGTGATAGACTCTGAGGAGTGCCAGCAGCGAATCAAGCGTGCTCATGAAAATCACGTGACCAACTTCTACATGCTCACCCTCACCAAGGTAACATCAGTGTCCCACTAATACACTGTTGAGAAGAAGGACCTCCAATAAGCATTTCTTCAAGCCTTGTGTCTCAATGTCGGTCTTTCGTTGTAGGATCGTGTGATAGACGCTGGCCCAAAAGGAAACTCTGCTCGGTTTATGAACCACAGCTGCAGCCCGAACTGTGAAACGCAGAAGTGGACAGTAAACGGAGACGTTCGTATCGGACTTTTCACCCTCTGTGACATCGAGGCTGGTGAGTTCACATACCATCTGTTACATTTCTACGTCCAGACAGGTGGAAAATTAAAGGAAAACATGACTAATGCAGATGCTTTCATACAGGACATGAATGGTTTGATGAGGATGAATTGATGTGAATGAATTGAACACTTATCCGGTTTCTGTTGGTTTTTCCTTTAAATTGTCAAACATCTGTATACGTTTACGTGCGCTCAGAGCAGGTTGGATGAACCATTTGATGTGAATCTTGTTCCTGATGTTCCTGCAGACACAGAGCTGACGTTCAACTACAACCTGCACTGTGTGGGCAACAGGAGAACGTCTTGTCACTGTGGATCAGACAACTGCTCTGGATTCCTCGGGGTGCAGCCGACGGTGAGGACGTTTACCTCTCGTCATAGTGAATCCAGTTCTGACTTTGGAAGCTGAGTTTGATGCCTTTTTTTTTTTTTTTTTTTTTTGTAATGTTTCCTCCAGAGTGCTGTGGTGATGGAGAAAGAGGAGAAGGCCAGGAACGCCAAGCTGAAGCCAAAGAAGCGGAAGCTGCGGCCAGAAGGCAAACACACACACGAGTACTTCTGTTTTTGCTGCGGAGAAGGAGGCGAGCTAGTGATGTGTGACAGAAAAGACTGTCCGAAAGCGTACCACCTGCTGTGTCTCAACCTCACCAAACCACCATATGGTAATGACAAAATGACCGTGTGTGTATGTGTTCATTAAAATCAAATTAAAACAAACATTTCATGGTCATTTAAGCAGCATAGCGTACCTGCTGTGATGCAGACAGAAAGAAAACTATATTAGTATATTAGAGTGACATCGGACGTTTATTCTATGTCGCTGATGGAAACAATCTGCAACTTTTTCAATTCCCAAACTTTTTGGTTTGAACCCTCAAAACAGGTAAGATCTACTTGCAGTCACTCGTTGTGACTTGTAAGGAATATTTCTTTTGTTCTTGTTTTATCTGAATGCTTTTAGAAGCCTGAAGAGCTAAAACAATACAGTAATTCACAAGGGAAAAAAAGCAAAATTCAGTTTGAGTTTGTTTTTGGACATCACATCGAGGTGTTTAAGTTTTTGTGTAATCTTTTAAATGAGGTTTTTCAGTGGCTTGACCCCCTACAAACAAAATTTCTGTATACCTTTGTTGTATTGGTGTGGAGCGGGAGATCTCAGAGGTAGACAATTCAAACCCAGGACATATAAAAGCATAAAAGCAATTGTTGGCATCATCATATCAGTGCCAATTAAACCATTTTTAAACAGTAATGTTCACATACTGATATCCTGATCCAAATGACTAAAACCTCTGTATATATTATATTCTATTATATTGTACCCATTCAAACTAAAGAATGTCTAATCTGAATAAGGTGCAATTATTCAGTAATTCAGAAGAGAAAAAAACAAAATATGTATTTTCTGCTTTCCTATCCTGTTAAATCATCTCATGACACCAAAGCTTTATTCTGAGACCTTTAGTGGGTCAGAAAGCGCTGCTCTTTCTTCATAACAAACCTCTCTGTCTGTCTGCAGGACGTTGGGAGTGTCCGTGGCACGACTGCACCGTCTGTGGCGCCCCGGCCTCGTCTCTCTGTGACTTCTGCCCTCGCTCGTTCTGCCGGGATCACGAGGCGGGGGCGCTCACCTCCTCCTCCCTCGAGGGTCGCCCCTGTTGCTCCAGTCACGACCCTGTCAGTCCCCTGGGCTCCAACTCCAGCTCGGCCCAGCCGCGCCGTTCCACTCTGAGCCCCGCCGGGGTCAAAGAGGAGCCAGAGACGGAGCCGGGCCAGCCGGCCACAGAGTGACACCGCAGCTCCCTCAATACCTCGTTCCCTGTAAAGTGCACTCCTGTCGGCCTCCTGGGCTCCGACCCACCTCTGATCTGAAGCAGTGCGCTACGAAAGGGAATACAGTGCTTTTTGACCAGTGCGATGGCCCCCTATTCAGAGACGAGACACACTGGTGAACACCTCGATGCCGCTTGTGGAGAGAGCAGAGCGACGTGGCGTGTCGCAGGGGGAGTGTCCAGGCATCATTGTGCGCCGTTTTCCCTCCTCTCTCGCCATAAAACACCACTACTAACGCTCTCTACAGCTCGCCTGCGCCCCCCCCATCGCAGGGCCCAGACCACCACCTCATTATGTTTCTTTTGTTAATTTTTACAGTTGTGGAAATTTTCAAGTGTTGTCACTTTGCGTCAGTTACCGGCACTTTGAAGAACTCAACGAGTGAGGTGGAGGGAGAGGTAAGAGAGAGAAGAGGAGGAAGAGGAAGAGGAGGAAGGTATAAAGCTGAACCCTCTCCACCACCACGCTGCTCCTCTCCTTGTTTACCTGCTGTAAGCTGTGGTCGGCATCTCACGCACAGGATGGCTGTACGGAGACGAGCCTTTTCTCCTCCTCCACAGCCAATCAACACTCCCGACGTGATCCACCATCTTATTTATCTCTTCTTCTTGGAGGAAAAGACGGAGGGGGGGGGGGGATGACCGATTTTGTGCAATTTTTTTCAGGACCACACTACATTCCAACCTTCCTTAGACATGATTTTAATATACTTATGGGTATAGATGAATATAATTATATACAGTATCTATGTTTGTTAATGTTTACAGACAGATTCTCTCACTTCATCTCGGTGAGTGGTGTATTATGTTTGTTTGTTTAGGTGTTAAGCATTACGCAGACCTCCTTGTGAAAATAGTCCTATTAAGGTGAAATATAATGGTATATAGTGTAATGGTATGACATTACAGAAGTACTTGTGATTTTCATATTGCCAGTCTCACTCGCCATTGTGTACATATTTGGCTCATACTATTGTAAAGTACTTAAAGATCAGGAGGGACAGAGCATCGCCTCTCTGGTTGTTCCTGGAAGAAGGAAACGCTTTTTTAAACAACAAGACAGATCCTTTTTATTTTCTTTTTTCGATAAACTTCTGTTCCCCACATTTCCTCCGAGCAGTTACTGTTATTTGTATTGTAGATGGAGGGGCTCAGCTTGTGATCACTGGTGCTGTCTTAAAGTATTGTTGATCAGCCTTAAGTTGGATTCTGGCTGTAGCAACTACTGCCCAGATGCAGTTCATTTCAGTAACGTCGTGTACTGTGACCGCTTTGATGCTTGTTTTTCTCTCTCTCTCTCTTCAGTTTTTTTTTTGTTTTGCCAAACTTTTTCTGAAAAGCACTTTTACACAGCTTGTCGCTACACAATTTAGCTAGGTCATACATATACAGAAATGTATATTAAAAGAACATAAGACAAGTGTTTCAAAATGGATACCTCTTCTTCTTGTAGTAACGTCGGAATTTAAACTGTGTTGTAACTTTTTTCCTCTCGGTCAGAAACGCGGTGAGTGCTGGGCGTGTTTTTGGGTTGTTGTTTTTTTTTGAGGAAAGTGGCCTGAATGCTGTTGTTTTTTTGGCACAAGTAGGAATGACTGCCAGCCTGGCTTTGTACAAAAAAAAAGTCATCCGTGTCCACGAGAGGCACGTTGTCATTTTCCACCTGGAGAACATCCTCAAGGCTGGGCTTTATATAAAGATGTAATGGTATAACAACAGTCCAGTTCAGTATAATGTACAAATACAAACTTCTGTACAGTGTTTTTAATCGCTCATCTGTCAAATCCAAAATTTTTTGTATTTATTGCACCACATTTTATACCAATTTCTTTTTCAACCACCAGTGCAGTAATTTGTCTCCCTCTCCACCACGGTGTAAGTGAAATAGACTATTTAAAAAAACACGGGGAGTTTTACATGATATATCTGTATCTAGTCATTGCATACGTTTTTGTTGGTTTTTTAACATTTTGGTGTAATGATTCCACATTTGGTAATGGCCGCTGCTCATCGACCTGTATCGTGACTCACTGTAATTGGTGTTAAAAGCAGTGTGAAGCAGTTCAATATCGGAATGTAAAGTTTCAGTTTCAGAGCAGTTTTTATGCTTGTTTTGTTTTGTTTTGTTCTGTTTTTTGACTCAAGTGATCATCACAGCAGGAAGTTTATCTGTAATCATCCCTCAGCCTTTTGCTTGTGATTCCACCCTGGTCACATGACATGTTTGTTTGTGTTTTCTGCCCTTAAAAGATGTTTGTTTAAAGCCTCCCGTCGTGGAGTTAAAGAGTCGAGCCACAGGGTGAAACGGTGCCAGTGTTTCCAAGTGATTTCAGTTCCTTCAGGCTCTCTTTGAATGCGTAGACTAGATACTAAATCATGAAAATAAAAGAAGGGGAGCCATTTGATGCAGAAAAGTGAGAAAACTCCAGGCATGATTTGAAACTTTCCCCCTTCAGCGGATAATTGTGAAAACGGCTTTCTAGTGTCAAACTCTGAGCTTAAATCATTCTGCACAGTGAAGTTCAAACACTGATGTGAAGTAATAATAGGCATGTTTGAGTGGAGGGGGGGTTTAATATGCTAAATACATGCACATGACATACATGCCGACAGACATAACACAGGCAATTCATCAAATAAAGGACCAGAAAAAGGCTTTGACTAGGAAAGACTTGTTTTTTCTCTGTCCTTTATGCCGTTAAATGCCTGTTTTTTGCACAAATTTAGACGATTCAGTGTTCTCGCCTTTCTGCATTCAACAACTAACTCACTTTCTTTCTGTTATTATCGAACCCTTTTTTAGGAAGCCTTTCCCATATTTTCCGTAGATTCCTGATTTTAAAAAAAGATTAAACTTGCTGATTTCCTCGTGCAACTAAGCACTGCTCCCAATTTGCCAAACTCACATTCAGAGACTCTTTATTGCTCAGTTAGCTGTAGGAATTAGGCCACTTCAGTACAATATGCTCAATATCAGGTAGGTGCATCATTAACGCACTTTTTACTTACATACTTACAACAGTCTGTGTGTCTAAACTTGAATTTTCTTTATTTTTTTATTTATTAATGTATTATTTTTTTATATAGGATTCATACTTGTGTGATTATCAGACCGCAGGAATCCTTGACTTTTGTCAAAACTTGTCTGACTGATGACTTGTGATTATATAACTGGTCTTACAGCCTTTCTTTCTTCTCAAGGTGACTGTTCAGCTTCCAGCATCAGACACTGGTTTAACCCACTTCTGTATTCAGTTGGAGAGTCTTCGAATGCCTGATTTTAATGCCAATGTTTTGTTTTTATTTGTGTTCCTTTTATTATTTTTTTTTAACCACATTGCACAGAGTGTGCAAAAGAACCGAACAGCCTTTATTTTTTTGCACCTACAGATTGCATGATCATGAATTACTTTGTGCCAGTTTGTCCACTTCTGTCAGCTGATACAGCCGCAGTATTACGTATGCCTAATTTAAGTGTCCCAGCGTGCAACATTTCATTTTCTTAAAAATACTATCTGATGTGTATGTTTTGTTGGTTTATTCTCATTGTAGTGCCCACATTTCTTTAAAGAGACAGCATGTTTGTTCTCAGTTAAGTGACCCTTAAATCGCCTGAGGAAGATTTTGTCCATGAATTTTTGCTAATTATGAATATTTTTCATGTACACGTAAATTTAGGATGGACCCCCCCCCAACCTCTTGTTTGTCAAAGGGTATGTTTCAGTTAACTGTGACGTCTTTTGGTTTTTGTGCAATGTTGCCGACTGTCATTAAGGTTTTATTTGACATGCTGTCAGAGGAGAAATAGTGTTGGAATAAATAAATAAATCCACCTTCATAAGCACTCATCTTTTTACTTGTAGTGAAATTACTTACGGTAACTCTAACTGGGGTCATATCTATCTCTCTTGGTGTTGCTTCAATTAAAACGTGGATGAACACAAAATACCATGTTGATTACTGTTCAACCTGTGTTAATGCATACTGCATATTGTTGAAGAACCTGTAAATAGTTTGCATTGAACTTGCATAGAATCATGTTACTGTGGCGTGCTCTCTTTTTGCCTGTACAATTCTGCTTCTAAATGTGTGTGACTGTTGAGACGACACTCTTTTTGTACATGACTGTCTTTTTATTTGAGAATATTGATTCTGTCCTTTTTCATTCTAAAGTTGAGTTTGAAGAGTTCAGACATGCCTGAAGTTTGACTTTAATAAAGCTGTACTCTGTCTCAGTGAAACGCTCTCACTGTATATGACTCAGCGAACGTCATATAGACTAACCAACTTGATTTAAGTGGTTGTAAAAGACAGATTTTTACAATATGTTAAGCAATCAGATGACAGCTAATCACAAAGTAGTCAACTACTAGAAATAATAAAATGTAATCTGACAAAAGCAATATAAAATCAGATCTAATGTTGATTCCAGGCTTAGTAGAAATAAAACAATTCATCATTATTGTGTCCATGGTAACGTATTTACCCAGTTTAAAAGGTAAACCCTCCAATAGTCTCCTGACATTCACACATGCATGAGAGTCAGAAATAAGGAAACTTAAAACTATAACACTGTAAAATAAGAGAAACTAGTTTCATTGATTGGACAGGGAAATAAAAACTCACACAAACATCATTGATTTAACCTCTAGGTGGCATCCTGTAACGTGACGTGGCTTCTTGCATCCACTTGTCAAGTCAGATAAAATCACCTACACGACCATTTCCGGTTTATAAAGCAAAGCGCTACCATAGGTTCAGACTCAGATGTACCCTGTGTTTGTCAGGTTATTAACTTAAATAAACTCCAGTGCATATGGGATAAATATTTGTGGCATATTTAAACCATAAATTGGTACAGTGGTCATGTATAAATTAATCAGATGTCCTTGATTAATATTTACACTAAATGAGACAAATATGTGAAACCCAGATGTTATCAAACATGAGGCTGATCTATAAGGCCTAAGTAACACAGTTAAACTGAAGAAACATGCAGTACAGAGTCGATCAATCTAATAATAAAAATATGCCAATAATGATTAAAATCGAGAAATATTCTAAATATTTGCCAACAAATTTCCAGTAGTAGCAAACAAATTTGCCTTCTCATAAACTAATTGACAGTCAAGTCAACACACAGTACAAGTGACACATTAATTTAAGTACATTTTTACTGATTACTTTTTAAATAAGTATAACCAAATGAACCTCTTACTTAGTTTTTACTGCACTATTCTTATGGACTTAATAAAAAAATGACTTGACATGTAGAGAGAGAGAAAATAACATCAAAGAAAACATATTTCTAGTTTAATCTGCTGATAAAAACTTGAAATCTGCACACCAAGCGAGTGAGTGGCTCTTATGTTGAAAATAAAACATGCTCTTATTGTGTAACAAACCGGAAGCAGCTGTGGTGCAACCGTTAGCTTCACGACGCGCTCACCTCCTCTGCGGGGCATCCCTGTTTCTCTCTTCAAGTCTTCAAATGCACGACTTCCACCGTCGGCACAAACAGAGGATGTGGAGGCCCGGTTCGTGTTAACAGCACACGTTAATATGAGGATAAAGAGATAAAGAAAACGCCCTGGTAGAGGTTAGTAACGTAACTGGGATTTATCCCCGTTTGACAACGCGGAAATGAGCCAGATGTCTTGTTTGACAGATGTTGCTAACTAGCTTAGCTTAGTGTGCTAGTATCTTGTTTTCGTACAAGACAGGTAGGTAATGTTTGTGTTGTTCAGTGCTTCGACAGAGGGTGGCGAGTCGTACGTTTAATATTGTTGTTTTAAAGAGAGGCTTAATGTTGTGTCTGATTAAATAGAGGCGGCAGACTCAGGTGCAGCAGCATGTTGGCCTGTAGATCAGGTTTTAAACAGGGCTGGGGCTTCACAGAGGAAGAGCTCAAAGATATTTAACATTATCTTTACTGATGTTTTAACAGGTGTATATACTGGTGGAGATTTATGGTGGAAAGCAGAATATTTTCCTCATTTCTTAGGTTTTGGGTAGTGTTTCCCTCCTTTGTAGAGGCAACTAACAACTAAGGGACAAGTGTCAGTATCCTCTGCTGATGTGGGACTGTACAGCTCATTGAGAAGTTGTTTGTGATATTGGGTTTTACACTTTGAAAACCTAGAGATGCGCTGATGTTTTTCTTCAGATCACAACGATATTTCACCCTCCTTTACACTGACACCCTGCATATAGTTTCAATTCAATAAATCTGACTTTTTTTAGACATGTCTAAGGTAATAAACTATGTTTAAGGTAGGAAGTTAGGTTTACAGGCCATTAAATCAACTAATATGAACTTTTCACTAGCTATGTAAAGATATATCGCAAGACGATAATGAAAAATTAATTGTGATATTAATCGTGGTATCGTGGTACAAAGACATCAGTTTTACTTCACAAAAGGAAATAGTGTTGTTTTGCAGTTACCTCAGAATTAAAAAAAAATGATTATATAATTTGATAAGAAAATATAAGAAAATTAAACTCTAAGAAAATCTTTCATTCATTCACTCAAAATCTTGTCATTTTCTTAAAATTGTATTATGAACCTAGTGTTGCGTTTTTCTCAAAAAAAGAGTTGAGTGTATCGTTACATCCCTACTTTTACAGCTGCAGTATATCAGTCATTGACATATATATATATATATATATATATAAGTATTTTTTTAAAAATATGGATACAAAAAATATGTGTTTTGGGTACTTTAGAAACAGTGTCTCTCTTACATAGTTTGTCCCACTCAGTGCATATCTTGGTCACACGTCTTTAATGATAAAATTCCCGAGTCCTTATCGAAACGTGTTTGTTTAGGTCATGTATTTATGTTAAAAGCAAATATTGGCCACTGGATTGTTTAAATATCAATATTGATATTGTTCCTAAAAATCCACTATCGGTCAGACATATCCCATCCTAACAAAACCAACATGAGAATCAGGAATATGAGTTGAGTGTGTCCTTTCTCACTGTCCTTTAAAGAGGTCTATCAGTGGGTGTGAAGGACTTTTTTTAAGTGGCAAACAGTACTCAGAAAAAGCAAAGCCAGTTTATTATTTTCCTCAGATGAGCCATCAGCGTTTTATTTGTACTATTTGCTGAATGTAACTGAAGTTTATAGTAATTAGATTTACTGTTTTTCCACTTGCATGCCCATAATGTCTCATATCTCATTAGATAGTACTTTATTTTTCCTTTTAAACACCCATACTAATGGCATAAACTAAAACTCAGCTCTTCATTTTGTTTAGTCCCAGTTAAGTTAAAAGAAAGTGGAGTGATGATGTTTGCTGTTGACTGAAGTCCACTCCAAGAATCAAAATGAAGAGGAGGCTGCTTCGTGGTTTCCTGTCCGAAGTTTCCATCCGGATGGCGCTGTTGGTTGTGTTCCTGTAAGCCTGACCACCGTTTGAATCATTTGCATCATTGCTTTATGGATCCATAATTTAAAAGGGAGGCACAGTTTTTATAATACTGCTCTTCTTGTGTTTGTGTAGTGTGACAGAGCAGCTTCCTCCTTTCTACCGTGAGATACAACCAGAGGAGATGTGGTTGTATAAATTCCATCGTGTGGAGAAAGACCACGTGCCCACCTCTCTTATGTTTGTAAGTAATACGTCTGCATGCTTCTGAGATAAAATGGAACATAATAAATCCCTCAGTTCAGCCTTGTGGCCTCTTACCTGATCCCTGACAACAATTACTTCCCTCCTACTGTGTTTATTAAAGGACCATACCAATGTTTTTTTTTAGCACATTAATCACTAGCAGTTTACATGACAAGGATTCTCCAATAGCAGATCATAAGGTTTTAGATTAATTCCCTTGTTGAATCCCGATGGTTGCTTCAGATGGGAAAATCTACCACAGTGGATGTGGCATGTCTTTTATTTTTGTCAAGAACTTTAGTGCCACTGCAGATCTTTCAAATGCAGAGCTGCTCAGCAAGAACGTCACAGACTAAAACAGAGATGATGGACATAAACGCTTAAAGTATTGATACAGATCTGACCTTACTCAAACAAGTCTCTCTGCAAGTTGATTTCTATTCTGTGGCTGCTGGAAAAGTCTGTTTAAACCAGTGTGTGCTTCCCAAAAATTGCAATATTTGTAGGATTTTGTGTAAGTAGCCTGGTTAATGGACAACACTGACATAGTCCCTTTTTTAGTGGAAGCACAAAGAAGCAATCACAGAAAAACGTGTATGTTCATGCTTACAGACACACATTCATTTCCCTATAAGTGGATTAAAACCGTTTCTCTTTTTTGCTTCAGAGTGTGGCAGTTTTCACCCCACTGATTGTAATTCTGGTCTTCGCCTTCTTGAAGAAGTCAGAGCGAGGAGATGTGAAGGAAGCCTCGCTGGGTAAGAAAGCTGCATACAGACATTCGGTTTTTCATATTAAATCTAAAATTGTCAACCAGTTTTTGGAGCTGACTCTGTTGTTTCTCTCTGTCATCCAGCTGTGAGTTTGACTCTGGTGCTGAATGGAGTTTTCACCAACGTCATCAAACTTGTCGTTGGCAGGTAAACACTGTAGACAACCTAGCAGATGATAATGTTACACAGCGGAAAAAAAAGCTTAAATCTGTCCTGTGTTTGTCCCTCCCTCAGGCCACGGCCAGACTTCTTCTATCGCTGTTTCCCAGACGGTCAGATGAACCTGGAGTTGCGCTGCAGCGGTGACCCAGATGTCGTCATGGAGGGCAGGAAGAGCTTTCCCAGCGGACACTCTTCCTGTAAGGGCCTTTCATGGTTGATTATGCATCAGTAGCTGGTACATATTCCTCAGCAGGCAACAAAGCAAAACAACAAATGCACAAAGTGGGGCAAGAGGGCATGTGGTATGTGGTATATCTGAAAATAGATGTATGTAAGTGTATTTTAGCCTCCAGGGTCTTATTTTGTTGTATAAGCAGGAGAACATCCCACGTTACTCTAAAAAGTATCTCTCCATGTCAAATCCCTGCCCTTTCTCTTTGAGTTATCTTGTGTATGAAACTTCCTCTGGCTCTGACCACCCTGTCTATCCTTTCTCCTTGGTCGCAGTCGCCTTTGCGGGATTGGGTTTCACGGCGCTGTACATCGGAGGAAAGCTGCGCTGCTTTAATGCAGCGGGCCGAGGCAGAGCATGGCGGCTGTGTGCCTTCCTCATCCCTTTACTCATCGCAGCAGTGATTGCCCTCTCCAGAACCTGCGACTACAAACACCACTGGCAAGGTCAGAGTCACAGAAAAGCTTCGAATGGCTCAATGCAGCTTATGAAAAACAATATTTATATGATGTGGATCACCAATAGTCAAGCAAACAAATAGGACAGTTTAAAAGTTATTTCCTTAAATCGATTTACATCAACCTGTAGTGTCGATCTCATCCACACTTCACTCGGTGACCTTTTTTGTTCAACTTTTTTGTTTAACTTGTTTGTTTGTTCCACTCTTAGTGAACACAACACCAGACAAATTTGAAACAAAAGAATCTGCAAACACAATGATGATCAAAGCCAAATTGCAGACAGGAAAATTAAATTTAAACAAAATTTGATAAGAAGATAATTTCATGCAAGATGTCCCGTTGTCCTGGGAGCAATAAAAATAGCATCTGAGGCACAAAGATACAGTGTCAAATCCTTACAAATGAAATTATTACAATTAATGCATTACAGTTATGGAATATATATAATATCAATTGTTTAGTGTTTAAGAACGTGAAGTGGCACCGGCTATGTCAGACGCGTACTACTGGATGTGTTCCTATAGTTTGTTTGACCTTCGCTCTCACTCTTTCTCTTCAGGATCTCTGGATAAGGGGGGTTCCTATAGCTTTTATGTAAATAATTTGTTTGAGCTTTTAAATATTTAAATTTGATCTTCTCCAAAGTTTGTGGATGTAACTTTCCGTCAGAAACTGGTTTGCATTTGCACTGCGGTCTGAACTGATGCATTTATTGATCAGTTATAAATAAACAAGTAACTCAACCAATGAATGACTAAAATAATAATGAAGACTGATTGTGGTTTAAATCTTTTATTCAGATGTCAAACAATTAGCAGAACTTCAGTTGAGTCAATGAAGCGAGTTATTAAACTATATTCATTATGTAGAAGGAGAAAAATAACTTCAAAACGATTTAATGTTGTAAGTAGAATCCGGAACAGTTGCAGGTCACTGAGGATAAAGTTCATTTCTACCTCTGCATGCAAATATAACTTGCAAGCTCATTTGAAAAAGAAACTAGTGTTGAACCTTCATTTGTAAAACATTTACATAACCACAAGGTTTGTACAACGTCTTTAACGTTTGGGAGATGCTCAATTTTATATTTGTTATGTTTTTAAGGTAAGGTATATATTCAAATACACTGTTCTTTTAATATTTGACAGGAAATTATTCTGTTGTCATTTTGTTTCTCGTGGCACATTAAGTAATCTTGATCAAAACACAAAGATAATATGAACAGCTGGTAAATGACAATATATTGATGGCTGTGGGTATAAAGGATGTCTGTTAACTTAAAGATAAGATAAGATAGACTTTATTGATCCCACACTGGGGGAATTCACTCCACAATTGCATTTATAGTAACAATTTAGATGTGATGATTGACTTTGAGAGTCTGGAAGGTTTTGGTTTATGTAGCTTGACTTTTTCTCCTAAGAAGCTGTACAAACACTGTAACCCGGAACCATTTTATCACTGCAAGTGCTGGAGAGGTCATTAATTTAACACTGACAAAGCATGAGAACTAAGTGGGGTTTTCATGCTTTATGTCCACATTGTTCTTAGATTTATGGATCTTTGCCGTAGTTCAGCAGGCAGGAAAGTCCTTTTATAGTCCAATGTTCCACACACTCTCTAAACACTGCGTTCTGCCTCCTCACTGCTACTCTCCACCTCCCCAGCATCCCCCTGTGTGAGCATTTAGGTGTAGATAAATGATGTTTTAATGTGCGTTCATGTTGAATAAATGTGTTTATCTCAGGCCTGTGTCAAGCATTTTCAGATCTGTTCCAGGGCCACACTTTTATTGCTTGAATAAATATTTAAAAACTTGACTTGAAATCTAGATCACATACAAAAGCTCATTGTTTGAAGTCCAAGTGATCCAGAGGAAGTTGTCCCCCTTAGTCCACAAACAGTATATATCCCACACTATGTCTATCTGCTGTTTAAGATTGAAACTGTTGCTTTTTGGGGGGTTAACCAGTGAAACACAACAGCTTCTGGTTCTTGGGTATCTCATAACCAAACTCTGTCTGAGGGTTGATATTCTCCCGAAATATTTTAATCTTCACACATGAGCAGAAGATGTGAGTGTATTTAAACTTTATGTGTGTGTGTTATCTCCTCTCTCCCTCACGTAGATGTATTAGTGGGTTCTCTGCTGGGTCTCGCCTTCGCCTGGTTGTGTTACAGACAGCACTACCCTCCACTTCAGGACCCCGACTGCCACAGGCCTCTGCGTCACAGAGAGACTGTTCCCGCCGCACAGGAGCGCAAGCTGGCCAACTCCAACTACATCCTGCCCCTGTAGAACAGCTGTAACTGGATCGTACTCTTTACTGGTGTCACTTATTCTGGGTTACATGGTAATCCTTCTCATTCTGTTTTCTCACCCTAGGGCTGGGCAGTATACCAATATTTATTGTTAGTCGTCAATCATTGTAACGGTTTTGTAGGAGTTTTCTTTTTGTATGGTGAAACATGACATGTAGTTTATTTTCCAAACTAAAATGACAAATGTCACATTTCATCTGGATGGTTTCTGAAACACTTGAGAGTTGCTGTAAAATAACAACTCCGGTTAAACATGGTGGACTTCAGCTACATAAACAAGGTTTAAAGTGTAGGTTTTACTAACCTAAACAGACATTATCACATACAACATTCATCAGTATCTAAGGGTCTGGTGAATATATTTATTATTATCCATCCATATGGCCCAGCCCTGCACACCCTGTGTATTGTGCCTATAGACCACATGACTTTAAATACTCCCAACAGCTGAGCAGGTCAACTACACAAGCACTGCACTAATAGTCCACTGCCCATTGATCACTAGCTCAGCTGCTGAGAAACACTTTCTCTCATGTAGGGTCACGATTATGTGATTGTTTTTAAACTTGCAGCTTTTTCAACAAGCAGGGTCGAGACTATACAGTTTGCATACAGTATATACAGTTTATATACGGTATATACAGTGTCTATACAGTATGTATAAAAGTATATACAGTATATACAGTTTGTATACAGTTTGTGCATGGACGTTCATTTTGGAAACAGTATATGGTGAGGAGAGTCGGAGCTCAGCTTGGTGCCGAAACAATTAGGTGGTTAAACCAGTAGGTGAATTAATCGACAACACTTTTGATAATTGATTAAGCTTTGATGTCATTCATCAGCCAATAATGTCAAACATTTGGTGGTTGCAGCTTCACAACTGTGAAGATTTGAAGACTTTTTTTTATCACTGTAAATTGAATATATAAGGGTTGGACTCTTGGTAAGACAAAACAAGTGAAAAGTCGTCTTCAGCAATTAAATCTGGTTCAGGTGTGATCACAAGACCTAAATGTGAGACAAGAACCCAGGACAGGAGGCTGAATGAACACCATAAACACACAAACTCAGCTGACTGTGAAAGTCGTCACCTAGAAGTCAGAGGACTTCCTTAAACCAACACCAGAGTTACAATCTCTCCACCGTATGCAAACCACTTGATATCACATGCTCAAAAGTTTAAATTTAGGTTACGTGATGCCACTTGATGCCAGCTCCACTCACTAAAGACTGAGATCAGGTTGAGAGTTTCAAATAATTAGCGAGTGGACCTTTGAGCTTAGATTATCCGCACCATAAAGTATTTAATCCGACAGGGAAACTGGTGAAGAAACAGGTTTTCATATCTTAACGTAAGGGTGGGCGATATGGTTAAAATTAACACAAAATCTATTGTCTGTATAATTTATATACATTGATATCATGTCATATTTAATTGAGCTTCTGGAGAATCAATCCAGTTTATGGATAAAATGTTCACACAGGAATGTCCATTATTAATATTAGAGATATTAGATATTAGACATTTTCTTATCGTCAACAAATTCTATGAAGAGTCCAAAACCAACAATGTTTCACATCACTCTGTGTCTGTTTATTCACACTGAAGGCTAAAAAACTTTAACAATCACTCACTAATATACTTTATTTATTGTACTTGTCATTTCTGAAAAAGGCTCAGTATTTCAGCCAGGCACTGTAGTTTTTAGCTAATGTTACTTAACGTGTTGTTGGGGGTCTATTTTCAGTCGTGGATTAATACACATTTAGTGCCCAGGTTGTTTTGGGGGGAAAATGGAGATCTATGGCACAGAGGACTAAGATCTACACAGACAATATCTATCAGAGGGATCAATTCACTGTTGGTTTTGATGTTTTCATTAGATTTGTTGACAATAACAAAAGTACATTTAACTTAAAAGGATAGCTACCATGTTATTAACTGTACAGTAAAATTTGACATGTTGATATTGTCTCATGGTTCACGTCAACATACGGACCACTTCTATCTGAAAGCACCTCTTTGGTTTCCTTCAAGTGTAAAACCACTTCTCTGTTTGATCTCCACAGTTCTGCTCTACTGCCTCTGTCTCGAGTGCTTTAAATCTCTCTGTCTTCCTATATTATATTTTGAATGTTTCCATTCACAGATTGCTTGAATAATATATTCTGGAAAAGGGTTCATATGCCCAATCTTCAGTATAACGCCTCGATGTAGCAGTTCCAGACATCTCCTCTCATAGTTGTTTGCTCCACAGCACATCTGCTAACATCACAAGTTAATGTGACTGTAAAAGTGAGATAAATGTTTTCCTACATCAGTGGTCTCAGGCTTACTGTAGGTCTGGTTTTTGTTACTGCACACTCTGCTGGCTCCTCTGCCGACCCGTCTAAAGTGTGAACGTTCACCAGAGAGGTGGAAAGAGGAGAGACGTGGTGTACAGGGGGTTGGTTGTTGGAGTGACAGATCAGACTGTAACCTTTCCAGATGATGGTGCTCACCTCCCAGTGCTCCTGCTGGTCAGGTTTTCTATCCTGTTAATAGTTTTATCGGCATGCAAAGTTTGGTGGAAACATTTGTTTTCGTTTGGTTTTTTTGGTAGTTTTCATCGACTTTCATTTAAGACTGTGAACGCTACCGTCTGTGGTCCGGTTATTATTTTTATTTGTTTACTTTTTTTTGGTTTTATCTTTTTGTTAATGTTTGTAAGGTTGGTTTTCAATTGGAAGGAACGTCAACTATTACGTTCAGTTACTGTTGTATGCAAGTTGAAAACACGAGAAACAACCAAACTTTTTATGTTTTTGTTTGTGTGTGAAACCAGCCAAAGGTTTGCAGGGTCAAAGCACTTTTGCGCTGTGAATCGAGCTTAAAGCAGGTGGATCACAGTGGTTTCAGACCAAACTCGGTAAAAAAAACAGATGAATTTGTGCCTTTGTTTACTATATTACTCTTTAATTAATTAATGAAGTA
Source organism: Dicentrarchus labrax (assembly GCF_905237075.1). Taxonomy (NCBI): domain Eukaryota; kingdom Metazoa; phylum Chordata; class Actinopteri; family Moronidae; genus Dicentrarchus; species Dicentrarchus labrax. The sequence goes on from NW_026136714.1 coordinate 14,650,789, forward strand.
TATACTGCATGTTACAGTGTATGCTCTCTGTCATGTCGTGTACACAACTTTGTTCTCAAGCTTTACATTTTTTTTTATTGTTTTACAGTGTATAGGTTTCAGGTGCAAAGATACTACATGATGTTTAAATGTGGCATGCTGCCTTTCTTTACCTCTGTTGCTGATGGAGTCAAATGTGAAGATTTCTAGGTGGAAACATGTTAAATTTACAACTGAGGGAGTAGCCAACTTTACTTTTTACAAACCTTTGAGAGAAATCTCAATCTACTCAATCTTACAGGTATTTATGAGATGATGTACAGGTCTAAGTGTATTTACGTTTGGGGCATGTAGGACTTTACTTGAATTTTGAATATTTGTTTGTTTACCTTAAATGTTATTAATGTTATTTCATTATAATAGGAATCATATTTGTGGGCAAATGGGCTTCTGGGGGATCTTTAAGACAAAAAAAAAATGAATGGGACTCTGCTGCATTTTGATAAAATCCTGCATGTTTTAGAGTTGAAGAGCAACATATTTTCTTCATTATTTCCTTCCAAACCCTCACATTTCTATCCATTTCTATTAATTTATGTGAATTTCAGCACATGTATACTGTATCAGGTTGATGATCGTGTCTGGTCTCCTTCAGATCTTCTGTCATGACGTATATTAAAACTTGCCTGTTTGCTTTACTTATGTTGTGCTCATCATAAGTTTGCCTTGGCTTGTAGGAGCACATAGCAGCCGCTATCATGCTGATACAGTATCCTGATTGTACATGTTGTGATGCTTTTAATGACTCTTTTGGTGACACTAAATGATGTTTCTAAATAATCTTGCAATACACACCCTGTCCGCTGCTTATTTTCTCTCTCTGCTTAGAGTGTGTGTGATGGTTACAGGCATTATATGAACTTTAAAGGATACGTTGAAAGGTGAGAAAAGGAATTAATAACAGGGTATAGCAACAAAAATGTGCTTATTTCAAATTTGTTTTCTGTTTTAAATCTCTTCACTTTTACATTTCTAGCTATTGCTTTATATACAATACTAATGCATAACAATATAGAAGCACTTAATCTTGATTAAATTAGGAGAGTTGAAGGAACGTCACCATCAGGGTTGTGGTTGCAGCCAGGATATGAGAAATTAGTTTATTTCTAAAATTGTCTTTATTAATTCAACTGTATTTTATATAAATGTGATCTCCCTAATTTATAGTTTAAATGCTTACTTATGACCTCCCCATTTATAATAGTTTGCTATAACCCTGACTGTGCGTTCCTTCAGCCCTCCCAATAAGGATTAGGCAGTGGTGGATATGAGATATTGTATTTGAGTTAAACTAGCAACACTAAAAAAGTACATAAAGTATTTAAAGTATACTTAAAAGTACACATTATGCAGTACGGCCCATGTCAGAATATTATATTGCTGGATTATTATCAGTGATGCATTAATGTGCACAGGCAGATTTGAATTACATTATAAAATGCTGCATAGTTTAACATGTAATAATAATATTAATATATTATAATTTATTAGTTGATTTATATTTTGTATTATTGATCTAAATCTGATCAAATAAATAGTAGCAGTGGAGTAAAAAGTCCAGTATTTTCCTCTGAGCTGTAGTTGAGTATTGTTGAGTAAAGATCTAAAGTAACAGAAATATAGTTTCTGTACCAGAGTTCACATAAGACTTTATAAAACCTTATTTAGCAGGAATATATAAACTATAAACTATAAATTAAAGTATAAACTAAAGTATAAACTGCTGTCTGTCTGGGTCCTCAATCTGGTGGGCGTGGCCTCGAGCGTATGACGTACGTTAATTCCCTCCCACTGATTGGTTGGACTGTGACGCGCAGATTTGGCGCCACATTTCCAACAAGGAACACAACCACCGCAGCACCGAGCCCCTGACAGCAGACCGCAACAACCCGCTGCTGTTGCCCCTTTAACGCTGGTTTATCTGCGTTCCTCTCTTCTTTTAAAAACCTTTTCATCCGACATTTTTGAAAATGTTCATCGCGGACATAAGGAAGGAGTTTTATGAAGTTGTCGCCAACCAGGTGAGTGCTCCGAGGCTAGCTGTGACACTGGGATAGCTAACTTGACCCGCCGTCGCTGTGCGGTCTGTTCACACTTTTAGAGGATTGATTGATTGTATGAGCTGATACTTGACTCAACTCGGTGTGTCCGTACGGTGCTTTGCTTTCAGAGAGTCGCCCTCCTGGTGGCAGCAGACATCGATGCTCTCTGCGCCTGTAAGATACTACAGGTAAGATAACCCGCTAACTGTTAGCAAACATTAGCTCCCCGCAGACTCACAAAGCTAGTGTTGACTTTTTATCTTCTCTAAAACCCTTCAAATTACTGTTATTATCATAATGTATCCTGTAGTAAGAGTTATTTCAGCCCTGTATAGTGTTTATGTGCACTGACTACCATGAGTTATTTAGTACCCCCAGGTATTATGGTCATACAATCTTTTTATTGTATTTATATGTATACACATTTATTAGTTTATGTTCCCACTTCAGGCCCAAGTGGCCCCAGTCTGATGTTTTTTGCTCGTATGTGACTCAGATATTGTTGTTTTCATGACTCTTTCGACCACTATCCTATCCTGTGTATCCTGTAATATTAGCTGCAGTTGTTTGATAAAGCTATAATGTGTGACAGCACAGCATTATAATAAAGTACTGGGGTACTAAAGAGATGACCTCACCTACAATCTTGTTTCCAGATTTAAGACAACATGTTTGTTTGGTACAGACCCCCCAAAAAATGCCACATTATCATGATTTTAATAGTTTTTTTTCCAGTGAAAATTGAATTTGTGATACAAAAATGATTATCATTAATCGTTAATCATATCCCAATATCTCTCCAAATAATCGCAAAATGAAGTTTTAACCATGTTGTGCAGCCCTACCACATTACATGAAATGCTGATTATACATTCAGATTAGTCTATAAAGTTTCTTTTGAGCTTTGTTTTCAGTGACATTGGCTCAAGATTCACGGTTCCTGTGTCCTTGCCAGTAAGAGGGTAATGATGAATTAGGGAATTAAACCATAATAGCTCAATCTTTTTGTCTCTTTACCAGGCGCTGTTCCACTGTGACCAGGTCCAGTACACACTTGTGCCTGTCACTGGCTGGCAGGACCTTGGCACAGCCTTCCTTGAGCACAAAGAGCAGGTATGATCGGACCTGAGCTTACACGTGACTCAATGACAGAAGGATAAGCAAGGTTGACGCTAAATGTACTATTTTTGGTTTATGGTGTGTTGTAGTTCCGGTACTTTGTTCTCATCAACTGCGGGGCAAATGTTGACCTCCTTGAGATGCTGCAGCCGGACGACGACTCCATCTTCTTCATCTGTGACACTCACCGCCCTGTAGATGTGGTCAATGTCTACAATGACACCCAGGTGATTGATTGTCATCAGTTGAGCTGTAGTCTCTCTCTCTCTCTCTCTCTCTCTCTCTCTCTCTCTCTCTCTCTCTCTCTCTCTCTCCTGTGTAGAGGAAACTGTGCTGCCATTCTCACACTTCTGAAGTGTAACATTGTGTAAACTGCTGTCACCTCATCCACAGATAAAGCTACTAATCAAACAGGATGATGACCTCGGTGTGCCCACATACGATGATATCTTTCGAGATGAAGATGATGAGGAAGGAGGTGACTCTGGAAATGAGAGCGATGAAGGCTCAGAGCCGTCTGGGAAACGAAGGAGATTTGATGAAGTGCGTATTGAACAGAATGAGAATGCACCACTGAAATTGATCAGAACGGGGTTGACTCTAATGATTGTGTGTCTATGTATCATGTCATCGCAGGGGGCAGTTGAGAGGAGAATCGAAAGACAGCGAGCGAAGAGGGAGTGGGAGGCCCGAAGGTGAAGTGTTTCTAAAAGAAGAATAAAATAGACGTTACAATTTCTAAACTGACACTCACTGTTTCACTACTTTTTCAGGAGAGAAATCCTGTTCGACTATGAGCAGTATGAATATCATGGGACTTCTGTGAGTAGATGCTTTTTATTTGATTTTTGAGTTCTGGAAACCACAGATGAGGATGGAAAATTAAACTTGATTTGCATGTTAAACTTTCACAAACTACATTATATCCACATTTTAGAGTCCAGTATGCATAGTCACATATTGTTTCATGTGTCTGTTTTCAGGCTGCAATGATGTTTTTTGAGCTGGCTTGGGTGTTGACCAAAGACACCAAGGACATGCTCTGGTAAGCCATATGATAAAATCTTTCTTTTTTTAATGACTTAACCATTGTGGAAATACACAGTACACTTACTGTAAAGACATTTAGATGTTGAGTTCTTTTTCCTGTGCAGGTGGGCCGTCATTGGGCTGACGGACCAGTGGGTTCATGATAAAATCACACAGTAAGACCGTGTTCAGTATTTCAAAGCATATTTCTCAAGAACAAATCATTCATGTTTTTTTGCTTCATTATTGGATACATAAGTTATATTTCCTGCATGTTTGCATTCAGTTGTTTATCCAATCTTAAGTTTTCTTGTCTGCTTTGCTCCTTTTAGTATGAAGTATGTAACAGACATCGCCACAATGCAGAGACACGTTTCCCGGCATAACCACCGAAACGAGGATGAGGAGAACTCTCTCTCCATCGACTGTATGAGGATCTCCTTTGAATACGAGTATCCTTTATTCACCTGGCATGTTGTCATCATGGGTCTTTTTATATCCTAGCTTTTCCACATGTTCGAGTATAGAGAAAGGAATCACTCATACAAACTTTGTAACTCTTTTTCCCTTTGAGTTTTCCTCAACCATCTGCTTCAGCCTCCGTCTAACCCTCTACCAGCACTGGTCCCTGTATGAGAGCATCTGTAATTCCTGTTACACATCATGCCACTTTAAGCTTTGGACGTTAAATGGCCAAAAGAAACTCCAAGAGTTCCTTGCTGACATGGGGTAAGTGACCAGAAATCCAGTGAAACATTTATCAACAAAACTACTAATTTTATTAAATGAAATTCAACATGAGCCTGTGATTTTTAAATAGAGATTGCTAACTTGATTTACCTTAACAGGCTACCTCTGAAGCAAGTGAGGCAGAAATTCAACTCTATGGACATGTCAATCAAAGAGAACCTAAGGGAGGTCATTGAGGAGTCTTCCAATAAATACGGGTATGAATCTAGAAATAACTTAAAGAAAGAGCTTCACTAGCTGTTACATTCAGATGAATTTATTGACAGACAACCTGAAACGGTTTCTTTTTTCTTTTTTTCCCCCAATCAACCAGTATGAAGGACATCCGCATTCAGACATTTGGAGTTCACTTTGGCTTTAAGAACCGCTTCCTGGCCAGTGACATGGTGCATGCTACTGCTGCCTTGCTGGAGAGCACTGAGAAAGATGAGAGCGACAGTGACAACTTCATCAAGGCTCTGGACTCTCTTTCCAGGTGTGTTGCAGAAACCTATTGTTAGTTCATTGACCAGAATACAGTTGCTCTTTTAAAGCTACAAAATTTCTGTTTAAGATCAGATTACAGTGTGACGTTTACTTTCTGTGTAGGAGCAACCTTGATCGTCTACATTCAGGCATTGACCAGGCTAAGAAGAAGCTTATAGCCGTCCAGCAGACTGTAGCAAGCTGCATCTGTACCAACCTCATCCTGTCCCAGGGACCCTTCCTCTACTGCTACCTCATGGAGGTATGGATGTCTGTGTGCACATTTGTGTGGTTGATTTTTAACAGTATATCCTGCTCAGCTCATTTATTTCCTGCTCTTTCATGTGTAGGGAACACCTGATGTGAAGCTCTTTTCTAAGCCCATGGCCTTGACTCTGCTCTGCAAGTACCTCCTGAAGGCTTTTGTCCATTCTGTAAGTATCATATTGTGAAAGAAGAAGCTTTAACTTGCACTGAAGACCTTCTGTTGTCACTCTTTCTGTTGTGTTGACTTTGGCTTCTGTTGACTGTTTGTTTGGTTTGTTTTTGTCGGTTAGACGAGGAATAAGCGCTGCAAACTGCTTCCCCTCATCATGGCTGCACCCAAGGACGTGGAGAAGGGGACAGTCATTGTTGTGGGAATCCCACCTGAGTCTGAAACATCTGATAAGAAGAAGTAAGACCTCGCTTTTTTATTTTTAGATGTCTGGGGTATAATTAAAAAATATGAGCCGAGCAAAGAATATACATGATTAATAAAAATACAATACACTATTTTAACCAAACTGTTTTTGTCACTAATCTTAGTGTAAAATATGAATTTGGACTATACAGTCAAATGTTCTGCTGTAGTTCTTGCTATTGACCCTGCAGACTTCCCAATGAGTACATGCTCTCTGTTATGTGATGCTTTGAGAGAAAATAATACTTTTTTCTCAACTGATTTAATCTGTTTGAAATTGACAAACATCTCACTTCCCTTTCCTTAGACTTCAGTAACTGCAGAACAAAATTACTATTTCTTTTGTTTGCCAGTAGTATAAAGAACTAATGGGGTGTGTCTCAATGAGTTACAATGTGACTTCCTTCAGACTGCTGGGTTTGAAAGATATTGAATTTCACAATCGTATAAAATATAGAAGAAGCATTGGAGAAGTTGACACCAGATCATTTTTTGGTGTTTTTACTTGAAAAACGAGTGAAACCACAAACTGATCATGAAAATAGTTTAATTAATTTTCTGATGACTGACAGCTGTAACGTATGTTATGTACAGTATACATAAAGAAATTCCCTATTTCCTCAACTCCTGTCCTTTTCTCTGTACGCAGTTTCTTTGGTCGAGCATTTGAGAAAGCTGCAGAGAGCACCAGCTCCAGAACTCTTCATGACCACTTCGACACTTCAAGTAAGTGATATTGTCATTTATTATTGTGCTGCATCCAAGTCCTCAGAGATGTTTTATATAGGGAGTTGTCCATCTCCTCATTAGACACTAGGTGGCAGCCTTGTCTTTATTTCTAGTGCAGCTTCAATCATCCAATCTCATCATCATGTTTTTTGTCACTACCTGCTGTAACTTCACATCATTTATGTTTCAAATGCAGAATGAGGCTTGTTGAGTGTTTCTACACCTTCTTGTCTGAAACATTTATCCAAACTACCTCTAGTCCTGAGATACATGTTTGTTTTGTTCAGAAGTTACATGCAGAGAAACACTTTGCTGGCTTACAACTGTGTTTCTTTGTGCACTTATTGATTCTTACTGGTGTTTTTCCCTCTGCAGTAATCGAGCTGAAGACGGAGGACAGGAGCAAGTTTCTAGACGCACTCATCACCCTCCTGTCGTGAGAGGAAATGTGAGCATGAGTTTTAAGATCGAGTTCTTGGTTGGAGTCTTGACCTATGCTGCTTCTGTTAACGTCTTTATGTTAGATGTGACTGAGATAAATCGGTCCCATCAGAAACATACAGAGTCACCAGAACAAGAACTTTATCCATGTTTTAAATCAGATTTGTGTGTATATTGTACAGTCTTGTTGTAAATGTGTGGATGTCTTATTTTTGCTTTATATTCTTGTAACATTTGTCTTTTATTCCTGTCTATGTATGTGAGTGGTCCACCACATTTTTACATTTTTAAACATGTTTAATAAATCATCGTAATTCATTTAAATGTTTTGTCTGCCTGTGATCACGAGGAGTTTCTAGTATGTTAGTTACAGTTCTCGAGATGAGAGCTGTATCTATCTTCACTCTTTAGATCCATATTAATAGCAGGTGATCTTATAATATAAAATATAAATCGAAAATAAAACACTTCTAAAAGATTTTTATAAACACCTTTTTTATATTTTTTTGCTGCCAAGTCTCCGAATGTGAAATCCCATGTTGGAGCCTTGCCGTGAGAGATTTTAGACACCAGTTTAATCTCAGGTTAATTAAAAAAACTATTTTTTAAATTTCCTAACTAATATTTATAAAAACGTAAAAGAGAACAATGCAAACAAGGAACTGTGTCTCTACTCTATAAATCATGTCCTTGTGTATCTTAGGCGGAATATAAATGAACAGAAACAAGAAAAAGAAGAACTGAAGCTTATTTCAGCTTATTCAATTATATCTAAACTAAACTCAAACACTGATCTGATATCAGTGGTGTCTGTTCCCCCATATGTAAAATCTCTAAACTTAATTGTAATAGATATATGTAAGGTGACGAAGAAACTGGCTGATGCTCGACTCGTTTTATAAGGTCAGTATTGACATTGATAATGATCCAGTGTGTTGGATCGTTGCTCCCACTCTGCTGATTGGATGTTTCAGTGAGCTGACTCAGTGAGGAGCTGCACTGATACATACTGAGAATCACAATGATGGTCACTCCGAAGAAGGTGACAATGTGTTAAACCCAGTAGTTTAAACTTTTATACTTAATAATAAATAATAAAACGTAGAAACACCTGCTTGTAGCCCCCAATGACAGGTGGCAGAGTGGTGAGCTATTCCACCAGCTAATAACCTCCCCTCTCCCCCCATAAACTTCCTTTTCCGCTTCGTTTTCAGGCCTACAGACTGAAAGTATTCTACAAGGAAACATTTGTGTTTTCTGTTGATTTTTGATGGTGGCTGTGACTAATGTTAAGACCCACCATTGTTGGATGTGGGACTTTCTCTTGTGTCATAAAACAAAGATCTGGCACAGTTGTGGCTGTTGGCAGTCACTTTGACAAGTCTTTTCATCTGAATCCAACCTTTTGTTTTGCTGACGCACAACTTATGGTTCAACAGAAAGTTAAACAGCTCTTAGTGTATTTGTGGGGCATCTTGTGAAAAATATCAGAGGTTTAATGAACTTAACATCTTCTCCTGAGCTCACCCGGCTCATGTGGGGCAAAGGTCAGAACAGCGACCTTGGCCCACATTTGAGAATCTAGGCCAGGCCTCCCAGTGGTGATTTGTTGCCTGCCCAGAGAGTGACTGGAAATGTGGGGCCTTGGCTGCTCTCTGTGGGGTAATTAAGATCCATATCACTGTTGGATCAAGATGAGCTCCTCATCCTCGGAGGAAACGGTGTTTGGGTGGTTTGTACAGGAAAGTCCGGAGTGAAAAATGTTGTGATCAGCGTTGAGCTTCATCATGGGATGTTAATGCAAATGGCTGAGGTTGTGTACATCATCATCATTTTAATTGTGCATGACTGTGTACATCTCACTGACTCTCCTCGCTGACCTATTTGAGAACAATTTATGTTCATAAGGATATTGTTTACAGTCACAGCAGGGAGTTGTTACCCAGGAGAAATAATACCCTCTGAGGAAGCAGTTAGCAGAAATCCAGAGAGCTTGTAGAAGACACATTTATATCATTAAAAGGGAGGAGACGCTGTTTTTTTTTTTAGAAACATAATTATCATTAAACATAATTATCATTAACCTCTGATAGCTGTCTTGAGCAACCCGTTTTCCCCTTAATTTTTTTCTGTTGAATTTTTAACATGTTTTTGTTGGTTGAGAAATTCTCACTACAAGGTCAGTTTAATAGCTTTTCTGGTGCTTCATCAGCAGATTGAGTCGCCCCGTTGTATCTCTTCAAATATATTTCTTTTTTAGCACTTCATGTTGGCTATAATCAGAGGTACAGTGTAAACTCTTGACCTCGAAGGCTCATTTAGTGGCTGTTTGGAAGAGCTCTTAACTTCTAAACAAACATGCAAGAGTCCTTAAACTGGGGCAATGTAACTGTTGCTAAACAGCGGTCACAAGCTCTCCAGTTACATTTCACAATCTGCCAAGACGTATTTATTTTTTGTTTCACTTTTCTACAAGAGGACTAAAATGTTTATCTCTCATCGAGGTAATGAGATGAAGTAAAGTAATTTACACAGTAGTATCTCTTTTAAAGTTAAACCTACTGGTCACATCAAGTCAAGTGAATTTAATTTATTGCTTTTGAATTCAACTTTTGATTTCTAAGAGGAAGATTGTGTCCTTTCTTCTTTCAAAAGTGACAGTCTTCCACCACAACTGGGCAAAATCCAGTGATGATGAAGACCATGCATAGTGATCAAAAGCCTGCAGCAGCTACTAAATGAAACTTGTGGTGAGATTGTTTTCTCTACTGTTGTTTCCAGAAATCATCTTTGAACCTCGTGTTTTAGTTCATTTTAGTTCTGGGGTGTCCTGATATGTTTTTCAGTAAAACATAAAATGGTCTCTCCTCTGTTGACTGACAGCTGTTCATCTCACCTGAGCCTTACCTGCTCAATGAGCGGAGACAGTGGTGACATCAGTCAGTCTGTTGATCCACCTGTTCAGCCCATCTTTTGGCTCTCTCTCCTCTCAACCATCAATCACTTTGCTCTCCATCCCCCCTTTTGCACCTCTAGTGAAGTGGGGCCACTGCCCTTTCCGCCACTCTGCATCTGAGGAATGTGGCATGTAATACACACACACACACACACACACACACACACACTCATACCCCCATGTTCGTACAGCCCATGTGTAGATGTGCAGAGCAGCATTTTTGAAGGCCTCACACTCAAACAGTCTGTTGCCTTTTCCTCCAGAGGTGAGGGGGATTTTCGTGGGAGTAATGATGTGGTGATGGAGGGCCGATACAGTATTCTCTGGTTTATATGAGGCAATATTTTATTTATTTTATGGACTGCATGAAAAAAAAGTAGGTTAAAGTATGTTTGTTAATATTGTTGTTGACAGGTTTAATTTTTAATGCATGAGTTAAATTTATGTAATTAAACTTTCCATAAACTGTAACTTGCAATATAGAAACAATGCAATGTGGTACAGAGTTTAGCCTGACTGAGACTGGATTTTTATTGGATATTGATGTTTGAGAGATACATAAATCTTATTATATATCAGCTTCTATAGTTTTTTTTCACATACAAGTAGAACATGTACAAACACTTTTGATAAGGATCACCTCCAGACATGTTTTATAAGACATATAAATACTTTCAGCAAAACTAGCTCAGTTAAATGGTTAAAAATGTGTATTTAAACAAACAATATGATGAAAACAATGTTTCTAAATGACCTCAGACATATCTTTGACGTGTCTGTACTGAAATATTACTGATTGATCGACATATACAGTAAACCAATTTAATAATGGTTGAAATATCGGCTGTGGTGGAAGACGTAGACCTACTCAGCTCTTTTACTCAAAGTAAAAGTATCAATACCACAGTGTAGAAATACTCTGTTACAAGTATAAGTGCTGCATTCAAAATGTACTTGTTTAAAAGTACAAAAATATTACGAAAGTACCAAAAGTTCCACCTGCAGAATGGCCCATTTAGTACTAATTTCCCAGTATAGTACTAAGTAATAAATGTAATTAGTTTCTTTCTACCACTGTTATTTGCCCAAATCGATGAATCACTTTGGTGATTTTAACTAATTATTTGGTGCCATCAGCTCCTTAAAACAATTCTGTTGCCACTATATTCAGTTTATATAAAAACAAAGTTTTGGTATTTACATAGATGTTGGTTTATTGCAGCCAGTAAGACATTTATCTTGAGAAACAGCTGAAGTTGAATTCTTCAAGTATAAAAGTATAAAATCTTATGTTTAAGAGTGAATAGTGCAGTTTCACTCAGGGTTACTAAGGCAAGACTTTCTCAGAATAATTAAGACATTCCCACTTCCTTTTTTCTTCGAATCCTTTCTCCAGCTGTTTATTTTTTCCGTCTCTTTTCCCTCGTGCCTCTCTGTCTCTAACAATCTCAGATTCCAGATAGGATTAGTTTTACTGGACAGCCAGAGACAAAGAACTACAGCTGACTGTTTCTGCCTGCTGCCCGTCTCCCATTCATACTGTGAGAGGATGCTCACGCACGCACGCACGCACGCACACACACACACTCACTCCTTATATGGTAAACCACACAAACAAACCTCATATGCAAACTTCAATTTCACTTAAATTGTCAAACTTATATTTTCTGCCCTGCTGTTTGCTCGTAGCTTCACGTCAGCCTGTCAGCCCACAGTTGCCCTTAATGATCCCTAACCCCTGCAACCTTTAACCCCTTCAGCCCTCTCACAGTCGGGGTGTTACTCCCTGAATCGGTCTCCTCTCTTCCATTGTTTTTAAGTGCTTTCAAGCAAAAGAGATGAGTATTGCCTGGAAAACATTTGCATAAATTTGATACTGATTGATTCTGTGGATGAATCAGCTTCATATTGTACTTTAGGGCTCCTTCAAAAATTACAATGTGGGGGACACGTTCTGTCAGTGATGTGCTTCTGATGAAGAGATTGTTTCTTCTTTATGTATGATGGAGAATGTTTGTGTGTCTTTTTAAGCCACGGTGGGGAAAACCCAGCTGGCATGTCATTCACGTTACATTTATGTTTGCACAGACAATCGGATGGATGAAACACAACAGCTTCATTCTGCAGTCAGTGTCCTTTCTTTCGTTCTCAGCGGTAGGCGGCTCAGTCATGCTGGACTCCTTTTAGTGGATGACATGCACTACATCTTTCCTTCCTGAAAAATATGCTGCGGTCCTATGCACAATGACACAGAAAAGAGCTCGGAAAGAGAAAGAAAAACACACTTTAACGTGGGTTTGTTTTGTTATAAATGTGACTTTTCACATATCATGTGTTGACTTTTTGTGTCTCCAGCAGTTCTGAGAATAGAAAGCCAGAGTTTTCCTGCAAGATGCAATTAGTGTGGAAACAATACACTTAGTACACCTCAAAATCCTGATCCTGTTTGTGTGTGTGTTTTAGACAATCTGTTTGTTTACTTAGCCACTGATTGCCATATCCTATGTTAATATGGGAGTCCACATTACCAGAAGAGGCTGCAAGTAAAAGCAACACCACCTGTGTCACTGTGCTTACAGTGAAGGCAAAAAATGGCGTATACCCACGAGTGTGGTGAGCCTCCATGTTAGAGGAGGTTTTTGACTGACATCACATACATTTCGCTCACCATGCCAAATCAGAAATGTCTCCTGATCCCACCAAGACATTCCTCATGCTCCCAGACCTCCTCTTCATCTCAGCAGAGGGCTGTCATTCACAGCTTCGTCTGGTCCAACGTACCTACGTGTCTGTGTGTGAGTATTTGTGCAAGTTTACACACGCTTCTGTCGATGTATCTATTTAAAATGGCCTCGTGGTGATATGTGGAAACATGATCTCACTCAGACAGGCATGAAATGAGTTGAGACTCCCAGTTACAACTCCCATATTTTTTAGATAAAACTTTCACTGTGCACTCTATTTATCACCGTGTTAAGAAAACACTTCATCTGTTGCTGTAAAACTGTTATTGGCTTCCCTCAAATTACACTTTAAATACTTAAATATTGTGTAGTTTGGGGAAAGTGTAAGTGAATATTTGGCAGCATTTTTTAAATAAATATTAAGGTTATGTTAGGCAACGGTTAAGTGTGTGAGCCCCTAACTATTTGATTTACATCCTCAAGAAAGTTTAAACCTGCAGTAAAACATTTAGCAGAAACAATTTGTGAACACAACTTTGACATATTATCACCTTTTGAGTCAATACGACAAGCAAGTTGCTTATTCACACTTCCAGCTGTTACTGAGCAACATTAACATTCATTAGCAGTCTTGTTTCTGTTCACTTGGTCCAATATTTACTTTCTTTTAGCTCTTTTTGTCTCCACCAACTCCTAAGGGAACTGTCTGCCTCTTTAGATTGCTAAATGATCCACTATTTTCACCAGCTAGTCCCTAACTGTGTCTATCAGTGGGGTTTTTGCAGCTTTTACACTGAAATCAGCAGATGAGGGAGAGTGAACCAAAACAGTGAAGTTTAATCTCCATAAAGCTGAGGGAAGCTGCAAATTTGGGTAATAATTCTCTACAGGTTCATAACTATGAAGCTCTTTCACATTGTTTTTACATTATCGTTTGATACATGGCTATAATAAGAGCCGCATTAAGGTTGAATCATCTTTGGTGCACTGACAATATCACAAATATACTGTCAGTGGGTTTTAAGAGATTACATTTTCCCTCAAGTATCTTGGAGATAAAACTGTTTGATAACAGTTCACTTCTGATAGTTTCACCACTTTGTCAATGCTTTATTACATTTATATTGTGCCAAATATTCAAATCCACATTGCCATGTTGCGTCACGAGTGTGTTAAGCATTTTTATATTCACATTTCCTGGTATTCAGCTTAAAATATATCTACTTATATATTTAGAAACCTTGGGAACTTGACTAGAAGTATGGAGTGATGGGACGAGTCAGTGGAATTTAAAGAGTTTAAAGTTTAAAAATGGTACACAGCCTATGGGATAAATTAGTTTGATTTTATTCCTCATATTGTACCTGTGCGTGTGTGTGTGTGTGTGCGTGGGTGTGTGTGTGGGTGTGTGGGTGCGTTTATCTTTGGGTGTGCTTTAACCCAGCCAGCAAGCTTCATACATACACACTCCACCCCTCCTCCTCCTCCTCTCCCACACCCTCCATGTTCCTTCCTGTTTCCTGCTCCGCTGTCCGCTGCACAGGAAGCCTGGTCGTGCTACTGGGCTGAGACAAAATCTTGTGACTCACCAAGCCGTAAACTTTGCGGACATGCGGGAGAAAAGAACGTGGTGTGTTTTTTTTTTACTGATCTCCATCTCTTACCTCTAACTAGAACTTGCATTGTTTCTCAAACAAATGGCTCATGGGGTGTTTAACTCTGTATACAAAGCCACATTTGTCCTCCACGTTTAACCACCTGCTGACTCTTGGCTTTACTATCTGTGAGTAAGCTCCATCCAGCTGGGATGTCTGTAGACTGTATGCACCTGCTGGCTCTGATCTAAGTCTGAGTCAATCAGTAACAACATTAATTAAGCCTCCTTTATTTGGTGACTCACTGCTTTCATGGTTGCTTTGAAGAATCTACGTCAAAATATTAAACTAAAACTCTAAATTAACAAACTTTCCATAAGCAGTAGCTGGTTATTTGCTGGTGTGAGGAGCTCGGGGTTGAGGGTTGTGACCCCTATCAAATGCGGGGGATTCTGCTTCGATGAGATCATGCCTGGTCAGTCGAGGGAAGTGACTTTCGACTCGCCCTGACCTGAGGCCAGATTCAGAGTTCAAAGTTCATGTCATGAGAAATATGCCCCAACCTCTCAAAAGATGCATGGCGCTCACGGGCAGCAGCAGAAATCTGGAATCAGCACACCACCTGATCGACTTCTGACATGACCTTAACCATGTGGCCCTCGCTCCGCCAGGCTGAGGGAGGTCAAGTTTAGAGGTCAAAATGGTTCTGTGTGTGTTACGTCATCTGTCTCTTTCAGACATTTTCTGTGATACGAGCAACATCCCTGACATCTATTTCTCATTTGTTTATATTCATGTTTTCACTCCCTTGGACCAGAAGGTAGTGTTTGTGTTTCCAATGCCCAATATTTATGGCAACACTTAACATTTGCTCTTAAACTGAAACACAATGCAACAAATGTGTTTCTGCTGTCACAGCTCTTTTTGCAGTGACCATTACAGGCTTTAAGTAAATCCCTCCTTCATCTTCTAGCCTGCTGTGTGTGTGTGTGTGTGTGTGTGTGTGTGTGTGTGTGTGTGTGTGTGTGTGTGTGTGTGTGTGTGTGTGTGTGTGTGTGTGTGTGTGTGTGTGTGTGTCCATGCTTGCTGGAATGTCTGCTGGCCAGGCCTTTTATTAGGCTCATCCATACCACCACATTATAGGCTCCCGTAGCCAGGCAACTGCAGGTTCTGGCTGGTTACCATGGCGAGCGCCCATTGAGTGACGTCACTGGCCCTATTTGCCTCTCTCCTCATTGGAATGAGGGCCTTTTTTAAAGGTGCACCCCCCAACTCTCTCTCTCTCTCTCTCTCTCTCTCTCTCTCTCTCTCTCTCTCTCTCTCTTTTCTACACACACACACATTCACTTAACTTGGTCACACACTCCCCCGCACACACCCTGCGCTTCGTCACCCTCTGTGTGGTGAGTAGAGGAGTGGAACTAACAATCCGACAAATACATCTCACTGAAGCAGACCGGCCTGGACCTTCCAGGGAGTGTCTTTGTGTAGAAAAACCCATACAGACCCCAAAGTAGCAAAGCCTACAGTACGCAACTGTACTGTGAACGCTGGGTATTATGATCACATATCACAGTATTCATAGCTCGATAAAATGACTTTATCTTGTCCTACAGACGCATATCAACAACAATCAGTGAGTTTAAAGAACATTAACTCTCAGCTGCACTGAACAGACTAGAAGATTTACTCTATGACATAATATTTAAGCGTGAAAGTATGGATAGAATTATTTTCATTGCCAATAATTTTTCCCAATTATTTGTTTGTTTATGTCAGATGTTAGAAATTTTTTAAAAAGAAATCCATTATAAATTCACAAGTTTACTTATTTAGATCACCTTTTTTATTTATTGAACAGCGTAAAATCATAAGATTATCAGTTTAATATCAAAGCAGACTAACAAACCAGCAAATATTCACATTTTAAAGCTGCTGCAAGTGAATTTCTTCCCTTTTGTCCTCATAAAACAGTTATTAAAATTGTTGCGGAGTGATTAATCGACTTATCATTTCATCTCAACGTGAAAGATAATTCTTGAAATATTAAATATGTAGTTTACACTGATGATATAATTTGACAAAAGAATCCCAACTCGAACTACGCTTACTAGTTTTTTTCAGTCCTTTCATCCAAAATCACATGGTCCTCGGTGCATGGAGTTTGCTCATTGGAAATTCACAACTACAAAAAGTTTGTAAGTGGACCTTGACTTGTTTAGTCAAACAACTGTTTCCAAGGTCAAGATTTAACTTTCATGCTTAACTATTTAAAATAGATGAAAAGTCCTGAATGAAATCATAACAGCCACAGTGCAACAGATCCATCTCCATGACTGATGAAGACCTTGCGATATGCTTGAAAGCTCTGGAAAAATTGCACCCTGAGTCGTGATTGTTCTGTCAAATCATAAACATTTCAGTGACTTAGCAATAATATCCAATTTTACATCAATATTGTATTCTGTGTGCAGCTAATCAAATGTAATACACAGTAAATGGGCCGGAGTTTGATACCCTTACCTCTGTAGTGGAGCGCAGTGATCACACCCTCCCCTGACTGTATGCTGCCTTTCTGTGTGGCCATATTTTCAACTTTTAAAAGAGAGAGCATATGACCTGCTAAGATTCTTAAGTGACCAGGAAAACAAGTATGGATAAGCTTTTGTAATCCAGTCACAGTTTTAAATCAGAGGACTTGTTTCTCATAGACTGAAACACTCTGTGTTATTCTGTTTTTCTTATCGTTGTCACAAGTTAAACAACCCTGCATCTTAACACCTTTAATGTAACACTTCAATGTTGAGATAAATGTGGTGCCCATGAAGCAGCTGTGGATGAAGTAATTGGTTCAAAGTGATGGTGTGTAATCTTTTGTCTTGAAGCCCATCTATCTTAGCACCGCCCCTGGTGGAGGGGAGATGGGGCAGTGACGACTAATGAATGGAGTGACTTGCGTGAAGACGATTCCAGCAACTTCTCCACAGCTCTAATTTGAACGCCTTTCATTGACTGCGGACGAGAAGGGGTGGTGGTGGTGGGGGTTGTGCAGTATTGTGAGTTGAACAGCAGAGCCCCACTCTAGCTGAATGGGTATTGTCATCTGGATTTCTATGGCTAACCAAAATACTTTCTCCCGCCGTGGGGGTTTATGGATTCATGGTGGGAACGGCATGCATTACGCGCAGCCGCGGAGGGCACTCCTGCCTCTGCAGACCATCACAACCTCAGTTGTCAGTTGTTTTGTTCAAGAACACACTTTAACTAAAGATTTCAGACAATATATTCAGTTTAATCTTAATAAAAATGAAACAATATTGCATCTTCATATACACGAATAATGAATCATTACATCAAACGTCAACAAAACAACAGAAAACAAAGTTTATTCCTAGAATGTTTTGAAAAGAAAAAACTTCCTGCAGTGACAATGATGGAAAAAACGTTACAGGAGCTCAGTGCAGCCGAATAACGGACTGTAACAAATTTATGTTGCGACCTGTGGATCCCAGCCTCTCCGGGCTCTACAGGTCCACAATTAGACCGCCAACCCTCCGCCATCAACATAAAAGCCTGTCCAAGATTTATTAAGGCTTTAACATGTCTACACTTTTCTTCTTTGCTCGTTATTGTTATTGGACACTGTTGGAGTCCCCAACATGTCGGCGCAGTTCCACTAAAGGAAATGGGTCTTTGAATGTGTGGGAGTGCAATAATTCTCATTAACTGTACAAGTTTGTGCTGACAATGCACATCAAGGTGAAAGAATAGTGTATGGACTCGATGGTGAGGTTTCCAATAGAAAATAAAAACTTTGCTGTTACAACGGTAAACAATTCAAAATACTAACAATTTTCGAAAACTTACAAGAGCAGGTACCTAACAAAGATACTCCTTTTTGTCGTGAGCTACCTCTTGTAGTTGATAGTCTTTTTTAATCTCCTGTAGATACAAAAAGTATTTGTGAATTTGTGGTCCGAGCGTATTAAAGAGCCAGTGAAAAAAACAGCAGAGGTGCTTCCATTGATTTTCAAAGTTCAGATTTCTAAGAATAAAAAACTGCAGGTGCAAAGATAACGTCCGTCAAAAAACAAACAAACCAGTTTTTCAAAAGCCGCAGGTCACTTTTACGCACCGCCTGCTATGGGCCACATTGCTACACATAATTCCTCTTGTCATAGTCCCCGTTCGGCGTGGCTCTCTTGGTCGGTGAGTATTTTACCGAGTATCCCGAGTTCCCGCTGGAAGGACAGGAGCAGCACAGCAGCGATCCTCCGATCAGCAGCTGCGCTGAGGCCGCCCAGCCGATGTAGAGCGCAGCGCCGATCTCCCTCTTCTTGGATGCGGGCACCTGCGGGTTGTAGAAGTCCGATATGATGTTGTTGGCCATCCAGCAGAGAGGCACCAGCACAAACAGACCGCTGACGATGTAGATGACCCCTCCGGCGTTTACCACCCGGGCTTTGACGTACTCAGCACGGATGCAGTTGGTGCACTGCGCCCCCGCAATGACAACCATGAGCCCCAGCACGCCCATCACAGAGGAGATGATGGTGAGCGCTCTGGCCGCCTGCAGGTCGTGGCTCAGGGCGAGGACGGAGTCGTGCACCTTGCACTGCATCTGGCCCGTACTCTGCACCACGCAGGACATCCACAAGCCGTCCCAGATTGTCTGAGCCACCACGATGTTGGCTTCAATGAAAGCCGTCACCTTCCACATGGGCAGCCCGCATGAAACCATCACCAGGAGCGAGCCAATTACGCACAGAGATAGTCCCAGGATCTCCAGTCCGGCCGACACCATTTTCGCTCTGTACGTTCAATCAAGTCTGTCTGAAGCTTTTCAAACGCTCACCCTAATTTCTCTTCTTGAAAGCAAGGTGTATTTCTGCTCTTTACTTCTTCGTCCTCGCCTCGATGTACAGGGGCGTCAATCGTTAGTTGCGCACCACTCAACACATTTACCCGGAGATGTAAGAGACAGCAGCTCTGGGTCTCTTTGTTAGTGAGGGGATGTGAAAACAACTGGAATCACAGTAGCACCGGACCACGAATATCTGCGGGGTGGGGGTGAGGACTCGAGGAGAAAACTTTCCTCCAATCGGCTGTCGCCGCATCCTCAAGGGACCAATGAAAACGCAGGGAAGTTGTGAGGCTGAATAAAGCGGTCCAGAGCGCATTGTGCGTTTGAACAGTTATTTACAATGAATAGAGGGGGGCAGGAGAGGGGTGAAGGCGCACGGGGGGTGTTTTAAGGGTATGGAGCTGCTGAAATGCAGTGGTTGGGTGAATCAGGGCACTTGTTATTGATTTTTCTGACATGGAGGCTAATACCACTTGTCTGTGGTACACATACAGCCTAAAATGGCCATTTCACACCTATTGTGATATGTATGAGGCTCTTAATTGGCTTGGTCTTAAAATGCCAGAAAATAAGAGAGAAAATAAAAGAAACTCTCGTATCAGTTTTTAAAAGCATTCATTTCACTTATAAACCGTTTCAGCCTTACATCGGTGTGTTTATTAAGAGACTCTGATCCTCTATCTTTCTGCTTTGGAGCAATTTACAGCCACACATTAAATTCACACAATCTTTTGGATTATCCAAAACTTTTTATTCTTGAAATTAATTTGCCCTATTATTTTTATACTTATTTAATCATTTTGTGAGTATTGTTTAGGATTTTTATTATTATGTTATATATTTCTACCATGTTCTTCTGTTTGATGTTTTTTTTATATTCATATTTCTCGGGTGGGTTGGGGGTTATGTACCACCCATAGTAAAGAATAATTTGTGGGCAGTTTTCAGGACCCTCAATTTAAACAATAGTTTTGTTCAAATTTCTACCAGAAATATCCATTCAAGTTCACTTGATGGTGCTTTTATACAGGCCTAATTAAATGTAGGTAAGTTTACTTCAAGACTGTTCAAGAATATTTTGAATTTGAATAAGTTTTAACTTAAAGTGGTACTATCACAATGTAAAAACATTTTGGTAAAGGAACATTCCTGTATTCAAATTATTATTTATGTTTTGCTTAAGTAGCTTATCAATCAATTTTTATTGAGTTTAAATTTATTTTTTATCGGGTAGCTACTGTATATCCATAGTTTATAATTGTTTTAAAAGCCAATAATAGACTGTTTTGCATGCAAAATCTGTAAATTAATGTGTGACTGTCAAATAAACAAAATTCCTCTGAATGTAGTGAACTATAATAAAGTGGCATAAAGTGGAAATTGGGAAATACGAGGACTTAATATTGTACAAAATGTGTAAATATAAGAATATCATTTACTTTTCAACACTTTATATTTATATTTATATATATTTATATTATATTCTGAAATACATGAAAACACAATCTGACCTATAATCAACATAAAATTTATTTTTCACACTAAAAAAATATATTTAAAACATATATTACAGCTTGTCTGAGTTTGTCTGTTTTAAATGGACAGTTTATATCACAGATTATCATATGGTCCTTATGGTACATTAAACATTTTCCATGAAGTTACTGTCGACGGGCTGAACAACCGGTGACTGGGCGTATTGTTAAGGAAACTGTAACACTCAGGCGGCCATATTGGGTCTAACATGGAACGGTGTTTTGAGGGTCCGTCCTGGCCGTTGAGCCGTAATGGCGTCAGTGGCGCAACAAGATAGCTTCAGGGACGAGGGCGGACTCACGGGGACGGTTTCCGGGTTTCCCTTCCTGGGCTGGGACAGCGGCAAGAGGCAAAAAAAAAAAGCTCCTGTTGATTAACAATATTTCAAAGTTACTCTCAGGTAAGGCACTGCTCAGTAGTGTTGTTGTTTTATGTGTGTTTTATTATTTACAGCCGTTTGAATGAGCAGCGGGAAGAAGACACACCGGAGAGTCAGTTGAAGCCTAACTGACGTTAGCTGGCAACATGACACCATCCGCGCTAACAACTGTTGCTTGCTAAAGTTTGACATGTAACGTTAACAAAGTGTAATACTGCTGTATCACGCTCAAAGTCGGTTTACAAAGCGAGTTTTTTTAAAAGAGGGAATCAAAGTTAAAGGTGCTGTGGTATTTAAGAGAGTTGCGAAGGATCAAATTATAATGTCATTGTCCCAGTTGATGTTTTGGTAAACTCAGTCAGTGTCTGACAGACTGGGTGTGGTGGACATCCAACTGTTACAGACCCACAGGCCTTTACACACGTTTCAAACTCCCCTGGCCAGTGACTGAAGCATTGTTTTATATTCTTTATTATCTGACACAGCTGTCCAAGTAAACATTTCCTCCTCTTCAGATTTTCTAAACAGTGATGAGCCTGAATACCTTTTTATTGAAAACACTTCATTGTCCCATTGTAACACTTCACCCTTCAGCTCCTCACTTCAGTGGGCCTACATATTCATAAATCAGTACTTTAAAATATGCACTACACCATTCAGGGTATTGACTTTCACAGATTTCCTGTAATTCCCTGTTATGTTACATTCCTGATCCCTGAAATCGCTTTTTAACATCCGATTAATCCTTGACCTTTTGATTGTAAAGCACATTTGCGCAAAATAAATTTTGTGTTTAGACAACTTCACAATAACAGTGGGGGAACAATAACCACTCTTATTATGTGTCTGTCTAAGATGTGGCGTGGGGCCACTATTGAAGAATTATCATCCATCTTTGCTTGTGTTTTTGGCTCAGTGAAAACATGCATATTTCATTTCCTTTCTTGCTGAGTGGTGACCACTATGGGCACGATGGCAGAATGTGTGAGCTGTAATCTCGGGCCGCCAGCTGCGCTTTACTTCAGAAACAACTTAGATTTTTTATCCAGCTGGACACAGATCAGTTTGCTATCACAAGGACAACATCTCAGTACTGAAAGACGTCTCACACCTCTCATCCAGCACCTTCACCGCTCTCTGACCTTTCCCCTTCCTGCGACCTTATCTCACAAACACCGGCCAGCACGGGAGCACCAGGGAAGACATTTGTCTGACACTATAAACTACAAGGGGATGTTTCCTCCCGTTTACCACTGTGGTGTGAATAGAAAAACAAAACTTGATTCACACTGACAGACCAAAGTGGACCTGAACTGTTGTGTCAGAGGTTTGAGTAATGATGATGTTACACAGTGGGATACCTTTGTTCAATAGCCTGTGTGTGAAACTGGAAGTTAGGAATAACTTTGATCCCTACAAGTAACAGATTTATCGTGATAACAGGAAAACAGTCATATTTGATATCTT
The DNA here is from genome assembly GCF_905237075.1 of Dicentrarchus labrax. NCBI lineage: Eukaryota > Metazoa > Chordata > Actinopteri > Moronidae > Dicentrarchus > Dicentrarchus labrax. The sequence goes on from NW_026136714.1 coordinate 14,673,566, forward strand.
ATTATTTTCACACACTGTATCCTGTAGTCGGTAAACTAAATGTAGGCACAAGGCTGTGCTGAGCTCAATTTTAGGGCTGCGGCTATTTTCATAATCTAATAATCTGTTGTTGGATTGGATGATATGGATAAAGACTTCTTTTGTATATGTAATTTTATTAATAATTTATGTGATATAATATTGTCGTTTTTCTGTAAATTCAACTAGGAAACCATTTATAGATAACATAACTGGACTGTTTATGGCTAATACAGCAAATTAAATACCCCAAATCAAGGTAGATCATTAGATTAATGCTCAACACTGGCCATAATGTTGAGCATTGAAATAGATATTAAAGCTACTTAGCTATTAGTGGTATGGCAACATCTCTTACTATAGACAAATTATAATAATAAATAATAATAATATTATCACAAGAATGTAAAAACAAATGTCCACCACAAAAACCAAAGATATTAACTTTACTGTGGTATAAAATATAGAAGCACTTATATATATATGTATATATAGCACTTTCTTACATTAAAGAACTATATTATATATATATATATAATATTTGACACTTGATAAATTACTTTATGATTAAAGTGTTGGCGTTTAATCTTCTTTTAATTTAACGTTTCTTATTTGATAATGTTGGAGAAATTAATGCAAGTTATAATCAAGTATAATATTTTGTGTTGTGATTCAGCACTTGTTATTCTATCTGTAATCTATCTGCAGTATTGTCACATTCATATGCCCACTTATCAAACATAATTATACGGATTCCTTTTGGATTATGTGCACCTTTAACCATACTCTTAATCATCATTGTAGAGCTTTTTCCGCCGCATGATTTAATCCTACTGAGCAGCAGCTGTGTGTGAAGCACAGTGTTAGGATAATATTTGTTGCTGTATGACTCCCACTTGTTTTTTTGTCATTTCCTATCCTGTCCCCATCATCATAAACAGTCCATCCTGTGCTTTAAACTCTGTGTTATAAACAGGTCTGGTGGTTTCCTCGCCGTTGAAAGGCTTTTTCATTCCGCTTATTGTGGCTTTTTTCCTCTCTCTGGGCTCATATTATAAAGCGTTTATAAAACCACCGCTTAAAAACCAGTATCATATCTTTATTGCTGTTGCCCACCACAACTACTACCTTTTGCCCCAAAGGGTATCTCAATAACAGTCAAGCCCCCCCCGGTCTATGTGTGTTGTTGGTCTGTGTATGTCAAACATCACTTTATTATGCTCAGTAGCTCTGGGGTCCCTGTTGCTGTGATCAGTTGCCAGTGAATTACCATTTTTGTTGTTGTGCCACTGAGTTTACCAAATCTCCATGGTGTGCAATTATTGTTTCAATGTTTCCAATAAGAGCAGAAAGTCCTTAATCCACAGAGGGTGGGTGTGTGGACCCTTGACTCTGCCTGTCAGGAAGGTAAATAGTTCTTCTGGCACTGCTGCCCCCCTTCATGGCTTCAGTCCAGCCAATAAATCAACTGTAAATGCATTACATGCCAAGAACTTTGGCTTTACTAAGGTGGCATTTTCCCCTTTTGGCCCAAAGTGTTTAATCTCTCCTACGTCTAGCCTGTTGATAGCTGTGTGTATGTGTGTGTAAGCAGCTCAGCAGCCCGGCCGATTAAATGGCCATTATTAAGAGAGTATTATTGAAGTGTGCCTCCTGCCTGTCTGTCCTGTAGTGTTGTCTTTGTGATATTACAACTGCGATCTTGGAACGGTTTAATTAATCTGCTGCTGGACTAATGCTGGTTCCCACAGAGCCTGTTGAGGAATAACACTCGGGGTGTGTGTGTATGTGTGTGACACACAGGGATACGCCTGTGTGGGCCACTACATTTAGATGTTCATTAACAATGAAAGTGCATTTATTATTGTCTTTGTTCTTTTAAAGCTCAAACTAATGATTAAGTCACACTAGTGTATTGGACCTAGGATTATTTCCTCAACTAGACAATGAATCATTTGGTCTATAGACTGTCCACTACAATCTAATTTATGTTGGGTGCTCATTTTTAATTTCTGTGCTTTTTTTGCCCCCTTTTTAAATTTTCAATCCCCTAACAAAGCCCCTCATAAGCTGGCACTCCTCTACCTTAAATTATTGGTGTCTCCCCTTGCTGTGGCCGGTCTTGAATGTGGTCAGGGGTGAGGCACGTGTTCTCCCTCCTGCCCCAGCTGAGCTGCCCTGTATAGGAAAGGCTTCAGGAACCAGAGGGATAAACAGCCATTGTTCTCCCTGCCGGCTCGGTGAAACCACCCTGTCAGTATGAGAGATCTCTGCCCACTTTCATGTAGATACAGTGCGCCCCCCCGACTACCATCTAATTTATTTAACAGTGTGAGATGGTTCCCCAAGTGTCCTCTAATGTGTGTTTGTCGCATGCCAGTCATGGAGAAAGGTCAATTCCAGGTTCCCATGCCACCTCTTTTCCACCAACCTAACATTACATAATCAGAGTGCATCCTCGTTTGGCAGCGCACGGCAGCCTGCCTCTTTCTAATGCTTATCACACTCCACCTGTCAAGGGCCAGTGTGTTGGTGATAAAATGGAGCCTGTTCTTCCTGCTCAGTCATTATGTAGCTAATTTATCAAGCTGGTTTGTTGCTCTGTCGTCTGCCCAGAGTCATAGAGCGGGGTAGGAGCATGGGGTACACAAGACTGTAATGGTTTAATGGGAGTCTGGGAACTAACCTGTTGCCCAGAGCTCTTAGTCTGTTCTCCTTCCGTGTGATAGTGTGAAAAAACAGTGTAGTCATCAGCCTGAACGAACGTTTCAACATGGTGTCAATGTGCAGAGTTATACCATAGATATCCCAAGGTGGAGTTTTCATTAACCTCTTTGTTTTTTTTTTGGTTTTTCCACCAGCAGGCTTGTCAGACATCCAGTGACCAGTAGCAATGTCTCAATCTGGAGAGAAAGGGAAGGTAAGTAACAGGCAGAAATGTCACCACATTACAGTTTTTACTCTAAACTACATTATGACAGATCAGTATACAGGAGGGGTTTCTAATATGTGGTGATTAAGACTCATGGTACTTGTAATCTCATGCATGCACGCTTTCACAGGCATCCAGAGAGGATATCCTGTATAAATGCAAGTGTTTCATGGCTAGGCTTTATTGCTTGTTGGAATTTCTCAATAATATGCATCACCATCAATCTCACTCTTATTCACTCACCTTGTATGTTTACACCTCATAAAATGATGAAGAATCTCAGGCAGAAGTTGGTTAGAGTAGTAAAATGCAAAAAAATCATATAACACTAAAATCACATAATTATTTATCCCTTTAATATGAGTCAATACATGTTTTCATGATTACTTCAATATTTCTTTATTATTTGCAGTTTCTGACTATAATTTTGAACAATGTCATTGTCTTTTTGTGCTCCACAGTTCCCCGATGCAGCAGGTTATGTCGGGTTTGCCAACCTCCCAAACCAAGTGCACAGAAAATCTGTGAAAAAGGGGTTTGAATTTACCCTAATGGTTGTAGGTGAGTGATCACTCTTTTCTTTTAATGTAGACTGTATTTGTATCTATAGAGAATAGAGCTGTATTTTACGGTCTCTTTGTTTTTTTCAGGGGAGTCTGGTTTGGGCAAATCAACACTTATAAACAGCCTGTTTCTCACTGACCTCTACCCCGAGCGCTACATCCCTGGTGCTGCAGGTATACTCCCCAGTACACACACACACACACACACACACACACACACACACACACACGCACACACACACGCACACACACGCACATACACATACACATGCATACGCATACACAAACATGCACACTGTAATAATAGAGAAATGTCTGCTGCAATGTCTCCTGCAGAGCATTATTTCAAGAGGAATGTTGGGAATGCCTTAGTCTCAAAATATGACCCTGCCCTACTTATGACTTGAATTAGGTTAGGACTTGTTCTGGCTTGAAAACAATTATCCGTGCCCTCCTCGGTCAGTTTGTGCATGTAAGAAAATACATAACCCTTTTAGATGACAAAACCCATGATTTCATTTTTTTAAGGCGTAGCCACCTTCTTGACGCCTGCGGTTGTGGCAGCTCAGTGGCTTGTGTAAGCACGTAGTTCAGGCAGGAATTTTTTATATTAATGTTATGAATCCAGGTACTGAGGTTGTCTCCACTGTTACGCCACCCATTTATTATTCCTTTTCCTCCACTCCCCAGAGAAAATTGAGAGGACGGTGCAGATTGAGGCATCGACTGTGGAGATCGAGGAGAGAGGAGTGAAGCTTCGCCTCACCGTGGTTGACACCCCTGGATACGGCGACGCCATCAACAGCCAGGACTGGTGTGTTTATGTGCCGTGAAAAGAGAAGGGAGTGATAAAAGCTTAGGACATGTTTCCTGTCCAGCGTGCTCTCTCATCCTTCCCTCCTGTCCTCAACTACTCCCTTTCTCAACTTTCATCCCAAACTCCCCATTTCCTACCTCTCCTCCCTCTGCATTCCCTATGTCTAGGATTCCTTAAACTGTGTGTGTGTGTGTGTGTGTGTGTGTGTGTGTGTGTGTGTGTGTGTGTGTGTGTGTGTGTGTGTGTGTGTGTGTGTGTGTTTGCTTGTGTGGCATCCTCATGCTAGTGGTGTCAATGTCGTCTCTCCGTCCAAGACGTTTTTCCTGTTCACTGCCCTCGTGTTGATGCATTTCTACACTCCTGGACCTACATACTCTCCCACAAAGGACATAACTGCAAGAGAGATAAAATAACAGAAACACCTCGCTTTTGTTTTCTCTCTGCAGAATTTGTCACCTTCAGAAAAATTACATTATTAAAAGAATATAAAAGTTCATAAATTGAGCCCAGTTCGATGAGGCATTTGTAAGCACTACACACACAGTGCGTTATAGGCTCTTTAACTGACCAGGGATCACTAAAGTCAGGTAGGATTTTAACACATTTAAAGAAGTATGGAGGTGATTTTGCAACAAAACATCATCAGTTAAAACTTTGATTTTATCACACCAGTTAATCAGTCATCAGTCAGCAAAAAAAGCTAAAATAGCTTATATCCTCTTTTTGAAAAGTGAGTCATATAGTCCAGACTCCCTTTCAACTGAAATTACTCAATCTATCAGACATCTGGAGGTACAGAATTGTGCAACAGTGACAAATATCTCCTGACATGTGAAGCTACACTCCAGGCATTGTGGGCATCCAAAACAATATTTGGCTCACAGTTTCTCCTTGACAATGAAGTTGGTCCTAGACTCATTACTTAAAACTGACAGTGTCATTCTCAGTGCTGGTGGTAAAATAGTATTTACATGGTTATTTGGTATGTTTAAAGAGGTTAATGTGTGTGTCTCTCTCTCTCTGATGTCAGCTTCAAGACCATCATCCAGTACATTGACAATCAGTTTGAGCGATACCTCCACGATGAGAGCGGGCTGAACCGAAGGCACATAGTGGACAACAGGGTGCACTGCTGCTTTTATTTCATATCACCTTTCGGACACGGGTAATTTTAACACACACACACTTGACACAGGCACCAACTGTGAACTTAAGTTAATGTGTATCTCTACCCAGCTGCTTACTCAAAAAGTAGATGGTTCCCCTCCTGAAGCGAAATGTAGTATGTGTGTATTTTAGTTACAAGACCTTTGAACAGTTTACATTCACCACACTGTAACAACCATCAGCACAATGGGGTAAAATGAAGGCCAACAAGGGAGAACTTCCTCATTTTTAATGTTTTAAGGCACCTCTCGCCTACTAGTGAAGCTGCTAGCTGTTGTTACACCATAAACATTTTATAGCTAGCAGTGGTTGGTAGTTAACCTACACTTCCAATGACCAGAAAAGGTATTGTTGTGCTCCTATTATGGTGAAAAGGGGTGAATTATATCTAAACTTTTAATTTATTTAATTAATAAATTTAAGTTAATATAATTAGTTACCTAAACTGAGTCGTGTTGCATGACTTCATTTTACATCACATAATCTCCTGTGTCCGTCTTGCCCTGCAATTTTGTCCCGTTGGTCTCCTCCTCTGTGTCCTTTATCCACTGTGTCCTAATTGTGTTTTGTGTTTTGTGTTGTTGTTTTTTTTATCATTTTGCTTGCTAGTCTAAAGCCTCTGGATGTTGAGTTCATGAAGGCCATCCACAGCAAAGTCAACATAGTCCCTGTTATAGCCAAGGCTGACACACTGACACTGAGGGAGAGGGATCGCCTGAAGAGGAGGGTGGGTTTCATTATACACACACACACACACACACACTCACACACACTCAGTTTTGATCTTTGGCTATCTACTGTTTTCTATATACAGTCTATCCAGTCATCTTTCCCCTAGATTTGATTCTTGGCACAGTGAATAAGCTGGAATGTCTAAGCACTTGTCAGGATGTTGGGGATGTTTGAAGCGTGTTATGTGTTTATTTTTGTCCCATCTAGAGTTGTATGGTTTAGCCATTAGAAAGTGGATCTTTGAATAAGACACTAAACTAATAAAGCAAAATCACGTACCCATCCTTACTGGCAGCGAGGTGTGTCAGACATCCGTGTTTTGTGCAATCGGCACACATTTACTTTACCTCCCTATCTAACTGCAGTGATGTATGGCTTACATTTGGTGTTTTTGATGACACTGCCAGATTGTTCAAAAGTACAGGGAGGGACAACATAAGAGAGGAAACAGTAGGAGGGACAAACGTAGGAAAAGAGTGTTGTATATAATATAGAGGCAGCACATCTCATCTAGTCTCAACCCGTCCCAGATACTTCCTGTTGGAACAGAACCAAGTGTGTGTCTGCCTGCACACTCCTCAGCTTCCTGCTGTCTTGAAGGGGAGGACAGAGTAGTGCAATACAACACACATACACCTCACTGCAACATGTTCAGCTAATAACCTCTCATGCAAGAGGAGTTAATAGGATTTTCCTGCTTCTGTGTTACTCCTCTACTGTACTGTACTGTACTCTACGGTACTATAATATATAGTTAATGATAATACTACATCACTATTTTGTTAGATATTATTTGTTCAGCACCAAAGTAAACACCTCAAACTTTAAACATTTAATTTGAATAATAATAATATAGATTCCCATGCTTGTGCTGTGCTATATGTCTGATATAGAGCTGAAACCACAACAATGTTAATATTTCATTAACTATTTGAGTAATTTTTCACTCCCAAACATTCTTTGGCTCCAGCTTCTCAAATGTGGTGATTTGCTTATTTTATTATATGATTATAAATGTAATCTTTGGAGTTTTTAGGCCAAACAGTTAATCAAGAAAGTTATTGTCAGACTGATGATGGAAAATAGTCATTAGTTGCCATCCTAATTCAGGAAAAATGCAGGCAGTGTATGGGCTGTTGTTGCAAATGAATTTATTCAGCTCAGCCCACTTTACTCAGTTTTTAATTGGAAGTCAGCCTGTCTCCCCGCCTGTCTCCCCACCTGCCTGTGCATGCCCAGACCTCCCACCTGCCTCTCATTCAGGACTCGGAGCCGGTGGTCTGGCAGGGCGTCAGGCTGACCGGAGTCCAGCTCAACTCTGTTCTCTTCAGCAGCGAGTTTGCTTTGTTCAGGACTCCTACAGTCACATTGCTTGAATTTGCTGATGCGGCATCTTCAGATGATTGGGTTGCTGTTTCTACGTGAATTTCCTAATGTACTTGAGCTTTTGTGCAAGTTGCTCCAGCAGCATCCAAGGTGAATTTCTTCCACTGCTTGTCCTTACAGGACCTACCAATTGAATTGTGCTCTGTCGAGTTGTTTTGTGTTGTGACCTTCCTCGAACCGTTGAGTGTTCCTCTGGTACTTAAGATGAACAAAACCATGTTTCCTGCCACCATTGACCCCCGCCCCAATCTACATCAATCCCCCAAGCTTGTTGTTTGTCTGACTTCTTGATTATAGTTTTGACGTAACTTTCATTTGATTTTCTTCATGTTCACTGTAAAAGTGTAGCCAACAACGTCTGAGTGTGCGCACACGCAGGCACAACTCTATACTAGAGCAATGAAGACAACATTTTTATTCCTAAACTGTCTTTTTGTTATACTGGTATCACACAAAACAGTTGAAACTTAGTTTGACTGTGTCTAATGAGTTTCTGGAAAAGCCATTACTGTCAGGAAATACAGAGGTTTAATCTATCTAAAGCTATCTGCCCCACATTTAGAAATGGCATCATGTGTCCCTAAATAGGGCTTATTATCTCCTGTTTGGTCACACACAACTTTTATCTTCATCTGTGTTTGTAAAAATAAGTATGGTGCACTGGTTTTTGAAAACACGTTTCACTATCAGGCGAAGGGATTAAGATTAGTCAGATTTCTGAATGTTCTTTTACATGTGAATGTGTATAAATACCAGGACAGGGAACAACTCATGGAGCAGGATGTGTAGCCTCTCATAGCTGTGCTTCTTCATCAGGAAATAGTCCAGGCTACAACTGAAACTGTATTGGTTTTCCTGTTATCAAATGAACCATTAATTAAGTTGTTTTTCGCAGTGTTTAAATACAGATATGCAGTCAATGAAATGTTCACTTACTATGTTTAAATTATTCCAGGGATTTTGCAAGAAAACACAGGGTGACATCTGATTCTATTGTAAACGGGTTTCCTGCCTTTACTGATTTATCTCAGTAATCTGGTTTCTTGTGTGCATATAAATGTAATCATTGCAAATGGTAAGCGTCATAGTAATGCTCATTCATCTCCATAAGTGTCTCTCAGGAGAACAAATATATCTGGCTCGAGTATTTGTTGGTTTGATCAGATTAGTTGAAGTGGCTCTTAGGTATACGTGCCTGAGTCTTTCCATACAGTCCAGTGCAGTGTAGCGGAGCACCAGGCCTTTCTTTGAGATCAGAGCGCCAGCAGCCAAGAACCTGCCAGAAAGCCGAGTGCTGAAGGATGATTGATAACCCCTAGTGTTTCTCCCACAGTATTTATTAGTTTGTTTTTTGCTGGGTACTTTCTCACCGTTTAGAGCTATTTGTCTCTCAGTAAATGCCCCCCCCTTAAGGCTCGTCCAGTCCTTTCTCCTATTATTGGGGGAAACAGCTTGTACAGAACAATATAAGTTTCCTGCAATGTGTCAAGACTGTTCCACTGACAAGACACAACCTGCTGCCCTATGCAGCTCAGGCTCACGGACAAAGTTAACAAACCTCCCATAGTTCAGCTTTCATCCTCTTAGTTCTGCTTACCTCTCGCCCGGTCCTTCCTCTCCTGGCAGTGCCTCACTCAGCTGCCTGTTACTTTCTTCCTCCGCGTCTTTGTGTGCTTTTTTTTTAATTTGCTCTAATGCCAATTTCCTTCACCGGGGTCGCTGTGGTCTCTAGCTCATAAGTTGCCCTGAGGAGGGTATATTGAGGGACTGATCCTCTCAGTCTGGGACCTTTATAGTCATATCCTGTGCAGGGCTTTAGTCTCAAACTGCTTTACTGGAGCACAGAGGACGGTGCCTGGCTGGTTTAGACTGGAGTCCTTACGGAAGTAAAACAGTTGTCTGAACAGAAGAGTGTTTTTTATGTGTTTTTTCTTAATATTATTCTATAGCTAGAACAATTCATCGATTAGTCAGCTAACATAAAATGTATCTGTTTGTCATTTTCTGTCCCAAAAATGAGTAAGATTTCCAAGTTCCAGCTTTTTAATTGAGACGATTCTCTGCTATTCTTGTCTAATGTGATGTAAGTTGAATATTTGGGTTTTTTGTAGACCAAACAATTAAGTAATTGGAAAAACAATCTGCAGATGAATCACTAATGACAAGAATTGTTAGTTATACACTTAATTGATATCACTAATATGAATTTACTTTATTAAAAATGTGGCCAAATATTAGTATTAAGTTCAGGTCAGTGTGCAATTCAAGTTCAAGTCACTACAGTATGAAAGTCAACTTGTAGATATCTCCAAACTTGTTTCATACTGTCAATGGTCATAATGCAGTTCAGACCAAAGGCTGTTGTGTTTTGAGGATTGGTGCATTCAGGTGGGATTCTGGAGGAAAGTTCAGACCTTTGAGAAGATGTCTTAGGATACGTCTTTTAAGTGCTAAAAGGTAAATTGACCTATATTATATTATATTATATTGAGTAAATTAATTTTTTATAGTCAGTGTGTGAAATTTGTTGTAAAACTGTTCAACAATATCGGCCCATTTGCCTTTCCGCTAAGTTGAAGGTTGTATTAATTGTGATGAAAGGTTAGTGGAAGCCAGCTGTGTGTATTTTTGCCAAAGGCCTCAACCCCAATCTGTCATATCTCTTTTTTCTTTTGTGTGTCTAAAGGCTGTTCTTGTAAGCCACAGGTCAGCGATGCCTGGAGAACCCAGCTCCTCCTCTGTTCTCGCACAAGGATTCAGGCAACATAGTTCAGCCCCTTTTCCTCCCCTCCATTCCGTCTCCCCACATCTCTTGTCACTTCCCTCATCTTCCTCATCTCCTCTCCTTTCTTCTCTCAGCCAGCCTCTTGTCCTTCCCTTGTCCATCTCTGCTCACTGTCTCTCATGCAGTACCCTCCCTCCCCTCATGTTTGTCACCTCTGCTGCCATATTTCACCCTTTGGCCGAAGCACTGTCACTGTGTTCCCGTCATTGTCTGACTCGCTGTCGTCTCCCCCAGCCACTCCACTATACTCCTGCTGTGTGAACCAGCTCTACAGCCCCGCTGGGACACATTATCAGTGCCGGACCGCTCGTACCGGCCAGCATTGTCACCAGGTTTTCCTAAATGGCAATAACAGAAACAGTTTTAACGCAAAAGGTAAATTCAGTGGCCTGATCTGTTGAGCTAGGAAAGGAAAATTAGGTATTAGGCAGGTATAGGAACGTGATGAATGATAATGTTCTTTCTTAGTCCATGTCGAGGCTGGCGCCCCATGCATAAAGGTTGAGTGGTGATTACGTCATTCCTACCTCACGGCTCCTTGTGTGTGTGCTTGTAAGTGTATGACCCCCTGGTCAGCTTGGGCCCGGTCCTTTTCCTGCCTGTGTTTCAAACACGCGGACATATTTATTTTTCTGCCCTCCAGCGGTTATTGTGCCTCTGCATGCTCTACGTCTCTACAGATTTTAAAACAATAAATATACTTTTTTCCTCAAGGAGCGAGCAGCTCTATTACACACAATCATCTGTTCTCAAGTGAACAAAATACAAGCCGACTACTGTGTGAAAAGAGCAGGTTTCCTTGTTTGAGGGCCAACCTGAAAGGATGGTTTCCGGACTTTGCGGTGCTGCTAATGAGTCACCGTTTGCTGTTGAGTTTGCTGTCGAGACCCTTTTGATTAGCAGACCAAGTCACAAAACCTGATGTGTAATGGGAATCCTAAACTTGCACTGTCCCCTTCTAAATCTCACTTAGATACAGATTACATGAATGGCTTGATTGTTCCTCCCCATGCTCTTTGATCAGAGGGAGAGGTGGGTGGTCTTAACTATACTAATACTTAGTCCAGACAATAGGAGTGTGGGTGTGTGTGGGTGTGTTTGTGTATGTGTGCATGCCAGTGTGTTGATCATCGTAATTCATATGATGCCTGCACGTTACCATGGTTGTGGTGACTTCCTCTGTACTTTCCGTGAGTACCTCCCGTTAGAACAAGTCCAGCTGTTCTGGTCCAGTTTATTCCGGTCTGGACCATCGTCTCAGTCTCAGGCTCTGACTGAATACATCTGAATGTGTTTCTGTGCATGCATGCGCCTTTTAATCCTGTGAACAGAAAGGTATTGTTTCCCCGGTGCTACTACGTGTCAGAGTTTGTGCTGTTTGGGTACTTTTAGTCGGAGATGATATTTGAACAGTCAGAGGGATTTGCTCTGTTGATGATCTGAAAGTCACCCTCCATCTCTGGTGATCCACTGGCCCTCCTGGAGCTACAAAGCCCCACACGTGTACACTTTTTTTCTACTCCTCTCGCCAGATTATACGAGTTCACAAAGTGAGGCAACAGTTAGAAATGTGTATGTGAAAGTGTGTGTCTGTGTAGGAGGCTGGTATGAGGTCTAAATCCCTCAGACCCCCTTAGATCAGGTATTGTTGGGGCTCCCTCACCCCCTCAGACTCCCTGCAGGCAGAAGAGAGCCGGCTAGTTGAAAGGCTTTTCCTGGCAGGAGAGAAGCATTTGTTCTCATGTGTCTACTGTCTAGGTTAGCAAATTAAGTTTGGCAACTAAAAAATAGTATTAGTAATATAGAAACAAATCAGCTTTTGTCTTTTCATGCTGCCAGAACTCTGATGTTTGTCTTGTAATCTTGTAATTGAGGTATGTAATATGTGTTGTCTGAAATATTCATTACAATGACGCACAGCTCAGTACTCGGTGTACATATTTATATTTGTTGGCAGATTTACTCAAGAGCCACATTGATGCCTCATGTGAGAGACTGATTAAAACTTTTTTTAATAAAGTTTTGTTGCGTTTCGTTGGCAGAAAGTCGTGGAGCAACTTTGCTCTTTAATTTATAGACATAACACAGTCTGCACTTGAAACTGAAGGGTTTCTATTATTTTAGACGTACATTTACAACTAGAGATGTCTGTACTCATCACAGTAAAAGTGATTTCACCCTTTAGTTTATGTGGAAAGAGGCCATATTTTTGCTTATCCATAACTCATATTTTACATAGTTTATGACTGGACACTTGGAATTAATTTGTGCCTTTTCTCAGGTTTGTCTTGACCTGGGGCGGATTGACGCTGTAACTGTGGTAGGACGATTCTCCTGTTGTGAACAGAAAATATGAAACTTTTTTTTAATTCCGCTGTCTGTATGTAAATTATTTCCCTACTTGCTTTCACACTCCTCCAAAATAATATTAAAACCATATTTCTGTGATCTAAACATGAAGTTATCAGGATTTACCCTTGAATATTTGTTTAGCCAATGTGATGATAAATTCAGTTAGTAGATGATGGCCTTATTATGGACAGTAAATGGTGTTTGTTGTGTGAAATGGTACCTCTGCTCTTTTGGGGAAAAAGGAAAAAGGGTATAATTTTTTTTTATATAAGCTGGTTTGTTATGGGGGCACTATTTCAAGCATGATTGTCTACAGCGTTTTGGAAATGTGAAGCAATTAGGCAAAAATGTAAGCAAGGAAATGGGCTCAACATCATGTAGAGCATAAGTCACAGGAACAATGTGGGATTCTGAGGATAGTAGTGATAAAACTCTCACCTTGATTGTACATTTGTATTAGTATTGAAAACTTCTGGTTGACATCAGCTCAAGTTAGCTCTTTCCTCTGAAGAGCGGAGGTTTCTGTGTAGATGAAATGGATTTAGAGAAGGTGCAAAGTAAGCAGTTGTTTTATTCTCCGATATGTAGACACACAGTTGGACCTACAGGAATCTCATATGGGGGATTTAAGGCTCACCATGGCCAGGATTTACTGCAGTCTTGGAAAAAGAGGGCCCCTGTCCCTCAACATGTTTTCTCATTATGAAACAAGGTTCAAAAGGAACTGAAAGCTGATCAGATATACTACTCCTAATGGCAATGATGCACCATTTCATTCCCATGGCCACTCTGCAGAAGCTGGCAGGCAGCTGTGAGGTTACATAAACGTTACGTAAAGGAGCAGCTGGTCTGGTCCCTCTTGAGTTCTCGATGCGCTTCTCAATCAGGCTCGATTTGCGTCGAGATGCAGTTTGATTGTTTTGTTTTGTACTTTTTCTCTCTCTGCATTGTTGATTTCCTAAGAATGCTCTGGTACATGTTTCTACTTCCAAGTATTGTTCCCTGTTAGAGTTTTAGTTTAATAGATACAAACACCATGCCAGGCCAGAGGAGGCTCAGCTCTGTCCTCAACAATCACAATAGAAAACTAGTGTGTGTCAGAGATTGTGCTTATGCATGCGGTTACCTGTTGAATGCCAAGACTACAGTGTTAACCACAATCCCCTCTTTTTGTTTCTTTGGTCTTTTCTTCAGCAACCTATTTGTTTTCTTCTAATGTTGTTTGTCCAGGATTCATTTCTCATTGCCTAGCAGGTGTTTGAGTCATTCATATTTTTGTGGGTTTGCTTATGAGAAGGAACAAATCATGAAAATATTATTCCCTCGTCAGGTTGTCGTGATGAAACAGTTGATCCCAGTAATGACGGGTTTGCAGCCTGTTTCATTATGATTGGAGGTTTTGGTTATACCTGCAATTGAAGAAAAACTGCTTAGCCATGTCTCCCACGGCTTCAACCTCTGTAATTATATCTATGTATAGACCTGCGGGTATGCTATATTTGGTCTACACATAACAGTTCCAGTATATTTATTACTGCTATTCCTAGAACTAAAAAAGGCCTGACTTTACACTGGAAGTACATGTCTGGCATGATTCACCTGCAATTTGTCTCATTTCTAACCCACTTTCTAACTGGACAGTATCAGCCTCCACCCTCACACTTATCATAACTCGCCCATGGAATATTTCCACAAACAATGCTCCATATTCAAGGATGTGAGCCAGAAACATAAGGCGATAAATCTTCGCCTTCCTTTTCTAATTAATACTGAGACAGAGTCTTATGTAGCATTGTTTCTCTGCTGCCCTGACAGCATTGAGTGGACCTACATGGCCAACCAAAACAGCACGGGTAGGGGTGGGAGGCTGGGGGTCGTATTATAGCCGGACAGGATGGTCATAAAATCAAAATGGCTCCCACTGCCAACATCTCTGTGCCAATGAAAATACACAGCTGGGAGGAGGAGGAGGAGGAGGAGGAGGAGGAGAGACTGGTGTAACATTAGAGATTAAGGCCTACATTGTGTACAGTAAATCAGCAGGAGACAGGGATTTGGAGCAGGTAGTGATTTTGACATCTGGTGATCCCTGAGAGGTCTTGATTATAGGTGCCAGGCTGTACTAAGCACATGTTACGGAACAGAATAATTCAGGTAAACAGCCATTTTGCAGCTTTCAGCTTAGCAAGGTCTGGAAACAGATGATGGCAGACAACGGACCCATGTTTGTGCGATGACCAGATATTGTTTCAAGATATTTAATGGTAGTTTGCATTCATAAAATATGTAATGCCACCTTTGTTGGTTGGTCACTTTCCTGGTTGATTAGTGATCTTTCAGTTTGATTTGTCCTGTTTTATCGCATTTTTTTACGAATTTTGTTTCTATCTTATCTACTTTTGTGACTGGACTTGTTGTTTGTTTCATTTTTTCCTGCCATTGTGTTATGCGTGTTTATTTTCCCTCTGAGTGCAGAGTTTCCCAAAATTCTTTACGCTTTGCCCCAAGAGAACGATGTTTATCCAGCCTCCATGTTCGACGGATCTGTAAATTGTGTGTGTGTGTGTGTGTGTGTGTGTGTGTGTGTGTGTGTGTGTGTGTGTGTGTGTGTGTGTGTGTGTGTGTGTGTGTGTGTGTGTGTGTGTGTGTGTGTGTGTGTGTGTGTGTGTGTGTGTGTGTGTGTGTGTAAATGGAGGAAAAAGAGGCTCGGGTCCTATGTCACGCTCTCCTCTGAGTTCTGCAAAGCCTTGTTTGTTTTTAGATCTGCCCCACAACAATACCCGACTCTCCTCGCACACACACTATCTCTCGCACACACTGCGCACAGAGCTCACTGAGAAAACAAGCAACAGCCATAACAACGGCTCAAACAGGAGTTGCGCTCGGTAGGAAAACCTGTGCTCACTTCCCAGGCTCCTGGCTGACTGACCACTGTCCTGTTATACAGTACATGAAAGTCACCAAAAAGTCAGGAAAACAACACTTGACATTTTTTGGCTCCATTACATAAGACTACATTGTGGATTTAAAAAATCTGCTCTCTGGAAAACAAAAGACAAATGCAGCTTTGATGTTTGGAATAATAAATACTGACATCTGTCCCTGAGGTAGCAGAGAAGAAAGCTTCTTTGTTTTAACTTGTTTCTCCACCGGTCGGCCCGTGAAGAAAGGAGGGTGAGAACTTTGTTTCTGACTCTTTCAGGACTTAAATACACACACAGACCATTATTATTTTTCACCTGTCTACCCTTTCTGTCTCACCCCTCTTTTCCTCCACGGGGGGCTTTAATTAAATGTGTTGCTGCAACAACAAGTACTCACTCACACCCTCCTATTAGTGTATAGAGCTCTCTTACTTTCTGTTTTTGGGTCAGAGTAGCAGCTGTTATTTTGTATGAATATAAATTACAGAAGTCTGTGCCATGCTGGAATCAACTTTTGCAGTAATGAGCTGTAGCTTTAATTGAGATTAGCTTCAGGTTATATTGTCAGACTTTTGTTGAAGTGCAATACAAGTAAACTACAAGCACAAGAACAGAATGCGTAGTATGGATAATTAACTTTTAAAAACTTGAATGCTATTTACGTTATGAGCAACAACTTTACACACATTTCTGCATGAATACAAAATGATAAGGGTAAAAAGTTTTACAAATGGAGACATTTTTTATTGAAAGACATTGTGAAGGAAATGATCCTTAGTATTAGTGACAATGAGGGTGTTTTACTGCCTCTAAACGATGGGGCTTTCTAGATCTCTGGTTTCTGGACTGTTTGAGTACAGACTGACAATAGAAAGTCCAGCTGACCCCCTGGTAGTGTCTGCAGTGACACCTCTGCAGGGTTCAAGAGTTGAGTTTTCCCTGTGCAGTGGGACATGTCAGGAGGTCGCGATGAGGTCACAGTACTGCCGGCTCATGCTGTGTTTCTCTTTTTTCCACCTGTCAGATCCTGGATGAAATTGCGGAGCACGGGATCAAAATTTATCAGCTACCTGACGCCGACTCTGACGAGGATGAGGAGTTCAAGGAGCAGACCAGAGTCCTGAAGGTGAGAGAGGGACTCACAGCTGATGTTTGTCACAATAGATACCATTCTCTTCCTATCCATCGTTGCTTCCCTTCACTTCATCCCGTCCTCCCTGATACCTTTATTTTCCATATCTCCTTCTACTGACTTTCTCTCAGGGGACCCACTGACCTTTATCTTCCTTTCTCAGGCGAGCATCCCTTTTGCTGTGATTGGCTCCAACCAGCTAATTGAGGTGAAGGGGAAGAAGATCCGTGGTCGTCTCTACCCCTGGGGAGTTGTCGAAGTGGAGAACCCCGAGCACAATGACTTCCTCAAACTACGCACCATGCTTGTGTGAGTCTCCCTGGCAATAAAAACTCCTTTGAGTGTTAACATTTTCAGAAGGAAAGTCTTTTAAAACTTGACTCTTTTCTCATTAAGCTGGTTGTAAAAGTCCACTAAAGAAAAGGTTTGCAGTGAAGCTCTGCTGCCTCCCAGTGTGTGAAAAAAGGATTGCATGTCTGTTTGTTTCAGCACCCACATGCAAGACCTCCAGGAGGTAACTCAGGATCTGCATTATGAGAACTTCCGCTCAGAGAGACTGAAGACAGCGGGCAGGTGAGACACTGGTTTATATCACCTCAACAGCAGATGAGTTGATTTATTTCAAGCAAGTTTTTTAAAATAAAATTTTGTTTCTCTGCAGGGCTGTGGACGAGGAAGTGATGGATAAGGACCAGATCCTGTTACAGAAAGAGGCAGAGGTAAAAACACACACACAACTGCAAGCAAACTCACTTTTTCTTGTCTCAATTTGTGCTAAACTGTGACTTGGTTGATCCAATAACGAGTTGATAGCTGTAAATACAGGTTCCAAAAACAGATAAAAAGATAGGTTCAGATATTTTTAAAATTTAATATTCAAATGGCCTATGTATGTATGAGAGTTATTAGTTGCTGTAATTATTCCTCCTCTCCTTACTGGCTGTGAAATGTTCACTTCCCAATGCAGCTCTACTGTAGGAAATGGGGGATAAAATCTCCAGTGCGTCCATTGTTCTGTGCAAAAAAACCCTCAGCTGTAGCAAATCTGAAGCCTCAGCAGTTTGAGTTACAGTGTTTTTAGTACACAATTAACTTTCTTTTCTTTCTTTTTTTATACAAGGAAATGGCACTTAAAGGGCCATACCAGTGCTTTGGCTGGTGTGCTTACAACTCACATTACTGACAACCATTTCCTAATTCATGCAAATAGTTCTGTAATTTTTAAATCTTCCATGGGTTTCAGTTCATTTTAGCACACAGTCAAAATAACTCAATTCACTACATAGCTAATGCATCATAAAGAGACAAACATCTGCACCTGGTTTTAGTACAATTTACACTGACAACACAGGAAAAGTAGATCTCCACCATAAACAATAGTCCCAGGATAAAACATTTATTTAAGTTATATATATATTTAAGTTGAGTTATAAATGTGGATGTGTGTTTTAGCGTCTCGAAAATTCCAATTCAATTCAAAAGGTAAAATATATTCAATATTTCATAAGGTGAAATATGACTGCATGCTTTAGGTGTGCTCTAATGGCGTGCTCTAATGGAAGGTGTACGCAGATAGTAAACCACTGCTACTGTATGGTCCTTTTAAATCCCTGTGTAATGAAATGTATCTGTGTATTACCATGACAAAGGTATCAATTTAATTTGACAACACAGACTGCTGAAGCCTCATATTAGCTTCACCAGAGCTTAAGCACTCCTTCAGTGTACATATGGGCATGTTGCACTTTGTATTGTATTGTCAGACACACACCTAGCCTTTTAAAAACACACACGGATCCTGATCCTGATCACCATGTGCCCTGAGTGCTGCATGTAGTGGAGAGTAAATGCAGACTCACCCTGACTGTGTAGAAAACCTGCCTTGTCATCTTTTTTTGTACATACAGCATTATAGCTACAAGACCTCGGGGTCAAATCAGGAAACCTGTCAGTTCTTCAGTGTGATTATAGTTTAGAAAGAGAAAATACCTCTTATTTATTTTCACCCCAGTATCTTCCATATGTATTGTTCACCTTGTGGTCCAGTGAGCCTGCACGTAATCTGCCTATAACCCGTTTCCTGATTGCTCTTGATTGGCCTGTTTATTTTGCAGCTGCAGTGCACCATAGTGGGCGGCTGGGCTGCAATCAAAGCTGTTTGTAAACAATGTGCCCAGGCAGGATATGCCATCACTTCCTGCCTGGATGTCCTGGCCCAGTTTTATGGTGGGAATAACCTCAGTAATGTGAGGAGCCAGACACATAAAGCTGGAGAGACAGTGGTCTGTTTGTTTACGTGTTGTCAGGGTTTTGGATAGGAGGAAATATTACAGTAATTTATGTTACTATACTGAGACTCACACATGAAAAGGTAACTTTAACTTTAATTTACAGCTCCGTACTTTCATAATAAATTCCTCGACTGAAGCTGATGAGTAAACATTTATTTCTTTAGGGTTAAGTAGTTTTGGGTTAATTATAGTGAAAATGGAGACGGTGTTGAATTGTTACACTTCCAATGGATGAGTTAAAATTAATTGGTAGTGTCAGTGCACAATACAATATATACATATATAATTCAATAAATATTAAGAACAATAGGGGTGCAGGGTAGCTCACCTGGTAGAGGTTTATCTTTACCTGTTCTATCAAATACAGGCATAAAAAAGACCCCCCCAAAATTAATTAAATTAAATTTATATCGTCATGATTTTCCAAACATGTACGACCAGAAGAAAGAGAAAAGACTACACTTATAAAAACATCTGATGAATCATTTGAAGTTCTACTGTCAGCCACAAGATGGCAATAGGCGTTAAAGAAAGCTTCAGGAGAGTTTATTTACGAGCTCGTTGAAGACATTAATTTATTGTTTGACATCGATTTTATGTTTCATTCATTTTTAAACACTGTCCTCAGCTGCTATTACAGATGCTGTGCTTACATAAATATACATTGTATTATTAGACATTAAAACTTATTGATTAACTCATTAGATTGAATAATGACCATTGCAATCACTGTAAAGTAAGTATCCATTGCCTTGTTGTGTTTGCACTCGAGATTATCTGCCAGTCCCTCACTGTGTGTCCAGTGTTGTAAAACCATCCGAGTGCTTTTCTTCTGAAGTTTGTCTCTCTGTAGATTGTACTTCTTGTTTTAGTTTGTTCAGTCATTGTGGTTTGCCTTTAGGTTGTGGTTGGATGACATGTTATACAACTTTTAAGCACACTGAACCTTTAAGAGCCTGATCAGTCAGACCAGTGTAAATCAATATTCACTCGGGATCTGTTGAAGGACTAAAACTAGTTGGTGAACTATTTCACCAGCAGGGAGGAACCAGAATCATGTCTGAAGAAAATTCTACTATTTCTTAAGATAAAATATAAAAAAGAAACCCACTGGATCTGAAAATGCTTTTCTTCTAAGCTTGTGAAAGGTGAAATTTAGGCAACGTGGTTTTCACAGAACAGGAACAAAGTTACTGTATAGGTATTTACTATCTTCTGTTTTCTTTCAGTTTTACTTTTAAACACATTAGCTCTTAAAACTATCATCAATTGCTGGTTATAAAGAGACTTAATTAAGCAGATATGCTTCTATTTTGTTTTTTTTCTGAGTGACTCTAAATATCAGTGAATGAGTTACTTGGGTCATCTTCTGTTTCTTCTGGATAAGAAGCTTTTTCTGCTGCTAGAATCATAAAACACGACTTTGTTGCAAAGGATTTTCTCCCTGGAAAGATCTCTCCCCTACTAATGTAAAGTTTACTCCTCTGTCTGAATTCTGTTGCTTTAAACCGGTCAAAGTTAATTACTGATCAGCTACTGATATCAGCAAATACCATGTTGAGAAATACAAATGGAAACGTTTTAGACAGTAATTGAGATATGTTGATCAATTAAATGTGGAGGAAATTTTAAACTTTTTGATTTACTTTATGTTTCTTCTCTCTGAAGCTGAGACGCATGCAGGAGATGATCGCTCAGATGCAGGCACAGATGAAGATGAAATCGGACGAGTAAAAGAGTCGTAGCAGAAGGGAAGCATGGTGATGCCAACCGCCCCACACACACACCACCACACACACACACACACACACACACACACACACACACACACACACACTGGCCCTCCTCTGAATCCATCCCTGCCACCCGGCAGATGCACCAGGAGTCCAGGTATTCAGGATGACATCATCCTCATCTGCACACCTCCACTTCTTCTTACTCCCTCCAAACATCCATCCATCAGCTGTTCAGGAGCTCACCACTGATGTTTTATCTTTTTTTTTATTATTCTTCAACATCTTGTCAAGACTCTTCTTACAATCCACGTGTAAATCCTCGCTGATTGTCCTGTTTCGTGTGTACAAGTTTTCTGAGTGAGATTGGGCAACATTTTAAAAAGCAGGAAAATGTTTAAATACTGGATAATTATCATGAACATATTCGTTATTTTCTCTTTGATCTTAATTATGGTCCACAGAGCTGCCAGCAACAACGGTACCAAGATGTTTTGCCATCACACTAATGTTTACAAAGATATTTGTACAATCTTGCTTCAGATGGCACCACTTTCCAATTATTTTGCTTAAAGAAACTGTGCTTCTCATGTTTTCTGTCTCATCACCTTTACCTCTGCACAGTTTCAGACCTTTTAGTGCTTCAGTCTGATGATGCAATAACATATAAATATCACCACAGTGAAAGATAACTGAGGTTATTTGTCCTTAATTGTGTTAAACTAGAAACCTTAATGTGTAGCCAACACTACAAACTTAATTCTAGGTGTTTGTTTGTGAAAAGCTACTATATGCAAGTAGTCGAACTAATAGCACTTGGTTATGAAGAGAAACAACCTTTTAGGATCACATTACAGTTGAATAAAAGTGCCATGTTGTTAATATTTTTATATTTCTCATCAAGAGCTGCACAATCTTAATGTCAGTGCCAAACTACAGACTGAAAACTAATCAATATATTCAGTCCAGTAACTTAATATGTGTCCATTTAATGTGTAAACTTATCTGTCGGTACACTACATGTGCAGTCTTTTATCATACTTTATTTGGGGTTCCTCATTTAAAAATCAAATACTATAATATTTAATTGTTATTTGTTTAAACTCCCTCCAGCCTTCTGTGAGCAGCAGACTAAACTTTTCATTTTTCTTTCACTACTCTTCTTTTAAATGTGCTGTCATTCATGTGGCATTATTTTGTATCTCTGTCTTTTGCTCCCATATGCAAATGTGTCTGTTGAACTTATCAAGACAAACCTTATTATTATTTCTTAACCATAATTCAGTAAAGACTTGTTTTTAGTCAACATTGTTTTTGTTGTATTTCTCTCTGAAATAAAATTTGTTTAGAGAAATTTGTTGATTTTGGGTTTACTTTTTAATGACTTTATGAGATGTGCCTTGTTGTCCTCCACAGACTGTAGGATAGAGCTATAACATTAACTGCACCATTAAAAAGGACCATTAAAATGATTTATTACCATTTATTGAAAGTAAACAGTAGATGATGGACCAGTGTTGTTCACATGGTCACTGTGACTTGTTCATAAGATGAAAGACTACATTTGTTTCTGTAGCTTTTAACTTGCTTCCTAAAGTATTTATTATTAATTGTACACATTAATTTATAAGTAAGAGGCTCGGTTTGCTCTCTACACAATTCAAGTGGAGGGATATTCAAGATGTTTTTAATATTCTGTGTTCTTCAGGATGTTAAAAAGTAAAATAGAAACACTAAAAATACAAACAACAGGCAGAGGGAGAGAAAACACTGTTTGTGTTTAAGTCCTGTAGATGTCTGACTCCATATTGGAGAGTGTTAAAGCTGCACTGATGCCAGTGTGGTTGTTTTGGACCCTAACCCCCCTCATGGCATCCTGTATAGACTCCTGCTTGTAGATAACTCTGCAGTGTGACTGGCTGTGAGGAGGAGGAGGAGGAGGAGGAGGAAGAGGAGGAGGAGCTTTCATCTGTCAGCTCGGCCCGCCCTCCTGCTGTCTGTCCGGGGCTTGGAGGAGAGGCAGAGGCGAGGGGGGCCGCTGTCAGTGAGCCGTCGCTTCGGTAAAATCGAGGGAGGAGAGCGGTCAACATGACGAACAACATCAGGTACAAAAGCCGGATCCCGGTTAAAACAGGTGAGCGTGGGTTTCTGGATCTTATTGACTGAGCCAATAATTTATTGAGAATCAATCCAATGATTGCTTCATGTTTGTGTCTCCCTGGGCGTCGCTCTGCATCCCTGCACCTGCGCCTCCTCCTCCTCATCATCCATGCTATAATGGCCAATAGAGGATAGCGCGGAGGTAAGAGACATCTTTTTTTTATGCGTTTGTGTGGTGTTTTATTTAATTGAGAATACATTGTCAACATGGTGCGTTGTCGGAATAAAACCTCGCACTGGGCGACCGAGGCTGCAGCAGCAATATTTTTCTATATCTTTTTCTTCCGACATTTGTCTGTCAGTTTTATAAACCCGAGATGCTCAGAGGGCAGCCATACCATCACAGTGGTGTGATCAGCAGACTGACAGGCGGAGGGTGGAGGGTGGAGGAGGGGTCGGTTTCATTTTTAGACGCGTATGTGGAGCAGGCCGGCGTCACTAGAGGCGAGCAGCCAACATGGTACTCAAAAGGCAGCATCCTCCCTCTCCTCCCTCTCCATCCTCTCCTCCCTCTCCATCCTCTCCTCCGCCGATGCCTTGCAGAATTATTATGCAGAATTATTACCGATTATCGATCATTAAGTCGACTGATGGACTGGATTGTTACATCAGCACGACTCACGATTACAGTCGCTGCCTTCAGTGAACCCTTCCTGACCATTGTTCAGCTTCAAAAACACAGCTGCCACATGAGCCTGGAGGGGAGGTCGCGTCTCTGATGACCCTTTGCCTTCCTCCTCCTCCTCCTCCTCCTCTTCCTCTATAGTATCTGATGACAGTAGAGGTGTATTTGCACGTGCTGAGTGTGCCTGGATGATACAGCCAACCGGATGGTCAATAGATTTAAAATAGTGTAATGTTTATTACAGCTATTGAAAATGCATCAATAGCTGTAATAGGAAATATTTAATTACAACACATGAGCACTAATGGTATATTTTATATGTATATACTGTATTTATTCTACAGCTGCAAGTTAAATCTGAAACTAATACAACAGCTGCAATACATCTACCTTCATGAAGGTTATAATGTTCAGTCTTTGCTGAAACTGTTTCAAGGAGGTTTTGATGTAGTTTTGGGGTCATTTTTAAAGCTGCAGTTGGTGGCGCTGGTGAATTGGATAGCACTATACTGATGGGTGTTAATCCACTCATTGATATAAAAGCAAAAACTAAATATAAGAAACACCTCTCAGAAATAACAATACAACTGAACTGCACCACAGACTACAGACTCCAAAATAACCAACCAATCAGCAGCACTGAACACTTTATTACAGAGCTGCATTCGTTTTAGATACCTAATGTAGAGTTCCTCACCCTGCATTCATATTCTCAACTTTGCACATGACAGCCGACGTGTGGAAAAAACTGAGAGCATTTACTGGGTAAAAGTAGTAATACCATAATAAAAAAAAACTCTTATTACAAATCCTGCATTCATGATGATACTTATGTAATAGTATTCAGATGTATTAACAGTCAAAATGTACTTTAAATCAAAAGTAAAACTTCATCATGCAAAACCTCAAAGCTCTGGGTCATCATGACGCCACAGAATGAGACATTATTATCATTACGTTGTATATTATATTGAATCCTTATTACTGATGAGTCATTATTGTGGTGCAATGGAGTAGAAGTATAAAGTAGCAAGAAATAGATAAAATATTATTAAGTATAAGTTCAGGTACCAGAATATTGTACTTGCATACAATACTTACTGAGTAAACAGTGTTAAATAGGGATGAGAAGCATAAAAAGTAAGATCTACTTGTGAACAAAGAACACTTTTAATAATTTGCTCCCTAATCCCTCCACCTTTGTCTGTTCACTCTGTAGTATTTAGCTTCTTTTTTTTCATCCCATCTTCATATTTGTCCAGTATTTACTCTGTCGTCCTCCACCCCCCTCACAGCTGGCAGATATAAACTGGTCAGGTTGCAGACATATTTTTATTCTCCCAGAAATTCCCAGTTGGACAGAATCCAGTAGTTGAAATGATTGTGAGCACATACACACACACACACACACACACACACACACACACACACACACAGACACACACAGACACACACAGGTATATGAGTAGATTTCTAGAAAACCTGGATTAGTATGATTGTTGTTGAGTGTGAGCTCGGAGATGTAGTGTCTCCAGTTTGTGCAGTAACTGTAAAAAATGACCTAAACTTACAGTGAAAGCAGCTGCTGCCTTCCTCTTATAAATATCCATCCACTCATGCAGTGATTCATGCTCAGTATTTGGATTACTATACAGCTTTTACACCTTGTGAGTGCTTCCCTCCCACACACTCTACTGCCTGTGACCCTGTTGGGCACTTTGAGAAAAATATCTCATCCCGGCTGCGGAGGAGGAGCTGGAAAAAAAACTGACTGGATGCTGAGATCATAACCGATAATCAATCTTAAATCAATATTTTCACAACATTTCCCTCCCTTCTCCTCTTCCTCTTTCCACGTCTCACTCCCTCACGTCGCCCCAAACATCCCCCGTCACTTCCTTTGCTGTGATTTCACGTTGCCAGGCAACAGTCTTTTTTTAATCCATTTTCATCACTCTGGTACGAAGGAGTGGACGACACCATCTGACCTACTCACAATCCCGTGTGCTGATTATTCTGCGTGTGGGTGGATATTCACTGAACATTTGTTCATCACAGATCAGAAACCGAATAAAAAGAATCACAATCGCAGGTTTTATTTAATAGTTGGCTGAGATACGTGGAGCAATGTGTACGTACCACGTCTAGAATAATGTGGTTGCCACGTCACCTTTGGAACCACAAAGTCTATTCTAAGCTGGTTTGGAGCTTTTAATTGAATCATAGATGTTAAAATGTCCCTTTTTCTGAGCACGTCTGGTCCTTGTTGTGTTAAAATCTGTAAGTAATCTGTAATAAATTCAATCTTGACCTTAGAAACAGCAGCAGTGGACCATTAGTAGCTGTTCAACACTGGATTTCTGTTTCAGAGTTAAGAAATAAATAACTTTATTATAATTGAACAAATATAATCATACAGGCAGAAAGAATTGATCTCAGAAGAGCCACAAATACTTCAAGTTTCTCCAACTGAAGCCTCAACAGACCCGAATGCAACATGGCCACAAATTCACTTAGTTTTTACTGAATATCACGTTTTATTTACTTATAGTGAGTCAATGTAACATTTGCTGAATAACAGTCCCTCTGGTGGGATAATGGTGTGTTTACATAGTGTCACAGTAGCACAAGTAGATAAGAGCCTCCATAAGCTGCTGGTCACACAAGACAAAGTAACCCTGAGTGTGTTAAACTGAGAGAGGGTCTGTGTTATAACTTGTGAATTAGTTTCTATACGGAAATGTGTCACTTTTATCTTTCACTTGTGTATTTGAAAGAAGGATCCACTGTCTCTGTTGTTGTTCTCATATTGTCCTTTCATGAGTTGTAATTATTAATGGTTAATAAATCATTTACATTATCTGCTGAAATTGGCTTATCACAGACATATCAATATCAATATCTGCATGTATGTTATCCGATAAGTGCCGATATGAAAGATGCCTGTGGTGACATATTGTTGTCACTGTAGAGTTTATCCAGCAGAGGGTGCTGTGATTTATAAGACTGTGGCAAACAGCACAGAGTAAGAGAGAAGAAGTAGCTCTTTTAGCAACATCGACTAGAATTGGTAAGAATATTTAACATAAATATGCTTTAATTAAGTTATTTGTTTTGCTTTTTTTAATTTGAAAGCAGCCTTTTGAGAACATTTACAGTCACATCTGTTCACAACCCAAATAGAAAAGGTTTATTTTCATTACCAATATTGGTCGTCTGTGAATTGTTCTCTAAATTAGAACACTAGGCACTTTATAGATCACAAATAGGTCATTAATAAGGAAAACATTTGGGTTGCCAGGTTGTGGAACATTTCTGACATTTTTATCCTCCTTCAGCTGAATACTTTCTTTGTCTTTTTAATCCAATCGACCTTTGACCTATTGGAAAAGTTGGAAGAGCGTCCAGACCAAAATCTTATTAGTAACATATTAACGTTCACGATTAAAGACTTTAAGGACTATTATACAACGCTTTTTATTATTAACATTTATACTTAAAGATGAATTACTATTAAGTCAAACACTTGTGATTATTATTACTGACTTATAAAGATTTATAACTGCAGACTTGATGGCTAATTAAAAGGTTATCAATAAATTGATTGTTAATGACTCAGCAGTTGAGAGTTGTCACCTCTTTCTGAGAGTGTCAAAATGAAACAGGTCACTGGTCACGTTACTTCCTGAAGCAGTGAACAGATGTTTGGTCAGATGTGTCACTTTGCTCCAGATACACTTTCCTCTCCATTGCTTAACTCTTCTTCTGTTATTCAATCCTCCTCTCACTCTCTTTAAACACACACACACACACACACACACACACACACACACACACACATCTCTCTCGCTGCCACAGATGGGACCCTCACCGGCTCCCACTGAGGACCAGCTGCTGACCAGGAACAGGCGTATCTCTGGGGGTTGGGTGCGGTGTTAAAACTGGGATTTGAACCCCCTGTGGCTCCGGCTTTTCAGCAGAAAAGAGGAGCTGTAAGAAGAGAAGCAGAGAGTGCAACAACTTCTTTGATTAACTATTTACTGAATTCATGTCCAGTGTTTGCCTTTTGTGTCTCCTTTAAGTAGCTTTAAGGTTGGAAAATGAATCTTACACCGCACCGTCTGAGAGTATCACACTTTCTGTATCGGCTTGTTCGAACTCTTTATTGACTTTGCAAAGTGAAATATTCAAACTCAGTCTCTTTTCCAGTAAGAGCACGCATTTGAGACGCAGTAAAGAACACATGAATGCACCAAAGCTGGACTACGAAGCTACAGATACGCTAGTGGCTCTGCAACGCTGTGCTCTTGTAGTGCGTGACCTCGTTGCTGATCAGTCACGTAGTGTGAAAACCACAACGACTTCAAGACTCCCGATCACAAGACAGTTTGCTGTGTAGTGCAGCCATATGATGATTTTGAAAGTCATGTCCAAGGCTCAGTGTTACCTTAAGCTAAATGCTTTTGACCTCATGGTGGCGCTAGATGTAAAGTCAGACAATCAGTAAAGACCGTACAACTGAACTTGAAGGGAACATGAATGTCCGCAACAAATTTCACCTACTTGAATAATACCTGAATGTTATGTAGCAGCTTCCGTCGTCTTTGTGTGTCTCCCACACACTTTCTGCCTCAACAAGTTTTTCCTCTTTGACAGTTGATGTTGTTGTTCGGGTGTTTGAGGGGTTTCTGCCCTGCAGTGTCTTTACATGTTCATACTCTCACTAACGCCTGTAATACCTGTGATCCAGTAGAGCATGTGTGTGGTGCTTTTGTTTGTCTCGTACCTGAAGCCGCTCACCTCCTCTTCCTCTTTTATGCCCTTTGATTTTATACATAACACTGCCGTGCTCGTCATGCCTCGGCTCTGCCTTTCAAGAAGCTTTTAGAACGTAACTGGAGGCTGACCCAGATAACAAGAGTCTTTGAAAAAATCTTTATAAGTATTTTGTCAGCCTCGATGTGTTTGAGATTACAAGTTCTTTGGAAATAGGGATCAGGAGTCTCAGCGGTAATCCAATGAAATGAATTAAGAGAATTAGGATAATTTCATAACTGTTCTCGGTGTAATTAACTAGAAAACACTGAAACACTGACAGTTGGTGTGTTATTCCATATTTTTGTTGCACAGTTTATTCTTATCGTGAAACAACAGCTGAGAAAAACGTTTCAACTCAAGGTTTACCTATTCACATGCTCTTGAGCGTTTGTCACATGGTCTTCATCAAGATATTGAGTTTGCTCAGTTGTGATGAAGCTGTAGTTGTTCAAACACTTTACACTCATGCACATTAGTTTAACCCTCGAGCTCACACTTCTCATTCTTGACTTTGGAGACAACGACCTAAAAACTGAAAGTTGATATTGTGTTTGTTCAGTTGCTGTTTCCATGGTTAAAAAATGAACTGTGGAGTTCAACTTAAGACAACATGGATGAGAAGTCTGAGAGATCATTGGAATAATGGATAGTTAAAAAAAATGTTTTGTCAACTATATTTTTCTTTTTGTCAAAAAAGACCAAAAAAAACCAAAGCGTTGGTTCATCTCCTGATACCTGCTGACTGCCCTGCGCAGCCTGAAGTCCTCTCTACTTTCTACTACTCTACTTTAGACTTAAATCTTTCAAAACATGCTTCAAATAAATAGTTTGGTTTCCCTACTTCCTGTTGTTTTTAGCACATGGTACTCAAACTGGTGTAAACTAGGACTATTTTCAGCTAAAGATTAATTTACATTTTGTGTATTAGTGAGTATTTCCGACAGCAGGATGGTGTATGTGGGACTGTGTTCATGGTAATGAATGGCACAGTATATATGGAATAAAATATATCAGGTTATAACCACACAGACAATACTTAGTACTTAGTACTTGTTAGTAGAATCAGTTCATTGTTGGTTTGATTTGTCTGTTTAAGTAACAAAAGTTGTGTCCTCCATTTTCATTTTGCACAACTTCTAA
This sequence comes from Dicentrarchus labrax, assembly GCF_905237075.1. NCBI lineage: Eukaryota > Metazoa > Chordata > Actinopteri > Moronidae > Dicentrarchus > Dicentrarchus labrax. Next base: position 14,703,141 of record NW_026136714.1, read on the forward strand.
CCTTTCGTTCTTATACCACCTTTCCTAGGGACGTTTTTTTAGGGACGTTTTTTTAGGGATGTTTTTAAGGTTTTTAAGGTTTTAAAGGTTTTTAAGCTTATAGCTCCTATAAGTGTCCATTGTCCCTGTACAGGCGGATGCTAAAACTGTGCTATGACAGCCAAGTGTCCCTCAGTTAAGCTATTTTATTGTTGCCTGAGCAATTACATGCTGTCAGATTAGCATGTTAAAGAGCCAAGTGCACGCAGGCTTTTGCATCTCCAAGGAGAGAAAAAAACAAAGGGGGGGGCTGAGGGTCCATTTATGTTGTTCTTATGCCCCTCTCCTCCTGTCTCACCCACCCTCACCCCTCCTGTCTCCCCTTATCTCCCCCTCTGTTACTGGTCGGCAGGCAACAGATTAGGCGAGGCAATCAGATTTAATGGTGTGAAAGTGTCAGCTGGACGTCTGGGAGATGCAGAGAAGTCATCAGTAAAGGTCACCACTCTTTACTGCTGCATCACAGGCCGCCTGGCCGCTATAAGCCGGGGACACACCACACTGTTTTAGGACCAGACACTACCACGGTTTCACTGTGACGACTGAATTTAAAGATCATTGTGAGTCTGTACTGGTCGGAGCAGCGGTGGAAAGTAAAGAATGTGTTCTCTGTGCTCTCATTCCTGAAGTTGGGTACATTTTTCATGTACTTTAACCTTTTTTTGACCACCAGTAATCCCCCTTTCACTTACATTATGGAGAAAATTCCACTTAAATTTCCATTGAAGATTATTTTCTCCTCTTAAAAGATCTTTAAAGTGAGATTTAATTACACACATTTCCTCTTGAAGACAAACAAGATGAATTCATAAGCAATATAATGCACCTTTCCCTAACTCAATACACTGAGGGGATTTGCTGCTGTAGCTTCACTTAGTTTGCTATCACCAATAGCTCAGCTTTTATTAAATATAAGTCTACTCCATACTCCACTCCACGTGTGTGTATTAATCTAATCTAAAAAGTCGGCTGTTAAATGTGTGATTGATTTTTAAAGGTCTTCTTCAGCCGACGCTGTCTGTCTGTGTTTTGGTGAAAGTGGTTTTGGCAGCAGGGAATGATGGGTACGCTGTTGGAGCAGACTGTACCCTGGCACTGCCGTTGACTGCTGGGGCCTTTTGAGAGTCATTTCCTTAAAGGCCACAACTTTGTATGACTGAGAGGAAGAAGCTGAGTGCTGCCTGCTGATTGAGCGGCTGATCTCTGGATCTCTGCCTCTGCAGAACCCGCCAACATATTCACTCACTGACCAACAAACTAACAGAGAGAGTCACGGTGCATTTATAATAAAATAATGCTCTGACAGCGACAAAGTCTCTTCTTGTACGTCTTGTTAAGAGCCAAAAACAACGGAAAACTTAGAAACACAAAGCTGGAGATCACATTTTGTCCACTTGAGGATCCTACACATTTTCCACAGCTCTTCAAACACTTTGTTGTCCAGATGACAGACAGTCGCTGCAGTCGCTGCAGACCTGATTAGAGGTTTGTTTAAAAGTAAAACACATTTTCAGCTCTTTCTCTGTTTTATGTATTTGAAAATTAAAAAATTTAGAAGGTCAGATAATGAAGAAGTCATCTTGGGCTTATTAAATAAATATTTTTCATTGTTTTGTGACATTTGAAAGACTAAACAATCAACAGATTAAAGCACAGAGGTACAATAGATGCAACAAATGTCTAAAAGCATGAACACAAAGTGAACACATGACCAAAAATACAGTTATACGATCATGTAAAAGAAAATAAGTGAGTTAGAAGATGCTTTTAATTTCCCCCCCACACAGTCTGCTGTTCTGCTTTCTGTCATTAGTCCTGACTCATGGTTTGTCCTTAACGCCCCTCTGCACCTGCTGCCCTCTCTACCTTCCCTCTCTCCTTGTGTTTGATCAGCTGGAAGACGCCAGAGGGACAGTGCTGAGTTGCAGCTTTGACAACTTAGTCACAACGTCTGTGTAGCTTTTATATACAATATATAGTACAACTGCAACCTTTTATCCTTGTGTGTGTGTGTGTGTGTGTGTGTGTGTGTGTGTGTGTGTGTGTGTGTGTGTGTGTGTGTGTGTAGGTAGATCTGTCTGTTCATTAGTTGTAACACATAATAACAACAATTATTGGAATTAATGATCCTTCCACCAGTCATCTGCTTCCATCCAGTTTAGTTTTGAGTCTATAGACAACTTTAAACCGTATTGATTTGTATCTACAGGTCATATTCCACCTCTGTGATTTTAAAAGCCCCTTAATGCTAAATCTCATCTGGTTCCAGCAACAAAATGTGACATTAAATGTCTTTGATGAGCAGCTGAAAGAAAAAGATTATACAAGACACAACTTTTTGGCTTCACTTAGTAAAGAGAGAATTGAGCATAATGTTGAATTTTCAACTAACAAAAAAAGTGTGAAGAAGATTATATTTAGTTTGTCTGTCTGTCTGTCTGTCTGTCTGTCTGGTGTGTGTGTGTGTGTGTGTGTCTGTGTGTGTGTGTGTGTGTGTGTGTGTGTGTGTGTGTGTGTGTGTGTGTGAGAGAGAGAGAGAGAAAGGGACAGCTGGCCACTGAGAAACACTGACTGTGGGGGGGTTTAGCCGTGGGGGCTATTGTAATACCATTTTCCAGACATCTGTTCCTTTCTTCTATTCAGATTGACCTCCCACCCTCCCTCCACACTTTCAAGTCTCTCTACAATGATCTAAACTCTTCATCTAACATCTCTGCTGACATTTGCATCAGCACCATCATGGCTGTGAAGACCGGGATGAGGGATCATAAACCTTTTTTGTTTATCTGAGTTGAGTCCTCTGTCTCCCTCCTGTGGTGTGGAGTGGGCCTGTAACAGCCTGTACGTGGCATCGTTGTGGGGTGTGCCTGCTTCGGGAAAGAAAAGAGAAGGAAAAAAAAGGGGGCTTTTATTTCAAAGAGCATAAAAGCTCTGCTGCCCACATCATGTATGAGTCGGACACACCCCACACACACACACACACACACACACGCACACACACCACTGTCACATCTGGAAGCAATCGACTGCCATGAAATGTACCTCGTTCACCTCTACGCACACACACACACTGACGCACACACTCCTGAAGTAACCAGAGGAGACGACATGGTGACTGACCTCCTACACATCCTTTTCATTACAGTCTAGACCAGCGTTTCCCAAACTTTTATGAACCATTGCACCCGTCCCTGGCCCGCCCATACAACATGCCTACATGTGCAAATCTTTCAGATAAAAATGACACCACAGATATCTCCTATAATATTTATTGAAATGACCTAACAAAACAAATTGTTTGTGATATAAAACATGTCACATATGTGAACTAACACCAATATTAAAGGAGCAGTTTGATATTTGGGGAAATCTGTTTATTTGCTTTCTAGTCTGACTCAGAGTTTTAAAAAATCCTCCTACCAGCGCCTCTAAAACTCACTAAAATAACAGTATTTATTAGTTGGATTTTGTTACCTTCAGACAGAGCCAGGCTAGCTATTTCCCCTCGTTTCCACTCTTTGTGCTAAGCTAAGCTAACTGGCTGTTGGCTGTAGCATTGTGTTAAGCGTGCAAACAAGTGATTGTTAAACGACTGCTTTTAGAGTAATAAAATTAAATGTTACACTTAAAATAGCGAATTAGCTAAATATCTGTTTAAGTAAAATTCACTAACCTTGGTCATCTTGAACTCTGTTGATGTTTAAATGTTTCAGCATTAATTTGAGCTCATTTTACAAAGACAAATATTTCCATCACTTCATCTGACAATCAATATTTCTCTCTTTCAACCAACCAATCCCTCTCCAATGCAGAGATGCAAAGTGGTGACTATCTTGTCTGTATGAGCAGACGTTCCTTGAGGTGAACCTGTATAATATTTGCTGTGCAATCAACCACTGTGTCCACACATTGTTATTAAAGGATAACAGTTAATGATAAATGTAGTGCAATAGTAGGCCTGTCATAAGTAGAGAGGATTCGTATAATCAGCAAAAACTCACCTACCTAAGTGTTGTTTCTGTGGCAATTGTAAGAATCCTTCTTGTTACATTTAAAGACGTAACATAAAATGTAGTTTAAGCACTGTACTTAAAAACAGTTCAGAGGTACTTTAGTTTAGTGTTTCTATTTTATGCTTTATACTTTTTAGGTTAAGATTTTACACAACAAACTTGCATAATGCAGAATGCATTAAACCGAGCTGACTGGGTTCTGACCTCATATATAAAAACTTCTTGTGGTCTCCTGTCACATTTCAGATGTCTGTGAGTTATTAGCAGTTCAAAGAGACATTTCACCTTCTAAACTTCTCACATGGTTTCCTTTTATTTAAATAACAAAACGTCAAGTTATCACAGATTTTCGCGTTCGAACTTTGTTTTTTCTTCTTTCCTCACCTATCAATCATCTCACGACCCCTCAGATTTGTCTTGTGACCCTGTGGAGGGGCCCGACCCCTAGGCTGGGAACAGAGTAAACTTCCTAACTTTATATAAAGTTGTTAAAACAACCTACAAGTAAACCTGCAACATTAAAATGCTTCTTATGAACTGATGCATCAGCTTTAACAATCTAATCCTGTAATATAATATCAGTCACACAAGTTCTTGATACTTAACTTCAATTAAAATATTACTTATATCAGTATCTTTACATACAAAAAGGATCTGAGTATTTCTTCCACTACTGAACGTTTTTTTATGTAATGAAACATTTAAATTAAAACGCCTTTGGCTCGTCTTTAAGGCACTGGATGCCGAGCAGCCTCGCACACAAACACACACATACATCACTGACTGAACACGTGGATTGACAAGTTAATTCACTTGATAATCTGATCATCTCGCTCTACAGGCCTGGACCTGCTGCGTTTGTGTCTTTAGCTGTTGTTTGTTTTGGAGCCACACTGCAGCTTTTGTTACTGTCAAGTTCAAACAAGTTCATTTATGTTTCACATCATTTAACGGAACTAGCCTGTCTGTCTGTCTGTCTGTCTGTCTGTCTGTCTGTCTGTCTGTCTGTCTGTCTGTCTGTGCAAGCTGGTGGTCATTTCTCTCAGTGCAGAGTTTTATTTTTCAACTGTCAGAGCTGGGGGAGGGAATACAGGCTGAATGAATGAGTTTCTTTTAGACCTTCGTTTCTTCCATCCCTCCCTTGTTTCCTCCCTCAAATTGCCACCTCTCTCTTACTCCCTCTCTCCGTCTCCCTCTCAGTGAGAATTCCTCCGTACCTGTCTGAACAGGGAGAGTTGGATCGCTGAAGGGCAAAGGAAAGAAAGAAAGAAAGAAAGAAAGAAAGAAAAAGAAAGAAACAAACAAAGAAAGAAAGAAAGAAAGAAGGAAGAGAAAAGAAAGAAAATCAAGAGAGGGAAAGTAGGAGGAACAAAAGGCCCATATTTAAAGAGCACAAACAGGAAAGAGGTGTGTTTGAGACAATTTGGGAGCAGACAGAGAGCAAGAGACGGGTTTGTCAAGGTATCGGGGCTTCAGTTTTGCTTTTTTCTGTTCCTTGCTGGGCTGTTTTTTCGCCCCTTTTGAGACCCGTGGCTATTTTGGTCCGTCAGTGTCGGAGCGGTTTGGGATGGATGCCATCATGCTGCAGGAAAAACTGGTGGAACGTCTGCTGTGCCCACGAGTGAGAACAGCCAGGCAGAAGGTAAAAAGTTGGATTTCGGGGGACAAATTGGTGAAAGATATGAGGAGAAATTCACAATACAATAAAGAACAAAGACGCCAAGTTCAGGTTTACTTTATAAATGCATAAACAAGAAGCCCTAACACTAGACTCTAGACTCTCTGTCAGCATCTTTTGGTGTTATCTCTGTTTTTCTGTGGAGGTGTCTGCTCTTGTGATACCTCTGTGACAGATTTACTGCTGAGATGATTTGTCTTTCCTCCAAATGTTTTTATGATTACTCAGTGATTTATCTACAGCTTTCCTCATACTCACTCCTCTGGCTCTCTGGCAAGTGTGTCTGCCATGCACTGTTTGCACCGCCTGTAGTTTTTTTTTGTGTGAATGAATGTGTGTGTTTTTGTAAATGCAATCCTCACCCGAGGGGGCTGTCGGAAATGCCTATGACAAGTTATGACAGCATATGAGGACTCTGACTGTGTGTTTGCGGAGGGAAAAAAAAGAGCTTTTCAGGTCCGTTGAATGTAGCTTCTGTCTGTGCGTGAATGCTCTCGATGGGCCTTGAGTGTGTATTTATATCTGCACATGTCAGCACGTACTGTAGAGTAAAGATGACGCTCTGCCAGATGCAGCCGAGAAAACCTGCAAGACTGAGAGCTACTGTCTGACACACAAAGAGAGAGGGAGAGAGAGACTGGTATCCTGTGGTTCTCTTTGTGTGTTTCTGTGAGAGTTTTAGTGGAAAAAGTGAGACACTGGTTATTCTCAGCTGCTCAGAGGAATGCTGTGCACGTGTTTTTCCATGCAGTTGTAGATTTTCTGCATTATAGACGCCGTCTGTCTGTTGTGGTCATTTTATTGCATTGGGTGCTGCCGGATGCATTTTGTTCTCACATTAGAAACCCTCTGAGCTCTCTTACAGTTATTTGAAGTCTGCCTCTTTTTCCTCTACAATTAGTTGATTATTCAATTAGTACCTTTTTCAACAATATGTGAGGATGTGCCACTCGTGTCTGTCTCTTGTAGCAGTGTAGAAATACTAAAAATAAAAGTCATACATTTAAAACTTGACTTGCTTTAAGTAAATGTGCAAAAGTATTAACATCAAAAGTAAAAAGTAAAAGTACTCATTATGCAAAATTGCCCATTTCAGAATAATTAGTGGATTATATTTAATGATGCATTAATGTGTAATGGTGTGGCTAATTTTATTTGCCTATGGCTATCTAATTTATTTGGTGATTATATTTTGTATTATTAATCTGAATCTGTAAAGAAACCAGTAGCGGAAGTTATGGGATAAATGTTTTGGAGTAAAAAGTATAATATTTGCCTGTGTAGTGGGGTGGAAGTAGAAAGTAGCAGAAAAAGGAAAGTACTCAAGTGAAGTCCAAGTGCTGCAAAATTGTACTTACAGTACTTACATACAGTACATGTACTTACTTTCCTTCCACCGCTGCTCTTTTGTGGTAGTAAACAAAATTTTTTTGGTTTTGGTCTGGTGGTCGAACAAAACAAGCGATTTGAGGACATCACCTTGAGTTTTAAGAAATAGAGACACTCAGTCAACCAAACAATCAGTTGATCAATCGAGAATCAATTAACAATTTATTTTATTTTATTTATCTGCTGATTATTTTTCCACCTAATGGAACCAGTTTGGTCAAAAATGTGGATGCCCTTCACAGTTCCCTAAAGCCCAAGGTGATGGTCCTCAGATATCTTATTTAGTCCGACCAGTAGTCCAAAACCCAAAAATATTAAATTAACCATCACATGATATAAAAAAAAGCCACAAATCTTCACAAATGAGACGTTATAACTAGAGATTATTTGGCAAAAATAACAAGTAATCAATTATAAAAAAAGCTGTAAATGATCTTTCTGTCAACTACTTGATTAATTGACTAATTGTTTCAGCTCTACAATAACTGTCATCAGGTCATTAACACCTCCTTCTCCTCCTCCTTCTTTGTGTCCTTTTTTCTGTCCCAGGAGAAGCAGTATGTGGGTTTTGCAACTTTGCCCAACCAGGTCCACAGGAAGTCTGTGAAGAAAGGCTTCGATTTCACTCTGATGGTGGCAGGTCAGTTCGTGGTTGAAGATGCAAACATGACAGTAAAGTTACACACAGTTCACACACACACACACACACACACACACACACACACACACACACACACACACACACACACACAGGTACACCTAGCTAACACTGGTGCTGGCTGATACAACAGCCCTGAAAATAAGTCTAAAGGAGGTGTCGATTCAGATTAGGTTCACATACATTATGACCTTATATGTGTGTGTGTGTGTGCTGCAGGAGAGTCTGGTATGGGTAAATCCACCCTGGTCAACAGCCTCTTCCTCACAGACCTCTACAAAGACAGGAAGTTACTGAATGCTGAGGGTGAGTCTTTATGCTATTTATTATCTCTTTGTATGAGTCATAATGAACGCATGAGGTCTGATATTTATATAAGCCAGACCACCGTCCGTCTTACATTTAACCTTACGTTTCTCACAAAGCTGCTGTGAAGAAGTCCAGTTTATCTCATATAGTTTCAGCAGCTCTCCGTAAATACATCGCTGGGTTTGTGTCTCCAAAGTTATTTACTAAATCAGGCTGCACCATTAAAACCTGTCTCTGTTAGTCTGGAGAGACTGAAGATGTTTCTTGGTTTGAGTCATATGTTCATGCAAAATAATTATGTGTGTTTCAGAGTTTGTAATATTTAACAGGAATGATAACACAACCTAAACAACATCTAACATTTCAAATTATTTCCTAATTTGAGGTACATTATGTGATCTTTGGGAAATGTGATTTCAAATGTTCTTGGTTTCGTTATAACAGGTCAGATGTGTCAGTCTTATCTAATATTAGCTCACCTCTTTCACTCTCATATATTAGCAAGCTAACATTGGTATTAGTTCACTTAGCTACACCACAGCGGTTTAAATATTTAAAAACAGCTAATCTCTATGTCGTAACTACTTTGTGTGGTGCAACCCATTTTAATTCAGCCATTGTTTGTTAATCTGTCACTAAAAAAAGTCCCCAACAACTGCAGGATTTTCTCCTGTTTGACTGATGTTTGTTAAAAACTACAGTGCCCAGCTGTTGTAGGAAATTAAAAGTTAAAGTATCTATGTATGACCTGTTTTTAAGGTTTGTAGTTGTGCTTGTTCTACATTTTCTCTGACCTGCTTTTTCAGCTGCTTCTCCTCATTTGCTCCCCGTCACCTTCTCCTTCTCTGTGTTAATGCTTTGTAGAGCGCATTAACCAAACTGTGGAGATCATCAAACACACTGTAGACATCGAGGAGAAAGGAGTCAAGCTCAAGCTGACCATCGTAGACACGCCGGGCTTCGGAGACGCCGTCAACAACAATGAGTGGTGAGCTGGAAGATCTGATGTGTGCCTCTGCATTCAGCCTGCTCGCTTGAATTCACTGTGTCTGGAAGACTTGCTAATGTGGTCTGTGATGTATGTGTGTGTGTGTGTGTTTTTTTGTGTGTGTGTGTGTGTGTGTGTGTGTGTGTGTGTGTCCCAGCTGGAAGCCGATCACAGACTACATAGATCAGCAGTTTGAGCAATACTTCAGAGATGAGAGCGGGCTGAACAGAAAGAACATCCAAGACAACAGAGTCCACTGCTGCCTCTACTTCATCCCTCCATTTGGACACGGGTAAAAACACACACACACACACACACACACACACACACACACACACACACACACACACACACACACACACACACACACACACACACACACACACACACACACACACACACAAACAATGTATAATGTATCGTAACAGTGACCCAACAACACTTTTCCACCTTTAGATTTTCTAAAACTGTGTTCATTTGTAGGACTTTAATCACTTCGCTCTCGGTGCTCACTCTGGTTTTCCTTCCACAGGCTACGTCCGGTGGATGTTGAGTTCATGAAGGCTCTGCATGAAAAAGTGAACATAATTCCTCTCATTGCGAAAGCCGACTGCCTCACGCCCAACGAGATAAAAAAGCTCAAAGACAGAGTGAGTCCGAGAACTACATCTCCACCATGTTTTACTGAATGTAGGTTGTTCACTGTAACCATTGTTCTGATTCGTCTGATTTGTGTCCAGATACGAGAGGAAATAGACAAGTTTGGGATCAAAGTGTACCAGTTCCCAGAATGTGACTCCGATGAGGATGAAGAGTTTAAACAACTTGACAAAGAGCTGAAGGTGAGTCTGTTACAGAGTTACAGTTACTGATTCACTGGAAGTGGCCACATATTGGGGTTATTTCACTTCTCTGGAGTTTATTTTCTCACTCAGCCAAGAGTTTAGAGATACTTAGTTTTTATTATTATTTAGATTTTTCATATTTTATTTGTTCAGCCGGGTAATTATATTTTCTGTAAATGTTATTTCCCAACATAAATGTCTAAATGCTGTTTTAAAGTCATCTTTTCAACAGTATATTCTTTCATATTTATTCATTTTCTAATTTTGTCGGCTGTACAGAAGTGAAATATAAATATATTGAGTTTATAAATACTTTTATCTGCTAATTACACTTCTACCAGTGGCTAAAACTCTCAGATAAACACATACAGTAGGATATGACCTCAGTGTTCATAGTATCTGTGGCTCTGTTGAGATATCCGCTTCTAAATCTACACACACCCTTTACAATAAACAGAATTATTTTCGCTCCTCAAAAGCTAAAAAAAAGACTTGTCTTTCCAGAAACAGTTTCAGGAAGTATGTTGTAACAGATGGAAAAGGTCCTCTTAAGGTCTGTGGACTGTTTATGAAAAGGGACATAAACAAAACTTTATTGACCTCAAATCTCAGACAGAACACGTGAAATTTAAATGCATGACGAGATATCACAGCTCTAACTAGTGACACTATCACCTTCCTGCATTGTACTGTAATAACTTTTATTAGGCCCGTTTGAGACGAGTCAGATTTGTGTTCGAGTTGATGCTGATTTGCTCTGACGTTGTGTGCACGCAGGCAACGATAACCTCAGGAGATCGAGCCGGCAGCAGCTTTTAGAGCCAGGCTGATTGGCTCGTGATTTTCTGTGTGATTCAATATTTAACTGTAGATTGTAGCTGTTTCATGTCTCTCGTTGTACAATGAAGGTTTATTCTGTTAAGAGATCTTAAGTGGTTGATAATAATGATAAAGTTTATTTATAAATCCAAACGTGGTCTAAAAACTAAAGGTGACAGGATACAAACATTTCTGTAACTTCCTGTTTATTCTTTAAAGGCTGCTGGAAGCTTTTTGTCACAACCTTTTTTTCAAGCCTTTGAGTGGTGCATAGAAGCTGGGGAATGTTTTAGGCTTGTGACGTGCGTAGAAAAATCTTAACTCAAAGTCTAACTACTTCTTCCTTAGCAGACTGGTTTGCTCAGTTTACGTCACACAACTTTATAACCACGTCTCTGTTGACAGATTGCCGTACGTAGATCAGGCGATGACTTAATGCGCAGGTTGAAAGCTCGAGAAACAGCGAGTAGTAAGAAGAGTTAATATATGTGTGAACTGACAATTTAACCCTTGTAGCGTAGAAGCAGTTCTGTGTGACAAAATAAACAAGAGACAGTTTTCTTTTTACGTGTCTGAACAATTACAGTCACGCTTCTCTTGAGCTGCTCAGTGGACTTTTGTGAATGTGTGAAACTCTACCACGAAGTACCAGGACCAGTGTGCCTCAGTCCGCATTCTCTGGAAAGATACGGGTTAAATAAACAATGTGTGTGTGTGTGTGTGTGTGTGTGTGTGTGTGTGTGTGTGTGTGTGTGTGTGTGTGCAGGAGTGCACCCCGTTCGCTGTGATCGGCAGTAACACAGTGGTGGAAGCTCGAGGGCAGAGAGTGAGAGGGAGACTGTACCCCTGGGGAATAGTTGAAGGTATGTTTATGTAACATCTGTATGTGACACAGTTTGAATGTCATAACTTGAATTATTGATCAATCTGACATGTTTCTTTGTCTCAGTGGAGAACCAGTCGCATTGTGACTTTGTGAAACTGAGGAACATGCTGATTCGATCACACATGCACGACCTCAAAGACGTGACCTGCGACGTCCACTACGAGAACTACAGAGCGCAGTGCATACAGGAAATGACCAGGTATGTGAAAACATCACAGAGAGAAGGTTGTTTAAACAGCTCAGATAATGGCTGAAGTTTGCCTGCTTCACCTCCTCCTCCTTTTCTTCTTCTTCTTCTCCTCCTCAGTAAACTGGCTCAGGACAACCGTATGGAGAGTCCCATTCCCATCCTGCCACTGTCCACACCAGATGTGGAGACTGAGAAACTAATCAAAATGAAAGATGAGGAGGTATGAAGCAATCTTTTGTTGTTTCACCAAACAGTGAATGTTTCTGTTAGAGTTATTCTTCATGAATGTATCATAGATGAGTCACAGGTCAGTTTTGCTCTGATACAACCGACAATAATACTGAATGTGATGAGATTTTGTCTCTTCATCACTGTACTCCTTAAAAAGTCACTAGGAGTAGATGACATCGCTGACTAAACTTAACTGTGAAACCACTGAGAGAATATTTTATATACCTTTAAAGTAATACATGAATTAATGGGCCAACTTGTAACCAGTGGTTCAATGTAGCCAAATACTGTACTTAAGTACAAATCTGAGGTACTTTACTTTGAATTAAATTAATTAATTTATACTTTATACTACATCTCAGAGGCAAATATTGTTCTGTTTTCCAATCGCATTTTTTCCTTCCCCATACCTGAATTTTGTGTATTGTACTGAGAGTGAGAGAGCGTATATAAAGAGCCTATCTGATACATGTGCTTAATAAAATAGACATTTATTATTATTTATACTACTAACCCTGTATGATTAATCATTGTTGTATGGCTTGGCTCATTCTCTTGCCCATTGGAGTAAATTTCCAATACTGGTATTTGGCTTACTCACGTTTTTACTCCATTACCTTATCTGACAGCTTTAGTTCCTCTACTGATTACAATTTCAATTTCATACCTTTACTGTCCATTGAAAACCATGTGTCTCCAGATTTGGTGATTTTTGAATTGTTCCTTTATGGATTGAAAAAAAATCTCCTACTTCTTAAGATAAATAAACAATTTAAACCGTTTATTGGATTATCCGGGAAATGTACAAAGGTACATAGTTCTCACAGGACAGCGACTGTACAAACACACGATGATTAAACTACCCAACCGCATATAAAGTAGTTCAAATGAGCTCAACTTTAAACATCTGCAGCAGTGAAATTCAACATAAACATTAATGCAGCAGTGATGTTAATCCCAAAACATCATATATAACAGTAAATGCTCCATCTGTGGCTTAAAGTCGTCGGTTCAGGATGAATTCATGTGGAGAGTTTAACCCTAAATGTTCCTCTCTGTCTGCAGCTGAAGAGGATGCAGGAGATGCTGAATAAGATGCAGCAGCAGATGCACGATAAAGACCAGTGATGTCTCTCCCGGAGCAGAGCTGGGCTGCAGCGCCACCTACTGTTTCTCCCCTGAACGACAGTGAGACCTTCAGACGTTGACCATGGATATCATGTGTTAGTGGCAACTCTGGCTGTACATTTATCCTCAGTTTGGTGCTTTGTATAGTTTGTCTGCCTGGAGGGTTGTCTGTCAGAGGGTTTTTGTTTTTTCTCTGAAACTATCCGTTTGCCCAGTTTGAGCCCCTTGCTGTGGTTTAACAGTCTTAACATATATAATATAAATGCGTAATTTAAATTACTACTCTGTGTATCTAATTTATAAATGCAATGCTAAACTTTTTGGATATTTTGTCAGGTTATGAACATGTGTGCTACAAGATGTTTTGTAAAGAAATTTAGGTTGTTGGTGATGTTTAAATTTGAACATGGATATTGTTTTTTATTATATGTTTGTGAGCGTGTGAGTGTGTGTGTGTGTGTGTGTGTGTGTGTGTGTGTGTGTGTGTGTGTGTGTGTGTGTTTTTAATGAAATATCACCAGGTATCCGTCCATAAAACTCCCATTTTTACTTACTTTTGTTAAAATCCAACTTTGCCCTTGTTAATTTGCTCTCGGATCCTCATAAATACCTTCATGTGACATTTTTTCACATATGGCAAGTCAAAATATCCTCTCCCAGCATTTTTTATATGTGCTGTCTGAGCTGAAAATGCACTTATTGCCAGTGGCTAACTGTGAACGGAGAGCCTTCGACATAATGAGGGGGTTGGTGCAGTACAAGGGTGCATGTGCAAGCATGCTGCCATTACTCATATCCGCTAAACTCTGTGGGCCTATTTTTACTGCTTTATAGCCGATGCCCTGTGCTTGTATTTGAATGCATCATGACCTACAGTATGCTTTGATTCCACTATGGGATGGTAAAAATAGATAAATAATGAGGAGCAGATACTGTGTCTGTGCTTCTGTTTTTTCTCCGTGGAAGTGAATTGCTGCATTTTGCCAGTAAAGATGTGTATCCTGTATGTGAGATTGTTTGAGAGAGAGTGTGTGTGTGTGTGTGTGTGTGTGTGTGTGTGTGTGTGTGTGTGTGTGTGTGTGTGTGTGTGTGTGTGTGTAGGCTGATGCTGAACAACAGTACATATTTTGCCTGAAGGCTGTGAGTTCAGCCTGTGCCCCATTTATAAAGGTGTGACAAATAAACTCTTGTTTCTCGTCAATTTGACTTTGCAGTGTATGCGTTGTTTCTCTGAAGGTTATAAAGCAGAACGTTAAGGTCCAGTGAACGCAGCACGACATCCTCTGTCACTTCCGGCTGTCAGAGTCTGAGCAGCAGGGCTCGGAGCTGCAGGAACATTATCTGCTGATTCATGTTTATCTCCTGCAGCCATTCTTCCTCTGCATTGCACACATCATCTTCCCGCCAGTCAGAGGAGACACTCAAGCTTAACATTAGTATGAATGATGGATTTATATCAGTATTTTCTGGCAGAGGACTTTCACTTATATATGTTTCATTTGTAATATTCAGTGGTGGATGATGTGCTGACGTACTCTTCAAAACACTCTCTTACAAACAAAAGTAATTCATTCAAAATGTAAAAGTACAAAAGTATTACCATTAAAATAAACTTAAAGTATCAAAAGTAAATGTACTCATTGTGCAGAATGGTCCAGTTCAGACTGATGTATTTTACATGATTTAATTATATATATATATATAAATATAATTATCGATGCATTCATGCAATATTTTTATTGTTTCATATCAATTTAAACTACCTTCATATACAATTAAATAAAAACAATTCTGTTTTAAAAAATGTTCATTTGGCATAAAATAATGGCAAAAATATAAATACATGGATATTGTATAAAATTTATAAAACGTTCTCTTTGTAATTTTAGGTTGAGTGTAGTGTTAGTTATGGAAATATTTTGCTTTCTTGTAGTACTTAAATGTTGAAGTGACTCTCCTTAAGATGAAAATAACAACAGTGGCCCTATGTTGCTGCTGGTAATTTTAATAATACATTAAATATAAAAAAAATACATCATCCTTTATTTGCTGATTATATTTAGTATCATTAATTTGAATCCAGTGCTATTCAGTGAAAGGGAATACAGTGGAGTAAGTGCGATCTTTGCTTCTGAACTGTAGTGGAGTATATTTTAAGTAGCATAAGATGGAAATACTCGAATACAAGTACCTAAAAATTGAGGTAAATCACCGCTGCTATTTAACCAAACTGTTATATCTGATACATATCATAATTCAGGCCATGTTGTCTTCTTTACTGTGTTTGAAATACACTTCATTTTAATTACTTTAATTTCCTAAAAATTTTCTAGGAAAGTACATGTTTCAGAAAACTTCCTCGAAATTCATCAGAAATTAACCCCTAAAATAGTTACTGGTACACTTCCCTTGTCCTGTTAGAGGTCTGTGTTTACTGTAATAGTGTGTGTACTGTACGTGTGTGTGTGTGTGTGTGTGTGTGTGTGTGTGTGTGTACTGTACATGTGTGTGTTCATATTTGACAGTGGTCTTTATCAGTGAGTGCCAGCTGGCTCAAACACACGCACTTGGCCTCTCAGAGCGGCCGCAAGTAACACAGTCCTCTCCTGAAGACACGCAGTGCTGAAGGTAAATGACTCTCTTCAGACCTTATTGAGACTTTTTAGTTCTATAGTTTCATTTTTAACAAATAAAGACAGTAAAACAGATATTTTTGCCTCAAAATATCACAGAAATTAGAAATCTAAAGTTCAGTTTGTCAGAATTATTCAGTTTCTAACAGTATGGAAGGAGCCTGTTAATGATTTCTTTATTTGCTTTGTCTGATTATCAACCTCAGAGTCTTGACCTCAAGGTTGAGAGAGTCCCCACCAGTGGTCTAATGTAACTAAGTACATTTACCCAAGTACTGTACTTAAGTACAAATCTGAGGTGCTTGTACTTTACTTGAGTCTTTTATTTTTCATGACACTTTCTACTTCTTCTCTGTTTATCTATTTAGTAACTTTTTACTTAATTTTATTTTTTTGTAGTTTGTAAAAATATTAATTATAATATAAAATATAAATGTAACTACCCAACAGTATTATTTTGATCATACAAAAACATTTTGTGGTTCTAGACTGAAAATGTCTGATCGGATCTGCTGCTTTTACTTTTAATGATTTGAACATTGTGAAGGTTTCACTTCAGGTTCTCTGTAATTTTAATTTTATTTCTCACTATTTTCTGAAATTTAAGAAACCAAACAATCAGATGATAACTCAAGAAAACTAATTGCAGATTAATCCCAATGATTAATGATCACAATGAAAATAATCATTATTTGCAGCCTAGTTTCAATTTAGTTGAAAATAGTTAAAAAATTAGCTCCTCCTCAACAACAACCCAAAACATGCTGTATGTTGTAAAATGTACAAAATTGTATTATTTCATATTTATATGAACAAATAATGTTGTATTGTTCTATGTTTCCTCTCCTCTCCTCTCCTCTCCTCTCCTCTCCTCTCCTCTCCAGCGACTGGTAACTATGAAGGGGCTTCTGCTCCTGTGTCTGCTCCTCTTGTTCGGAGGTCAAAGGTCATCAGCGTGCCCCCACCTTTGCTCCTGTCATGGCAGTCAGGTGAACTGCAGCAGCAGGTCTCTCAGCTCCTCCTCGCTGCCCACCAGTTTCCCCGCTGGGACCACCGAACTCCGTCTCCATGACAACCAGCTCACCAGCCTCCCTAGTGGGCTCCTGGATGATCTGACCTCCCTCCGCTCTGTCTCCCTTCAAGGTAACCCCTGGGTGTGTGACTGCGGCGTCCTCTACCTGCGAGCCTGGCTGCTGCGTCAGCCTGCTGCCCTCAAGTCACACCTGGGGGTCAACTGCAGCTCCCCTCCGAGCCTCAGGGGGCGGCTGGTGGTGTATTTAACCGAGCAGGAGGTCCTGGACTCCTGCCACTACTGGTACTGTGACTTGGCTCTGGCCTCACAGGTGTGCCTGTTTGTGTTTGTGCTGGTGCAGGTGGCTCTGCTGGTGGCTCTCTTCGTGTTCCTGAAGAGGTTCGAGAGGCTGTCCAAAGAGGCGAGGAGGACCACAGAGGAGAGCTTCACAGCCGGGGAGGGTCTGAGGGAGAATGATTTCATGCCTTTAAAAGACAGCAGCACCTGATGGAGCTGTGATGTGTGATTGTTAGATACAAAAGAGGGAAAAGAGCTGTTTTCTGTGTGGAGAGAAAATGTCTCTCAAAGGCTTTTGTGCTGATGATTCTAAAGAGGTTTTTTTATGCACAAGCAGGTGACAAATTAAAGGAAAACTCGGAATAAATGAGTGGAAAAAACAAAAACAAATGAAAATGCTTCCATACAGGACACAAGAGGAGTGTCTGAAAATATGAAAATAATGAGTCATCATGTCACTAGAGCTCAGTTACAATTGTGTGAGACTGAGGACAACACTGAAGCTGTTCTGGCAGCTTGTGTCGGTTTTTCCTTTAATTTGTCACCCATCTGTGTGTCCAAAGACCATCATAAACCAACATTAAACACTGTATGCCACTGTAGAATAGATTTAATGAGTCTGCACTATTGGATTTGGAAACTATGTAAACTACTTTGAACATATTACTAGCATTTCTGTACTGCTTTTCTTCGTTACTCACCAGCCACATGTTGTATATAATAATAATGATCAGATGAATAAATTACAGTTTTCTATCAAAAGTTTGACATTTTAACAACACAAACATGTTCTGCCTTAAACAAAACACATGTGGTTCAAACATCAAATTACAATTTTCTATTTTCTTGAGGTTGAAACTGATAAATAAAAATGGATGTGTTTATAAAAGTTTACCTTACCCCTGTTGAGCACCTTGAAATGTTTTATTTGTGGACTTGTGGACTCTGAAGTACTTCATCAAATACTGATAAAGCATTTATATCGTGTTTGGTGATATCAGTTTTTATACTTGCTTCATATTTTAACTTTTATTTCAGGTGTAGTGATTTGCCATTTTGCATTTGTTAATGATTGTGCCCTTATGTCATGATAATTTTAAATATTTCTTTTGGAACTTTATTCTGATACTTTAAACACAAAATAAATGTTACAGATGTAATTAAAATGTGCCCACATTGTGTCTTTCCTTTTTTTTTATACATGTTCTAAACAAATTAATGTATTATTAAAAATAACTTTAATGGAAATGTATATGGATTTTTTTGTGAAGTTTATTTCACGTGTTAAGATGTTGAGTTGATATTAAGTTATTTTACTTTAAATTTAAATTTATAAATTACGACCCATAAAAAATACAACGTGTATCTCAGTAGCGGAACCTTTCTGCTGGGGCCTACGTTTCCCCGCCGGACTGTTTCACCTGATGGACCTTCATGTGTTTACACGTGAGATTTGTGCAAGGCTGTAATTTCAAACGCGAAGTGTTTAAATCTCTAACGCAGTAGTGTGACCTGTCACAATAAAAGGTTTGTATTTTATTACATGTATAAAGATTTAGCTCTTACCAGCTAACTTAGTCCTTAGTGAAGTGGTTGTTTTCGTGGTGTCCAACATTACACTTGATCAGGTCATGTTTTCTTTCCAGACCTCAATTTAAAATGGGGAAACTGAGGAAGAAACACAACTGGAGGGGGCGACAGCAGAGGGACCCTCAGCAGCCAGCAGCTGGAGAGCAGACAGATGTTGTGGTTGAACTGCGAGGTAGAAACTGAGAGATTAAACCCCTCAGCTGCTCACATTGTCTGCTGTAGTGCCACTTACATGTGTTGTTTTCATCAGATGGGGGCAGACTGAAAGGTGTAGACGAGAGCAACGCTTTGGTCCTCCCAGCCAATAAAGCCAAGAAGAAGAAAACCTCAGTGGCACCTTTCTCCACCAGAAAGCCCCTCACCAAGAAACAGAGGAAGGAGCTGCAGAAGGTCCTGGAGCGCAAGGAAAAGACAGCTCAGGTGAGAGACAGATTGATGCTGCAGGTTCAGACAGAGAAACAACCTGGTCCAGTTTATATTTTATAACTACAATAATGTCTTTAGGAGTGCTGAAACAATTATTGGAGCAGTGGTTTAGTTGATCCACAGGAATACGTTTTATGATTTATTAAGCATTTCCAACTGTAATGTGTCTGTATTAAAGACTATAATGCTTGAATTTCCCTCGGGATAAATAAAATATCTATAAAACTTTTGTAGTCCTATTTGATTATTCTTAGATCAGATACTTCCTCATTTAAATGAAATCGTTATTAATATTTTGTTATTTTAAAGGAAAAAAGCCTTTTATCTTTTTCTTTGTTCTTCAGCGCCTTTTATTACAGACAGTAGAGAGATGACAGTAAATAAGAGAAACAAATATATTTAAAAAGGTTTTGTTTTGGTGTTGGTATTATATTATTCTCAGTTATTCACAGTAACTCCTAATTCATAAAATCATCAGATATACTGGACATACATTGTGAAACATTTAGTAACTCTGCCCATAATATAAAGGAGTAGTTCACAACCCAGTTACCTGTCCTGCTGTCTGTCCCGTCCAGAGAGCAGACATCCTGAGCAAACTGGCTGAGGTGCAGCTTCCAGAGTCTGAACTGAAGCTGCTGTACACCACATCCAAACTGGGAACAGGAGACAAACTTTACCAGAATAAACAGTAAGAGCAGCAGAAAGACGAAGATAATCCTCTCATTGGAAGATGTGGAGAAGGTGGAGTTAAGGGTCTAATACTGTTGGGTTTATTTCCAGGTCATTAGATGAAATAAAAGATGGAGACTCTGGGCCAAAGATCAGCAGTGTCAGTGGAGCGAACAGAAAAAGAAAATGGAAAGACGAAGAGGACGAAGAAGAGGAACAAAAGGCAGAAGAAAGCAGTGATGTGGACACGTCGTCTGATGAGGAGGAGGAAGAGGACATAGAAGCGAATGAGACCACAGAGATGAATGAATGTAAGGAAACTCCCTCATCCTGTCAGGAGGACAAACAGGAAGTGAAGGAAGAACAACACAAAAAAGAGCAAGATGGACAGAATGAGAAGAAGAACATTTCAGAACAGGAGAAAATCCAAAACAAGAATCTGTCGGAGCCGGCTGTCTTCGTTCCTGTTGACAGATCACCAGAGATACAGGTGTGTGTTCTCACTGTGTACGTTCACGTAGGTGTGTTTCGTTTTTTGTTTGCTTGCTTTAAGTGTATTTCAATCTGTTGGTCTGTAGGAGGCTCGTCTGAAGCTGCCCGTGCTGGCGGAGGAGCAGGTCATCATGGAGGCAGTGAGAGAAAATCCTTGTGTCGTCATTTGTGGAGAGACAGGAAGTGGAAAGACCACTCAAGTGCCTCAGTTTCTGTATGAAGCCGGCTATGCCTGGTAGGTTGTCCTCTTTACGGTTCTGTCCTTAAATCTTTCACTGGATATTTACCTAGAAAAATGGCTCACGTTCTTCTTCTTCTTCGTTGTTTTTTTTTTTCCTGCAGTGGCAGTGGAATAATCGGTATCACAGAGCCCAGAAGAGTTGCAGCTGTCAGCATGTCCCACAGAGTGGCCAAAGAGATGAACCTCTCCACACGGTAACTCACTGTAGATATTAGAAATATTTCAATCAAATCCACAGACTTTTGTTTTGAAACGTCTTTGTGACGAACTTGCGGGTGGAAATGTGCTGATGTTTGTGCGTCGGTGTTCAGGGTGGTGTCATACCAGATTCGATATGAAGGGAACGTGACCAGCGACACCAAGATCAAGTTCATGACAGACGGTGTTCTGCTGAAGGAGATTCAGAAGGTATTTACTCTTTTTAC
Organism: Dicentrarchus labrax; assembly: GCF_905237075.1. Lineage (NCBI taxonomy): Eukaryota > Metazoa > Chordata > Actinopteri > Moronidae > Dicentrarchus > Dicentrarchus labrax. Next base: position 14,724,102 of record NW_026136714.1, read on the forward strand.
TTCGTAGAGACATTTAATAAAATACTGCAGAACAGACAGAGTGTTGAATGTGTAATAACGTTTATGTTTAGTGTGTGTATGTAGGAGGACCAAGCTGTCATTTTCAGAAACAAACACTGCTTTCTGTTCACACTCATTTAATTGTCAAGTGAATTTTATTTGATACAACAGTTATAAAGGCTCATATGAGTGCTCTCATTGTTGCTCATCCATAAATATGGGTAAATAAAACCATCAAAAAATCCAGCCCATCCTCATGTAGTTATGAGATGACATATTTATATTTTAAGTCTGCTTTAATCTTTTGATGGAGGAACTGAGAGGAGATCAAAAAACCTCATATGAAAATGGTGAGACGCAGGATCTTCAATCTGAAAGTCGGCTTCAAAAATCACAATTTTAATGAGCTGCCACGAGTTTGTGTTTGTAGAGTTTTCCAGTATAAATATGAGTAGTGGGAATGTTGACCTGGTTGTAATACATACTACATTTTATCTGTATGAGCGTGTAATTACCAAGATGTTTCTGCGATGTGTTTTCAGTGTGTCTCTGTCTTGTCTCATAGGATTTCCTGCTCCAGAGATACAGTGTGATAATCATAGACGAGGCTCATGAAAGGAGCGTGTACACTGACATCCTGATCGGACTGTTGTCTCGTATCGTCCCTCTTAGAAACAAGGTAACGGACTCTGCTATGTTTCATCTCTTCGGTGTAAAAATCTTGCACTGTGTTTTTATTTAATCCCTGCTTCCACTCTTGACGTCTCTGCAGAAAGGTATGCCCATGAAGCTGCTGGTCATGTCAGCTACTCTGCGAGTGGAGGACTTCACAGACAACACAAAGCTGTTCCGGATACCTCCGCCCGTTATCAAGGTAGACGCTCGCCAGTTCCCGGTCACTATACATTTTAACAAACGCACACCGCTGGAGGATTACACTGGAGAAGTTTTCCAAAAAACCTGCAAGATCCACAGGATGCTGCCTCCAGGTAACATACACATTTATGATATTTAGTTTTAAAATGTATTTTACAATTAAACTAAATTGACCTAAATTGACCAACGATCAAATCAGACAAAGAACATTTGAAGTTATACGATCAGAAGCAGTTTTGTTTTACTCTTTCTCAAATAATTGATATCAGTGTTTCCTCATCTAGGAACATGAGTTATCTAACTGACTGCACATGGGAAGTAACTTAAAGTCTTACATACATACCTTGTCTAACATAGTCTAATATCTTAATAAACTGTCAGATGAATTCAGACTTAATTAACAGATCAATGCAATAATAAAAAGTTTCTCCTTCTCACCTGGTTGAGTGAAGTGGTTTCAGTTGGATCTCACACTTTGTGCATTTTATGCAATAAGTAAGCAGGACAAACTGAAGTTACTGGAGTTAAACCTTCACACACACTCACCACCACCCTCATGCCGTGTCTCTGTCCTTCAGGTGGTATCCTGGTGTTTCTGACCGGTCAGGCAGAGGTTCACAATCTGTGCAGACGACTGAGAAAAGCTTTCCCCTTCAGGAAGAGCAACACAACCACTGGTGAGTGTAACACACACCTGTTTACCCCTCCAACTCCGACATATCTCTGGGTATGTTTTTGTATATTCATGTTTTTGTGTTCAGGTGAAGATGAGGAAGCCGACACCTCAGAGGCGATGAGGAAGTTTAAGAAGGCCAAGCAGAAGAAGACAGTCGTAAGTCTTAGTAAATGCCACTAAAAACATCTTTAAAGTCTTGTTTTTGTGACATTATTAAAGTCGCTCCCCTCTTCCACAGATATTTATTGTGTACACGTTTTAATCTCTGTCTATAGTCTCTTCCCCGAATCGACCTGGATAACTACTCTGCCCTCCCAGTGGATGAAGGGGACGAGGACAGAGAGGCCGGGATCGGAGACGAGGAAGATGAAGGCTCTGACCTGGAAATCGGAGATGATCCCGTCAATGCAGGCAAGCTACTCCCAATGAATAATTCTTCATATCCAGCTGGATGTGTTTCAGATAAATGCTCTTACTAATCCTGCTCTGTGTTTCGTTTCTGTAGAGGAGAAGGCTGACCCCTCTATTCCTCTCTATGTCCTCCCTCTGTACTCCCTGCTGGCTCCAGAGCAACAGGCGAAGGTGAGATTTATGTCTTAAAATGTTTCTCCATGAGAAGAACTAGGGTTGTTTTTGCAATAAGATAACATTTTTAAAGATCATCAAAACTCACATTGTGACAGTTTGTATCTGCACTGTACAGGTTCACATAAGTTTCCTGGAAAGAGTTTTAAGATTTGGAAAATTACAAAGGCTAGAAAAAAGGGGTGTTTTTAAAAGGTGGCCTTGGTGTGGATGTGGGTTCATTTGTATCACCTGCTTGGTTCTAGTTTGTAGCCCAAAGCAGTTTATCGTGATATTATCATGTTACCACCACTACCAGCTACTAGCTATGACTAATGAGAGATAATAGCTATGTTTATGTTAGTTATTGTGTAAATCAGATGTAATAACAAGACAGTGGTGGTTAGATAATCTGAACTCACAGTAAACTCAAGGTGACAATACATTTACTATGATATATATGATGTCTCCTGACTGTAGGTGTTCAGGCCTCCTCCACCTGGGACCCGTCTGTGTGTGGTAGCCACCAACGTGGCTGAAACATCTCTGACCATCCCCGGCATCAAGTACGTGGTTGACTGCGGTCGAGTTAAGAAACGTTTCTACGACCGAGTGACCGGAGTGTCATCCTTCAAGGTCACATGGACCTCACAGGCCTCAGCCAATCAGAGGGCAGGTAGAGCGGGACGAACAGAGCCGGGACACTGCTACAGGTCAGGACTTTGAAAGGTGACACTGTAATTACATAATTGTTTTCTTTATATTCACAGATGTTTGTTTTCTTTCTGTCCCTGTAAGGTTGTACTCATCTGCAGTGTTTGGAGACTTCAGTTTGTTTTCAGAGGCAGAGATCACTCGCAGACCTGTGGAAGACCTGGTTTTACAGATGAAGGACCTCAACATAGATAAGGTCAGAAAAAGTGAACTAAAACTTGCCTGCTGGCTTCTGAGTGAAATCCTGCTGCATACAAGAAAATAAATAGTATTCTCAATAAACTGGCTTCATATTTCATCTGTTTGTGCAGGTGGTCAATTTTCCCTTTCCCACGTCTCCCTCTGCTGAGGCTCTTGTTGCATCAGAGCAGTTGTTAGTCTCGTTGGGAGCTCTGAAAGAGCCGCCCCGCACTGGAAGGTAACGTCTGACATTGAGTTTCCCTCTCTTCACCTGCCTTGGCTCACATGGATTACATAATTATTTATAAGAACAGTTTGGGTCATGTTGAGGGAACTTTTAGACCCTTTTATGTTATATTTATATTTACATTTTCATGTTCACACTGTAGATTGTTAATCTTTTTCTTCAAAGGGTGAAAGAGATGGAGCGAGCGAGGCTGAGCTGTCCCATCACGCCCCTGGGCAGAGCAATGGCTTCCTTCCCTGTGGCACCACGTTATGCTAAAATGTTAGCTCTCGGTAAGCAGCAGGATTGCTTGCCCTACGTCATAGCTGTGGTAGCGGCCATGACTGTACGGGAGATCTTCGAAGACCTTGACAGGTGAGGACACATGTTTGATCTAATGATATAAAACCTTGAATCAGGGCTTTCAGGGCTTTGTTTGTAGAAATATCCAACGCCTTTAAAGTTTAGTGGTCTTCTCATGCTGCACACATTATGTTTTTATAATTGTGAAACACTTTTGTTTCTCCTCAGACCTGCAGGTAGTGAAGATGAGAACTCCAAGCTCACCCAGCGTCGAGCTCGGCTGACCCAAATGAGGAGGTTGTGGGCCGGGCAAGGAGCGTCACTCCTGCTGGGGGATCTCATGGTCATGCTGGGTAATCTTACTATTTGTTCAGGTTACAATACTGGACAGTTTTGTACTTTAAACTGTAGCAGAGTCTGTTCGGTCATATGTTGACCTTTTAAGGGTCCCAGGACGTGGCTCCAAAAACATAATTTTCTTCCAGGTTTCAGCATGAAGCAGGTTTTCAGGATGAAACTTAACACTTGATTTGAAAAGGGTCTTACTGAGACTTGAGGAGGGGTTGACTATGGTGCCCCAAAAGGCTACAACGGCAAGATGCTTTAGTAAAAAATGTTGACACTTTACAGGAACAGGGTATAGGGTGGGATTATAGTGACACATTATGCAAAAAAGTAAATTGATGTGGTTATAATATATTTCTATTTACATTTTAACTACAGGTGCTGTTGGTGCTTGTGAATTCGCCGGTTGTACTCCTAAGTTTTGTGAGGAGAACGGCTTGAGGTATAAAGCCATGGTGGAGATCAGGAGGCTCAGAGGACAACTTACTAATGCAGGTCACACACACACACACACACACACACACACACACACACACACACACACACCTATCACATGATGTCCTGCAGAGACAAAACAGAAAAGCATTTGTCTGCTCTCATCCCAGTGAACGCAGTGTGTCCAGAGGTGGGAGCATTTGTGAATCCCAAGATGAGTCCACCGACAGAGCACCAGGTGGTTTGTTTGCGGCAGATTGTTCTGGCCGGACTGGGAGACCATCTTGCAAGGCGCGCACAGGCAGAAGATATACTGGACCCAAAATGGAAGAACGGCTACAAGGTAAGTTGCTCTGAGGACTGGGATTGTGATTTTAGGAGAGTCTACCTTCACTTCACCTCCTCACCTTTATCTGATTTTGTTCACAGACACCTCTTATGGACGAGCCGGTGTTCATTCATCCCACCTCTGCACTGTTCAAAGCGCTGCCTGAGTTTGTGGTCTACCAGGAGATCATGGAGACCACCAAGATGTACATGAAAGGTAAATGAGCTTTGTGTGTTATCTGGTTTGTGCCCTCTGATTTAGAGAGATGTCAAATGTGAAAAAGCTAATTTATTCTTTCTTATAGTAGCAAATTAAGGTTGAATGAAATAGTAAAGGTTTGGTACAGATTCAGGCAAGGCTGGCATTCAGTGTGGCTTCCAGTTTTAAGCCCTCACTCACTCACAGTGACTGGGGAAAATGGTTAATATGAAGTGCAGCTGGGACACAGTACACTTTAATTCTTATCACTGTTAATAAATCGTATTAATATTTAAAAGAATACAGAGACTTTCCAGAGACCCAGTTTGGTCAGACAGATATCTTGTTTTAGACCAGAGGTTTTCAAACTGTGGAGGAGAAATGTGAGACAAAGATACTGCAGAAATGACAAAAACCTGGTGTTGTTGTTTGGCCCGTTCACCAACACAGTCAGCAGTTACAGGCAGCAGTAGTGTTTGGACACAAAGCTTGTGGAGGCATTTAAGATACTTTAAAACCCTTAGTGCCTGATTTCCACATATATGAACACACAGACATGATACACATATTTTTTAAGATTCAGAGTTACTTAAACTTTCCAAGCATTTCAACTCAAAAGGCTGTCACAAGTAAATGTCCATAATCCCCCAAGAATGGACGCCCCCCTTTAACTCCAAAACTTGCCTGAGAATCATCACATTATTAAGTTATCAAGGTAATCCATTGATAGATGTCTGCACAATAAATAATACACTGCAAACAGAAACTACTAATGGCTAATTCAGCAGACTTTTAATGGGCTTTAAATGTAAACAAATATAGGCAAAAAGGGCTCAAGTTTGTTTTGCTCTTACTGAAACAAGATTTGCAGGCTGATGATCTCACCTGGTGAAATGTCTTCCTCCTTGTCTCTGTCAGGTGTGTCAGCAGTAGAAGCAGAGTGGGTCCCCGAGCTTCTGCATCAGTATTGTCATTTCGGCTCCCCTCTGGAGTCGCCGTCACCGTGGTTCTGTTCTTCCACCGGCACCGTCAGATGTCACCGCTCGAGCACCTTCTGTAAGTCTTCTCCGGCTGAGCACCACGGCTCTGTTTGTGCTGAAAGGGAGTCCTCGCCTATTTGTGTAACTGCTGTGTCTCTCCTGCAGTCCGTATAGGTTGGCAGCTCCCAGCAGTGGAGAAGGAATATCCAGACGGCCTGGAGCGTTACAAACTGTTTTCGAGGTTTCTGCTTGAGGGACAGGTACTGCACCAAAACCTGGAAGTTCCCTGATCTCTGTTCTGTCTCCATACAGTAAATAAAAGAGTTATCACCACTGCCCCCAACCCAATACAATGACATCAAGACCAAACATATGACAGACAAACATTACTTTTTGTAAGTTATTCAGATTTTAAACATTTTAAATTAAGTTTAAATGTATCAACAATTCCACACTATTGGAGTTTTTATCTGAATAAACTTTATATATTGTGTTGTTGTTACATCTGCATTGTACTCTGTGTGCCAGGCAAAAAAGAACTTAAGGTAAATATAAGTAAGAAAAATAATCAGAATCTGAAATTCAAACCTGGCACAAACTCCACAAAAGCCATAAAAATGACGCCTGCACCTGACAAGAACACTTAGGTCTTGCATAGTAATGTTTGCTTTGTTTGGTTTACAGGTTTGTGCTAAACTAAAGAAAAACGTTAGCCACCTTCTCTCAAACCCCTCCATCATGCTGAAAACATGGGCAAAGTAAGTTGTTACTCTCACACACATTCCTCAGTTTTTGTCGATAAACAAAGGAACTTGTTTCAAAGAAGAACTTTTCTCTTACCTTTTGTGTCGTTGCTGTGTTAGGCTGCAACCCAGGACGGAGGCTTTGCTGGGAGAGCTGGTGTCAAAGAGAGTTGACTGCAGAGATACCCTCCTCTCTGTCTGGAAAACGGAAGATAAATGTGAGGGTTCAATCTGCTTGACATGACATTGCCTGAGTCTGATTTGATTAGCCTTATTGTCATTTAATCTTGTTGTTTGTTTTATATTTTTCTCCTCCTACAGTTCTGTTGTCTGCATACTGCCAGTGGTTACCTGAAGCCATGCATCAAGAAGTAGCCAAAAGTTGGCCTCCAGTATAACTTACATCTAAAAGAAAGGCAGAAAATGATACAACACACTTGACCACAGAGCTATGTTGACCTACAGATCCATAGAACTCCTCAGAAGGCTTGTTTAGACCTGCTAATTTTTAAAGCGCAACTACAATATCACAACACTGCCTTTACTTCGTTTTGTATTTTATATACTGTATCTATGACTTGTACAGCCTCTTTTCAGGGATCTCTGAGCTTAAACTACGACTTTTAACTTGTTATCAGTGCGCTGCTGTCACTTACGTGTCTGATTTGGTCTTCATAAGACTCATTAAAACTGCGCGGCTCTAAATAATGATGGTGTGTGATTTATTCATGCTGTATGTTGATTAATATTTAAGGGCAGTGTCACTGATTTTCTACATCAGTGTCAGTTTACTTATCAGTGTTATTCAGCGTGTCAACAGAGAAGAAATAACCCTCGGCTTGGGCACACACAGCCGGTAGAGTGGAGTTACAAAAGGCTGACGAGAATATGGCATTGGTGAGACTGAATGTTCATTTTTGACCTTAGAAACAGCAGTCGACAGAACAGTCTAGTCACAGTGTCCATTAAGTAGCTGTTCTGGAGCTTTTGATTGTTTCATTTGATCTTCCTCAGCAGATGGAGGTCGCCCGGTTGTTAAAGTTTTCTGTTTTTCTCTTCCTCTTCTTCAAAGACTCCCCATCCATGTTTGCTTAAAAGTTTAGAAGTTTAGAGAAACAGTAGTTGACAATTCAATCTATCCATTTAGTGAATGAAAGCTCCAAAACACGATATTAATAGACCTTGTGGTGAGATGTCAAATGGTATTAGACATTTTTGGAGTCTGATTAATGCCAAGGGACTAAAAGTTGGTTGCTTCTTCAATTTTGACAATTTAAAACAATTTATCTTGCGAGTCATATCCCTTTTTATCTTTACATACTGAAAACGTAGGACCAGAGCCACTGAGATATAGTTTATCTTATGCCCTAATCAAGGACAAAATTTTGATTTCAGAGGTGGGGGGACAAGTATTTTTAATAAAACTCTTAACTCTTTCAGTTCACTGTGTTTTCTAGTAGTTCTTCTAGTTTTCTATTACTACTTTTAAGTTTACTGTTCCCTTTTTTGGTTTGACTGGTTGTAAAGCATGTAGCAAAACATTATCACCCAATTCTGTGTTTCACCTTGTTAGTCAACTTCACTCCAACTCAGTACCACCAATTTTACACTTATTTTTGGAATATATGGTAAACAGATTTTATTTGAAATGAGTGTAACAGAGAACCACTGTCATTTTTAGGCAGTTATATGGAAGAAAATCCTATTTTTGATGTAAATGAAAAGTGAACAAGGGTCAATTTGAGCCAAAGACCACAGAAGGGTCAACATCATCAACATCATCCAGAGCTTCCAAACACATGTTGTCTTCAATCATTGGCAGAGATAAATTCCTGGCAGAGTTTCTTCCTGTCCAAGGCATCAAGCCTTTCTCGGTTTATGTGACAAACTGCCACATTGTTCAGGCCTTTCTGCTTCATGCAGTTGTGAAGCCAGGTCTTTAACCTCCTCAGTGCGCTGAAACTCCTCTCAGACCGGTGTGCAAGCAAGATGGAGTGACAGCGGGGACGGCCAATCACACAAGAAACAGCAGAGCCAATCGAGGAGCTTGTGGGCGGGTCTAAACGAAGAGAAACAGGCTTCAGCTGGAGCGGCTGTTTTCCGCTTGGTCCTAGTGCTTGACGCGTCTCTGTTTACTATAATAATATATAATATATATTGTTTTTAGACGGTAAAAACTGCAGGGACCAAAACGGCCTTTAGAAAAAGTGCAGGGGACATGTCCCCTGTGTGTCCCCCCCCCAACTTACGTCCGTGGTCCTAATGGCTCTCTGTAGGCTCACCCATGAATTTGCAGGGCACACTCAAAGGGCTGCTGTGATTGGCTAACGTCCGTCGCGACGTCACTTCCTACTGACAGCTCGTACACTTCCGGAAGAAGCAGAAGACAACAGTAGAAAGTCGCAGCTCGATTGCGAATTGTGTTAAAACATAAAACAGACACAGACTTGTTTGAGTCCAGTCTTCCGATGACCGATGACATGGTGAGCAGGACGCTTATTTTAACGTTGACGACACGGGACAAATCAATAGCGACCGTATTTGTGGCCGTTCAAGTTAACGAACAACAACACGACAGCGGCGGAAAGATGCCCTGTCACGACGGATTTAAAGTCCGACATAGACATATCAGTGTGTTTGTTTTATTAATCAGAGTTTTGTGTTTTTGTTCCGCAGTTTTCCTTCCACGTCTTCGACCACCCGATGTCTCGAGGGTTTCAGAACCGGTTCTCCACCCAGTACCGCTGCTACTCGGTGTCGATGCTAGCCGGACCCAACGACCGCTCCGACGTGGAGAAAGGAGGCAAAAGTAACCGCTGTTGTTAGAAATGTTGAAACACAGGAGTTAGATTGTTTGTTTGTTTTGTGTTGGATATACTGAATGATTATAACAAGCTCATTAGAAAGTGTCAAACTTGGTTCATCATCAGTCCTCAGTGTTTTTCTCCAGCAGCCCTGATCAGTCCTTTCCTCTCTTGTTCAATCACTCATATGAACACCCCCCCCCCGACAGTATTTACATTTCTTCCTTTCAAAGGTCTGCAGGGGAATTCATTTAAAAGTGCACACTGATTGTGATGTCACTGGGAACAGGAACTACCGTATCAGTAATCAGACCTGCTTTCTTGTGTTGTCTACTGTTGAATTAGTCAGTTTCTTATGTTGACTTATGTAGAGCTTTGTCTCAATGTCTAGTGCTTACTAGTGCTTATTGTGGATCCAAGTTTGACAAAGGTTCATCAGTTCAAGCTCGTTCCCACTTCTAAATGCCTTTTGATCAAATTTGCCACAGTGTTGACGGGTGCGATAAGTTTTATTGGAGTTTCTCTGTAATTCCCCAGAATAATGGTGGTTTGGCTTTTTGTCATAGATGCACAGGAAAGGTCTATCAGTTAAGCCCATAAATAATAAAAACAAGTGGACACGACTACATCCCTCAACTACCTCCCAGATGTAGGAGTGTGTCAGACTAAAACCATCTACTGATCATCTACTGTTAAAATTCACTTATACCTGTACTTTATGTATTCAGTAACATTTAACTGGCAGGGATGGTGTTGGGATAATCTTGTTTGTTGCCTCAACTAATTTATTTATTTCTATATTTCAGTAATAATGCCACCTTCAGCTCTGGACCAGCTCAGTAAGTGGAAGCTAAATCAACTGTATCTTCATTGTAAAAGTCCTGAATGAACCTCCCATGATTATAACCTTTCTCCTCCTTTTCCTCGTACAGGCCGGCTTAATATCACATATCCAATGCTGTTCAAGCTGACCAACAAGAACTCGGACAGAATGACGCACTGTGGTGTGCTGGAGTTCGTGGCCGATGAGGGAATCTGTTACTTGCCACACTGGGTGAGAAACAGTAACAGGTTTAATGCCGGAGTCACAGAGACTGAGCTGTCTGCTGGAGCACTTAATTATTTGTTGCTTTACTTTGTTTGCTGCAGATGATGCAGAATCTCCTGCTGGAGGAAGGTGGTCTGGTCCAAGTGGAAAGTGTTAACCTTATGGTGGCCACTTACTCAAAGTTCCAGCCGCAGAGCCCCGACTTCCTGGACATTACAAACCCCAAGGCAGTGTAAGAAATATCAGTTAAATGTACCTATTCTTCACACTTTGTGTTTAACTAAAGTGATTAAGTAAGTTGTCACTTTATTACAGACTGGAGAATGCATTGAGAAACTTTGCCTGCTTGACAACTGGCGATGTCATAGCTATCAACTACAATGAAAAGGTAAATTAATTTATTCAAATTGGAATAATATTGGATTATGTTTTTGTCTTAATTTTTGTCCCTGAATACCACTGCTAATAGATTCTGTGTGTTTGTTTCAGATATATGAGCTGCGAGTAATGGAGACTAAGCCAGATAAAGCAGTATCCATCATCGAGTGCGATATGAACGTAAGACCCTTCATATTATCACAGACAACAGTGAATTCATCTGTTGAGTTCACTGCTTTAAATGTGTTGTGACTCTGTTTCTCAGGTGGATTTTGATGCTCCTCTGGGATACAAAGAGCCTGAACGACGTCCTCAGCACCAGGAAGAACCAACAGTAAGGACCAAATCTTAAAGGTACCTGTACATTTTGTGCTCTGAACCATTTGATCAAACAAATATATTCACAGGAAGAAGAAGCAGATCCCAGCAGTTATGCTGACATGGACTTGGGATTCAGGGTGAGTAAATGCTGCTGTGGGTTAGAGACAAATAAATGTCTTCATGACTACTGATAACTGTCATAATTTGAGCTAATGTGACTTCTAATTTGTTTCTTATACTCAGGCTTTCACTGGCTCTGGCAATCGTTTGGATGGTAAAACAAAAGGGATTGAGCCCAGCCCGGCCCCTCTTGACCCAAGTGACATCAAAAGGTGAAAAGATTGTTCAGTATTAGATAGATGTAGACATGAAGTGGCGTAACAATTAGATATCGTAACACAATGGTTTAACTTTTCAACATGATAACTCTGCAACATGCTTTATTAGACAGTAGATGGTAGAGAGGTGACAGGAAATAAGGGGAGAGAGAGATGGGGATTGACGTACAACCCAGGTCTAAGGCTGGACTCAAACTGGGGACTTTGAGGCCACCAGGCCACACTATGTATTTTATGTATTTATTAGTCTGTATTTTAACATCACTGAACATTGAACGCTTCCACCAGTGTTTTAGTCTTGAATGTAAAATCTTAAACTCTAATCTTTCGTCTCACAGAGGCATTCCCAACTATGAATTCAAAGTTGGCAGGATCACCTTCATCAGGAACTCGAGGCCTCTGCCCAGGAAATTTGTGGATGATGTAAGAAAAGTGAAGGATTGTATCGTACATTTGTTAATATTTAGGTTGTATGTTGCAGTATTTACAATTTTAACTACTTTTAAATCTCTTTTTTTAATCCTCTCAGGATGACGCCTTGAACAGATTCATCGCCTTCTCCGGACAAGGACAGTCACTACGCAAGAAGGGAAGAAAGCCTTGAAGGATTTCAAGTGGAGAGACTGGCTAATGTGCACAGACTCAATATATCTATTGTCACCTTCAACAGCAAAGTAAAAAACCTGGCCTTCAGATGCATTGGAGTTTTCTCTCTGTCTCTTTTGAAATGAGAGTGTTGCTGCTGAGTTGTGATTGGATGTAATTAAACCTCTGACGGTAATATCTTGCTCAACAGAAGCTGAGCTGTCAGTTGTAATTTGGTGTTCACAGGTCCAGGGTGACGGATTTGAGCCAGGCATAATAAATTATATCACCACCAACACAAAGAAGTGAAGTATTGTTGTAACGATAGATACAGATTTGAATTACCTTTTAACTTTGAGCATATCCCCCCTTTTCCACAATTGTTCAATTTTTACAATTCACTTTAAATATACTGTTATTCAGACTCCCATTCTTATAAAGCAAATTGGAGCAATAATATCTCTATACTTTTGTTCTTAATTATAAAGAATTTAATTTTATGTTTGAGGTTTTTTTTTTTTTTGAATTATAGGGATAATTTGCAAATGTTTTCCTTTTTTTCTGGTTTATTTATAGACAAATAAAGGACTGTGTTTTGAAATTAAATAATTGTAGCTAATGATTATTTGTCTTAAGCATGTAAATGAATTTTAATGAGACTGGAATATAGAATATGTGTCTATGGTGTTATTATTATAATACTAATAGATAACTGGACAAAAACACAAGGAGCCAAGAATACATGTCCATATTTGACCAAAACAAGTACTTTAAATAAATTTGTCACAATACATTTAGGATGTTTAGTTATTGTGCTCACCTTCAGGCATAGACACTTTTATATTCTTGTTTCATTTTGGTGAGTCTTTTCAAAATAAGTGCTGTGAAATTCTGCGGTAGCGCTTTTATTGTGAAATTAACTCGAGCCGGAAGTGTTTTTCCAGTTAGCTCAGCTCAGCTAGCGATGGACCTGTCTAGAGAAACATCGTGGAGGGTAAATTATCTAAACATTATATTGCAAATTACAAATAACGTCCATGATAAAGTGTCTATTTGCGTTGGCATTCATAGTCCCGAGAAAGGGTAAAGAGTGTCAAATGTAAACAAAATACGTATCAAGGTGATTAGCCGCTAGCTACCGTAACCTTAGCTACCAATGTGCGACCGGGAGGTTTTAATAGAAAGTCTCAGTTATTTATCTGACTCATGATTTGTTTTTAAATCGAGCTAGCAAGCTTAAAAAAAAATAAAAAAACTACATTTAATAATAGATAAATGTAACTGCACATTAGCCACCGAGCAAACTCTGGTTCATCTAAACCACAGTGACCTCAGGGAGGTGCTGTCACACTACTTATTATAGTGTTTCATCCAGATGTAACCTGAGTTGGGTTTAAGTTTAAAAAGTAAATAAAACGAAATAAAACATTATGAAATAAGTAGCTACTCATATGAATAATATACAGAATACATCATCGTCATCTTCAAAACAAGGTTTATTGTTTTGAAATGATTTAATCCCTTAAAATCGTATAAATATCCCACAATAAATTCAACTCCAGGTGTTTTTGTTTCATAACGGCCATTGCTATGCTGCCAATTATAGTTGTATTTATTTTCTATCACCAGTTCTTGGTCATTTAGAGTAAACAGTCTTGAATGAGGGTTTAAACCTTATCCTGCTGCACTCCTCAGGTTGGATGATGATAGGTGTAACCAGGGAAGTTGAAGTGATGCAGTCAATCACCAGACACACAACAATGGAGCGGGGGGGGCAATAATATAATTTGTATACTGATTGTTGTTTCTGTTCGTACAGACACCCCGGTCCTGTGATGATTATTGGAGTGAATACAAACATTGCACTAGCATGTGGAATAATTTTCACCACTACTACACGTACGGCACCTCCCCATCTTGCCAGCAGTGGAAAGAGGACTACCAGAACTGCAAGGAGTGGGAGAAACACAGGGGTGCCCAGGCCAAGGTACAGCTGCAGGAAGTCACACTGTTAAAATAACTAAACTTGTAAATCTGACAGTAACCGAAGTTTCTGAATGTCCTAATGAATACATGTAAACACTTTATATGAAAAGATGTCGTTGAAATGAAATTGTGGATTGGATCTGTATTGCAGGAAGCCTTGCGGACGAGTGAGAGGAACAGAGTGGCGGCACAGAGAAAGTTCACTCCAGTGTGGGAACTGAGGCGGGAGCCTCCCAGAGACTGGCACATGCCCCTGAACCAGGAAAAGACTCAGGACTCGTGAACCGCCACTGTTGACCTGCTGTCTCTGTTCCATAGCGGCCATAGTGAAATGAAGATTCAAGATTCTTGTCACTTGATGGACTTGAACAAAATGCTGGAGAGACTGGTCATCACTCATTGTCATCTCATGTTGTATTCAGTGAGCTGCTGTATGAAAACAGATGTTTGATGGCATTTATTCAACCAGTGAATTACAATATGATCTCTGTGAAGGCAGTATTATTTCTGCCGTTCATAAATAATTAATTCTCCTAAGCTTGTGTAAACTGAAGCACAGAGGCAGATTTCACTCACAGACTCTCTGTAAATGAATTTTAATAGTAATTTCCTTGTTTAATGTAAGATTGGGTCAAATTAGGCAATGGGTACATTTTCATAATGTGAGGATCTGTTGTGCATTGTTTTAAGGGTTGATGCTGCACAATAATGTACTTCAAACTTTATACAGATTATGTTGCATCAAACAGGGGAGTTGGCCTTAGTAAGCCTGTCAACATTTCCCATAACTCTAACCCAATAACCCAAGGCCAAGGTAAATGTGCTGTTTTTGATGCCGTAAATGCTCCATGATGAATATATATTTATGTATATTATTTATGCATTAATATGACAGAATTCAGCTTTACAGTATAAACCCAAACAGAGTTGTGCATTAGCAGTTTTGCCTTATGTACCTTAAATAACAAAATGTTAAAAATTATTCTGAACAAATAAAGCACATTTTTATTATCCATTTTCACCTGTTTTATGCAAAGATGTGACAAAAACAATTCACTGCAGAATTTCCATGAATGCTGTTCCATTTGATAAAGAAATGAAACAATGAGGTGACTGTACAATTCACGAAAAGAAAAAGATGCAGTGTCCTTCACACCTACACGTGCAGGCTGTTTTAAAGAACCATGCACAAACAAAGACATGAAAATAAATGACAATACACACAGGCTTCACCCACAGCCGTTCCCTGTCCATCACTGTGTGTAAACCTTAGTGATGTTGTTGTATTTCCCATCAGGAGCGTAATACGTGGCTTTTGGCGGTGTGTAGGCAAGACCTTCACGAGTGAAAGGAAACAGAAGGGGGTCTGGCTTCAGCGCTGCCTGGTACAGCTCCTCAGACTCTAACTTCAGCTCCTGCAGCGCCTCCCTCTGGGCTTCTAGAGCAAGTTTAACAGCCTTCATTTCGGCCATATGCTGCTCCTGCAAGAACAAAGACAGACAAGCACTTCAAATATAGTCCACTAAGTGCACATGATGGGGAGCACGGGTCAGAGGCAACATTTTTTTTATAAGAGCTTAAGTGATGGAGGTGTGATAGGTAAGTGGTGACCTGTTTGTATCGAGACCAGTCCTTCAGCAGCTTTGCTCGACGCTCGCTTTCTTCAAATGACAGCCTTGGTGGAAAGCGCTGCCTTTGTAAGAGAATAATAAACACCAATTTATAGCACTTCAGAAAGTCAGTGAGCAGCAAGGAAAGAACAAAGGAACAGTAAGTCAAAGACGGACTAAAGATACACAATATATGTATATTAAAATTCGTCATTTAATGTTGCTAAAACATTCTCAGTTTTTACTTCAGCCTAAATGCAAGACGCAATCAGTAAGAATATTAAACTTGACTAAACAATTTGGATAAAGTGGCTATCAAAAGTCTGAGCGCGCCCAAAGAAATGACTTTCACACATCAGATAAAACACAAACTAATGAGTGTTTTGAACTCTGATGTGACCTGAATCTGGATTCAGTCTGGTCCCTGAGTTTGGATTTCCTTCTGTCATGTTATGTAACACAGTGTTTACCTCCTCGGATTAATTCAACTACAAATGACAGTGTGGACAACAGTGAAATGAGCTGTACCTTGTTTTGTCCACGTATTTGGCTTGACTGAAGTCCTCTATCGGGATGAGCTCAGGTGGAATCTTCTCCAGCTTCTTCACCTTTTTTTTTAGCCTGTCTTTTATCAGCTGATCCTTTTTTGGGTCCACTTTCTTCTTCTTTTTGGGCTCCGCTCTTAAATACAAAGTATAGCTCTATGTCAGCGTGTTCAATCACAAGATATATCTTTAAACAGATCTGGGAAATATAATAATATATGAGTATATTATGACATGAAACTCTATATTTTCTGGGAATTTAGTTGTCATAATGATCTAAGAATGAACAACAAATGCCATCATATTATTTTACAGTTCTAGTTAGACTTGGCAGTAACATTAAATGACTGTTTTCTCAACTGAGTTTTCTTAAATTGTGTGTCAAGCAAGGTTGAACACACATTTATGACTTCATCAGTACCATCTTGCTCTGTTTTATGCTTTATCTCATACCCGTGGTGGATTCATTTGTTAGGGGACCTGGTAAATCATTTGTTTTTGGGCTTC
Source organism: Dicentrarchus labrax (assembly GCF_905237075.1). Lineage (NCBI taxonomy): Eukaryota > Metazoa > Chordata > Actinopteri > Moronidae > Dicentrarchus > Dicentrarchus labrax. Next base: position 14,740,792 of record NW_026136714.1, read on the forward strand.
TACTAGTCCAGTCCCCTGTGCATTGTTAACAGTACTTCACAACCTCCAAGTCCCCATTAAGTGTGAGCACACACACATATCTAGACACCAATCCATGCTTAAACAACAGCGGCCCCTGGTTTCCTGTTCCACTTTATTTACTGAACTGGTGTTAGACCCATAAGAGAATAAGACTTGAATACACATCCAATAGCCTCAGACACAACAATTTAACTTGGTGTTGACATGATGGGCAGAATAAGTGACAAAGTAATAATCAAATAACTGACAATATGAAATCAGTGAAAAATAAACCAAAGATCATACAGGTTTGGCACAGCGTCCCTATGTGCGACAGGACCACTATATTAGCAGTTAAATGATGGTTCAGTAAAGTTAATATCACAGATGAGTGATCAATCCACCAGGTCTCAGGTGATCATACCTGAGTGGAGCAGATGTCTTCAGAGTCATCACCGGAGCAAACCAAGGACTCTGTGCAGCGTGGCGATGTTCTCCCAACAGGAAGCTGAAAACAAACAACACCCAGCAAACACAATACAGGTCAATGTGGACTGGTGGAGGGTCCGTCGGTGTGTGGACGGATCCAGCAGCACCTGAATAACCTTATCCCGCGTTAGCTCCAGGTAGCAGGCTCCTCGTCGGCTCCCATCGTTCAACACAAACTCACCTCGACGACTGTCCGGACACAGCCCTGCAGAGAGCGCGACACACACACAGCGACATGTTTCCACTGCTCGTTGTTTCCCTTTAACCTCAGGGACAACACGAGTGTTCACATGTAGCATTTAGCTACATAGCCCTTCGCTTGTCCGCTGGCTTTGGGCGTCGCGGGGTGATGACGCTGTAGAACGCGGTCGCACTTTCGCGCAGAAAATATTTTAAAGACTTTTAAATATAAAATAGTTTGTAAATACAATATATATTAATTATTATTAAGACGTTACGAAGCAGTTTTATTTCACCGGTTTAATAATAATGCTTCAGTTTAAATGTATTTGTGATATTTTTGTCGAATCTCATTGGACGAAAGTTGTCGGCTGCATGATTTAGGGGAAAGGTCGCTGCTGTGTCAGGTTGGTTGTTATATTCACCGCCGACTCAAGAGGTGTTACATATCCGTGGAAAGGTTTGATCCTGACACTGCTGGTTTGTTGAATCGACATCATGGCGCTTCTCAGAGGTAAACAAACACTTTTAAGTTCAGCAGCCAGTAAAGCAGACAATACAATACAATACAATACAATACTGCAGCTGTACTGCTTTTAGAGTCATCAATGTCAGGGATAACCTACATTTCTTTCTCTTTGTGTTACAAGTTTAGCATTATCAGTGACCTTTAATGAATGACTTCACTGTAAAGTCGAGTTTATGTAGAGAAAAATATCGGGAGAGTTTTAAATCGATCACAGCGTTAATTAGGCGAAAGGTGACAAGATGGTGTCAAGATTATTAACAGCTGTCTGTCGACCTGTCGATCTATAAGTGCTATTATTTCAGTGGGGGAGAAAGGACTCACCTTCCTTACTCAAGTAAAAGGGCTAATACCACATTATTCAAATACTTGTATAATTTTATTCAAGTAAAAATGTATCAAAAGCAAAAATCAGGACTGCGCAGTGACCTAAATAAGTGTATTGGAGTAAAATGTACCCTCTATCATTTAGTGCAGTATAAGTAAGTAGTATAAAATGGACTAAAGTGCAAGTAACACATACCCAAAAATACTTTAATGTAGTTAGTTCCCACCACTGATAATCCCTTCACGAATACTTCCGCTCTTCTCTCATTTTGTCCATTTAGTTTCTGGTCCACTTGGTGTTTTGGTGCACTTTTCTCATACAAAGTAAAATCTAATAAATTGCACGGAGTCTAGCCCTCCAGCACAAGTCAGGTGTTACAGTAAGGTTGGTCACAAAACAAAAGCTCAGTGCAAAAGCAAAGGCAGTTCAAGGCATCATTCACCTCCTGACATGCACGTACTAGGGGCTGGTCAGAGGTTCAATGTCTGATTAGAAACTTAAAGGCATATCAGCAAGTTTCAAGATAAGTGTCATGCCACCAGTGAGTTGTTTATTATGAAATTATAGGAGCACCTTAATCCAGAGATCTGTAGAGAGAGAGTGAGAGAGAAGGTCAAACGTGCCCCACACACCATAGCTACTAACTGCCTGCACACGGCCCAAGAGGAGAGGTAGAGACCCTGGCGCTGTTGTCTGAAGATTCATTGGAAGCAGTTACAGTTTTCCCTGATTGTCTGTCTGAATAAATCATAAAGGCCACACTGGCTCTTTCTAGGCTTGATTTTGTGCGTGTAAGCAAGCGTGTGACGCAGAGCTTGTGCCACCTCCACCTCCTATTTTCTGAATTTAAGCGCCAAACTATTAAAATGATACATATTTGGTTACATATGAACAATACATTTCTCTACTGTCCCATCTTTGTGTCCCAGGTGCTATTTTTATTGCCCTGGGACAATAGGACATCCTTAATTTCAAGCGCTGCTCCAGTTCGATCCATATGATGTTGTTTTCACTTTTTATACTTTATTTTCTGCATCTCAATGCACTGGCTGTGTCAAAATAGATGACCCAGTACCCCCTGACGCTATGATCTGGCTGTGGCTCTGTGGTGGGTGGTTTGAAGTCCTTGTCACTGTACTAAAATACTCTGTTTCTCTGCAGGTGTATTTATTGTAGCTGCCAAGCGCACTCCGTTCGGTACCTATGGTGGCGTGCTGAAGGATCACAGTGCGACAGACTTGGCTGAACATGCAGCCAAAGCTGCCCTGGCTGCAGGGGGCGTGGCACCAGAACTTGTAAACAGTGTCATCATGGGAAATGTCATGCAGGTGCCTAAAATCCAACAGATCAACAGCCACATTTAACAGATTGCAACTATCACCACATGAAAATACATATGTTATGTTAACATGCTTATTTGTGTTCTTGGTTTCATTTGTCTTTATGTACCCCCCTGATTTCAGAGCTCAGCTGATGCCCCATACATTGCTCGTCATGTGGGTCTGAGGTGTGGTGTTCCCATCCCAGTGCCTGCTCTCACTGTGAACAGACTGTGTGGATCTGGTTTCCAGTCCATCATCAGCGGTGCTCATGTAAGCTCTCCACCAAGAGTAAAAAACATTGACAGAAATACAAATGTAGAATAAGCTATAGTATTGTACTTGCATGCATACTTTATTAGGTACACCTGTACAGTCTAATGCAACTATTCTGCCTACCTTCATGAAAATTGAACATTATGAGCTTCATAAAGATAGATGTTGTATTTAAGTGCATTAGATTGTACAGGTGTACCTAATAAAGTGACTTTGACTGTGTATGTGTCACAAAGAGCACAGTCCATACATTAGTAGTTAGTACTACTATTAGTACAATATTTTACATCTTTTGTCTTGTTGCTCCAACAACAAAAACCTGTTGCTTTGTGTGATTGTAGGAGATTTGTCTCAGGGAGTCAGAGGTGGTCCTGTGCGGAGGCTCAGAGAGCATGAGCCAGGCCCCGTACGCCGTTCGCAACATACGATTTGGTACAAAGTTTGGATTGGATCTCAAGGTTCGGCTTCTGATTTTCCTTTTTTTCTTTCTAATCCCCAAACACTTGACATAAATGTTATGACTATAAAGGCGGCTTGCTGTAAACTCCAGAAGCTTTTGACACAAAGATAAAACCTCTCTTCGTCTGATCGACAGCTGGAGGACACGTTGTGGGCGGGCCTGACTGACCTGCACATCAAAATCCCAATGGGCATCACAGCAGAAAACCTGGCTGAGAAATACCAGATCACACGAGAAGACTGTGACAACTATGCGTACCAGACGCAACAAAGGTGGAAGGCAGGTAAGACGGGTTTCATTTTGTGAAGAATATCATATTTTTGGCATATTTTACAAAAACTTAAAGGGAGACAGTAAGATGAATAACATTGACTTACCATCATAATCTGAACAACTAATAAGAGGAAAAAAACTAAGACAAAAAAAAGAAAATACACAGGAATTAAAAAAAGAAGAAAGGAACAAAGGAAGCCAGCCATTAGCAGTTAGATCAGTTCATTATGCTAATAGTTAAACTGTTTTCTATTTACAGCTCATGAGGCTGGTCACTACACAGCAGAAATCGCTCCCATTGATGTTAAAGCGAGGAAAGGCAAGGTGTCCATGGCTCAGGACGAACACCCTCGTCCACAGACCACACTGGAACAGATGGCCAAACTGCCTCCTGTCTTCAAGAAGGGAGGGACTGTTACTGCTGCCAATGCGTCGGTGAGTTGGCACCTGAGGTGATACGTTTATTTATTTCATCTTAGTGAATGTCAAACAGGTGGTCTGTTTTACCTCACAGTAAACAGTAAAAATGTTTAATACTTCAAAATGTCCCATTGCTGTTTGAGTGGAACACAGTAAAATATTTTTTGATATAAATATTGTACAACTATACTTCTATCATGAGAAGTGTTATTAAATGTAACGCTCTCTTCCTGATCTCCAGGGTGTGTCTGATGGTGCTGCTGCTGTGGTGATTGCAAGTGAAGATGCGCTGAAAGAACACAAGCTCACTCCACTGGCCAGGATTGTGGCGTATCACGTGTCCGGCTGTGACCCTAGCATTATGGGAATTGGTGAGTGACACCACTGTTGTGGAGTAAAAAATAAACTGTTGTGTTATTTGACATGGTTTCTTATAGTGAGGACTTTTGGTTTCATTAAATCCTTTTAGGTCCCGTCCCAGCAGTCACAGAAGCTCTTAAAAAAGCTGGTCTGACTATGAACGACATGGATCTTGTGGAGGTTTGTTACTAATGAAAAATTGTTTTATTATTTTAAGACTTAATCAGTATAAAAACCAATACAGCAATCTAAACAGTACTCAAAAGTTTACTTATGTAAAAGTACAAAAGTCTAATGATCATCAAAAGTAAAAGTATTTGCTCTGTAACTGATATATTATTATATATTATACTATTAGGTTGTTAATGCTGCTGTATTAATGTGTAAGTAGCATTTACAGTTGAAGCTGGTTTAGGTGGAGCTAGTTTTAATTACCATGTCTATATAGTTGGTAGTTTAGTCTAGATACAAAGTACTACGGAAAAGGACTTCTCTTAAATTCTTTTTGTAAAATATTGTATAATTTTTCCTCTTTTTGGGCCGCATTTAAATAATGTGAGAAATGTAAAGTAGGGGAGAAGTTTGGTGGAACTGCTAACAACTCATAGACATATGAATCATGACAAGGCGACCTAACTAAATGCTACTCTTTTGTTAAAAGTCACAAGCCTAAAACAGGTTGTAAACAACTGGTTTAATGTTTAACATTGTGTTGTTCTTGATATAATATGCTTTTTGTGAAATCTTACTGCAGCCATCAGATCAATGTAGTGGAGTAAAAAGTATAAAGTAGCTTAAAATGGAAATAATCGTAAGGTAACTTTTTAAAAATTGTACCTAAGTAGAGCATTAGAGTAAATGTACGTAGTTATTTTCCAAAACTGCATTTCACATATATTTTGATTTATTCAGGTAGTTTTTACTAAGTTGTGTCTCGGATGTAATTTTCTTTGCACAGGTGAACGAGGCTTTTGCCTCCCAGTACCTGGCTGTTGCTAAGGCTCTTGGTCTGGATCCAGAGAAAAGTAACGTTAACGGTGGAGCTATCGCCCTCGGACATCCCCTCGGTGCTTCTGGAGCACGCATCACTGCCCACCTGGTCCATGAGCTCAGGTAACGTACATGTATAATATATAACAGCGGAGACATCGCACATTCAGTAGCTTTGAATAATGAGCTTTGTGTTTTCTTGACAGACGACGAGGAGGCAAATATGCCGTTGGCTCCGCTTGTATCGGTGGCGGTCAGGGCATCGCCATCATCCTCGAGAAATACTGATGAAGCTGCTGCCAATATTAGTAGAATTCCTGTTGAAGAATGTCCTGCACCACCGTCCACTCGTATAACGTAACATACATACATACACATGCTAAAAAGAGATTTTTTAAAAACCTTTCACATACATATAAAACTGCAGGTGTTCTCTTGACGTGAGGCACTGCTGCTCTCCCACAAAGAAAACGAACCAATTTTTTACTGTTGTTACTTCTTTCAGTCTATTTATTCAAACATGTTCAATAACTGTCTCAGTCCACTGTTGCCTTGGAAGTCCTGTGAAGATACAGAGCGAACTCATATTTCTGTGCTCGTTGTACCAGGGTGCAAGGGACTGTTTATGTATGTGCCTCAAACACAGAGCTAGGTCCCTGGTAACATTAACACATGTAGCATATTATTAACTCAGAAAGTACAGTTGATGTTGGGTTTAGTAAGGTTTAAATGAACTCTGATGTTTGCCTTACAGTCTCCTCTGTCACTCCATTACCAGGGAGCAGTATGCCAGAGAATATGTCTGACCTGTGATGGCTCCAGCAAAAAATTATTTTGTATTTCCGTGTGAAAGAATCTCAATAAATAACATTTTCAACAAAAACGTTTTTGGAAATTTTCATGATCAGCCTTTGACAGCAGCTTATATGCAAATATTATTTTTCTTGTTCAGCAGGGAATTAAGATTTAACAGCCAGTACTGGTTATTACTTTTGTTGTAATATGTTTTTTTTCACAATTAATCTAAAGTTTTATGTCTTAAAATGTATTTTGTTTGCTGGTAAGGGGCCCTTGGTTATTTTGTTTCATATGTTCAAAATGGTTTTAGAAAAGCTGATAACATACAACATAGTGAAAGGATTACTCAATGGATGGTATTTAATATCAAATATTCATGCATGTAATGTCAGTAACAATTTTTGGATCATCACTCCCTTATTTTTTTTACAACAATGCAGAAGATTGAGTCTGCTATTGATGTGTTACTTGTAGCACGGACGGTATGCATAAAGATAACAGAAAACATTAAATGGAAGAAAATTGATAAATTAAGTGTTTTAAAAAAGAAAATATAAAATGCGCTTCACAATATGCTCTGCTGTTACATTGTTTCAGGATTTTCTTTTTAATTTCAATTTTTTTAAAAGACCAAAGTTAGAAACATTATTTGTTGTTCTTGAATGAATATATTCCCATAAGCTCTAGACAATCATTAATTGTTCTATTTATTGCATTGGCATATAGAAACAATAACATATATAATATTTAAAGAAACAAATATTGATTACTAATCAAAAAATAAAAAAACACAATTGTAATAATTATTTAATTTCTAACGTGAGAATAAACGAGAAATACGTGAAAGACTACAAGTACCATCACATCCTGGAAACACGACGCAATTACGTCAACGTCATCGTGCAGCGTCCTTATATGCGTCACTTCCCCGGATGTCGGTCTTTTTTTCATAGCAAAGGTAAGACAGCCTTGCTTTCGTGTTACTGGAGGAATCAAATCTGATTTCATCTGCGTTACAGAATAAAAAATACAGTCTCCAAACATCAGGAGACGAATCTGTACATGTAGACGATGCGGTGGACCCAGTTATTACCTTGATTCGTCCATGATGTTTCTGTAATATGAAGAGTTTGTTGTGTCGGCGGTCCTAGGCCGCCGGCTAGCCTTCGTGCTGTGTGTAACGTTAGCTAGCTGGCTAATAGAAACGTGTAGTCCCGTTTGCCCGTACGGTTCCGCTGACACATACAACTAGAGTTTGTCTTCTAAAACATTAAATTGTCATTTTGACGACGCAGGTGTTTAGCGCTAGCATGTAAAGCTGCTCTTCTGTAGTACGTCGCTAACTGCTAGCTAACGTTACTTGTCATGCCTCTTATGTACTGGAGATGAAAGTGGTGTTTAACCCTCAACCGAGCTACTTTAGTACTTTACAGCACGGTTGTGAGGTTTTCTGCTCTTTACCAATGTGTTACGTTGGATGAGTGTTACCTGATGTTTACCAATACCAGTTCAGATTAAGATCAATGTTCAGTAATCATTGGTACAGTGGTACTGGTTCACACGAGAGCCGCAGCACCATGTTGTACAACAATAAACAGCCGTTTACAATAAACTCTCTGATAAAGGCTGGAGCATTTAGTTCTTGAGATTATTGAACATAAACCACAATAAATAAATCCTGACACTACAGCCCAACATTGCTGCAGTTTGTATACTAACATCTGTATTATTGTGTGTCAGATGGCAGAGGGAGACCAGAAATCTGCCAAGAAGAAGCATGGCAGCCGGAACCCGGTTCTGGTCCGGGGGATCGGCCGCTACTCCCGTTCCGCTATGTACGCCCGCAGGGCCATGTACAAGAGGAAGGCCAAGACCACTGAGACCAAGGTGAGGGCAGATCCCTAAGACCTTACAAAATGAATGATAAAAGAAGCCATGTGCACACTGCACTGGTTGGTTGTGTCTTGTTTTAAAGATTTGATCTTGTTTCAGATGGAGAAGAAGCTGAAGGTGAAGCCCAAGGCCACAGTTGTCAAGACTGTTGGAGGAGACAAGAATGGAGGCACCCGCGTTGTCAAGCTGCGCAAGATGGTGAGAAATGTGTAAATTCCTTTTGTGTAATATTATTCTTCCCTTCAGAGTTTATTTTGCTTGATTTAAGACAGTTGGAACTGTAAATTACATTATAATTTCCCTTCAGGGATAAATAAAGTATTTCTATTATGCTGACACAGAAATTTAAAGAATGTGTAGTGCACACATTTATACAAATCCATAATGTGTTCCTCCTGTGAAGTACCTCGTAACCTACACTATTACTGAGGGTTTTCAATCAAAAGTATTTATTGTGAGCATAAAGGGTGCGCAGAATTGTAATGTCACAGTAGGGGACAGTAAGTCAGTTCCCATCTCATTACAACATGTGACATTGGCTGATTCAGTGCTGTCAAACTGATTTTAAATTGAAAACGAATGCACTTTTTTGTCTGTGCATGTCTTCCACTGGATTTGCAGCAAACCTACAATTTAAAATGGTGATAAATATTGTGTTCCTGCTGTAGCCCCGTTACTACCCCACAGAGGATGTTCCCCGTAAACTGAAGAGCCACGGGAAGAAACCCTTCAGCCAGCACAAGAGGAAGCTGCGCGCCACTATCACCCAAGGAACTGTCCTCATTCTGCTGACTGGTCGCCACCGTGGAAAGGTGAGAATAATCTCGAGCATGTCTTGATAATATGAATATTCTCATTGATTAGCAGAAATGATTGACACACACAGCTGAGGCTGAACAAGTGTCTGACCGAGGGAACAGAGTGCTTCTAGTGTGTTGGAAGAACTTTGGTTGAATAATATAGATGGATGGATGGATGGATGGATATATAGATTTTGTACGACAGGGTGCAGAAGTAATGTTAGGACTGTTTAATGGAATCTGATTTTGAGGAATAAAACAGGATCATCTAATTAAGCTTCATATTGTACAAAACTTGAATTACTGATGTTGAGACGTTATCTAAATACACAAGCTGGGATCCAAATGTAAACAAAGGATATCTCCACCAAGATTTTTAAGACTCGGAAAGTCAGTCTGAATTTATTCCTATTGATTGACCAGTGGCTTATGTAGGTTTGTCACTGGACAACATGAGCTATGAGATGGTGTTAAAATGTTTGTTTACATCTTTCTTTGGAACTCGTATAGTCAATTATGTTGTGACAAAATTTTTCAGTTGGACGAATATACACTACAATGCATTGATACCATCAAATTATTACTGTTTGCACTTTAAACATAAATAATTGCATCTTGGCGATGTCCATGGTCTGGCAGATGTAATCAGAATCAATACTGATTTCCAGTTTTATGGGTGAACTAGTAGTTTAAATCAGGATAGTTAAACATTTTTGACAATGGAGTACAATTTTACATTTGAAAATAGACATGTCATAGCCTCCATTATGCTCTCAGGAGTCTTAATGCAGAAAATGAGGGACATGGCCATCTTATGCCATTCATCTTTGTCCATTAATGTCATGTTGTTTTAACACAACACTGGCAATATATTTTGTAATCATGGTGGATTTGTTGTCTTTCCTGAACTGAGATACAACTCTTGGCAGCATCAGAGCTGTTCATCACAATCAGTTTTACAATAAGAGCCATAGAACACATTATCAGAAGATACTGGCCCTGCAAATATCAGTGGTGCATCCTTTACTGTGCATGAAAATAGCCAGCATGCTGGACATATCACTATAATCACACCCTCGGCACCACAGACATTGTCCCTCCCTCCCACACTCAAACGCTACATGGGCAAGTTATGGAAGCATGCAAGTGTGCCCACACACACTTTGAGCAGTGGCTGACCTAAATAATGTTTCAGCTATGAAACTGACAGGCAGAGAGCACTCTTGATAAAACAAGGTGTGTGTCAAGTAGGTTTATTTTTCCCCTGTCTAAATAGGTTGGGAGTGGATTGCAGCTATTAATTTGTATGTGTACAAGACAAATTAATAGCTGCCTGTTTTTAGTCTTTTCTGAGCTCATTACTTCAGTTGATTAGCTGCCCATTTACTAACTATTTAATGTGTTTGATGAAGCAATTGGTAGCCTTGTATGCAAACTCTCAATACATTAGCTTAATACTAACTGTACTTGTCTTTTTGTTTATTAGCGTGTGGTGTTCCTGAAGCAGCTCTCAAGTGGTCTCCTGCTTGTCACTGGTAAGGATGATTGATTTTACTCAACAGTAATGCACACAATGGTAGAATCATCTGTAAAGTAGTAGCATTGTCAACAAGGTGTTGGAGATCGTTATAAACCTTTTTAACATTTGTGTTCTCTTGTTTGTGTACTTGTAGGCCCTCTTGCCTTGAACAGAGTCCCCCTGCGCAGGGCTCACCAGAAGTTTGTCATCGCCACCAACACCAAAATCGACATCTCTGGCATGAAGATCCCCAAAACTCTGAACGATGCCTACTTCAAGAAGAAGAAGCTGAGGAGGCCCCGTCACCAGGAGGGAGAGATCTTTGATACAGAAAAAGAGGTAAACTACCTTGGATATTGCCTAAAAATACACTACTGTACACAATTCGACCAGTTTGATGGGACTTGGACTCCCAGGTGTGAAACCTGACTCACTGGTTTTCTTCTCCTCTCCATTTGCAGAAGTACCAGCTGACAGAGCAGAGGAAGGAGGACCAGAAAGCTGTTGATTCTCAGCTCCTGCCCCTCATCAAGAAAGTACCTCAGATGAAAGGGTACCTGCGCTCTTCCTTCTGCCTGTCTAATGGTGTCTACCCACACAAGCTGGTTTTCTAAATGTGTTGTAATAAAGAGTACCACCGTCTTTTGCCCTCTCTCGCCTCATTTGTGCCAATACATAGCGTGGATGTTTCCTGTAGACAGTCATTATCTTGCAGCCATCCTAGAAAGATAAAATAAAATGTACTTCTACAGCTGAAATGCTACGTTGTAGTGTAGTACTGGTGAATTCACCATTATAAGGTTTTATGGTGCCTTGTGCTGAAACTATCCTTTGCAACTGACTACAAATGAACATCAGAATAAGCTACAAGCAGCATTCAAGGTTAATGATTCTCTGAAAAAGAGCTGCCTGCATAATGCAGTGACTCAAATCACATTGAACTTCCTGACCTCAAAATATTGTTCGATGCCCTGTTCCTGATGTGACAGTGTTTCATACCCATTACTTGACTTTACACATACAGTGGCTCAGAAATGTCAAATATGCCTGTGAGGAGTATATCTGCACTAAGCTGGTGACTTTAGCTTCATAAGTTTATTCCATTTTGTCATGTTAATAAATAAATGTATAAACATCAGGACATTTATTCGTACATCTTATTACATGAGTATCTGGTCATATAGAATTATAAATGTAATGGTTTGATTATAAGGCAGGTGTATAATGAAGCAGTGCAATAAAATGACCACACCAGGCATTGGACCCAGACAGCTTAAAAGCTACGCTTTAATTAAAAAAATGACATGTCTAATGTAACAAGACAAAAATAAATACAAGTGTTTCATCTCTTTAACATGGCCATGTTTTTTTATCCTCAAAAACAGAACAAAGTAGAAAGCAGCACAGAAAAAGGCAGCGGCCCCTTGCCAAGGAATGATAAGTGCCTTTGTCGAGTCAGTCAGTACTGTACGTATGGTCAGCTGATGTTGAGAAAATGCGTTCCCTCAGCCGGACTTGAACAGCAGAATGGCCACCTGACCCAAGTAGAAGTAAATGAAATGCTTGGTCTCATGAGTCACGTAGCTGCCAAAGTTTCTCCCAACGATGCAGTGCCAGGTCGGGTTATATTTCTTGTCAAACTCCTGTGTGGGACAAAGACACATTGTGTTCATCAAACATTTGTGGAAAAAGATTTTTTGAAGTGTGAATAAAAGAAGAAAATGTTACTCAATGAGGTATATAGTATAGTAGATGTGGAAGAGTAAAAACAAATGACAAACCACTATTGTCATTTGCCAGGTTACATTCTGCAATCATGAGATTGTTGTGAAGTCGTATCTACAGTCAGGCTCTGAGAGCCAGACACTTTTGAGAAGTGTGTACCTCAAGCTTGAGCCTGGTGATTTATTGTGACAACACTGGAGTCTGGGATTTGGGCCATTGATATTTCTAAAATATTGTCTACTTAGATATTAACAGCTAAATTACAGTTTACCATAAGTGGCCAATTTTCTAGCCAATTTGTTTTGTTCTAGCTAGTAAAATTAATGAGTTTTGCTGCTCATTTGATAATATATACTTTTATTTCTTTTTTCCCTGTAAAATCATATTACCAGTTTTGCAAATATATGAAATATAAACTTTGACAACTATGTCAACATCACCTATCTGTAAAAACTTCTCCAGTGAAACTGGAAGATATACACTCTCAAGATTCAGCTATACCCAAGTTTTTAAACTGTTTCTATGACAATTACACACCATGGTTAGCCCCCTCCCTACACTGAGCAGGAATGCCACTATGGAGATAAAAAAATGTGGCCTCTGCAGGACGGTCAGTACGAGTGGAACAGGTTTCCTCAGGAAGACTGGAAACAATTGCAAATACCAGACTGGGTGTGTAACATATATGATGCACAGGATGGTTGGTCAGTGAGTGCAAAATGGTTGCAGTCACACCAATGCAAAAATCTGCCCATTTAATAACAATATCAGATGGCTCACTAATCAGTGGGTTGAAGTTACACTCTGGAGGGCTCTACTTTGTGAATTGGTCGGAGGTAAAGATGTTGGATGCGTCAACAGTGTTTTTTTTTTACCTTTTTGATGTATGCAGCGATATCTTTCTCGATGTTATACTTCTCCAGGGCCTGTGTGGCACACTCCACGGCGTCCTGCTGCATGTCCTCCGACATGTCGGCATTTTTGATCACTGCCTTCCTTTCAGACATGGTTGCCCTGGGAAACCAAAACACAGCGGAGGATTCATCATCTTCACAGGCGCATTGGCACACACACACACACACACGCACACGAACACGACACACACACACACACACACACACACACACAATGCGATCGACTCTAGACCCTGAGCATCCCAACAGTTTTCATCATCGATCGAGTTAAAGGGTGCTGTGTGGACAGTATAAAGGGTCAGGTCAGCCAGTACAGAAGAATAAATGGGTAGTTAGTGACGAAGCTATCGTTACATAATAACTGACACATTATATCTGAACTAGCCGTTTCCACAAGTGTTGCATAACAACTTCCATCAGCTGCGAGCTCGCTGGATGCGCGCTCTGCGTAGTTTCTATGGATACGCAAGACATTCGGGGTTAACGTCTCAAATTTACCTGTTAGCGTTAAATATGAGGCTGCAAAATTACAGCTTATTTCTCAACTATCTACCGTTAGAAAGTAGCGGGAAAAAAACAGGCTTTATCTGCTTTAACGTGCAGTAAACATCCAGTTCTCATGATAATATAACATTTGGCATTAATAGTAAGTTAAGGTGTCACAGGGAGATGGGTTTACAAACAGCCACCACTACATAACGTTACATATTCGATTAACTAGCTGTTGATTAGCTAACGTTCAAGCGCGATAACTAGCTGCTCATTCATCCCGCAAAAGGAAAAAAAAACACCGTCTAACAGTGAGCGGAGATGTTGCCGTATAGATAACACTTAAAAGAGAATAAATAAAAAAATCCTGTTATTTGATGCATGCCAAATTCTTAAATTTACCTTCTAGTCTCCCGTGTACTGTTTGGCTAGTTTTAAAGAGACGACCGCTCCTGTAGTGACAACTCCCGCGAAGTGGTTGACACAAAAGTAATGTGGGTGTGTAGCGGTAAGAGACTGCTGCCTTGACGTCTTCTGATTGGTTGATATTAATGCATAGGGTGCTGTCATTGGCTCATTCAGGCCTATCTTTCTGGTGTTTCTGCTTGCATTTTATTTCAACCCATCATGCTTTGCGACATGAATGTTGCCGGGGCAACCGTTGTAAATAACTTGCTCGTGGCCATGCCTCACTGGCGACAGCATCATGGCAGGATTTATGTCATCAAGTGATTTAACATTGTTGTACTTTGTGTTACACACGCAGCCATCTATCTTTATATATTTAAACCCGTATAATATAACGTTAAAAGTTAACGTTGTAATAATAAGAGACGTTATATAAAAATGTCTAATTATAGACAATGTAGCCTGTGGGCATTAAATAAAAAAATCTAGCTATTAATTACGTTAAGTTTGGTAAGAAAAGCACGATTTGAACGGCTTTATCGCACACAGAAATTAAATAGACATACACATTTGTCCCCAAATCAAACATGAAAACTTTATCGTAAGTTTTTAGGAAAGATGTGATGCTCGTTAAAATTTAGTTGATTGACAATATGGTTCGCATCATCCAATCTTCTGATGAGCTACATACAACAGTACAACCTGAATTATTTACCTCACCAATAGTTTCTTAAGTATGACAAAAAAACATGAAAATGTTTTATACAAAAAACACATTTGCAAACAAAGTGAAATAAATACAATTTGCTAATTTATCATTGTTAACCCATTTATTTCACTCATACATGCTCAAAGTCAACAGTTGGGGGTTAACAACCCCACACAACACAACTGTTTCCCATGTTTTCTGTTTCCCTTAAATATTTTCTGAAATGTTTGCAATCATCCATATATTGAATCAAAGTTGTAATCCTAATATTCAAGTTGTGTCAAATATTAAAATATGTAACACCAAAATACAGTATTTCTGTTATCTGGTTGACTTTATTACTTTGAGCTACTGCTTTCAAAAAGTCTTCCTGAAAAGCACTGAAGATACAATGATGTCCTGACCTAACACACACATATAATCATTTTCACACAACCACATACTATAGATTCATCAAGTCTACCAGAGTAACAGTCATATTCACACAATCAATAACTGAGGAGGTAAATGTGTATCCTAATTAGTCTCAACCAATTATCATTGTCCCATATTAGTGTCCAGAACCAGAAACTGAGCCCATTAACCACAAATAATGTTTGCATCATTACATCTTACTCATACATTTGCCCAAATTGGAAGAGAAATTCTACACTCTTAGATTTCCATGGTGAATCTGATAAAAACAAACACTAAAATAGAGTAGCGATACTTCTGTCGTCTGCATGTGTAAACAACTAAACCTAAAAACACCTTTGCACAACTTGGCCAAAGTTTAAAACGGCAAAACTGTCATAATGCCTTGATGATAGCGGTTCTCACTGTTCATGATGGACGAACAAACAACTGTAACAGAAGCCGGTCCTCCTAAGGCATGTTATAATCCCTTTTTGGTATATAAAATATTACATTTACAAGTGTGGTTAAAAAATAAATTACTGTTGAGCATGATATGATAACTTGTCCAAACGTCTTCACAAAGATACACGACCATGGTGAACTAAACTTAAGGTAAAAACAAAATAACAATTTTGTTGTGCAGAGCACGGGTGTGTTTAGGTTTAAATTTCATTAATGGGGATGATTTCAACTTAACATAGAAAAAGTCTTCAAAACAAATAATTAAAATGACTTTCACAGTTGTTTTTCTTTTTCAATGACATATTTGACTGGTATACGATATATAAAGCGACACACTAACACACACATTTGTACACGTGTCTGATCTGATCTGTTTCCTGGAAAGCTGTAGCTTCTGATGTAACTGTAAGCCGTCCTTTGCTTCACTCGCTGCGGTCCTTTGGCTCTCTGTATTTGTAATGGATGTATTCAAAGATGTCTCTCTCACTATCCACCATGAGAGGCTCTCCTGCCACACCTACAGCAGATCGACAGAGAAAAATAGCTTATATCAAGAGCTGAAAAGCATGAATCACTGGTTACTGACTGATGACAGAAATCACACAGGGCTGGGACATAGCTCAACAAGTTCATATGTCACATTTGACAGAGACTCACCAGTGACTCCAAGTGGTCGAATGGTGTACTCATTAAGAGTGAAGCCCTTCTCCAGAGCATGAGTCCTCATGTTTTTGTTGAAGATATCACTTCCAGTGAAATACAGAACTCCACAGTAGTACTGGTCCTTGGGAATTAACCTTGAGGGAATTGAGACAAGATAGTTAGAGAGCAGGAATAAACGACTGATTAGAAGAACAAAAAAATGAAAAACAGAAGGTTTTTTCTTTAATGTTTTCGCAGTTAATCCAATTGTATGTAACTAGGCCTGTTTGGTATTGTACTAGGCAGATGCAATGTTTTAATTGGAAGATCACAGAGTTAATACCCTCAATAAATGTGTGTCATATGTTGTGACGAAGAAGCATCAAAATGAATCTCAACCCACTGACTCAGTCCGGGGTGTATTGCATAAATATGCATTGAATGCCTAGAACTGTAAATGTTAAGGAGCAATATAAAGTGGGGCACCTGATATCAATACGCCTGTGAAGGTACTCTTCCTCATCTTCATCACTCTGCTGCAGCTGGCAGACTCCCTAGAAAAACAAGATTCAGCACACCGTCACCACAGTCATGCGCTTCATGGGTTGGGTACAGTTACTGTACTAACTGCGTTACCATCCACAACATCAGACACATACAGCTGAGCACATGAGAGGAAATAAGCCCAGGCCTCACCATGAACTTGGTGTCCCCTTTGGACAGAGTGTCAGTCACAAACCCAATGGACTCCAAATGTTCGACCACTGAATGGAGGAGCTTGGGCTGGAAAAGAAGATAAATGGAACAAAATGAATGGTAAAAACTAAATTTATAACAGGATAAGTGAGCTACAGTGGAGAAGAGTCTCACCTGTTTCGCAGTCTCAGAGGTATAGTCGGGGTGGGTCAGTAAAATATCAATATCACCACTCGATGCAGCACCTGGAAATGATCAACATGTGTTCACAAGTTTGAACTCCTAACCTGAACTGAACACCAACTGTAATACACTTGAAGGGAAAGTTTTACCTCTCCTGTAGCTGCCACAGATTGTTCCAATATATTCTGTATCAATCTTCCCCAACTCTCCGAGGATAAGAGTCTAAACAAAGAACACAATGTAAGAACACACACAGGGAAAACAGATTTGAAGATAACAGAAAGAAACGTAAATGCTTCATCACCTCCATCTTTTCCATTTCAGCTCGTGGAATCCTTTTCTCAAATTCCTCAAAGTACCTGAAGGCAGGAAAATAATCCATTAAACACAGCTCATGTATCAATAGATGAAGACTTTAAGATATTCAAAGAGTTTATTTTGATACTGCTCAATTACACATTTAGAAACATTCAAAGAGCACTCAGACAAACTTACTTGAGTCCAATCTGTTGATGATGGTTTAGCTTGTGCTCAATCTTCTTCAGATCTAAAAATACAGGAGAAATTGCTCATTTGGATAAATACCAAAGCTAAATGTACACTGTGCACAGTCTTAATGAACATGCAATATATTGTATATCAAATAAGATATAAAGTCATACATATGAAGAATGAGATTAAACAAAATATTTGAACAATCGTAATGTGAGTCAGCTGCATAACAAACCGTCTAATGTCTTCACCCCTTCTTCAAAAAACTTCCTGGCGGCAGCAGGGCTAAAGTCAAGATCCAAGAGATTCAGTTAGTTATTTGTTCAATCTACATGAACAAATACATCTTAAAGTCGTGATGCATTTCACAGTAAATGTCCATATAAAAAACAAAACAGTTGTTTCTTTTGAGTTAATTTGGTACCACAAAGCCTTGCTATTTTTAAAACACACATTTTTTTTCATGTATGTAGCCATAGATATTTTATTCAACATTTAGCCAACTTCACGGAGAAGTGAATTCCTCTAACGGTACTTTAACATCTTAATGTTTTTGCTTTAATAATCCCACTATTGCCATTAACTTAAGGTTTATCTCATCTCATCTGTTTGTTTTTCTTCACTGTATAACATTAATTATTACTAATTTTATTTATTTAGTGTTTAGACATTTAGCTATAGATAAATGTCATAATTTAATCAGTAAGAAGTTGTCTAGGTTTTCTTTGAAGCAGGTCAATCATTCGAAAAGAACTCCATTCTTTCTTAACAGATACATCTTAACGATTCATTTGACTTATTTGTTTTCCCTGTTTCGTGTGTTGACTTACAAGTGCAATGATGTGATATTAAAATTGTTGTAATGCTACACACTTAAGACATACCCAATTCCAGTAACTCTGGTGAGGAAATTGATGGATGAGCTGGTGTCATCATTTCGAATCTAAAATATAAAAGTAGCACATCAGTCTTTGTAATGTGTTACAATAAAGCTATTATTAAACACATATACATCAATGTGCCATCAATCATGTCTTCCTACACACCAAGACTCACCTTTTCCAGTTTCCGTAGTTTCCCAGTTTGTAGGAACTCATCAATCTTTTCTGCTATTTTAGCTCCAACACCATCCTGTTGAGATGTGAAAACAAACATGAGGGTGCTGAATAGTGCGGCCTGCAGCAGTTACGTAAGATGTACAGTGTAGCTGTTGACAAAAATGTTCAGGCTACAGCAGAGGGCATCGCACAGCACACAACCACACTAACATGAGCACATTAGTGGTAGGGAGGACAAATAATGATGGAGTCAGTTCTGGTTTCCAGGCACCATTGCACTGAAATGAACTGTCTAAAAGCAGTACAGATTAAGCTCAATACAGAGAGATATATCAAAATATGACTCTAAGACGTAGTGAATCAAAAAGCAATCATTAGTTAGACCACCATACTACATGTATATAAACATAAAATAATTTTCTTAATAAAGCAATTCTTGATCAGGAGTTTGATGGATGTATCCATGCGTTCAAGGACGTGCAAGCCTCAAGCACAAGGGTGACATGATACACATACAGTATCAAACCGTGATACTGAAAAACACACTAAACAATACTGACAGTTTATATTTAACTATTCTTTATTATCATAACCTTTACAAAGGTGGGATTCATTACAGGACTGGACAATGCATTGCTGTGTCTCACTTTGTAGTTGCTACACAAAATTTAATAATGTGTCTGGACAATTGTCACCAGTTCAAATTGTCACATACTGTGTCACTAATTCACAAATGTGTGTGTGTTTTTTTTAAATAAAGGCAACAACTGAAGACCTTAAAACCAAGTTCAGTGCACACATACCAGTTTCTTGGCCTCTTCGCCATTTTTGATTTTGTTAGGGTACTTGGAGATGGTAGATGCTGCTTTCCTAGGCAGGGAATTAGCAAAATTAATTGTAAAAGATATATAAAGTATAACTCAGGTGTATGACATCAAATGTATTACACACTCAGTTGCCAATTTATCTGGTACCCCTAGCTAAAATAAATGCAGTCTAAGACAACAGCCTTGCAATAACTCCAACCTACATGTAGGTTATCATTATTATCACTGTTATTTCAACTGTATAGTCATTCTGGAGGCTGTAGTTTGTAGTGCTCTTTAACTATGTTGCATTATAATAAGAGGCGTTGTTGTCCACCACATTTATGTTAATGATGGTAGACAGTTACTAAATATTTTAAACATTTCAATATAAAGTGATCACTGGCCTTCACAGACTGCATTGGCTTTAGCTAATTGCGCAAAATAAAGAGGCAACTGAGTGCATGTTGTCCATGTATCCGATATATGTTGCTTCAGTAACATTACATCTCTTATCATTCGTTGTTTCGTGGACAAGAAAGAAATTCTCATCCTTAAACAAAGCAACACCGACTACTGAAGCATAAAGCTTACCTGTAAGCATTGTACTTGTGTATTGCCCTGTTGACGTTTTTCTCGTAATTGGCCAACTCTGGAAACAACAGGAGGACATCGCTTTATATTCACCTCAGACTTCTGTAGTTTATTGTTACTGTTTTATGGAGCTGCTAACTCAATAACTCAACTGAGGGCATTTAAATGGAAATACAATGAGTACCATAGCAGAGAAACACGGAATTTAGTTCCAAGCAAAAAGTCATATAGCATGCGTTTTCAAACGAATACTTTCTACTTATTAAACTACATATATTTTATCTTCAGACATTATTTTAACTATAAACAGAACCCAGTTGTTATGCTAGCTACAGTTAGCTAAGCTAAACCGTCTTCACGTACCGACAAGGAAGTCTGTTATTCCCTCATTCAGGGATTCCTGCGGCGCTTTCCTCTTGCTCATTGTTGACTTCACAAACTCTCAAATGTCAGCCACAAATTCAAACAGTCTTATATGCATGCATGGAAAGTTGAGAGACCTCTTTGTAATCTTGGCTAACAAGCTAACCTAGCACCTTAGCTAGCTCGAGCTGAACAATGAATGACTGAACGACGTGGAGGGGGGGGGCGTGCGTAATACGTCACAGGTACGCAAAGTGTTGACATGAGTTCATCTTCAAATAAATAAAACTACTTTGACACTGGCACTCTGAAACATTTCGACTTTGTGCAATTTTTAATATCCAATCATTTAAAAATACACATATGACTTCACAAAAATCCTTACAAACCAGCCAGTTTTACATAATAATAAAACAAATCATCTCAACAGACGGTAGCCTAATGGAGCTATTGGTTTATGCTGTTACCTTTACAGTGCATCTGCTCATTTCTTCTTCAGAGAGAAACCTGCATATTATTCAGTAGCATGTATGTTGTTCTTAAAGTAACTGATCATCAGTAACCTCGATTGCTGATCTTATATAATAATCACTCATTATAAAATATAAAATTTTCAAGTTACAAAAAGAAAACACTCCTAACATTAAAATAATCGTCTATTATACAAGGTTCAGTGTTGTGTTACGTAATGCAACTACAAAAGGAAAATTAATCACAATAAAGCAGTGGATTTACTGCTTTATCTCTTCCTCTTACAACTTTTTCCCTCATGTGTTAGGAGTCTACTTTTAGATAAACTTTTTCCCTGGAGAATATTTTAATGGCCTCCTCGATTTCAGAAAGCCTACAATCAAGATGAGCCCGACGTGAGCGAACACTTAGACTGTCAGCTTTGAGAGGCAGCGACAGCAGCTCTGTCACCAGGGAGCGATGGGCTGAGGAAAAAAACAGAAGAAAACAACAGAATTAGTGAAACAAATATTCACTAGATGTTGTACTTCAGGGTATAATGTTGCCATCATTCATGTAACGGCAGAGGCAAAACACAACAGACACATACTCTCTTTGAGGGACTTGAGTGTCTCCTGTCTCTCACTCTCACGCATCAGGGTGTGACCAGCCGGGACTGTAGGATCAGGTGCGTTCCTCCTCCTCTCCTCCTCCTCTTTATGCCACTGCTCCTTCCTTTCTGCAAGACTGAGTGTGTGTTAAAGTGTCAATGAAAACGAGGAGCAGGAATGAGCAACAGCAGTAAAAAGGGAGTCACAAATGTCAAAACACACCTGTAGCATGTTTTTACTAAACTCACAAATTTTGAATTGATTAGGATACTGATTGCGATTGTAAGGTAAGGAGGTAAGACATCGAATAAGAATACTCACTACTGAGGCACCTGTCCCTTGACTGCACTGGGGACTGGCTTTTCTTGGAGGTTCGTCAGGGATTGGGACCGACGCAGCACAGTTTTTGCTGCAGCCCGGGCATTGTGTTTTATGAAGTCTATGGACTCACCTTGCACCTGTAACCGTATCCACATATAACAATGTATGGAATTAAAACAAAAAGGAAACATTGCAGATACCCAACAGAGAGAAAAATGCATATGCATCTTATTTGTTCAATAAACAGATAAGAGTTGCAAGCCTTACAGCTGTCTTGTCAACTTCTTTGACTGAAAAAAATATTAAATTCAATCAATATAATATACCTCTTATTGTATCAATAACTAAACATTTATTGGCAATTCTCACTTGCAAATTCTGATCCGGTGTAGAGTTGCAGGAGGTCCTTCGTTGCAAAGCTCGAGGAGAGGTTTTTGAGTGGGGTCTTGAAAGGGCAGTAGATCCACCATTAGAGTGGGCCTTCAGAAAGTTTTGACACTGTGGTTTTGCAGTTGGACTAGAAACCTGCATGAAAGAGACTGGATTAAGAGTAATGCAGAGGAAATATTAATAATTCAAGGACTTCCATCTTTCACAGACATGCCCCTTACCTGTAGCTGGACCATCACTCTGGATGGGACGTTCTGGTATTTGGAGGAGGTCCAAAGAGCTTTGACTGGAACCGGACGAGACTGTGCTCTCTCAGCCTCGTGCTCTTTGCAGCGTCTCTGGATCTCCCTGAGCCGACGCACATTCTCTTTACCAAAGTCGTGTATCCGCTGTTCTAAGGGTCAAGAAATGTTGTTTAAATTACTTTTTAATATTTATATATGGCTGTGGTGCTCAATCAAAATTAAAACTATAAATGAGAAGATAGACCATCCTTAAAGACAAAACAATTAATTTGCACTTACTCTGTTTGGGAACAGGAGTGATAGAGACGCCGTCTAGTTTGAGTAGTTCTCCTACCACCCCTCTCTGTCCTCGCTCCAGAATATGGGTGGCATTAGGGCTAATACGGGGACGATGTTCTGGGGTACGAGCACTGTAGCAGCCAGGGTACAACACAGGATCTGGAGCGAGTGGCCCTGAGAGGAGCACCAATGTCCCATCGTGATTACCCTCTAAACGGCCACGAGCTGTAGAAGGAAAGAAAAAACTAAACATGTCATTTGAGGCTAATGTTTGGTTCATAAAACAATGAGCTCTCCAAATGTTCAAACACATGAAGACAAGATGTTACTCTAAAATACATATGATGGATCTGGGCCCTCATTTATTAAAAGAACTCCCAATATATACAATGCTGGCTGTCACAATATCAAACTTTCACAAAATGATCATCATGGCCAAAACAATTCAAGATAACAATGTTATTGCAATTCAGACAAAACATTGGGGGAAATCTTTAACTTTTATTGTGTGTTTTGTCACTTATTTGGCAAATAAATTACACTCGTCTGTTGCACTGGCAACCAGCCATAACTGCACCTACTATGTTGTAGTGTGAACCTCAAATCGCTTTAGGTGATGTAATATTTTACACAATACTATCATATGTGTATTATTAAAATATCACTATTATCATCAATATCGGTATATCACGATATCCCTAATTCCAAGTTGTGTAGTGTGAAATCTAATAAAACAACACATCCCACTTAAGCTTATAGATAATAAGTTTAGGACCCAGAATCACTAGAAAATAACACACTTTACTCTCTTAAAGGGGGCTTTTAATATAGCAGAGGCCTGTGGCTGCATCTAACCTGAAGCAGGTCGTTTGTAGTACTGAGGAAACAGAGAAGGATCTGGGGGGATTGGCCCAGATATTGATGAAGGTCCTTCACACATCTGAAGCTGTAAATTGGAAACAACAATAAAAATAAAAAAATAGACAATTGATTAATGTTACTTAACAAGCAAGATATAGCCAGCGATTTCAATAGGCCCGCTGGTGTTGTAATAACTGTATCTGTTGATCAGTACAGACCATTAGTGGCTATCTATAATAACCTGGATAAAATGAACAGCTATGAACACCGCTGTGCTTTACATTGCTTTCTAACCTTACCTAACGCTATATTATTGATTAGCTTGTTGTAAAGTTAGCTATTAGTTAGCTGATTATCACCACGGGCTCTGTCGACGTACTGCCGCCACACAAACACAAATATCTGCAAAAGCTTACGCGGACCAAACAAGTGCAACCGATTATGATGCATAAATTAATCGAGTTAATGAGTTTACCTTTAATATCTTGTCCTATTTATCAGTGGAGGATTTCGTTCACGCAGACCGATGACGCCGAGGTATCAACACTTGTTTCCATATGCGTCACCATGGTAACGGTGCAGCCGCTCACAGAGCTAGACCGGACAGAAGTAAACATTTCACCCAAATCACCTCACTGTGTCTCATTTCCTACAAACAGTTGGGTTTTAATGAGAAATAAGACACAGACACCGCGGTAGACCACCAGTAACAGCCTACAAATAGCCTGCTACTTCGCATTGTCGGTTAAAATTGTGCCGCATTCATTTGGAGACTAGCCATGAACTACTTCTTGTTAATTAACGTACACTAATAATAATGCGATAATTATATCAATAATAATAATAATAATAATGCCTAGGCCTAATACATAACTCACACCCAATCAACTGGTAGTTAGTCTCTTACCCCTCTTCCTCTGCCTTTGGGGCAGTTTTGAGTTCTAGCAGGTGTATTTCTGCTGTAATCCCGGTGTGATGTCCTAACGTTCCCTGAGTGTGGCCTTTCAGGTTTGCCAAAAAAAAAAAACCCTCGTAATTCAGTACGACGGTCACACCCAACCCCCAACAATGGCCCTCTTCTTAACTATTCCTAACCTGAATTAAAGCATAGCCATCTGATTGCTGGAGCATGCTGGTAAAGATACACTGGATACATTCTGAGATTAAGGTCTGCCTGAAAGCATAGTATAGGGCACGAAAAACCCTTTCGTCCTAGGGGATATTATGCTAGAGGTCATTGCCCCCGAGTGGTGTAAGAGTTTTATTACACCAAAACAAATGCAGCATTTCCACAGTTGTGCCTCTCACTGTTGTTTCACAGTGGCAGTGACTATAATAATATAAATATATAATACAATTTTGTTTGCACTGCATATAATAAGCTCTGTGTTGCAGCTGTCCCATTAACTCATTTTTAATTACCAAATTGTACACAAATCTAAATAAACTGTATTTCAAGTGACAATGTATTTTTGGAAAAGGTAGAGTCCGTTGCCTCAGGGTAATAGGCATAATAATCAAAATATTTTATAGATAAATATTGGACATGAATAGTCCATCACAATAAAACGTTACTTTCAGTTACTTCATCATAATCAACTTTATTGGCCAAGTATACACATATACAAGCAATTTGACTCAAAAGAAATATACATAGACATACAGCTAAAACAAGGAGAACAAGCCAAACAAGAATAGGTAAAAAAATAAAAATAAAACAAAGAACTTTAATGTACACACAAGTGGGTGCAAAATCTAGGTGCGTGTAAATAAATAAATAGTAAATAAATATATCAAAGGAACAATGAACAATTCACAGTACACATGAATTTCCATGAATAGCCTATCATAAGATCATTAGACTGATATCATCGGACAGATCGTCCAACCCAAACTACACATACTGAGCACTAAACATCTCCTCAGCGTCAATGTTCACAATGTGAACACTTAGTACATATGTAAAACATTTACGAACAGTCTCTGCAGTTTGATAAAGTTGTTTTTTTTTTGCTCAATGTCAATTACACAACGGCCCCGCCCTCGACCGGAGGTCTGACTTGCGCCTGCCCAGTCCGCCTGTCTCTGCTGTCTCCTTCACTGTGTCCCGTTGCACCCAAAGGCGTTGTTAGACTCTGCACGCTCCGCCCCATAAATAAAGGTAAGAAATAACTAACTATAGCGGATTGCTATTTTCAAAAAGTTATTGTCCTCTTTTAGGTTTATCTGCATAAGGATTTAGTTGTTGTCAATTGTCGCTTGACTGTCAGTGAGATATGAGTCACACATAAAGGGGCGGGAGTGCAGCAGCAGCCGCAGCGGGTATGCCAAGGTTTTAATGCCAGTCCAGGCCTCTATAAACCATTAGTTCGCTAAAATACTCATCTGGAAACGGCCTGAAGACGAATTTCCCTTAAAGGGAGTTTTTTCTGACCAAAATGTGGTTGCAAAATGTGATGGTGACAGGGTAAAGTAGTAAAGTATTTTCGCATGTTTTACCATAACATCCAAAATGTAACACTGAAAATATATAATTCTTTTAGTTTTATAAGAAGGTAGCTGCAGTTGTGGTAAACCTCCCAGCAGACAACAGACGTTTTACAGACGCACGAACAATGGAAACCAGAGGTGGACGCATCTGGCAAATTAAAATACTCCATTAATGGGACATGGCAACGTGATGCCATAAATCTTGTCTTATCTGGCTGTTTGTGAAGACGCACAAGGTCCAAGAGAAAGCTACATAAGTAGAACCGCTATCGTTTGTCACCTTTACGCACGCCCTTCAGACACAGTGGTAGTGACCCACACTGGGTATTTATTAGGTAAATTAAAAATCATGGCTATCTTAGATGAATGAGTGAAAATGAAACCTGTATAAAAACCTGTTAAACTGTTAATTGCTGGTATTAGAAAATGTAGGTAATTTATTTTATTTTTAAGACAAAAAACCTAATTAATAACATTATTTGTCCCATTGATAGACAGGTTATTACACACACAGCAGACTCCAACTGTTGTCATTGTACACCTTGAAACACACTGGATGTGACTCTCATACTGAAAGGGTCATACATTGGAACAAGTATATCACTACCTCATGCACTTTACATTCAAACTATAAATTGTCTCAGTGTAACTTGACTACACTTGACCTTATCTTATACCCACAGATTCCTCCCGTTATACACACACACACACACACACACACACACACACACACACACACACAAACACACACACACACACACACACACACACACACACACACACACACACACACACACACACACACTTGGTTCCACCTTATCTGAAGGTTTGGCCAGTGTTGAATAACTGCCTGTTTACACAGTTCTATAGTTTTCTTGTTCAGTATCTGTTCAAAGGGGTCTGTTATCATTAACCTGCTCAATTCTTCAAGTTAAATTATTAAATAAATGTCAAATTTTTTGCCAAAATTATCAGTTGTTTAGATAGTAAGACAGATGAAACCCCAATACCAATTATCATGATTGATTAGACATTAATTAGGTAAAAACATCAAACACACTGGCTTCAACTTTACAAATACAAGCACTCAATGGCTTTTCTCCAATTTATATCAACAGATATGAACACTTAAGTTTGATATATTAACTGAATAATCTCTAGTAGGTTCCTCAATAAAGATAACTGCAGGTAGTTGCAGAGCAGTAGCAGTTTATGTAGCCTTACAAACTCTGTGAGAGGACAAACAGAATCAGTCAACTGAAAATTATTATAACCAAAACACTGGCAATTTACACTGATGTATTTATAACATATTAACATCTGTACCTGAAGTAATATTGCATTAAAACTAATATAATACAAAAAAATGTTAAACCAACATGGTAAGATAGGTAAGTGAAAAAAATACAGACTTTGTGCTGTTTTTAAAAAAACTGTATTTTAAAAATGTTCTGTTTTTGATTGTTGACAACCATAACCACCATCTTGTTGTTTTCCTTTCACATACCTCTTTTGTTTATGGGTGTCATTTTGACCTTTGAGCTCAGTCAAGGCTGTCATATGGTTGCAGCTCATGAATGTATTAGTGAGTGTGAACTAGAGTATGTTTGTATATAAATACAGCGTAGAGGTACAATACAGACAAATAAATCCATATTTATAGGGGTTTTAACTGGCTGAACCTGGAGGAGGACACACGTTGAAACTCTAGTCACATGTGTTGTAGTGTTAGGTTCACCTGAGCTATATTTAGAGCCGACCGTTGAGGCTGAGAGATGAAGGCTGGGAGGGACAGGGTCAAAAATGGACTGTGCAGTGGAGGAGGTGTGGGGGTACGGAGTCGAGAAGGAGTGAGTGTCTGTTGGGTGAAATGACAAAGACAGTCCAGAAACTGCACGTGGTCAGCTGGCACACAGTTGCTTAGAGAAACACTGAGACAGCCAGAGACAGACATGATCAGGTGTTTCTGTGTGATAAAGACGGAGATCTTAAATACCTCGAAAATGTATTTTCTCAGTGAATTCCTTACAATAAGCGATGGGTTCCTGCAAGACCACATAATGTTCTGCAGAGTTCACTTGAGAGATTTCTGTTTTTGTGGTTTTGTCTTTGTTTTTCTCTCGGTTTGAAGTGGGTGGGGCTTTGTTGGAAAATGCTGATGTCACATACCTCCATGCACCAATGAGAGTTTAGCAACATTTCAATCACACTCTGACGAACGTTGTTGGGGTTGCTTGTTTATCTTTCCAGTACTGTCAGTCTGTGATAATCGACTTCTTTCACAGCAGCCATTTTGACAAGAAATAGTAGGGTAAACACAGGTGTTACCAGTGGTACTAATTAAGGCTCTGTTACATTCAGGTCAAACAGTGTCAGGGTGCTGCTATGTGAAAACAATGTGAAAGGGAATGAACATGCAGAGATTTACCACCTGAATCTAGAGCTTCCCTCAGATTTATGGAGCTTTATAGTGAGTTTCGGCTCATTGCGTGGCTGTCCGATCCACAACTTTACTGTTTTGGTTCACACTGTACACTACCTGCCCAGCATCTAACAGCAGACAGACACATTGACTAGCTGGTGGTGAACATAGTGCAGCAGTTAGCAGCTAAAGAGACAGATATTTCCTTCAGGAGGTGCTAGAGAACAAAACAGCTAAAAGAGAGTATTGGACTCCATGAGGTGGACAGAAACCGAAACACACAGACTGCTGGATGTGTAAAGTAGCAACTGTTTGCTAATAAATTCACCATTTCAACCAACTTAAGATGTGATGTCAATGTCCTGTTTTTTTCCGCTGCACCCAAGTGGCCAAAAAAAATCTGTTCAACAAACAACTAGGGATGATTCCCAACTTCAGTTCTGACAGCTGCTTGTTTAGTCATAAATATTTTATTTAAACAGAAATATTCCTGATTTGAAACCAAGTTTTCACAGAAGATTCAAGAGAGATTACAGTATATAGGACTCTGCTTATGTTTCCTGTAGGTGTCATGCGCGAGATGAATGACCCTGTGTCAAGTGTCAAGTTACTGCTACACAGCAGCTTTAACTTGTTGATGTAATAATTGTGGGCAGAAGCTTACCTGTATGATGTGCTGCTCTTGTATAACACAGTGGCACAGAAGTCAGATCATCATTTTTTACCCTTAATGCAGCTAATCAGTATGCTTTGTCTGATAAAAATGCCATCTCTCAGTGGCACACAAGGGCCGTACATAGACCTTATCATGTTCAAATGCTGCGCACAAAGTACACACATTCATCATCTGCTGGCCTATGCACATACCGTACAATATGATGCAATAGTTGGCCATTTCCATGCATAGAAAGGAGCCCTGACTGAATGTTAAAGAAACATAACAATATTCACAGACAAACCCACATATTGTTCTCTGTTGCTGTCAAAACAGTGCAGGACTACTTGCCAAAGTTTTCTCTTGTCCCTCCTTGTAATTCCCTCCTCTAAAGAGTCATGGAAGAAAAAGGAGTGGAGAGTATGGTGCAGCAGGACAAGACAGGAAAAGGCAAGCAGGCAGAGAACAAAGACCACTGTGTGACATGCCAGCACCACGCACCTAAGGGACATGGTGAGTGGGGGGGGGGTATAGAGACAGAGACAGATGATGCATCATCAGGGTCCCTGGCTTGAGCTTTGGCTGCAATGACATTAAGCTCTTGAGGCCAGATTTGGATATTCCACTGTGTTTGATTGCAGTGACAGCATTTAGATTTTCTGCACTGGTTCAATCATCGATTCATTAGTTTATACAGGTTGCATTACCCTAAGCAAAGTCTCCCTCTGCAGAAAAGATGTGATCGGTGAGATTAATAGTAAAGAGAGCAGCAGGACAAGAGCTCAGAGAGGAAAGGTCAGTAGTAAAAGAAATAAACCAGCTTTAGGTTATAAATCAATGCAGGATATTCTAAATGTTCCTACAAAGTCACCTTGTCAAAAATGTCTTCATCACACACACACACACACACACACACACACACACACACACACACACACACACACACACACACACACACTAACCCAGGGGACCCTGATGTCTGTCTGAAGCCCGGTGCAGTGCAGTGGTGTGCAGAAGTGGTAGTTGCTGACTAACCAAACCTGCTTCTGCTTAGGTTAGCTCTGCTGCATTGGCTTGCATAGTGTTTCTTTACACATCATACATATTATATCTCCTTTCCTCCACAAAAAAGCACAGCATACTGGGAATGTTATTCATGTTGAAATACAGTCTTGCAGCAAAATGTCTCTGTTGTCTGGCTGTGTGATCTTTTAAAAATATTTGCTCTTGTACATTTCTAGTACCTCCTCATAGAGAATCACTCCCATTAGTTTAACATCCTCTGCTGCTTGCTAATGGACTGCTGCCAGGCAATCAATAGGGGTCACATGGAAGATGGAGGGGGAGGACAGGCCCCCTCTAGATGGCAAAGGGTCTCCCAGCTGAGACAAATATTTATACTGATGTATGCTGTCTGGTTGTTTGCAAGTAGATCTTTGGTAGAAAATGCTATCTGTAGTGCTTCGTGTGTGAGGTCAGCTCTTTTCATGTGTTCATGCACATGCAGGTTGCATTGCTCAGCTTCCACAAAAGTGCAGAGCTCCATGTGAGGTATTCCGCTTGTATTTGTTTGTAGCATTTGTTCCAGCATTTGGATTTAAAGGGGCACTCCACTGATTTTTCATAAGTTCAGTTTAGTCCTCATGGGGGGTACTACTCAGTCTGTGATAACACTTGTATACTGACTATAATAATACATTCTGTGACAGGGTTGAGAGAAAAGTTGTTAGAGGAGTATAAAAGATGTGGGTGTAGGTAGGGATTGACACCATGACTCTGTGGAGTTGCATTAAGGGAAATTTATTTATCACAACCCATGCTACTGACTTCAAAAATCTGGATATTTCCCTAAAATCTGTCCATTGTGAGACCTCCAACTTTATGAAAATACATTATTCAATTGCTGGCGTATCCCTTTAATTATGCATTTAGACAGATTGATGCAGTGGATTTGTACTTGTATGTCCCTTTTATTGTTGTGAAGAGATTGTAAAAACCTAATGTGCATGTCTGTTTCCTCAGGCACAATGGCTGTCCCTCCTGCATACGCAGATCTGGGCAAATCTGCCAAAGACATCTTCAACAAGGGCTATGGTAACTCAAATTCTCTTAACGTATACTATTGCTATGATGTTACTTTTTTTTTAATATTAGAGAACATTTTGTTTGCTCTGTCACTTTAAATGCAAGTTTATTTTTGCTGCAGCTGTTTTAGAGCCACGCCGTGCTGTGCAACGATGTGAGTTATTTTTCCAACCTTCTGTTCCTGTGAATTTCCCTAATGTCCTAATGTGTCCCCAGGCTATGGAGTTCTGAAGCTGGACGTTAAGACAAAGTCCCAGAGTGGTGTTGTAAGTACTACTGTTGTCTCTGTAAGCATTGTGTGTTTTAAGTTTCATGTTCAGGCCTCTCTCTTAGCACTCTGTGGTGTGGATCAAATGGCTGACTCATTGCCTCGCAGCATTTCATGTCAGAGTGTGTTTGCTGTCTGACATGTCCCCGGTCTAACCTACAGAGTCAGCACTGTCTGCAGTCTACACCTTACTCTTTTTCCTCAAGCAAGATGTTGTGCCATGATGGGGAAAGAGTGGCACTGGGTGTTTAGTTTGCTCCAGACAAGCTGTGTGTCTGTTGCTGTAAACCTGTTGCCATGGTAAAACCATAATGAGCACTTGCATTGAGAGTTTCCTTCATGCCACAAAACTCAAACCTCATTGAAAAAAACATTGTAAACATATTCCCTCTGCATCTAAACTCACAGGTTTCCGCTTTCTGTCGTGCTGCTTTTCATTTTCCCACTTAGCAGATACATTTCCGCATGTAAACTCTGTGTGGTTCTCCCTAACTTTCTCTCTTTTCTCTTTTTTTTCTGCTTTCCTCTTTGGATGTTCCTGTCAGATGGTAAGAGAGAGCGTGTGCGTATGTAATGATTAAACACAGGTGCACTGCAGGGTAAGCCAGCGATACCCCATTATGTGTTTGTGTGCAGATGATGTGTGCAGGCTTTCTGCCAAGTGTTTTTTTTTTTTACAGCAGTAGCTCGTCTAAGTGGCACCTTTATCTCAGCTCCAGCGACTGTAGCACTGATTCCTCAAACACACTCACAACCAACCTCTCCCTCACAGTCCTGCCTATATTTTCAGTTTTCCTTATTTCTCCATCTTAAAGGTGTAGTTCTTCTTTTAATTAACCAGCCATACAAACTTGAGAGGGATTGTGTGGCAGAGGAAACACAGAGAAGCAATGCTTATTTCCCACGTCTTTGTTTTTTCTTATTTTCTTTTCCCTGTATGCTTTCTCATCCCTTCTTCCTCTAGTTTCTGTAGTCTCTAATGTGGCAATGTACCTTTCTGCTTCCCTTTCCCACTTCATTTTCCATCTCCCCCTTCATCACTCCATCCTTCTTTTGTTCTGCAGGAGTTTGCCACCTCCGGCTCCAACAACACAGACACAGGGAAGTCAGGAGGCCACCTGGAGACCAAGTACAAAGTGAACGAGCTGGGCCTTAACTTCAACCAGAAATGGAACACAGACAATACTCTGACCACAGAAATCACCATGGAGGACCAGGTAGAGTCAAACAAACAAGATAGTAGTCATTTAAATTACTAGGCTATTTAGAATATACAATATATTCACTTTCAGATAAGAGTATTAGCTCATCGCCTGTGTCTCCTTGTCTGTGTGTCTGTCTGTAGCTGGCTAAGGGCCTGAAGCTTAGTCTGGACACGTCGTTTGTGCCCAACACCGGGTAAGAGCACTCCTGTTCATGCTTAGTAGTTTTCAATGTCTTCAATAAATTAACCAATACAGATATAAACATATAAAATATGCAGCACCACGTTCTAGATGACTATCCCTCTTTCTTTGTTATTCCTTCTGCAGCAAGAAGAGTGCTAAGCTGAAGACCGGCTACAAGCGTGACTTTGTCAATGTGGGCTGCGATCTGGACTTCGACATGGCTGGTCCCACCGTCCATGCAGCTGCTGTGCTGGGCTACGAGGGCTGGCTGGCAGGCTACCAGTTGGCTTTTGACACTGCCAAATCTAAACTGACCCAGAACAACTTTGCCCTTGGATACAAGGCTGGTGACTTCCAGCTTCACACCAGCGTGTGAGTTACTGTATCTTAGTAAAGAGGGGCATCAATTAGAAATGGTACATTGGATGAGGTTCATACTAATATCCATGGCTGCTAGTCTTTACCCTTTTCTGTGTTTTGTTTTTGTATTTCAGTAATGATGGCACAGAGTTCGGTGGCTCCATTTACCAAAAGGTGAATGGCAACTTGGAGACAGCAGTCCACCTTGCCTGGACAGCTGGCAGCAACAACACACGCTTTGGAATTGGAGCCAAATACCAGCTGGATAAGGATGCCTCCCTGTCTGTAAGAACTGACTTCAAAACATCATGGACACATCTAAAATGACAGATTCAAATGGTTAAATTTAGGATTAGCAGTGACATTGACTGTAATCTAAGATAAATGCACACAATGACAATGCTATCATACTAATGTTTAACAGGTATATTTGTTTACAATGTTCCACGTTAGCATGTTAACATTTGCTAATTAGCTCTAAACACAAAGAAATGTCATTAGTTTTGCAAGTATTTAGTCATAAACAAAAAGAGTGAAAATCTTGACCTGATAATATAATAATAATAATAAAAAGTCAGGGGATCACCAAAGTTATTCCAATTCATTCTGAGGGGGATATCAATGTGTTTACCAAATAGGGTGATAGTTTGTTAAGCTTTGTCACTAACATCCAAAAATGTCAAACTGCTTGTGGCACTAAAGGAAAAGTCAGAGGATCACCAAACTCAGAAGGCTTAATCCTTTGGGGACCATTAATGTTTGTACAAAAGATCATGGACATCCGTCCAATGTTTGTTGAGATACTTCAGTCTGGACCACAGTGGTAGATAGACTACCAGACCAACAGGCTAACATTGCCTTGAGCAACACTGCGAGACTCCCTAAAACCACATTCACTGTGCGTAACTACCTGACATACTTTTCAAGCCGTCGTCTTAACTCCTCTGCAGTTGTTGACCTGATGTATCCATGTATATGATATGAATTATGTAACTGCATTCTAGTTCCCATCAATCTACTCTCTTAAACAGGATTATCTCACCTGTCCACAATGTTTTGTTTCTCCTCACAGACCAAAGTTGACAACGCCTGCCTTGTTGGAGTTGGATACACACAAACCCTCCGGCCAGGTTAGCTGATTTGCCTATTACTGTTTTCTATAACAACAATCCGAACAGCATAGGCGTGGTTATATGATACATAATCTGACACTCTTCCCTGCAGGAGTGAAGCTCACCCTCTCAGGTCTGATTGACGGGAAGAACGTGAACGGCGGTGGACACAAAGTCGGCATGGGTTTTGAGCTGGAGGCATAAAAAGATTCATTGGGAGGACAGACGAGAGGAGAGGAAAGTAACCCAGGAGAAGATTGAAGAACCCAAATGTGAAAACACAGCAAAAGGTCCACTCAGTGACACGTAAACACATCTTCCCTCTGAGTCCTACACACATATGCACACATTCTTTGGCCTTAACCCTGAAACCCCAAGCAGCCTCCAGGACCTCCAGTACTGTAATTTTAAAGGAATCAGACATATTTTTATGTTGGTTATTTTTTTAAATTTGACATTATTTACAGGTCCCACAACCAACTTTTGAGCATACATTATCAGAGTACAACAAAAGAACAGACTTGTCAACCAGGGAATTCATGCAAACCCCTGTTCTCCAAACAATGTGCTACTCATTACCAGTTTGACCAGACAAAGTGCACTTTAATAAAGCATTTGTGTCTCAGACATATCTGTATTCTTTCTGAAATAAGATTTGAAGCACCTTCTTATTTTGACTGTGTGGTCAGATCATTTTTTGTTCAGACATACTCTGGGTTTTAGACATTAATATGATTATTAGAGGAAGCTTGTTTTGGTATATTGTGGTTTTGTTGCATGCTTTCAAGGCAAGATGGACGTTTTTTATTGACAAGTACAGTGACTGTAAACAAATGCAATAAAAGCTGGAGAGAATTAAGCAGAAAAGACAAAGAGTGGCTGATCCTTCTCAGACTGGGTGGACTGACTTTGATTCCACCATTTGACCTCAATAACACAGTTAAAAACTGTGAACCTTCAGTTGCCTAAATGTCTATTTTTCAGGTCCTGTTTGGTAAAAGGGCCGATGGCAATTTGGAACTCTGTCACCTCTTTGTCTTGTCTTGTTTTGTGTCCTATACCTGTTCAGCCTTTACCACTACATTTCACTTTATCTGTGCTGTGCTTTGTATAGGAGAGTTAGTCAACAGTTAGGACCTCAACCTGATTTTACTGAATTAATGGAATAAAGAATGGAAAAACACTATGATCTTGTTTTCTTTATTATTGATTTGGTTGGCATAAAAGAGGTGAAGATAGAGGAGAACCTGTGCCCTCTTTCTTAAAGAAAACATCACAAACAGTACAGTAAAATACTGTATTCAAGATACAAAATTCAGTTTTTGCTTTGAAAATGATGAAAGAAATGTCTAACATTCTGTTATTCAGACATTACAAACTTAACAGAGTATGTACATAAGATAGACAAGATATCACAGACACTTGACACTAACATTTCTTATCATTTTGTATTATCTATATACAGTACAGACTGCCTCCAGTCGTTCAGATGAAGCTGTGCAATATCAAATTGCTGTAGCAGTCACATTAGCTTCAAATATAATGGTGGTATGGTGGTATTAAAAAGTCAATTTGGTTAGTTTTGTAGCTGTTTTCACAGGTTTGCTACAGTCCATACATTGGCTCAATATCTGCGTATGCACTGTTTAGAGTAAAACAAGGAAATGTTTAAAAATTGAAGTTTAGACTAGAAATTTGAGATTTGTGTTGCTTTTGACTATACCCACAAACACCCAACCTCTTAATTATTTACACTTAATAATTATTGCAGGGATACTGGGCTGCACCGTATTGTGCCAGTGTTCCTGTTATTGTGGCCAACCTCCATGCAATTATCAGTGAATGTAAAAAACAAAAAGGATCACTTTCATACAGTATTTCAACATACAGTTATACTGTAATATTAATTTTACATGTCACCCATTTCATTAAATGATTGTCTTACTAAAATAGTTGCAATAAAAAATGATGGTCCAGTGAGAAACACATAAAAACGGATAAACACTTACATTTAAGTTCAGAACAAACAGTTCAAGGCAGAGATATCTGTAGAATATAACAAAAAAACCTGTTTATTTCGGATGATTGTGCATAAATCTTAAAATATAATCTTTCATGATAAAAGTCCACCAAACACAGTGAAAGAAATATAAAGAAATGTTTTTTGAGGATAAAATGTGCTCTTTATGTTTGTCAGTTGTTTTAACATAGTGGGAATATTTTCTGCATGGTTTGTATCATCTATAGAATAGTTGATCTGTGCATAAAGAAATGTAATTTTACCCCAAAATGTATTTTTATGTTTTGTTGAAATTACAAATGGGTAAATAAATAACGTTCTGCTTTAGTAAATTCTGGTTAATCCTAATTAAAGATAGATTTGCTTCAGTGCACTACAGGTTGGCATTAATTTTCCTCGTCTACACTGTCAGGCATGTGGGTAGATTTACCATCTCCTTAATGTCATTAGGCAAATATGTGCCAGCAGCTATTACACTATTCACATTGTTAAACAAACCAGCTTATACCGACTCCTCTTGTAGTTTGACATCCCATCCACACAGAGGCAGTAAAGTACCAAAAGTAAGCAAAAAATGAAACCCAATTTAA
This sequence comes from Dicentrarchus labrax, assembly GCF_905237075.1. Classification (NCBI taxonomy): domain Eukaryota; kingdom Metazoa; phylum Chordata; class Actinopteri; family Moronidae; genus Dicentrarchus; species Dicentrarchus labrax. The sequence continues at coordinate 14,777,907 of NW_026136714.1, forward strand.
GAGAGGTCACTGGAGAAATTCTGGCTTCCCTGCAGCCACGTCCACTCGCTCAACATCTGGGACAAAGACAAATGTTTTTGTTTTTTTAATCGTCATCACAAATGATTCAGAGAAAAACAATGAACCACACCTTCGTTATCAGAACAAGATGACTGTGAGAATTTATGTACCTCCATACTGCTCTCCGATTCCTGGATGGTGTCATGCAGCAAACTCTGAAGTCGACTCTCAAATGTCCTGCTCTCCTCCACAAGAGACTCGTCACTGCAGACACACCCAAAGAGATTCATGCAGATGTTTCTCATACGTTTGATAGCATGTTATCTGTGTTTGTACAGGAGGTGTATTTGTGCCTTCTGGAAAGCTTTGGTGACGATGTCTGTCTTTAGCGTGTGAAAGTTTCGGTTTACAAAGAAAACTCACAAATTTGACTCAAGTAGCCGGCAGATGTGTGAAAAAACTGAAAACTGTAATGAGCACAGAAGTATCATTTACGAGAGCCTTGAAAGATGTCCTTGAACCACCAGTGTGTTAGTGCACTTACATCTGATGTAAGCTGTGTCTGGGGGTCAGTAGAGGCGGCACTGAAGAGGGGGTTCGTAATCCATCGGGACTCCCACTCACCGGGCTGCGAACTTTACTCTACACAAGACAAGATGATGGACTTTATTCTGTGGCAGTTATTACAGCATACAGCACCTGCTAATTGTGGAATTAATGAATTGTTAAGGTTATGTTGTTGACTTGACTTTTGGCTTTTGTTGCTTTTAAGTAGAGCCGATATTCAAAATGAGTGTTGGAGGAGATATACGCAGCAAGTGGTACTTGAGAATTTGGTGAATTCAACCACACAACCGGCTGCTATTCTATGATTATTATTTGTGGCTGCTCATATCATGATACACAATTATATGCAATTAACAGCTGCGTCTGTGAGCAGTTCATGAATCCTCACACAGGCGACTTTGAGCAGGTTCCACAGCTCCCTCTGTCGTTTCTCCTGCAGACCCATCAGGACTTGCTCGCTCTCAGCCATCCTCTGGACCACGCCCTCCACCTTCGGCAGCAGCTCCATCACGCGCTGGCGGCACACTGCGGTCTTACTGCATAACGCACACAAAAATAGAAAGAAAAGACATTTTTGGTTTCTCAAGTTGTCAGCGTCCCCTCCCCGCGGATTAGTTCATCCACAAGTGAGAACATAGAGCTCTAGAAGTAGAGCGTCCAGGCCCTAAGCCATTCATTTATGACTTAAAAACATTATTAACCGCAGACTGGACGGTTTCTTTTAAAAATAAATCTGTCATTAATAAAAGGTTGTGACTTTTTACACTTTGTTATAAATAGCAGTACAAATTTAATTAATTTCTGACCTTACACTTAGCCATCACATTACAGTTGTAAATGTTAACAAGTCACCAGCAGAAGTGTTTGACCTTGTCTCAGATATTTTTATTTGTCAGAGCTGGAAACAGGTGTAGCTAATATTAATATTAATGATCTTTCCATGTCTAAATAGAAGCATTAATGCAGCCACCATTACTGTATTTATTTACGCCTGTGCTTTTACTGCTGTGACGTGTGTTGTGGAAAAGGCCTGTTTCACCATTACGATTCCATTTTGTGACTTAACTTGTTTCCAAGCCTGTAAATTGGCCCAAACTTTGCTATATAAAGAAATATAATGGAGCATTTCTTGTAATACTTTGTTTAATTACACAGAAATTACACAAATTCACAAATGGGAGTTACGCACTGCACCTACAGAGCTGCCCAGGACTCGTTCAGTTTCCAAACCCACATTTTCCCAAACACAATAATATACTGTATTGGTTTAACAGTGTTTTGTGTGTGAGTACCTGAGGTGTGTGTAGAAGTCTCTGAGCTTCCTCTCATAGAACTGCACCGCCTGAACCACCAGGCGCACCACCTCCTGACTGTCCCCTGCACACCTCTGGTCTGAGCAGTGGGAAGGAAAAGAAAAGCCAGAAGAACGTAAAAGGAGGTTTATTTTCACATGAAAACACTGTAACAGGTGTTACGTAAGAAGAGAACAGATGCGTGACATCCAAACCTCTGGGTTTCTCTCTGAGTTTGCGGAACAGCTCCATGGCCTTTCCTTCGCTGAGGAATAAAGAGGAGAAGAGAGCAAGGTGGCAGATCACAAAGCAGTTGTTTTGTTTTGTTGTTAGACCAGAGTTTGGTTCAGACTTACAGAGTGTCCAGGGCCTCTCCACTCCTCCACGGTTGTCTCTGCACATCCACTATGTCTGGCTGCAGCTGCATCATCTCCTCCTCCAGTTCACTCACCTTGGCCTAGACACCCACACATGGGTTTTTAGTCTTTTTAAAGCACACATTAATACCCCGTACACACACACACACATATACACACAGAAACACACTCAACTCTACCTGACCACAGCTGACAGCAGTCTGCTCCATCTCCCTCCACACGCACAGGAGTTTCTCTGACGCTAGAAAAGGTTAAAAAGGACTAATGTTAGTCAGCAGCAAGCTAAATTGTTCAAAACACTCAAGTGCACTTTCCACCTGAGGTAAACAGGACGGCCATATTAAGTTATAAATAATTACAATTAAAGGAAAGATTATATGCGGTTTCGGCAGTTGTTTTGTAAACTTCCTGTTATCTATCTACATGTTTTTGTAACACAGTACCGATCCCGGTAGCTGTCTGCTCCTGGTATTTGTCCATGTCTATATGAAGGCTGGTGGTGAAGAAGTCAAGCTTGGCCATGAGTCTCTGGTACATGGACACCATCTCATTCTTCTGTTTGGACAGTGAAGAGTTGTGTCTCAGCAGGCTCATGCTGACAGAAAGAGGAAAAGAAGAACAGTTAATGCATATGTGTGTTGTGTGTGGGAGTTTGTGTGTGTATTTTGTGTATGTCGTACATGGCCGCTTTCTGCCCCTGCTGCAATCTTTGCCAGTCTTCCTTTAGGGAGCGGATGGTGTGCCACGCCTGGCCACAAGTCCTCCTCAGAGGGCTGTAAGGCAGGAGGTGCTTAGGGTCCGTTTCTATGAGAAAGACAAAGAACGAGAGAAACACACAAAGCAAAGGATGTTTGTTAGGGTCATTTTATTTCATCGTGTCAGTTTGTAGTCATAAAAAAAAGCTTTTCCCCCCACAGGGTTTTTAATTCAAGCAGAAAATAAGTTTGTGGTTCATATCAGCCTAAAAAATATTTCATATTGTCTACAACAACTAACATTTGTTTTGTCTGTTTTTTAACTGCGTGACCAGTTTAAATGTGGTAAAGTGTGTGGTGTGTTTGTATTTGTGGAATGTTATAAACCTTTGTTTGCTACAGATTTTATTTTCTATATTTAACAAAACACTTAAGCACAGACACTCTGCTGTGGGAACCCTGAGTAAAACATAAACCCCAGTTGATTCACAAAAGAAAGTAATTGCTTGAGTGCACAATTAATCAAGAGATTTCTAGCAAATGTGTTCATTGTGTTTCACTCACACCCGCAGATTCAACTAAAATCAACAGAGAGAAGAAGAAATAGAAGCAGCTTACACACAGAAAAGGTTTGCACAGAATTTCAGGTGAAGAAGTTTTAATATTGTTTACTTATCGCTGTGTACTCACGGACAAAGCGAATGTTTTCCGGAAGGGTGCGAGGAGCGAAGTGAGGTTCATAATTGCAAGAGGAACGATCAAACAGGAAGACCAGAGGCAAGTCTGTCCGTCGCCCATCTATCTCCTACAAACACAGATAATAATAACAATGCTAAGCCTCAGTCCATTATTACATTGTGCTGTTGGCTATTCTGTGAAGGTACTGTGTGTACGGTGTTTATGTTAGATATTACTGTGTAATCTACGGCGCATTGTGTAGCCAGTCCATGAGGTTCCAAGGCTAACCCCGCCTCCAGAAGCAGCTCCTGATTGGCTGCAGGGATCTTGGTGTCTTTTTCTATCCTCAGCTGCAGGTCTGCCACAGTCTCATCATCCGCCACTGAGTATGTCAGGATCTTAGCAGACATCATGTTCAGCACATGAACCAGCTGAGGGAAATGAAGAAGGGCCAAGCACATTGCAGAGAGAACAAGTAAATGTGTGCACTGCTGCAGCACTTCAGGCCTTACAAAGTTCAAAATTCAATGATATTTTTGGTTTATTATTGGTGGGGTTTTTTGGTCAACATTAAACCAAAAGAAAAAAAACAAGACAACATGTCCACATGGGGGAACATGGGACAAAATGAAAGAATAAATGACCTTGAGCTGCAGTATGAGCTCCAACTGGGAGAAGCAGTTGCTGGGCGTAGCCTCGGGGTCTTTGCCTCTCTCCTGAGGAGACCACTTTAACATCAGCTGCAGCCACCTCTCCAGTTTCTCTAATAGCAGACTGTCAAACACCAGTTAACACATTAGACTGAGGAAATACACGTTTAAATTAGCTTTTTTTCTGTGTATGTGTGTAACTGTCACAGATAAAATCACCTGTTGAGGTTGTTGGGCTGCGGCAGGTGTTTGGAGAAGCGAACTTCCCCTGTGAGGTCCTCATAAACGACAATATCATCGTCCTGCTTCAGCTTCAGTTTATGGTGCCTGAAAAGGATGCAATTGGAGGGAAAAGCCCCAAAAATGGCATATTTATGAGCATATTTTTTTCTCCATTTCATCCTCAATTTGATCATGATAAATTCCCACCGGAGTACACACCCAGTGGCCTGAAACTGAACCTGAGTTTCTTTGGGAGTATTTTTTGTTTATGTAACCCAGACCCCCTGGAGTTTCCTATCTTTCATCCATCATATTAGCGAGGCACAAGGGGCATTGACGCTGGCACAACCCACATATCCTACAATTCTTTGCTTTGGCAACTCCTTTTTATTTATACATTCCTTGTCACGTACCAATAACATTTACTTGGAATTAGGCTTATCATTGCCTAACATTGAAAAACGTCATTGTTCAGTTTATTTTGCAAAAACTAGACTGGTCACTGAGGTGCAAAAACAAAAACAATTATTTGAGAAGGGAGTAATGGTGGAAATTTTGACATGCATCATGCTCAAAGTTAGTTTTTGGAAAACATGACTTTCTTCATGATGCCTTTTGGCACCAACTTATTTCAGATATAGGAATTTTTGAAAGATGCTATTACCAAGGAACCGGTTGCCAGGTTGGTAAGAAAGGGCGAAATCCTGTGATGCACTCAAACACCAAAGTCCCAAAGCTCCAGTAGTCCACAGTGACCGTGTACTTACGTCTCTCAATGAGCTCTGGAGCCTGGAAGATGGAATGAAAAATACGTTCAGCTGTTACTGTGAAGATGATTGCATGGAAAATGTGTCCACCTGTGTTTTCATCACTTACTAAGTACTGTAGTGTTCCCACAAACGAGGTGCAAAGGCTGCTCTGGTCCAGCTCTTTAGCGTAGCCGAGATCTATAATCTTGTGGATCAACTAAGATTAGGAGAAGAGAAAAGAAAAAAGTTATCCTATAATTACAAATGTATAACTTAATGGAACAGTTTGACATTTTGGAAAATACACTTATTTGCTTTTATACCTTTGCAGGGATTAAACAAAGATATAATGTGTTAATTAGTGAGCATAAGAGAGGTGCTGGAAGTCAGATTTTATTACTGTCTGAGGCTACCTTTTTGTCTTTCTAGCTAGCTAAACCTGTAGTCCATGGACCTATACTGTATTTAACTGTACTGTAATCAAACTTCTCACCAGAAAGTTAATAAACAATTCCTTTAAATTCCAAGACCTGAAGTATACATGAGCATAAATCAACTTTTAATGTGTTTCTGTCCATTTGGGTACACCCTGTTTTTGTCTTTATGACTGGTTCAATTTCTATAAACAAAAGGAGCGTGCATAAACATGAATATATAACCTATTTAATATGTCTGGCTTCATTTATGTAACATTCTTCATTTTTCTGTGTCCTGTTGCAGGCTGGTGGATGACATGATGTGATTTGTTACGTAACGGGCAAAATTAAGGGAGGCCCAGAGAGGAAGGTAAGAGCAAGGCAATACCAAAAGTTCCTTGTAACTGCAAGGATAAGCAAAAGGATTGAGGTTTCCACATTAAATATTCAGTGCAGCAAAGCTGTTCTCTACTGGTGAGGATAAACATATGGACGTGAGAGAGACAAGTCTCTTGCACTTATTCCACATAACCAGCACAGCCTGTATATGACCCCTTTGTTGTGGTTTGGGTGTATCTGTCATAACAAGATGGTTTTTAACTCACTCTCTTCTCTCCCTGCTGCATCACAATGTTTTCTGGTTTCAGATCTCTGTGGATGATCCTCTTCTTATGGAGGTAGGTTAGAGCCGAAGCTGAGGGGAGAAAGAAGAAATCAGAAGAAAGGAAGATTTATATTCACAGTTTATGCTAATATGACAGCTGCATGTAAACTAGAGCTAGACCAATTAATCAGCCTTAAGATATCGGCTGATATTAGAGCTGCAGGCGGATGTATTGGTATATGTGGGGCAATAGGTAAGAAGAAATCAAATACGATCAAATACAGCGAGAGTAGCTGGTAGCCACATGTTTTTCATTCTGCAGGCTGCTCTAAAAGGACACCATAGTTACACAGGATATTTGAGTTTGATTTATTCAAAGCACAGGTAAGACTAAATGGTAGTATTGTACTCCTGTAACAATGCTGAACTCACAAAGGAGAGAGAAACCAGAGATAGTGTCTTTTTTATTCCACACGTTCTTCTTTCTTGTCAGAACCTGGTGCCTACATTACCCACAATGCAACGTGACCAATAACAGTTTCGTCGGAGATTCATGTGTGTTAGACCTGGTACCTCTGTAGATAAAAATGTCTCATTCTATGGTAACGAAAACATAATTTTCAGGTGATTAAACACTAATGAAAACAAACCTGTGAATATTATATTCTATTACTGCCACTAGATCCTCCTAAATGTTACACACCGGGCTATTAAGTCACTCTAAGACCCATAAGAGGATAAGCCTCCTATACACATTCTGTAGCCTTTAATCTGTCGGAGCCAAATGAATAGGTTTCGTCTCAACCTATAATGTCACTTTACTTTGTGCGTCAAAGGGTGACTAGTGTGTGTGCTGGCAAAGATTGTTCAACAAAGTGGAACTAACCTTTGTGGCACCTTACTGTGTGAGCGTGTGTGTGATTGTGTGTGTGAGTGTGTGTGTGAGTGTTTGGGTGTGTGTTTGGGTGTGGGTATGCATGCCTGTATCTTTGCCCTCACTCGTGAAACAGTTTAAAGGGGATCACTCATTATCAGGAAATGTCCACCAGTGGGTAACAGGAAAAGGAGTTTCTGTGTGACTGTGTGTGTGCGTATGTCTCTGTTTATGTATGTGTGTGTGTGTGTGTGTGTGTGTGTGTGTGTGTGTGTGTGTGTGTGTGTGTGTGTGTGTGTGTGTGTGTGTGTGTGTGTGTGTCTGGTGTGTGTGTGCATGTCTTACTCTCCTCTCCACTCTAGATATGTTTGATCCATACCATATGTGTCCTCTCCCAAAGCTGTTTACACAGCATGTAAAATACAATGTGTTGTTGATGTGAGCATTTGTATGTTATGTTCGGGTCAGGGCGTGAGTGTCCAATCGTTGACGTAAGCTTCTGCCTGAGTGTGCGGCGTCACCATGGTGACTAAGACGTTGGTGGTTTAGAGTCACTGATGACATCATAATACATGATACTCACCACCGTGATCATTTCCTCCATACTTCTGATCACACCGCCGGTTAACTCAATCATTCAATCAATGTATCACTCTCACATTCACGCAATTTAAAATCTGGGGATTTGGCCGGATACTCACAAATGTCACATAACAGAATCAGAACGGAGCCCTCCCTCATTCCACAGCAGTTGTCCAAGAGGTTCAGATACTGCAGAAAGCAGAAACACAGACACTTGATACTTAACATGAACCACAAAATAAAAACAATATAAGAGGACACAGTCTTAGCAAAAGGTTCATTAATCTTCTTTATTCTTGTTTTAAAACTTTCTGCACTTCCATTGCACCATAAAACAGCTGTTTTCCATCCATTAAGCACATTGTGTTTATAAGAGATCTGACATACATTCGAGGTCATGAACGGACTCAGATTCAAGCAGAAAACAAACCCAAGCATTGACTTTCTCTAATACATAAATATAACTTTTTCACAAGGATGTGCACACACTAAGAAATCAAGGTACAGGAATGGACCCTAAAAGGGTACAAATGATTTGTCACTCCAGCTGTACACTAGCAGGGTACAAGTAGAAGAAAAGAAGGTACCAAAAAGGGACCATGTTCAAAGGTACAGACCTTTACATTTTTGTACCTTCTTTTCTGTAACTCTAAAAGAGCACCCCTGTACCCCTTTTGACAAAAATTTACCTTTATGTCCCATTGTTCCCAGCCATAAGCTCGCTTCTCTAACCTTTAGGCCATCAGTGCACATTTACAGGGGCTCCATAAAGGAGGCATAAAATAAAGTTAAATAAATAGAGAAAAATGAGTCCCTGTGGAGGAATGCAAAGAATGAGACAATAAAACAGTGATAATAAATAAAATAGAATTGGCAATAATGGTTAGTGGAAGCATTTCACTCTGCTACACCGACAATTAGCTACTTGATTAAATGAACAAAACCACTCAGATAGATCCAGTGTGAAGTTGCCAATACACGCTGAATAAGGGCGTCTAGCCCAAAATGTCCGCGTGGCAAATTTTAAAAAGTTGAATGGAAGTGCGGTCCTAGTTTTTTGCTCATGAAATTATTCCCAGGACACACAGAATAGGAATTGATTGGAAATTTACTGGTAGCTGGTACCTATTTTATTTCAATAAACCCCACTCTCTATTTAACTTAAGCTTGTTAAAAGTACAAATACATATCACTTTCTCTCAGCCATGATTTTGTACCTTTAGAATTAAACGAAAGGTACACAGTTATCACCTTAAGGACATTTCTGTAAAGATGTACCCTTGGGTACAGAAATGATACCCCTATTTCTCTGTGTGCACTGTTGATCTGATTTTTAGGAACATTTCTGGTAGCATTGTTACACTAAAGGACACTTTTTTTAAAACAATATATTTAAAGCGCTCAGCTGGAAACTTGTGGCAGGCCTGACAAAAGAAGATGGTGCAGTTTTCCGCTGTCAGTCCCAACTAACCACTCCATCTGCCCCCAACTCCACCATCTGGGATGCTTTGAAATTTTTATGACACTGTGGTTTGCAGTGGTTGGCATTTTCCTCTTCTACTGGCTGCCTGGTGCCAACAATGTCTATCGCCTCAGGCTGCACACTCAGATTAAAAACTGTTCCAGATTTCTCCACCAGAAGAAGTGCAAACAATCGCCTGGTTATTGGTCCAAACAAATCAGATTCAAATCTTAGTGAAATACAAAAAATATAAGCAATAGTGACAACAAGGTTTACAGAGATCATATTAAATATAACCATAATTAGGCCAGGTGCTGAGCCACCACACGTATTTGCCGCTCCATGTTAATTCATTATGATTCAGCACTTTGGCCCAAAGGTCTATGACTCTAATCCAGAGTCCTAAACCACATATGTGCACACACTCTTGCAAACATACCACAGACTTTACCTTTCTCAGATCCCCTCCCTGACAATACTCCATTGCCAGCAGTGGTAGGTCATTGGTTGCCACCAGTTTCTGCATTCCCTCAGGAACTTCTCTGGCTGCAACAACGTTAACATGATCCAACCTATGTGAGCAAAGATGAGCAGACATCAGTCAGTGGGACGGCACTATGTATCTTATCACATATTTATCACTGCTGCGATATGAGCCAAGGGCTGCCATATTAGACGTGTGACATCTATACATGTGATCACCAAAAAGAAAACCACTGCAAAATGTACAAATCTAGTTCTAGACCAGTGGTTCCCAGTGTTTCTGGCTTGTGACCCATTAAAATTAAACAATGTCGGTTCCTTACCTACTTTACAACTGGTCAATAAGTTGTGAGGAGTTCACCTAACACTTGAATTTTTTTTAATCTTATATGAATATGTTTTAGAGGCCTGAATATCTAAAACTATCCAGTACTGCTCAGGAAAACAGCAAATATAACAGAGTAATATATAAGTCTGAAAAAGTAAGCAGGATTTTGTACAGCAAAAAACTGTTCTGTTGATCCTCATATTTCTCTTGCAACCTCTTGAGGGTCCCTTCCCCAGGTTGGGAACGACTAAGCAAGACGTATGAGCAGATGTCTGCAGAAACGCAACATGTTTTTGTCACTGAATATACCTGCATCACATTAATCAGAGAAGTCTTGCATCTCTTCTCCGTCTTTGTGTCCAACAAATCTAAAATGGCATAGTTTCACGATCACGTCCAAATATTTTCATTAGTTAAATAATAATCTTCCTCTTCACCTTACTCCCTCTGCTCTTTGACCTGCTCTGTTACTTTCTGTTTCTCTTTGCCGCTTCATAACTCTGATTGAAACGTGTTTCTGACTGTCCCAGACAAAGATGTTGATAAAGATAACAGATACCATATCTACCAGGAAGATGATTCACACTGTAACATAACATTGTACAACACGTTACACAATGTGTTATCAGCGATGGCAAGGGAGATAACAAGTGCTACATATACAATCTGATGGAGAAAATATTTAGTTCTGCCTTGCTTACGCTTCACTTGAAAACACGTTTGATAGCGGGGACAGAAAAATAGTTAGAGAGAGTGGGATGAAATTGTGGATATATTATATAATTCTTTTTCTTGGTTTTGACTAAAACATTCAGCTGATGAAAAAGTAATTCAATACAAGCTCTATAAACACATCATAAGTCAAAAAAATTGTGAAAATGATGTGTTTTTCAGCATATGTGTACATCTGCGTTAAGTAGCTGTAATAATATAATGTTAGGTTGCCATGTATGTGTCCCCTGCCCTGTGGTTTTTTCCACAAGTTGAGCGTGGGTGCACGGAAGGGTTGTGGTTGTGACCATGTCTGCCTGAAAACAACACACTTGTTAAACTGAGACTAGGAAAGAAATAGTTTTATGCTCATGTTTGCACCCGCAAATGACAAAAACACACACACACACACACACACACACACACACACACACACACACACACACACACACACACACACACACACCTCTCATCTCACAAACAATCAAAACCCGCATGAGCTGCCATCCAACTCCAGTGACCCGACACCCAAACTGACACTGTTAATAGACAACACAGACACACCAAAAGCAGAGCAAAATGAGGAGGCGGCACATTATCCTGTCAGAAATAACCACTAACAGACCAAAATAACCAAGGCTTCAATGCTTTTCTAATTATTTAAATTTTTACTATTTCAGGATACAGATTTATTTTTCGTATTTTGAGAAAACTTGCGAAACAGATGGGTAGATAAAAGTCAAATGTCAAACTCGTAAGGACGCAGCTTGCCATGGAACGTACCAAGGTGAGTCACAACGCGTCAAACCAAAACTTGCCTCCCATGCCAAAAGCAAAAGAGCTTTAAGAGAAATACTAAAAGAGTTTTGATGGGAAAAAGAAACGGGAAAATCACTGATTTCTTCAGCCGAGGTTAATTCATGCGTCTCAGACTGAGATGCATCACTGCCTAAAAAAAGACCTGGATCTGTTGTAACAGAGAAGGATGAGCATAGGTAAGATGCAGTGGTCAAACAAAAAACAAACAAAATAGTTAGGAAATCTGGTCTCTTTGGACATAGCATCAACACTGTGACTGATAAGGCAAACACACTCTACCTTATCTGGATCTTTAATGTTACCACGATCTTAGCCTTACCTTGTCTGGCCCTAAAGAGACAGTACAGTGTGGCAGATTACCTGAGCACAGTGTCTGTCACTAAACAAAGAACTACCTTGACAAAGTAGAGACTCTGCGAGCACAGCCTGGCCATCGAGACAGGCCGATAATGGCTTCCCACAGTGGAACGGTTCTGCTAGCTAGGGATGGGATGATTTACAATATTACTGCGTATAGTGATAAAATACACAGTGAACTCCCATTATCGTGATAATTATGAATATCCTTGTATGCCTGGACCTTAAAAAGCTGTCTAGCTTGGCCGGATTACTTTCCTATATTGATTTCCCGATTTATTATGAATAAGGGGAAAAGGCGGAGCCTGTATCTTTCCAGTCATTCCAAAATGACTAGAAAGCCTGTCACCATGGCTGGAGGCTCGGCATCCCCCTCACAAAAGGTAAAACCGGATGTGTGGAGTATCGATTCCAAAATAAAGAACAGGGAGGCGAGGTTTCTGTCTGTAATGCAATAAATATGTGTTCCTTGGTAAAGTGATTCCAGTTTGTTTTAGTGCAATTTTAAAAATATGAAGTATGTTTTAATGATTATCGTGATAATATCGAGTGTCTTCATATTGTCCCATGCCTACTGCCAGCTGTGCAAGGAAGACGAGACAGAGCTTCACTTTCTGAAAGAATGCATAAACTCCAGCCAGTCCAAAACAAAACATTTCTCTAAATTCAAACACAAAATCCTTAGCTGACCACATAACCAACATAAACTAAACACCAATCCTGTTGGGAGAGCACAAAGAGAGCTGAAGTCTAACAGCAGATCGACACCCCTCCACACACAAAGCTCACCAATTATCACACACAGAGTGTTTATTATTATTATTATTACTATTATGTTGACATTGTTGCTGATATACATCAGTCACAGACCACAGTCTGCTTCTTGTACTTGCTTATTACATGTTTTTTATTACTGTAACATAATGTTTTATTTCTGATTTGGCCAATACTGTATTTTAATGAATTATTACCTAATTCTGAGGGCATGGCCTGTGTCAAAATCTAGTTCATAGCTTTATTATCTTAGTCAAATATTAAGTTCATAGCTCACGAATACTGGTCAGGGTGTTTTCTGGTGTCCTAGTGGTTAAGACAAATACAACATACAACAGGCACCTTCGTTGTAAGCCATCCCCCTCTCTAAACCATGTTTCCTGTCTTTATGTTCTAATGTAGGCAAACTGCCAGACTGACATCTGGGGGTGTGGGAGGAATATAATGAAGCTGTCATGTGTCTGGTGTGTGTCCTGTGCGTGACTAGTATGTAAAGGTGACAGAGGAAGGAAGGGCGGTGGTTGATTTTAATTTTACCTTTAGTAGATCAATGCATGTGGGATTTAAACTGACCTCTTCATGATCTGGATCTCCAGACACCATCTTTCTTTGTTTCTCTCGCTCAGCTCCTGACGGCACTGCTTTATAGCGATCTGTTCCTCTGTGTCCTGAAAACACACACACAAAGAATTAATGTTGATATTCAGTAGTTAATTTTCTGAATAGTTAATTCAAGAGGCCATAATTAAAGTCAAATCGATTGTAAATCATGATTTAAAATCTGAAGGGGCAAATTAGTAGCAACATTTCTCTGATAATTATTTTCATATTTGATTAATCTCACACATTATTGGTCTTTAAAACAACAGAAAACAGAAGAAAAGGTTCATCATTATATCCTAGAGCTCAAGGTGATATCTTGAAATGCCCTTTTTAGTCCAACCAACAGCCTAAAATAAGAAGAATTGAATATCTAATTTACTTTGATGCTTACCCATTTTTTTTCCACATTTGTTTCTTCATTAGATTAACAACACGATGTTACAGATGCTACATAGCAGTGGAAATGTTTTTTCAAAATTCAAATTAAATGTAAATTCTATACCTAATAACCAATTTGGCTTTAAAAACATTAATTCTTTTCAGGAGGTATTTCTGTTTCATGAAAAACAGGGACAGACAATAAACCATGAGACAGATCCAAATACACAACAAGCTTCGTGACACCAAACACATACTGTAAAAGGCTGCATTCATACAGCACTTCACCCATTCACACACACTCACACACCAATGGCAGCTACTGTACTGTATTATATCGTACACGTGACCACTTTCCAAAAATGATGGGCAACATAAGTATATCTGACTACCTGTTTCTCATGGCATCATCAAGGAAAAGGCATCCACCCTGCTTCCCATAACTGAACTAATCAACTAATAATAGCCCACATTATTGTCATTAACACAGGAAGACAGGAAATTTCCTATGGAGGAAGTTTAGTCATCACAGCAGCAGCAGTGCCCTGACATACCTACTAGTCTGCCTGCCATGGCACTGGCTGTTAAACAATACATCATTCACCCTTGAATGTTATTCCCTTGATTAAACAGCATGGGAATTAAATTATATGACAATCTTAATTTTTTGTAATATATTCTTTAAGACAAGGTAGGCAGTGGTTAACAGATATTTTTTATTTCAAGTAAGTGTTTACATTAAAATCTTTGAAACTTCTTTTCTTTGAAGTGCATAACTACAGTTTCTGACTCTCCATCACTTGTATGTCTACATTCACAAGAAAATGCTGCCTGGGTCAAAGCTAGCTCTAAGTTTACCTGGACTTAGATAAGTAATACAACCCAAGTACAGTTTCAGTAACTTGAGGAAGAGGAAGGTCCACTAAGCGGGGCTTGTTCATATTCCCACAGTGTCCTGTTACTAATGATGCAACTCTACAATGCTCTCCATCCTGTGACTTAGAGTGATATCATTACAGCAGACACCTTTAAACTGGTTGCACAAAGAAGACAGTTTCCTGGACTGATGTCATACCATTTACAAAAAGGGTGCAGGTGAGAATCCCGTTCTCAAATTAAAAAATAAAGACACGTTGATTTAATCTGTGAACTGTTGATCAACGTGATTATTCTATGTATGAATTTCACAAATATCAATATTAACATCAATGAAAAAGGAAACGACTAAAGTGTCGCTGTTACATGAGAACTGGGAAGTTTTGCTCCTGAATACAGACAACAAGCCAGTGATTTGAGGCAGCGGAGGGACAGATGTAAGGCATGAGCCACAATTTTGGTCAAAATTTGTATCCTTTCTCTGAGTCATTCTCAGTCACATCTGAACCCAGACATGATACACATATTTTTAGATTCAAGGTGACTTACACTTTCTGAGGATATCATTATCTCCTCCTTCGCAAATGAACTTCCATAAATGACTCGACATTCATACAAACAATCCTCATAACTGCAGAACTTACCTGACAATCATCACATTTTTAGGTTTTCTTCAGTACCCCAGTGACAGTTATCTGTACATTCATGGTTATGTTGCAAACAGGAACTGCTAACAGCTGCATACTTTTATGGTGCCAATTTGGCAAAATGGATAAAATAAAATTAAATAAAATTAAAAGTTAAATCTAAAGCTAAAGTTGTCGCCCAAACTTGCATGGTGACATTATACTTCCTGATTTAATCCCTCAAAGCCCACCAAATTATGGGAAATGTGGAGCAGCTTTAGCTCAGGGGGCATCCCTTAATCACAGGGTTGGTGGGGGGCACAGCTGCCTCAGTGTAGTCCGTCTTAAGGTTTAGAAAACTGAACTCATCGAGGGAAACACTGAGGCATTCCTTATTGTTGCTGCAAAAATGTATTTCTTTCATTAGTTTTACATATTAGTTTAGTTGACAAAGGCTTGTTTTTACATTTAGATTCGATCAGAGCTATATTCATTTCGATAGTGATGATGATGTTTCTGGGAAAGGTCCCAGATATCCGAGCTTCTTAAAATGCATAATTCCTGGTGCCAAATGCAACATTTTTAACCAATTAAATAGTATTTGCAGAAGGATATTCAGTGAGTCAGTCTACTATCATGTCCCTGACACCGCAGCCACAAAACAGAGACGGTAAACACATACCAGTGTGTTAAAAGTGTGTGGATTGTGTACCTTATTTTGCCATCTTGTGACATTCCCAAACCCTCCGGTGCCCAGTCGCTCCTTCAGCTCCCAGGACCCACAGCTCTGCGGCTGCTGCAGGGGGACTCGATTCATGGCGTCTTCAACTGGTCCTACACCAACACATCAACAGAATAAACTACAGTCAGATTACAGACACGGATTAACTCTTATATCATTACTATCACTAGGGGCAAAATGTAAAGTTTGGCCTAAGGGTGGCCCTAGTGAAAATGCCTTATTTACTCTCCATTAAACTCTGATCAGAGTATTGTGTATATGTATGTAACAAATGTACATCACAGACAGGTCAGGTCCAGTGTTATTAAGCGCTGCCCGTATATATCTGTATATAGTCATGTACTCACAGGCTATTACCAGGCCTATTCATTACTGCTGTGACAGTAAATGCATCAATCTGACTGCTTCTGTGTTTGACTTTATCCTCCACTGTGAATATCGATCTCTGCTCATTATAAAATAATGCATTCAAACACCAAACACTTTCACTTCACTGTGTATGTTTCCTGTTTTCTGGTGTTATTACAATACACTACAACGTACCCGTGTTCGGACTTAATTTCCATGCAGACAAGCGCTTCACCTTCAGTATTACTCAAACTAAATCCTACCTTAGACTTCGTAAGCACGCTTTCACACCTGCTTTTCTTTGAACTCTTTGTGTATCCGGGCTTTAAACGACCTAAACTTTTTTTTTTTACTATAGTAGTAAGTTTTGGCGACACAACATATCTCACAAACTTTCTACTTCCTGATACTCATGTTTCCTGTAAACGTGAAGAGACCCGCCCACAGTGAGGAGGTCCTCGGTTCAGATCTCCAGCTGCTGGTTTCAGGATGATTTGAGCTAGAGTCATGGTTTAGGAGGAATCCTTAACTTGGGCTCTACTTTTGAGAAATACTTCTCAAAATGTCTTAGAAATGTATTTTATTTATATAAAATTAAAATACCAGGGCCTTAGTAACTAAGTACATTTACTCAAGTTCTTAAATTTGAGTTGCTATTTTCACTTTATGTTACTGTATACATTTAAATTCAGAGGGAATTGTACTTTTTACTGCACTACATTTATTTTATATCTTTAGTTACGAGTTACTTTGCAGATTCAGATTAGTAATGAAAATACAAAATACATTATATTATCATGGATATTATTAAGATAAGACAACATTAATGTACATATTAATGCATTAATAATTGTAATTCAATAATGTAAAATACATTATTCTGAAATAGTCTATTCTGCATAATGAATTGTACTTATTTATATATTCTATATTTTCAGTATGTTTTGATGCTAATACTTTAGTAGGTTACTTTTACTTAAGCAGAAGATCTAAGTACTTCTTCCATGGTGCCAATAATAAACTCTGGGTAAGGAGCTGCACATAACCTGTCAGTTATTGGGCCTTACAAAAATGTCTATTAGCTACATGACAAAAAGAGGTGGAGGATTATTGTGCTGTACAAGTGAAGAATGCGTCGTTGCTAAATAAATATATTCACAGCATCAGGATAATCTTTATGTTGTATCCCTGTGTTGCCTTATTTGTGTGTTGTAGCCCAGTGGTACCTAAATGTGGTTCATGGGCCCCTCAGGGACCGTCACTTTGCTTTAGTGGGTCCCGTAGGCATTATAAGGATTAGTTTAAATCTCTAAGTTTAAGAATGGGGTTTTCATGGAGCCTATGGCTGCCACTATTTTGGGAATGGACATAACTTATGCTCAGTATTACAACTTCTCGCTAATGGTTGGATCAATTTACCAATCCAGGACAGGAGGGTCACCTCCTGCCCTCATGACCTGACACCTCATCTTACTGTAAGTATTATTTCACGTCTCCCTCTTAAATCCCTCATCTTTCGTTGTAAAAAAAAAGGATTTCCTATGTTTTTCCAAGGTGGATCTTGTTTTTGTAGAACTGAATTGTAATCACACAGCTGCGTCTCAAATGCTTTGCCGTCACTGTTCTGTAATGGGGATGTTAGGCTACTTACTCAGGTGTACCAGCTCTAATCAGATGCGTTTCCTTGGAGGTTGAGATCAGTTTCATGAAGGTTAAAATACATGGTAAAACTGAACAGCAATGACACAAGATTTTAAGTTCAGTCTTCAAAAAGAGAGTCCAACACTCACTTTTTAGTCTTATTTCAGCTGCGTGATGTGTCTTTACTAAAATCAAATATCAATTTCAGTATTTAACACTGTCTAACTTGACCAGCCAAGCCAGTGTTGATCCAGCGGATGTTGTATTTGGAGAGGATCACTTCAGAATTTCCAGAATTAAGTTTTCATTTCATCACATACTATTCCTGGATTGAATATATAAGTTCAGGTGAGAAAACTAATAACTCACTCTGGTACAACAAACAGACTGACGTTTCTCTGACGTGATCTGTGTGGGTGTATAAGAAGATGCACTTTATCTGGTATTTTATCTGGAACTGTTGGAAATGTTTGTGAGAAAAAAAGGTCTTTCCTGTTTACACTAACAAAATATGGTGCTGCTTCCGAGTCTTTTCCAGTTAGGACAGTGCACAACGGCTTCATGGCAGTCCAAAATAAATGGAACTTATAATGAAAGACTTTTGTTGTCTTATTTAGCTTTGTTTAGTCATGTAAACCTTGTCCGTGGAAATGTCTTAAATGTTGTCCTCAATTACATATTATTACACGACTGTTTACTTCCCACAACGTCCATCTGTTTCAATACCTTTTCAACAGTTAGCTTCAGTTGAACATGTTGTTGCTTATAGCTTACAGACACCAACAGACACAACTGGGTCAAATATTGAGAGACATCTGATATAAATGCCCCTTGATGGACCATCATCTGTTGATACTTATTTGTAATTGTCGATTTGTGACTTGTGAGTTAAGTTTTCCTGCAAACTGCTAACCAAGCTAGCCATTTATACTAGTCGCCTGACATTTTGCCAAATATCCCAAAACGTTGAACTACTGCTTTATATTGTTTTGTGTTTACTCTTTTTTACTTTTACTCTCCTGAATTTCATTTGCTAGATTACTGTGTAGTACTTCCAATGCCATGGGGACTGAACATTAACCTACTTCCAGAGGGACAATGTAACTCATTTGACAGTTTTCTTGTTAATAGGTCTATATTATTTTCATAGAGCCCTGGTGTAACTTTTGTTTTCTGATTTCTGATTTGTAATCCTGTTGTCCACTACCGTTTTCATAGTTTCACAGATGCTTCTGGTTTAAACTCTGAAGGCCAGTTATTTATTGGAAGTGTTTTTAGCTCGCCAAAATGCTGTTAAACTACTTGTATAGTAAGAAGAACATGTTTACAGATTAAAATTATTGCTTTGTAATCTTTAGAATTTGTTTTTCATACAGTGTGTGGCTATAGTGGTAAATTGTTTTGATTTAAAATGTGATATAACCTCAGTGTCACTGCATCAGAGGCTCTGTTGTCATATAAGATAGAAAGCTCTGCATTGTGTCTCTGCTCAAACGTCACCAAGACAGATTCTTCTTCATTATACGTGGCACTTGATACTCTGTTTATGGAGTTAGAGAGTCTTAGTCCAAGGAAAACATTCACCCACACATTAAGACAGCAAACAATAAATGTTTAAAGCAGTGGTTTGTCTAGTTTCTGCAATTCTTCCACAGCATTTACAAATGCCTCTCATCACCATTCCTTGCATAATGTAAATAATGGGCAGTCAAATAAAGGACAGTAGAAATACTTTCTTCATTACTCAACACAAGGGAGGAGGCATGACATAAATGATCAATTGCATTTATTGTAGTAAAGCAATAGAGCATTACTCAAAGAGATATGACTCCTGGCTGTGTTGGGGGAACTTGATTTTATACATGTGCTTTCAATGTATGTGTGTGTGTGTGTGTGTGTGTGTGTGTGTGTGTGTGTGTGTGTGTGTGTGTGTGTGTGTTTGTGTGTGTGTTAATGTGTGATTTTCCTCATCAAGCAGTGGGAGCGCACTCTAATCTAACACAGATGGAAACAAAGAGGACAGACGCCAAGCTAACTACCCCCACCCAATACATCCTCGAGTACCATGTTTTCAGTTATTTTACGCGGAGTTAACACACAGTAAAAACAATGAACATGAATTATCCAATGCTAATAAAATTACTAAGAAAAGATGGAGCTATTCTTGAGGCTAAGTGACTGATTTCCTGAGGACGGATGGGTGGAATAAGGGGATAGTGGTTGTGACTCCTGGTGCCAGCTGGTTAACTGTACTGATGCAGAGTCAGCCACAGCCCATCACAGACTGCCAGAGATCACTGATAGTGTGAAATCAATCAATAATATGCAAGTTTTTATGCCCCTCCATACTTAGTTTAAAATCCCCATTAGTTTAATAATAGTTTTGACACACTGACTGAAGTAAATCACCTCCAAATGACAATATAATATACCTATTGCAGGTACTTTTTACTGTATTTTTGGTGTAAGCTACATGTATATAGTAAATATATATAGTATGTATACTGTATACAGCAGATTATTATAATGTAATATTACAGTTTTATGAGGTTACTTCCCTAATCTATGACATGCATTTCTCTTCTACTGCCTATTGCTGCTTGACAATTTTTTTACTCAATAAAGATCAATAAAGTTGATTATTTCTTATCATAACGATATTTATGACAATCATTATTATGCCTATTAACAATAATCTCTTGTTAACGATATTTTATTTATATTCAAATACATAATACATACATTTAGATATAATGAAATATTCGGACAGGTCCCATCAAGCACCGCCCAGCTGGCTGCATCATCATCCGACCAGCCAGCCTCGCTTCCCCGCTGAGGTCACAGCAGCCCTCCCCCTGCACTCACCGGCAATAAATACTGGAGCAGAGGGTTAACCAGCTCAGTCCGAGCGACAGATCCCAGGGACACTCACACTCGTCCTTCTCTTGAGAAGAACATTTGCAATTTGGTAAGAGCTTTTTTTTTTGTTTTACTCAGATGCGGTCGTGCTTTACATCTATTTATACTAATGCATGAGGTTGTTTTCTGATCATAGCTTTTATTGTAGTTCATTTTGAATCTTTATCTAAAGGATGTAGAGTTCCTAGGTTAGGCTTTATTAATGATACTGATTTAACATTTTGCATGCTTGATATTTAATGTGTCAAGGGGGGAATGGATCTGATAATCTGATACATTTGATGGCATCTGATAAAAGTTAATTAAGATATTTCAACCAGTTTAAGTTGATTAGACCAATTAGTATGGCTGGGTAATATTCAATATTATTGTATTGTATTGTAAGTCCTACAGTTGAATCTTACATAATTAGATAACAGTATGGAGTAGTCTTGACACACATCTTATTTAATTAATAATAATTAAAAAATTAAGTAAACATCTCTTGTGAAAATTAATCAGAAATACAGTAGGGAATATACCTTTAAACAGTAGTGTTACCACAGTGTATAGTAACCTGCAGTTCAGTGTAATTAACAATTAATTCAAGGTGACACACACAGTTTCTAAGGACAATGTAGTAACTATTATGATTGTGGTGATAGTAATTTGTCTGGTTTTACATTAACTGTGTGGGGAACTGAAACTGTGCTTGCTCATTCATTTGGCATCCCAACACTCAACACTCATTATTTACACTCTCCGTTCACATCCACCTGTTCAATCTGTTGAGAATACGACTGTACAAATTCCTTCACAGCATCACACACTCACTCTTCATCCCTTAAAGCTTTCTCAGAAATCAGTAACTTGCTTTACCAAGGTCACATCAAATATTTGTAGCACATAAAAATCTTGATGTTACAAATGTTACAAGAACCTGGTGATATTGTGCTTCACTGCTGGACTCGCTGTATGTTTGTTATCAACATCACTGCTATGATACAGTGTTTTCTCTCAGAATGCATGTGTGTATCAGTGTACCACCCTGTGCTGAAACCTGCACAGGATCACTGACATGCAGACTCTTATCAGGCTAAGGAGTTGGATTTCCTTCTAAGCTGGACTACGTCAGCGCTGATAGTCTCCATCACTCTGACGCTCTGTTCTGTTGCATGTTGAGAGAAAGTAGAGTTTGTATCCATTATCTGCATTCCCGACAGTGTGGTCAGCTGTGTTTGTGGCTGATGTTTGTGACTCACAGCGTGTCTGGTCTGGTTGTAAAGCTGTAAGTTAAGAGTAGGTCAGACATAGAGGGTAGTTCTGGATCAGACTGTGGGAACAATGAGGATGATGCTGAATCCCTCGAGAGTCAGTAATTCAATACTGCAGCTTTCATTTGAATCTGGACAAAAACCCTCTTTCACATCTCTACTCTTCCTATCTGACTACATTTGTGGATTGTGTCTTCATCTAATGGCCTTGATGTTGGTTGTAAATCCTATGAATGCCTCAATCTGTGTCTCTCTCCATATGTCTTGTGCAGTCCTGGAAGCTGGGATGACTCAGGACTACTCACTGTCTTTGTGCTGACCTCTCGGATTTGATTTCATCTCCCTCCTCTTGCTATTTTTGCCCTTCTCCCCTTTCTCTCCTTTCTCTCCTTTCTTTCCATACTTTCATGTTCTTCCACGTAGCTGTCTCATGCTCCATCATCTCCTCAGGTTTATACTCATTTCTATTGTCAACACCTGCTCTTTCTTCTTGCTTCTTTTGGCTTGATGAGCTTGTGTTTCTTTCTGATATGGAATTCAAGGCCCCCCTGCACAGAGGGAAGCTGTAAGGCAACAATACAGCCCTTTGTTCTCGGGGACTTTACAGAGCTGCATCACAGCTGGTTTATTGAAGCTTGACTGAAAACCCCTGAGTTAAGAATGCATAATGCTGGCTAAGTAGCTTACCGAAATGAGATTGCATGCCATAAGACATCATCAGAAAACATATTACGCACATGCAAACCTGTTAACTGAGGGAACAATGCCTCAACTGAAGTTATTGTAAAGGTTGGATCCCAGCAGGTCAAACCAGTTAAAAAACATGTTGCAAGGTTACCGGAAACTGACGATGCCAACATGCTGTGACAAGAGAATGGGAATAGTGTTTACAGTTCAACCCAACAAGTGCTCTCTAAGAAATGTTAAGAAGCTTCAGTGCCAAAGAAAATTGGGCTATAAAAGTGCTGCGATGCTCGCTGTAAAGTCCACCCACTCCAAGTTCTTCATTAAGTGTCAGTTCTGATATTTGCAGGAAAAATAACCATGGCGATGCTTTAAAGTGAACCGTAACTTTGAACCTCACAGGTAGATGCAACTATGTCCCCTGCATGCCGTCTAAGCATTCTCAACGTTTAATACTTTGACTTTTCGGCCTTGTTACTGGAAGACAAAAACGTCTCACCTCCAACCTTTACAACCTCAGCGCACCATCATCATTACACATCCTTGCTAATGGTCCGGTGAACTCACCGCAAAGATGTCAAAGATTGTGGTCAGCACTTAAGATCTGTTGCTTTAAATATGTTCCTGTTGCACACAAATAGGATGAATGAATAACGTTGGTGGAAAACATTAACTATTAGTTTGGACATAAACTCTGTGTGTGAGAGTCTTTTTATGTAGGCTATGTCTGTGTTATCGTCTGTTGCATGCGTTTGCCCGACTGAAGTGGTGCATCTTGAAACTGCTCTTATGAAGCTGCTGCTGACTCACAGTCTGTCTGCTGCTGCTGCTCCAGAGATGTTTTAATTTCTTCCATTCATATTTGACCTACTAGGGGAACCACACTCTCCTCAGGCTGCATACTTGGTTGTACATGTTTCAGCTATTAACTGATTGGGTGTAACAGACAAATGCCTTAACCCTATCAGTGCCAGAGGGACGCCGGTGTCCCGCTCGCTTTGTAAGTTTGTAATTTATTGGTTATGATGCTCTTGTAAACTATTTACATTTACATTTTGACCTTTGACCCTTAAGCAGTCAGAAGGGTTAGTGACGTGGTTTGACTTGAACCTGAATTAAAGGTATTTTTTCAGTAAACGTTTGTGGTTGTTTGGTTGTTGTAAGCCCATATTTGCTGCCAGTTACACCAAAAACCACACAGATATCACAGCTATTACTTTTTATATTTGACACCTTCAGAGTTCTGATAAAACGCATTTTGCAGCAGAAATTCTCCAGGTGAACCTAAATTCACATCAAATATTTTGTTTTTTCAAATAGCTGAAAAGGAAAATGTTACAGTCAAAGCTAATAAAAGATTATGAGATTCAACTCAACAGTTTTTGGTCAGAGAGTCCAAGTAAGTCCACGGTACATAAAACTAAAAGAACAGCCGCAACTTTACTTTGACTTTGGCATGCACATGTTTATTTTGTGTGTTTATGTCTGTTCAAATGCATTAAATGTTATAAGACAGACAGAAAAACACGGCTAAAACTCAAAGGATTGTCAAAGGAGCTGCGTTGATGGCGCCCAAACAGGGCCTCTGCATGTCAGATACCACAGACTCTTAAAAATGGGTGGGATGCACATATGTTCATATCTGATGTGTGCATGTTGCCGTGTGTTTTTGTGTGTGTATGTGTTGATATGTACGCACGTTTCCGAAATGCATGGGGCCCCGCATTGGCTGTATTTTAGCAGGAAACACATGTTTTCAGCTGACAGGGCTGGGGTGAGTGAACGGAGCTGAACAGCTGCACAAAGGAAACAAAAAGGAAACTAGTGTTTTGTTGTCACCCTGCCAGTGAGGCTCAGTTGGGGGGTAAAAACGGGTCAACTGGGTTTTTATCTGTTTAAGGCAAGGATAGCTTTCAAGGGACGTGTTCTCTTAATGGTGAGTGTGAATGCATCTGTATGTGCTTTAAAAGTCAAATCCTGAGATGGAGTCTTTGTGCCAATGAACAATGAGGCGAACGAATAGTAAATCTTTGTGTGTAGGAGTGTTGATTAGCTCCACGTTCCTGAACACTTTGTGTATGTGTGTGAGACAGAGTGTGTATGTGTGTGAGACAGAGTATGTTGGTGTGTATGTGTGTGGTTGCCAGCGTAGCTGTTTTACCTCACTGATATATCAAAACACAGTGCTGTTTTTAATTAGCTCAGTCAACCACAGAAGATGAGTCAGTGGAGAACCAGCCGACAGAGAGGAGTATATGAAACCGTGCAGGCATGTATGCACATGATTCTTCTGTATGTCTGGGTGCTTTGTGTCTGTAGAAGAAGTTTGTTACGGTTATTTTTAAAGCAGCTTGGAAGTTCTTTATGTTGAGGTAATTTTTCATTTTCAACCCTCATTAACTTTATTTTTATTCTCTTTCCTATTTCCCATTTTCCTTTCTACTCCTTCATCCACTCACCCCCTCCTTCATTTTGTGACTCATGTTTACTCACACTTCAATGAGGAGCAACGAGCGCTCTTCTCTATACCTTTTCTCTGCATGATGACTGCTTTAAAACAGAAAGGAGGAACAAGTCTGTTGTTTTTCTGGAAGTATAAAAAGGGAAATATAAGTTTAGTTACTTTTTCTTGCTCTGGGCTTTCCCTTCTTTTCCCTCCTCTTTCCCATTAAAGTCCTCCGTCACTTCATTCCTACAGCTGCTGTTTAGAGAAGGAATGCTGTCAGTATGGTGCAGAAACTTTCTGCTGTGCGTGCTGCCTTTAATCGCTCCAGGGTTGTCCAGATTGTGTTGTTTGATGTGGTGGTCAGCGTCTATTTTTTGCATGAAGTGAAGATAATCTGCCTCCTGTTTATTCCCAGTGGGGAAGTTGTAGAGGAATTGTGATAAAGGGGAAATGAATTTAAGTAGGACCGTAAAGACATATATAGCACAAAATTGTTAAGCTCCTATCAGACTGTCCTACACAGGCTGTTAATTCTTCCTGTCTGAGTCAACACAACTTCAAGAAACTTGAAATGACCTCTGGTTTCCCACAAGCCCCCTACCTTACCCACCCTTTCCTCTCCAGTGGTCTCCCTCAGCAGCAGGAGTAGGGATGGAGGAAGGAAGCTGACCAGAGACACAGTATAGTCAGGAGAAGGTTGATCTGTGTTGATCGGTTTCCTGCAATTGTTGGCTCAGCATTAATGACAGATTCAGGACAAAAGATTTACACGAATAGACATACAACAATCAAATCCATGCTCTGTCACTCACTCGCCTTAATGTGCTTCTCCGTCAGTTCAAGGTCTCACAGTGTTACCAGTGTTTTCATGTTGGTTGTGTGTTTATCAATAATGTTAATATTAGTGGGTTTTTAAAGGATGCAGTTAAGAAGTGCACTGTGACAACTCATTTAAATTGCTGCTAATTTATTATTTTGTAGTCTTTGTAGTGACAACGCAGTAATTTTTGCCAGAATCATATTTCGTGTAATTTTACTCTTTTTAGAACCTCAGTGGAAAGTGTAAAATAATTATTTTGACTCCAAATTTGTATTTTATTTGTATTTATTTAAAATCTTATAAAATAATTATGGATCAGTGCAAATCCAATGGTACTTATTAAAACTGAGTTAGTCTTTTGTGTTTACCACACACAGCATCTCTAGGTATCAGTGCTCAGCATAAGTGTCCGTCTAAACTGTATTAGCTTGTAAAGTCTTTGAGTTGTTTTTAATAAGCATTTATGTTCTACTTTCAGACCACTTGAGTTGAAGACCACTTGAATAGCCATGACACTTGGAGTACTAGTGTTCCTGTCTGCTCTCTGCTGCTGCCTAGCGGCCAATGTAAGTACAACATCCTTGTCACGTTTTTTGTGGTTTATAATCTGTCTGTGCAAACAGTTTAGTTTAATATTTTTGAATTTGTGTGCTTTGAGTATTATGGTGCTTCAACACCCAAGACTTAAGTGTCAGCTGCTGTACAGCAACATTTTACATGCAATAAAGCTACTTCATTTATCTTTTAACTGAAGAAATATTCATTAATTTTCATTTTAACCATTAGATTTTAAAACAATATATCTCATAAACTCACTAATAATGAAAGCAAACTCTCACATCATGTGTATTGGAGCACTATGTTTGTGCAAACAACTGATGTTTGACTAAAACTTAAAGGCCACTAAATGTTGACCGGGATGAACTGCATATGAAGCAAGTTTCAAGTCTCTGCAAGTTTATTTTCACAGTATCCTGAAGAAATTAAATTAAAGCACTGGCTGCCTGGGTAGAAAACCAATGCCATGCAACCAATTCCAATTGTTTAATGCATCTTCTTCCATTGCAGGTGGAGCTGCTCCGCACTAAGAGAGGGACTCGTTTTTACAGAGGTGAGCCTGACAGGCAGCCAGCTAGACGGACCATTTTGATTGTTCATGTCCAGAAGTCTTCACCTTCCTTTGACACTTCCCGTGAGCCCCATCACACTTCTGTTTGTCTTTTCTAATAACACCACCACCATCATCATCACCACCATCACTATCCTCATTGTCACATTCTTTTAATTCATGTTTTTGTCATCCTCTCTGCTGTTGTACCTTAATGTTAATAACCCCTTGTACATGTTACAATGTTGTTACAAAGTTTTTTGTGTGTCTTGCCTGTATACTTATTGTTTGTGTGTGTGTGTGTGTGTGTGTGTGTGTGTGTGTGTGTGTGTGTGTGTGTTTTCTCTCAGTATATTGTGTGGATAGTGAGACGTCAGCTGTGCGTAGTTTTGGGGACTCTTGGCTGCGATGGAGGGGACAGCGTGTGGAGTATTGCCATTGTGCATTAAGAGGACGAGAGCGTTGTCATTTTGTGCCCGTCATCAGTGAGTGTGACATGGATGCATACACACACAAACACATGTGGATTGGCTGACTTGTCTTACTTTCTTGTCTCTTTCTAATCAGACCTTTTTGTTTGGCAATGAGCAGAATATAATATTCTGCTTGTTAATCCGTCTGTCAACCTGTTTGCCTGCCCTTACTGACCTCTGTTGTTCCCTATAACTTCATTTTACCTCTAACTTGCTGTTACGACCTCAGATGATTATTTTTTGTTGGCTTGCCTCGCTCATGAGTCCAAAATCCCTGTTATTTCAGTGCATCCAAATGAAGAGCTGTTGGGTTTCTGGTAGGCATAGTTTAGTCTGAGATTGTTTGAAACACTCCTGCCAGACAAGCCCTCGTGCGCACTTTCACCCCCACTGGTGAATTCTCTGAAGCTTGACTGCCCCTCCCTCAGACAAATTACAACCACATTTTTCAGTCAAACAGCACCATCTGTGAGCTCATACCACTGGGAGCGAGTGGGGTTCTGTTATTCTGAGCGCTAGCCTTTAGGAAATGTTGAAATAATAAATGAAAAACCGGACTGGTGATGGCATAAAACCAGTTCTGCTCTTGAAAGAAACTCTTGGCATGACATGCCAAGAGTTCATGATCATGATCTTTGCGTGATATTTTAAAAGTGAAGCTATGAAGAAGTTTACCAGGATCCGAGAGTCAGGATGAAACAGGCACACAGACCTTTGCATGATACGGAATGTTTCTACGTCAAATGTGACACAAACAAGGCCAAACCCACAAACTGAATGCTCTGTATACGCAAGTGGTCATGGCCAATCAATCGTATTCTGATTGTTTCTGAAGAACTGGATGACGTATGACTGACTAACTGGCTCTCTGTCTGCCCCTTCCAGACTGCTACATGTCTCAGTGCTATAACGGAGGAACCTGTAAAGAGGCTGTGTACACTTCTGACTACATTTGTCAGTGTCCCCCAGGCTTCAGTGGGACTCACTGTGAAATCAGTAAGTACTCAAAAACTCAATCAACTATTAATTATTCAATTAACCTCACAGCTTTTTTCTTGATTAATTTCTCTGTAAAATGTAAAGAAATATTAACATTATAATTTCCCAGTGTCCAAAAAGACAGTGTCTTATTTTGTCTAACAGTCCAAAACCCCAAAGATTCAGTTAACAATTATATAAAACAGAGAAAAAACAACAGATCCTCACAATGGAGAATAGTTGCATTTTTGGTTGATCAACTAATTAATTAATTGACTTTTCAGCTATACTTTAATTTCTTATTTAGTCCTCTGTGCTGGAACAGATATACCCTGGATATTCCACTATGTCTAGTATTTGGGTTTGCATATTTTTTTAATTAACAATAAACTCAGTAATGTCCATAACAGGGTGGCTGGTGACACAACACTTATTAAAACATTCTACGAACTTCTTAATGACACTAGATAAAGTCACAGTCTGACCGTGTGACTCATGCAGTAGGTGTCATGGGCCTGTGGTTTGGACGGAAGAAGAAAGGATCATAAACCATGGAAAGACATTCTGGGATATGAATGTTTTTGTTTCTGTGGGCGGCTTTCTGAGGCTTTAGGGACACCCCACCCTCTCAGTGGGATAATTATGCAAACCCCAATGGTGACAGCCAAGTGATTTCAGCGAAAGAGTAATGAGTTACAATGGCCAGACTCAATAAATCTGATTGCATTTACAATAATCATAGTTTATGTTTGGTCATTGTTTTAAACCACTAATTGGAAAACTACTATATAAATGCCATTAGGACACAAGTTGAGAGTTTAATGTCTTGTATAAGAAATAACAATGTTTCCATAATTTGTCCAAATATTTTGGAGTGGCTGGAAGTTTTTCCAGATCCAATAAAAATGCTTCATGGTGACAGAATTAGAGTGATAACAGTCTCAAATAAAAATGATACTACATGCAGTTTAACATGGTCTCTTTCTTCAACAGACACCAATGAGAAGTGTGCAGTGGGGCAGGGTGAAGGATACCGCGGCACATGGAGTATCAGCAAATCAGGAGCAGAGTGCATCAACTGGAATTCTACATCTCTGAGAGGAAAGAAGTTCACGGCTAGAAAAGTGGACGCCAGCAGTCTTGGACTGGGCAATCACAACTTCTGCAGGTATGTAAGCAGTCTAATCTGTTTAGTGTCGGAGCATCTGTAGGAATAAACTGCAAATATTCAGTTAAATCAAGGAAGGTGTCTGAAAATCCACCTGGTCACATTTTTTTGATTAACGCAGGAATTATGCACTTGACACTGTATTCTGGCATTTGATTAAATGAACTGATTGATCTGGTTGCGGCTGAAAGTGAGAACATCTTATATTGAAAGGCATAAACTAATCCACCTTCTTTGGAACAGCTCAGTTTCCCAAAAGTATGACTCACAAACAGCGCAGGAAAATTAAAAGCAAAGTTTACAGGTCAAAAAGGCAGACAGAGTCAAAAGAGTATTAACAGACATGGACAAGAAACAGCCTAAAATTCTCAAGTACTATGACTCAATAGACTATCTGGCCAAGAGTAGGTGGAAATAGGCTTATATACCAGGACACAAAATGCTTATAGGATCTGGAATGACAGGTGAATTAGTGACTTTGCAGGAAAAAAACTGAACATGTTTACTCACTGCGCTTGCCTTTCTTTTCCCCTTCAGGAACCCCGACGATGACAGCCTTCCTTGGTGTTACATCTATAAAGGCACTCAGATCGTCTGGGAGTTCTGTTCCATGCCCAAGTGTCCTGAAGGTATGGCTTTTCAAAAAAGCTAATAAGCTAAAAGACTAATAATAAACCAATGAATTGCTTTAACACTTGGTTTTGCTGTGTGTTTTTGGAGCAGATAAGTACAAACAATGTATGCAGGGCTCTGGTCAGTCATACAGAGGCACAGCATCTGTCACCAAGAGCGGCTCTCGCTGTCTCCCGTGGGACTCCCCTGCTTTGAAGCGCAAGCTCAACAATGCCTGGAAATCTGATGCACTGGAGCAGGGGCTGGGCAGCCACAACTTCTGCAGGTAGAGACACCAACACACACATTATGATAACACATGAGAGGTTCTCCTTACATGGAGAAAGATAAAAACAACTCAGGTTTTCATTGCATTTCCTCTTCGTTTATCTAATAGGAATCCAGACGGTGATGACGGTCCATGGTGTCACACCTATAAAAACATGCTGCTGACCTGGGAGCTGTGTGACATACCTAAATGCTGTGAGTCCCCTCACTATCATGGTTTAATGAAGTCAAGAAGTCAGCTACCTGTTAGAAGTGTATGAACTAAAATCTTCCACCCAAACTTGTCTCCTCTTTTTTAGTGAGACGCCCATCTACCATCACCACTTCTGGCCCGCGTGCCCCCACCACTAACAACAACAGAGGTAGGGCATCTTCACATCCAATGAAAATCACCCAGAATGCATCACCTCTGATGTGTATAGAGTGTTGTAATTTTACTGTCATTTAACCATCATCCTGCAACCTCTCTGTAGCAACATGTGGGCAGCGTGAAGACAACACCTTGAATCGACCGGCGTTCCGCATGTTTGGGGGCAGAGAGAGCAACATCACGGAGCAGCCGTGGCAGGCGGTCATTAATGTTTACCAATCCCGTCTCAGGAAACACTTTCACCGCTGTGGAGGAGTCCTCATTGACTCCTGTTGGGTCCTGTCTGCTGCACACTGCTTTGAGGACAAGTAAGAATGACTGACATCCTTCACACATGCACAGAAACTACAGTAATGAACATGTTTGCAGCATACAAACACATTCCCTATCTTTTTCAGTGATAAAGCAGAAAAACTGGAAGTCATTTTGGGAAGAACGTTTCGGAAACAGAATTCCAGCAGCGAGCAGATTTTTAAAGTTGAGAAGTACTGGATCCATGAGAAATTTGACAACGAAACATTTGACAATGACATCGGTGAGTGAACACTTAAAGAGACAATAATCATGTAGTTGGTTCAGTTTTATAAATATAATATTATGTATTACTGTGTTACTTGTATCATTAAAATGCCAGATTGTCATAAACTAGCATTTTAAGTTTTAGCACACTATAAAGTGAATGATGAAAATGAAATGAGACACCTGGCAACAATGTTTTCCCCCAGCTGTGATGATATGGAACCTTAAGTGGGCTGCAAAGGCTTGTTAAAACTTTAAATCCTGCCTCAGTCTCCATCCCACATTTCCCCAGTGCATTACCCTGACTTTCCTCTGGTCACGTTCCACTTGCAGCTCTCTTGAAGCTGAAAACGGACATTGGCATCTGTGCTATAAACTCTCCAGAGGTTCTTCCTGCGTGTCTGCCTGAACGTGGGTTGGTGCTGCCCGACTGGACCGAATGTGAAATCTCAGGTTATGGAAAAGACTCTGAATGTAAGCAAACGTCCTGCCTGATTCATGATATTCTAATTTTGCATGGCCACTATTGCCGCAAGGTGAATCTCACACACAAGCTGGTCACACTTACTTGACTGACCAGCAGAGGGCTGTAAAAGCTTGAATTGATCGAAGCACTAACCGAAACACTCTTTCCACAGTTTCTGCACAGTTCTCTGAGCGTGTTAAGAGAGGTTATGTTCGCCTTTGGCCCAGAGAGCGCTGCGTCCCAGCTGTTCTGTCTGGACGCACAGTTACCTCCAACATGCTGTGTGCTGGTGACACCCGAGGCCTGGATGACGCCTGCAAGGTGAGAACGCCTGACATTAACACTTAACCTCCTCCTAAAATAAATGCTGTTGACATTATCTAATTCTTCTTTCCCTCTCTCCATTTTGCTTCTTGGACTTCGTCCACAGGGAGACTCCGGTGGCCCGCTCGTCTGTCGAAACAATGACAAGATGACTCTGATGGGTGTGATCAGCTGGGGCGACGGGTGTGGGCAGAAGGATAAGCCTGGGGTCTACACCCGTGTCACCCATTACATCGACTGGATCAACGGCAAGATTAAGGCAAACCCGGTCTAAAGTAAGGGAGGCTGCCAAGAAGATATTGTTGGATGACCATACCCATAAACACAGTGGGTAGAGCAGATCTGTTTATCATTGAGAAGATAGACGAAGAGAAGACTCTGTTCTGTTCAGGGTTTATCTGTTGATCTAAATTCAAACTGAGGTTTTAAACCAGCCGAACCACTCCTACAGAGAGGCACAAGAGGGACCACAATCATGAGTTTTTCATGCTCAATGTATGTTGAGCTCCATGGTCTCTTCTTTACTGTGTTGAATGTGACAGTATATATGGACAGAAACACAGGACAAACCCTTTTTTCCTCCTCCTGGGCCACCTCGATCTTAATAACATTTTTTTATACAAAGTTTTAATGTGTTTTCTCATTCACCAAACTGGAGGATCAGGCAGGAAAAAAGGAAATATCAGTTTGTTCCTCTGCTCTTTCTGGCTGGCTTTATGCTGGTTTATAGACGAAGTCACAGCGGTAGACTTCAGGTCAGTAGCACTCGACATAAGCATTCACTTTGCACAGTACAGTAACTCACATAGGAATGTACGCATTTTTTAAAGTTTTGTGCAAAGATTATGTTACAGTTAGTTTGGGGCTTGAGGGTTTCCAGACCTGCACCCAAAAGACAGAACCTATCTGCTGGTTCAGATTCTGCTTGTTTTTGCAGTTCTAGCTTGCTGCCGCCTTGTAGATGAGAATAGATTTGGACAGGTGGAAGCAGGAAACTCTGAGAGACTCACTCCATTCAACAAACCTGTGTCCTGTTTCTACACGTCACTAAAGAGGAAGAACATAATCTCACTTGTTCTCCACTAATTCTTTTAACCAGATTTCCAGAGCACTTCTCCTCCAGACACCTGGGTTGAGCCCAGCAGTTATATTGTCTGAATATTGATTTAGTATTGAAAATGTTCTATATTAAACTGCTTATTGACTGCAAAGCTTATCTCCTTTGTTCTATGACTGGGTTTTACATGTTTTGTACTAAGTTAATATTTATATGTATTTTATATTGTTTTGGATAAACTACTTTTGGACTGTGTGTATTGTAGTTTAATAATTTATTGTCACTGTAATTATAACCACATCTAGCAACATACTCCTTTGTCAATAAATAATGTTTGGAATACATTTTTGTATGTTTCATGCTTTTTGACATTTTGGTATTTTATCGTCATCAATAAATTACTGATAAATTCATTACATCATGACAGGTAAAGGACCACTAAAGGAAAAAAAGGCTCAGTTTATCGGCCTCTGAATTAAATTACGCTTCGTTGAGCACATTCCTTGGTCATGACTATTGAAACACTGAGTTGTTGAAATGTACTTTATCTTGTGGACCTTGCCAGTACCCGTTACTCATTCAACAGTGAAAATTTCAAAATAAAATGTTATCAATTGAGAAACAGTACGCATTTCACTCATTTGAATGAACGGCATTCAAGGTCAAGGTTCAATGTGTTCATCTATAAAACATGGAAATGATATTGCTCCCATCCTGATCAACCAATGTTTACCAAAACATGGAAAATAAATGCCAATTAAATAAAGCCACAGATAAAAATAACAGGAAACTGCATTTGATAATAAAACTGTAAAGAACAGCATTCAAATTCAATATAAATTACAGTTTATATCCTGGTTGTACTATAACAACAAACAAATTCCCATGTAAAATTGAATTAAATGAAATCTAATGATCCTGTGTGTAACTACATAGCAAATCATGTGA
Organism: Dicentrarchus labrax; assembly: GCF_905237075.1. Lineage (NCBI taxonomy): Eukaryota > Metazoa > Chordata > Actinopteri > Moronidae > Dicentrarchus > Dicentrarchus labrax. Next base: position 14,812,194 of record NW_026136714.1, read on the forward strand.
TAGTTACCCTAACAGCAAATTATTTCTTGGAGCCAGTAAAGTCAACCTACTGTACAATACTTTCACCAGTAATGAATATGTGACGATATTGAAACCTACACTCAGTGGGCAGTCTTTTAGGTACACCTAACTAAAACTAATGCAGTCTAATACAATAGACCTGCAATAAATCTCCCCTTCATGGAGGTTATAATGTTGTTGTTGATGTAACTGTGTGGTTGTTATTGAGGCTGCAGTTTGTGGTGCTGTTGAACCGTAGCTAAGTGTACCTGATAAACAGGCAACAGAGTGTATGTAGCAGATAGTTTGTTTCATTTGAAGTGCACTCAGCACACACTTTAGGATCATTATTGCTCACTTCTTGTAGTTTTAAAGGTGTAAAATACAGAAAGCTCTGTGTGTGACAAGTTGACAAGTTAGCTTACTTGCCTAGCTTAATTAATGGGATGTGTGTGTATCAACAGTTAATAATTAATCCCCCCCCCCTTCGCTAGCAAATAAAGTACAAAGTAGATGTTATTTACCAGTTGCAGCAAATTATGTCAAATTCAGTTGGTTATATGGTCATTAGCAGGTTGCAGTAGGGGAATTCTGAGGCATGTTTTTTGCTGTGCAGTGGCTGCAGCTCATTTAAAGGCAGGCAGTCCTGCAGCAGGTGAGACTGTCTGACACAGGTAGGAAATGCAAATGAGATCAGTTAGAGCTGCTCTTCTCTCTGTATCGCTCACTTTTAATCATCAAAACCATTTGCATCCAAGAACCCGAACAAAGACATTTCCTCATGACTTGAGCTGCAAGACTCGACCCTCAAATCATGACAATGGTAAAGTACCGTTTCATTTTGGTCATATTTTGGTTTCCATTCTGGTAACTTTGGGTGGAGTGAGAAGGAAGTGAGCAGGTGTTGTCGACGGCAGAGTGTTAGTGCTGCAGAGTCCTCTGTAAACCCTCCATGTTGTTACTTTTACTTCAGCATTTTAAAGCACTGAATGGGGCAAAGATTTGAAGGCAGCAACACTGCTGGAGTTGTGATTGTAGGGGAGTGTGAAGACAAACAGTAAAACGAACACAGATGAGTGTTTGCAGATAACCATAAAGTAAATACTGCACACCTACAGAATTAAGCTTTACTACAGAATAAAGTTCTCTGAAAGGCCAAACAAGTTGGTTAAACTTTCTTTTGTTTGTCCTCCATATAATCAGTTTCTTAGTTGAATTTATTAGATTTTAATTACAAAATTGAATCACAGTTTAAAGCTGCTGTTTTTGATGTGCCACTTTGTCTAAAATTTAGATTAAATACTTCCTTTTTTTACATGGAATAATTAAGGTGTTAAAACCCTTTGCAGATATCAAATTCAAATATATTTTAAATCTATTAAGCAAAAAACCCCGAAAACATTAACACGTTTGTTTTGTTTCCAGTAGACTGAATAGTGTCACTTCTACTTACTTGTATATAGCATCAGTGAGCTGCCTATTTAGCTTGTCACTTTCCCATAATGCATTTCAGACTGTTTTTCAGTAAACAAGACCATGCGGTAGTTTGGAAGTTGTTCAGAGAAGGTGCTGGAGCTCAGTCTACAACATTTCATGTAGTGAAAAGTTAACTTATTTGATAACAAAAAAAATGACAGACTCTGTTTCTCTGATTCTAAGAGCAGTTTATCTTTTAATATCGGTGGAGATCTTTCTGTACGGTTTTAATTCTGTTGTCATAACGTGTTTGCTCATATAGTTTTCACTGTCTACCTTATTTGGTAAATTTACACCATAAATAACATTGTGTATAAGTGATATCTAATGACAGGCGTATTCTCAGATTGGGTTTTGGTATAATTTTAAGAAAACAGATCTATAGTCTCGCGTGACCCTTTTTGCTGATCTGATATGAGTTCAATTTCCCTCTCGTCCAGCAGATAAAATGTTCCCTGTATGGTCACCTGCCTGTGGAGTTAGTGTAAATACTAATATTCAGCACTATCTTAATATCTCTGTCAAGTATTAACATTAACAATTACAGCACATTAACACATAACTTATTAATTCATATTATTAATGTCTAATGTAACTAATTGTGAGAACACATATACACTATTTCTATTGTCTGAATAGTGAAACATTTGAATGATGCTAATGAGTCTTTTCCTTGTTTGCATCAGATTTAACGTCATGGTCACATGACTTTTTCCTTTTTCCTCCTGTTGGCCTTTTGGACCACTGACAACACTTTTCACTGAGACTTTATAGGTGTTTTTTATCCGAGAAAAGCAGGTAGCAACACTCAACACTGTAGTCAACAGAAAGCAGAACACTGTCACAGTAACTTGAGCCGTCCTTCAACAACCACCTGCTCCTCATTTATCAACAACAAGTTAATAAAAGCAACTGTTTTCTGACATTTTGTGTGAGAGATAGAAACTCCCTCTCTCGTCTGTCTATAATAATTTACTTTACACCAACACTTCCTCTATGGCTGCCTGGCACTGTGGGAAAACAGATACTGTTGCTCCACTTCCTGATTTCGCTTTACGTGTCTATTTATCCCCACCTCCTCCTGCCAACCTCAGTCACATCCCTGCAGATGAACTTTGCTGTGTTTTAACTGATAATGTTAATTCATTTCTGCTTTAAAACAGCATCGATGGTGAATTATCTGCAATCCAAAGTCGGAGAGATACAGTTCATGAGAATAAGATACACATGGAATGAATAAATTACAGTGAGAGCACTGAAACTCTGCCCTCCTATTTAACATAAGCATGTGAAGAAATAATCAGTGGTGGAAGAAGTATGATTTACTTCAGTAAAAGTGGTATTACCATACTGTAAAAATACTTTGTTGCAAGTAAAAGTCATTCATTCAAAAAGTGCAAAAGCATTAGCATCAGAATATATTCAAAGTAACAAAAGTTCGAGTACTCTTCATGCAGAATAGTAACTGCTGGGTGGATTATTAATTTACCCCCAGAGATCAATAGTCTTATCTTAATATAGTATAATAATACATATTAATTATTAATATTAATATTATTGTACTGTACACAGACATACTGTACATAACCACCTACAGCATGCTTATAAAATAACCTATTAAATTAACCATTCAGTATTTCTTCCAGCACTCTTACACCAACACACACCTGTGCACTATAGGTATACTTGTTTACAGAAACAGTTGTATGTATGTTGTTCTCCCTTCTTGTTTTTATATATATTTATATATTAATCTATCAAATACATCAATAAAATCTTTACACATTATACTGTGTTTTACAGTATTCTTTCAAATGCTATATAAAGTACACATAAAGTGTTACCTTGTACTTTTTTTTACTGTACTAAATCACCTTGTGTACTGAATAAAGCTATATTGTATTATCAGGATGACTTTCCCCAAAAAGCACCCACTGACTCATGTCTGAAGATGAAGCTGATAGATAACTAAAAGTGAATGATTACCAACCAGGCATGAAACAGTTGATGTTAAGTCTGTGGAAATGTATCTGAGTTTCTGTGTTTTTCAGAGCTTCTTTGGAAAACTGAAGAACCTGTAAGTATTGTGGCCATGAGCAAAACCTAATTAGTTTTACTATAAACGTAATATTCATGAAATAAAATGGTATTCAGCATCTTACCTCTCCTCTCTCTGTCAGACACAGTGGACCTCCAGCTCCTCCCAGAAGGACAGGTGATTTGACCTCATCTTTAACTGAGTGGGAAAATATTTTGATCCCTCCTGTCTTTGTTTCATTACTGGATTACAAACTTTATCTATCAATGTCTGTTACAGATGGCAATACAGGATGGCCACAGGATGAGTTTGTAAGTAGAAAGACAACAAGTTCCTGAATCTGTGCTTTTATCCAAATATTATTAAAGGTGCTATTAAAGGACTAGTGTGTAAGATTTAGTGGCTTCTAGCTGGCATGGCATCTGTAAACTGTCTCATTCCTATATTCAGGTAATTATACACTGATGAAAACATACCTATAAATATAATATTACATTTCTACCAATAAATCCTCTTAAATGTTGGACCTTTAGAGGTAGAATTTAATAAAGATGTTTAATAGTATTAAACATCTTTATCGCATTATTATATCGCATATTATGACATGAAGTGTTTCACTTTTTATTTTTGCTTTACTGAGGAGGATTACTATTTTTATCTTTTATCATCATAATATAATTTTTCTATTGGCCTTTCCATCACTCATCAACCAAAGCTATGCTGCTATTATAAAATTCAGACACAGAGCTTCCAGTCTTGTTAACTGAAACTATGATACACTATACAGGATGATGATGACAGTGACATGTATGAAGCGCCTCCCTGTGAGCGTCCGGCTGTGAAAGTGCCACAGAGACAAGTGGAGGAGAACGTTTACCTGGGTAACAGCACTGAGTGATTACTGCAGATAGTGTTCAAACAGTTTAAAGGCCTGTTTTGCATAAGATACTCCTGACAATATAAAACTAAACCTAAAATTGTGTTACTTTCTGCAGAGAGGACATCCAATCCTGCTGTCCCACAGAGGCAGGCTGCTCCTCCACCCAGACCAGTCAAATTCTCGGTAACAAAAGTGTCCTGGAAGTCTGTTTCTGTGTATCTCTGCATCTGTCACATTTAAAATGTGTTTCAGATCTGTTTTACTAAATGATCTCATGTCTGCCTTTCAGAAACCTCAACAACATGCTGATTTCTACTATGAATCCCCCAACACCAAGAAACGTGAGTCATTTATCTGTATTCATTACTCTCTTCATCTCTTTAACTCCTTTCTTCAATGTGATACAACCACATTCAATCTCACAGCGCCTGAGGTGGACAGAAATGAGAAGCCCGGGAGAAAAAAGATGATGCCTCCTCCACCAGTTCGCTCTGCTCCTGCTCCGGTCTCTGTGCCCAACACAGAGGAAGGTACAGTAATCACTTCTACCAGCACAAAATAACCCTTTCATAGAAGTAATTCACCAGCCTGAAAATGACTGTTGACTGTAAGGAAGGTAGACGTCTTAATGAGGTGATATGGCAACCGCATATACTAAAACAAATATTTGTTTTTATTAGTCATGTGCTATTAATATGACCTGCTTTCTTATTGCTCTTTCCCAGGAAACAATCCTCATGGCACATTTAGTTGAATACTGTTGAAAAAGTCTGAGGCACTCAAGAGGGTAGTGATTTAATAGCCTTTGCGAGATGAAGGCAGCAGAGGGCTCCAGTCTCTTTTCCAAGTAATATGACAAAAGCCTCTAAAACCCCCAAGAACACTGGATCGTCCTTTTTAGTGACTGTGGATGTGGAAACACTGATCATAAGGAAAGGTTAGAGGCTTTGTCACATTACTTGGAAAAGAGACAGTCAGAACAGATGCCACCTGCTGACTTCATCCTGCAACTTGCAGAATGGACTTTGAATAACAAATTATTTTTGTTTTAGAATCAATTATATAATCAGAAAAAGGGGAACAGCGATGGGAGCTATTTTTTTTTTAATTTGAATCTCTTTATGGGAGGAAAGATTTGTGTTTTGCAGCCAAAATGCTTATTTAGATAAGATTATATGTTGGGGCAGGTACATGGATGATATCCTTCTACTACAGTCTGGGTCAAAGACAGAACTTCTTGAGTTTTATTCATATTTAAATAACACTAATAGCAAAAATATCTACAAGCAGAACAGAGTAGCTAGTGTAAGATGAGCAGATATTGCAGCTGTGACTGAAACAAAGAAGAGACTGCCACCTAGTGTGTTGTCACGAGGTTGCACCTTCAGTGCTTCAGAAACTCAACTTCATTAACAAACTGATGGTAAAGTGATCTGCAAGAACAACAAAGCACTTATATCGTTGCACCAAAATTACAACATTTAAAAGCCAAGGAACTTGTCAATAGAAGATTGTTCTCACACTCTCTGGCTTTTCCCAATTGTTCAAAACAACTTACCACAATGTGCAGCGTTGTTGTGTTTGATATTGTCCAGTTCTGTCTCATTTTGTTTTATTATTATTGTCTTTACATTGCAATAAACTTATTATATTAGTTAGTTATGTTTTGTTATGAATAATGAATAATAAAAAGATTGCTCAGGATTACACTAACTAACTAATTTATTTCCTGAATGGATGACACTGGTTTCCTGTGTTTGCACTGTTAACTCTTTCTCATTTCTAAAAGCTTTTATTGGTGCTGTTCACCACCAGAGCCCTGTATGACAGCACAACAACACAAATCACTGCTATTATTTTCTTTCTGTATTTCAGATGTGTATCTGGATCCAAATGAAGAGCAGGTAAATTAACTTACTCACAATCCTCATTTTTATCCCCTTGTTCTTTTGATTCATTTCAAATGAAACTGCCAGCTGGGCCATTACTGAATGAGCCCACCGGGCACAGGCCTGTTCTGTCAACTAAATCCAAGCTAATATTTATAATTTTTTTTTCTATTTCAAAACCAGTAAAGCAATTCAAATTAAAAACATTTGGATGACTTTCTATGATATTTTGTACAGGAGTCAGACATCCTCTCTTCACATCCAGCGTTAAACTAAATACTGAAGTTTAGGTGCACCAACAGCAGCACCTGAGACCTGCACAATGTCACTGAAAGAGAAACAAAAGGACTATAGACTACAGATAATCTTTTTCAGTCTGAGGGTCTTGCTCCGGTGTAGGATTTGCAGGGGTCATATATGATATGTCTGTGCTCACTGCCCAGTTTCATATTACATCCATAGGGCCAATGTACTTTAGCCTGTGAAGATACAATTTAGATATAAAGCCTGGTAAGCAGCCAAGAATCTGCTCTTTGCTTGGGTGAGGATAGAAAGACCAGTTTAAATATATCAGGGTTGAATCAGGAGAACGGTGTCACCTGAGAGTGAGAGAAAATTAAAGGGGCTTCGAACACCATTTAATATTAGTTCAGTCGGAGACATTGACATCAGGGAATTGACCATTTTTAGCAAATTGATATAAAGTTAGATTGTCAGGGAACTCTTGAGGGGGAAGCAAGGATTCTTTCCCTCTTACCCGACTCATACATGAACATTAACTCTTAAATAATATTAACAATACCAAAAGCTAATTACATAAAAAGAAAAGAAATGGCATGAGAGTATCGGGGGCAGAGATATTATAAGAAGTGTCGAGTTATAATGGCCATACTGCACACATGCAATGAAACAGCTCATGTCAGTCAACTGATACAAGCTACTAGTTCTCTGCCTGAACTGTAACTCTTCATTACTGGGCCTCCATAGGAATGCTCACCCAACCTTTGACACATTTCACTGTGTGTATTGATAAAATATTTTCCTGTCTTATCAATGTATGACAATATTTGTCTTTTTGTGTTTCAGGAAGATAATGACGACCTGTATTTAGAGCCCACAGCTGGTAGGTTGCGTCACTTCACAAGAACCAGCGCTGAGATTGAACTGTGATGATCAGACATCAACCGTTACTCAACTGCAATTTTCACAACTTCAATATGTGTTGTTAAAGGCAGCCAGTTTTCATTTCCAGAAGAAATGTTTAATTTCCTTTCTTCCTCAGCCTGCCCTCCTCCTGCCCCTCGTGCACCAACGAGAATGCCTCCATGTCCCAAAACAGTGACTGTACCTTCTCCCAAACCCATGTAAGTTCACTTCAATCTACTTAACCAGAGCATGGTGATATAAACTAACCTAAAGTTACCTGTTATATAATCTGTTTTACTTAACGTCACATCAGACAATGAGGCTGCTGTGTTTTTGCAGCAAAATGCAAATGTGACAGATATAGTACTGGCAGTTTACAGTGAATTCCTGGTAATAAACATGTAATGAAAATAATAATTCCCTTTGTGTGCAGGATGAAACCTCCAGTTCCCAGAGCTAAGTCTGTGAGTGTGTCTTTTCATCTCAGTGCTCGGTCTTATCATTTCCTTTTGCTAAGATCTGTTCTCATTTTAAGTAAGACTGTCAAGATAGTGAATTAGAAATGGAAGTTTTCATTCTTACTCCATATTTCCATTTCCTATGTAAGAAATTAAGCTCAGAAACTTTTATTTCCTCCCTTTCAGAATTCACTCTTGCCTTCCTTGAATGAGTTAAAAGCAGGTAAAGACCACATTGTCTTTATCCATAAAAACTGATCAAATATGAGTACAAACTATATCGAAAATAAATTATTTTGACCATAATTATGTTAAGTATATGTTGTCTCTATAGCTCCTTCGATTGAAGCAAGACGTGCCACATTTCCTAACAAACTCCCTGTACCAACTCCCTTGGTTAAGCCCCCCCCAATCCTGAAGGAATCCAAACCCAGGTAAGAAGTAAATAATACAGAGGGTAGAGAGGTTTGTTGCAAAGTAAAACTGCAAAGATTTACTTTCATTTCCAGCTTGTTTTGCAGTTAACCCCATCTACAAGTTCATGCATATATTAGAATTTAATTCAGTGTTTAACTTTAGCCTCCTGTCTTTATTCCAGCCCTCCAAATCCTCCTATGGTAGCCACTAAGCCTATGGGTAAGCTCACATTTTTCAGAAAGAGAGGTTTTAAATCCTGAGGGATGACTGTGATCATTTGAGGTCTGCTTTGATTTTTCATTTAATATAATCCAAATATTACATGGATCATACTTTACATTTCTTTTTTTAACCACCTGGATGTTGCCAAATACAGATTTCCTAAACCTGTGTGAGACATATAACATGTTTTCTATCGGTTTTAAGCCTCCTCTGGTGGTATGAGGGCAACTAAACAATCTGGGAATGAGGTATGATATCAATCTGCATGAAAAATTTAACACAAGTTAAAGAGGACTTTACTGTTCTTGATATATTTCTGTCGTATTACAGGACAAACAGTGGTTTGCTGGAGATTGCAACAGGAAGACAGCTGAGGATCTCTTACTGAAAGTCAACAAGGTAAACCAAACAGTATAATAATCAGATAATGATGGCTGAGTCATTTCAACCACAATCAGTTTTTATTTTCAACCAAGCAAACACAAGGGCTCGAGGCAAGGGTGCACGGACAACGGGGAAATTTGTTGAGAGTTTATGTGCATGCTTTTGCACTCAAATAAAAACCAAACCTGAGTCAGACACCTTCAGGACTTCCATTTCCACCACTTACTCTACATAATATGTAGCCCCACAGTCTTATATCTTCAATTCACCTTTATTTTTACTTCCCTGCCCTCTTTTGGGCCTCATTCTCCAACCAAATCTTCTCAAACTTCATCCCTTTTTATTTCCTGTTATTTGTGTCAGTATGGCTCAGATCTTCCTGTTTGTTGCTCTCTTTTTTCTGGTTGTAGGACGGTGCCTTTCTCATCCGACACAGCTCAGCCCAAAGCACCCGGCAGCCGTACACCCTCGCCGTGCTCTACCAGCAGAAGGTGTACAACATTCCCATCCGCTTCCTGGAGGAGACACGAGGTTACGCCCTCGGAAAAGAGGGCAAGAAGAATGAAGAGGTGAGGGCGAATAAAATAAGTTTTTTACGAGAGGAGAGCAGGCTGCAGAGAGAGACAGGAAGGAGAAGACAAAGAGATGAGGATTCTGGAAGAATTTCAGGCTTTTCATTTAATTACCTCTCTCCCTTTATCTCTCTCTGTCTCTCTCTCCCTTTATCTCTCTCTGTCTCTCTCTCAGATTTTCAGCACCCTAGACGAGATGATTTCCCACCACAAGAATAACCAGCTGTTTCTGATAGACAGCAAGAGCCAAGCCAAGCACACAGCGTATTTAACCCACCCTGTACGCCCTTAAAACTCCACTACTAAGAGCTTCATATGGGTTATACGAGGATAATTGCACAGTTTGAAAGTTTCCCACTTGGAAAAGATTGTAGGTCTTCTGTCAATCATCTGTCTGTCATCTAATTACAACTCTTTGAAATCAGCTATACAGCTAAAGTACAGATTGAAATAGACAATGCAAACGAATGATGCACTGAAAACTTAGCAGAGATTATGTAAATGTAGGCAACGGTTACTCCAAGAACACTTTAACCCCAAAACTCAAAGATGAGCAGAGATCGTAATTGATTTTCCTGTTTTGTGCCATGTCATCGTTTTAGCAATAATTGCACAAGGTTAACTGTTCTCTAGTCAAAAGGAAAACGTGTCACTGTATTGCTGTAACAGTCTGGATGTTTCTGAAATTATGACTGTGCTTTCAGACCACTGTATTTCACTAACTTTTAAACATGCATACTGTATATTTATGCTGTTCTACATCATCAGAACCTCCGAACATGCAGCTAAAATTTTCACCTTCACTTTTTTCCTCCTGTTCATTTCCGCTGTTATGGTCGTGTGTGATGAACCGTTGAGATAAATGTCTCCATGAATCAGTAATGTTTATTTTAGTACAGATTTGATGTGTATCTTTTCCCTAGTTTAGTTTAGTTTGATGGTTTGTGTCTTTTCAGTGTGATATTGTAGATATTGTGCAATACAAACCCAAAGTCAAAATGCATATGCTTTATATAGTTTTTTTAAAATTTGTTTTAGCACAGTTTTCCTATATTTACTGTGGCTGACCAGTAACTATCAATTAACCTGGACCACGGTCTTTATTCTGGGTTTCTGTGGTTTGGGTGGTTCATTTAGAAGATTTAGTACATTACAAAAGGCTGATGATGTCCTCGACTTGTGATAGATCCTCATCCCTGTGGTGAGCTGAGGGTTTATGGCTTTAAATGAGACACCAGCTGTGTTTGTTTGTGAGTGTGTGTGTGTGTGTGTCTGACCAGACACTGCTGGTTACACCTGCTTCCTGTCAGAGTGAAACCACCGTCTCTGTGGCCAAACCATAAATACTGGACTTGTCAAGCAAACTACATGGCAGAGTCATAGGTGCATGAGTGTAAAAATTACAACATTATACACATATCAGAGTTAAATCTAACTGAAACAGAATTTATTTACTTAAAATAACTGCCTTTAAAATGTACTGTAAAGCCTGGTTAATCCAACCTTAAAAAATACGTCACGTCAAATTGTGCCTGTAATGTGCATGAAAATCATGGAATTACTTAGAGAGTAAGCATTGTGCTTCTTCAGCTCAGCACACCAGAAATATACATTGTATTATATCTTTTAGATTTTTAGAACTGACTTATGTTTTACAGCAGTAACACAGTTTCAAGCTGTCTGATCATTTTACACTGTTGATTTCAATACGTGCTGAAAATGCAAAGGCTCCTTCAGCTGTAGCGGCTGTATTTGCATATAGGGAGGTGGTGTAAATGAGTGCTAAATAACTTCCTGGAGCCAGTGTAATTTGGCAGGTGGGTGTAAGGCATCTTGTAGCTCTGCTGACACCAACAACAAAGTGTGATTATGCATACAGTACAGCAGCTCACAGAATTACTTTAAAGTAACAATGTCGTCTTTTTTATTAGTTCACTGAGACTCAATCGCATTTTGAGTTATAGATTTTATTTCATGGTTTTTGTGCATTTTTACCTTTATTAGGTATTGTGAGTAGAGAGATGGCAGGAAATGAGGAGAGAGTGAGATGGGGGATGGCATGCAACGAGGATCTCTGGCTGGATATTCTAATTACATGACATGTCTCTTAAAATGCCCCAAGTTAAAGATTTAAATCTTAATACAAGGAGGTTTATTCTTAAGATGTTACAGCTTTCTGTGTATTGACTGGAATAACTAGCTCTTCCCAGAAGTGATAAATGCCTATACAGCACCTAATTCTGCCTTTCGATGCAAATATTAATCACATTTATTACTAAGGAAGTTAAAATTGTATAGTCAGATCCTTTGACACAGTAGCCTTTTGATTTCAAAGGATGTCTGTGTTGAACACATCCTGTGTATAATACTGACTCAGTAGTGTATAGATATTGGATTTTAGGAAGGAAGTATTTTTCTGACCAACCTGCAAACTGACAGCTTATAGTCTAAGTCAGTGGTTCTCAACCTTTTTGGTGTCAAGGACCCCAAAATGTATACCTCCCAGGCTGTATTTAATAAGATGTAGCCTCCAGAGTCCCCATCTGATAAAATTTAATTATAACTGTCTATATTGTAGATTAGCAGATTACCAGTCAAGAGTAATTTATACACATTATCTCACTGGGCTAACGTCTAGTCAGTAAAATAATAATTAAATTAAATTAATGTCTGTTTTTCTGGAAACCCCTGGAAACCCCTCAAAGACCCCTGGTGGTGTCATAATCAAATGTATCATATCCTCACATTTATCTTTGTATAAGGCTTTTTTCATAATAATAAATTAAGTGCAACACAAGACAGAAACAACTTATATTATATTGTATTATATTATATATAACTTTATATTTTTTTCAACTGTGCACAACCTGCTGCTCACCAGGTACAATGAAAATGATGATGATGATGATGATAGCAGAAGGTCTTATAGACTATGAGATCCTGTGTAAATAAAAAAGATGCAGTTCCTTATAAAAACACTTCTAAACGTCAGCTGTCCTTCCCGGTACGAAGATCTGCGTCATCCATACAAAAACACTTTTTGAGAAGAAAAAGGGGGGGGGGGGGGGGGGGGGGGGGTTTTGTTGAAATCATGCAAAGGTGGGGCGTTTGTCACGAGCCCTGATTTCGAAGTTGGTGGAAAGGAAGGGGGAAGGGGCTGCGGCGGAGGGGTACAAAATGCACATCCGACCGCCTGCATTGACAGCTTTTAGAAAAAATAAATAAATCCACGCCACAGGCTGCTTACACGAAGTCATCACTTATAATAACTCAGCGCGGATTTTTAGGACAGCCCCGTATCCTTACATGGCTCGCGGAGGAACTGGTTCACGCACGGGGCTCAGTAGTATTTGAGGTGGACTAGTTTTCTTAGCGGAGGTGCGGAGTTTTTGACTCAGGACTGGTGTAGGGGGGCTACTGAATGGGAGCAGTCACTGGATTCGTGTGATACCAACGCAAGCCACCCAGACTACCTACTACTGCCCATCATATTTGACTTTTGGGGACGTTTAGGGCACAAACAGAACAAGATCACCCCTTTTACTCCTGCTGTCCCCTTCCCCTTTCCTTCCTCACGGATTCTTCAGAAAGAGAAATCCTCCCGAAATGGCTCAGATACTGCCGATACGATTTCAGGAACATCTGCAGGTAAGCACTCAGCAGCAAAAAAAAAAAAAAAAAAAAGCCCTAAAAATGAATTTCAGCTCATTTGTTTTTGCGCAGCTCCTCGCCCATGTAGGTCCGCACACACACGGCACATGTCGCATTTAAATGGAATCTGAAATAGGGCTGCAGGGTGGTGCTCAATATAGCTACAGGCCTAGTTTTCTCCTGCCGGGCAGATGATGACTTGTAAAAATTGACCAGTCAGATTGTGTACTGCTCCAATGCGGACCGGTGTGTGTTTGTGTGTGTCTGTCTCTCTGTCTGTGTGTGTGTGTGTGGATACGCCGCAGTTTTTCTCCCTTCAAGTGGAAAAAACGCCGCTGTCATTTTCAGTCCGCGCCGATGCAAACTGCGGTGTTTTGACACTTTTTTTTGATGCGGACAACTGAGCTCAGCTGTTGGTGGTTACATTGTAACTGAGACCTGGATGGCACTTGCACTCCAGCTTTGTGGCTACCATGTTGTTGTCATGTCCTGCAGCAACATATTCCTACTTTGTAACCCTCAGCAGTAACAACAGTGCTGAGCGTGTAACTTCACCATAATATACTGATGATATATTGATGATGTTAGTGTGTGTGTGTGGAGAAGTAGGGGGATTTATTTTGCACTCAGTTGCAACATTGAAAGATATTCAGAAAACTGCATCCCTAAGCTGACCTGAAAAACATGTCTCGATATTTAAATAACCAAAATATTGGTCTCATATTACAGCATCAGTATTATATTGATTTGATGTGTCTCCCTGCTCTACTTTTATGGTATTTTCATGCCAAAATAATCAACCTGAATGAGTAGCGAAGGGCCTGCAGTCTTTGGTTGGGAGTTTCTTGGTGGAAAAAACAACACAAAATGACCTTTTACAATCTGTGACAAAAAAAGGACAACAAACAGTTATGAGGTCGTCTGTGAAGGAACTACTTCCTCTATGGCCCCCTTTTTCTTTCTTCCTCCATATTGGACTTTTGTTAATCGTTGTCCCATAGCAGCCCCAGTGCTTGGTGTCTTGCAGCCAAAAGACAAACTTTGTGACGCACCCCTCCACCTCCCCTCCTCTGTAGCCCGTTGTTATGGTAACAGCAGGCAGTGAAATGGCCTTTCACTAGGAAAAAAAAAAGAAAAAGAAAAGCACAGAGCACCCCCCACCACCCCCCTCTCTCTCTCTCTCTCTCTCTCTGCTCCCTTCCTCTGGCCAGTAGCCCCACTTTCGCCAGCCAATGATCCTTTATCCACCAAATAACCGTGCTGGCCAAGAGAGCTTGCAGTCTCCTCTCCTCACTGACAGGAATAGTACACTGTTGCTCGCTGATGGAGGGCAGTGCAGTACCTGGCAATGTCTGGGTTATTAGTTCAAATAACTCTTCAACAGTGCATACCTTTCCCTTATACATCTCCTAGGAAAGTCTCTCCTTGAGACAGTGATAAGCAGCAGACTGCTTTACGTTCCACCTCTACCGTGAAATCCCAGCTCTGCCCCAGTCGTATCCCTCTGTGAATCTAGGTGGCTCCAGCAGAGTGAAAAATGCTTGGAATTTGCAATCCCAGGACTTTGGGCCTCAAGTTGTTTAGCTTTTTTTTTTTTTTTCTTGGCCTGGTATTTACAGCTCTGTGTCTGTAGTCTGGGCTGGCCTTCAGGAGTGTAACATGGACCCAGCTTCATGATAAGGTACCAGCCTGTTGAATTAGCAGTTGAAGAGCAAATCAAATGCTCCATATATCTTAGTTATTCCGCTCAAAATAGCTCTTTAACACGCCTCTGGTGTTGAATGCGGATGTGGAGGATGAAGTCTGGATCTCACAGCTATTGTTTTAGCTATGAGAAATTCAATAGTATTCATTTTCTCAATCCACACCAGTAGCTATGGATCGCCTGCCTCCCTTACACTGTCATTAACGCTAAGCTTTGTGGTAATTGGAGTCCCCCTCCATCATTACTCTTTGTCCTCCTTGCTTGTTTACTTTAGTATGATTTATGATCCAAGGTCCAGGCTGAGTATGAGCATGTCAGAGCGGACCATTAATTGACCAAATGGATCAGTGCCCTAGTTGGATGTGTGGAGCTGAATGTAGGCTACATCACTGTGGCCTCCAAACTGTGTTTTAAGTTTAAGTTTAAGCCACACAGGCTTATATTGGTGGCAAGATGAAAGAAGACAAGGACAGAGAATGTTGTATTGAATTATGAAAGTGCTAAAGTGAGAGTCATTTGCAGCTTATGTGGCTCTGCTGCTCGCTGTCAGTGCGGCGGCCTACGTATTGTAGCAGCTTGTGTAAGTGCAAAAATGTCCTGCAGCCCTGAAGCGCCTGAACATTGTCCTGTCCAGTTGAGTTAGGAAAATCCAACCTGCTGCGCTGCAGCTTTTTACAGCATCCTGCTGTGCTGTTGTATCTGTACCGATGAAATGATGCTTCCACATCAAAACCAGCGGATGTGATAGACAAGTGAGGTAAGCAGGCCCTATTTAAGTCCAGCAAATCACATCAGGATAGGAAGCAGGACGGCAGAGCAGAGTCTAACTCAGTATAACAGAACACATCTGTGACTGCATCAGTGGCTAGTCACCAAAACTCAATCATGAATGCATTGAAAGAGCAGTCATTCACACTTACAATATGCACATTGTGTTATTGTGTTATATTAAATTAGTCACAGACAGTTATTTTCATTAACAATGAATCTGCAGATTATTTTCTAGATAATCCAATTAATGGTTTTGGCTATAAAATGTCAGAAAATTGTGAAAAAGAAACAAATTTCCCAAAGTGAAATCTTTAAATTATTTGTATTATTCTACAGTTCAAAATCAAAAGATAGTCAGGTAATTGTGATATATAACAAAGAAAAGCATCATATCCTTACATCTGAAAAAACAGGTTAAACAGTTTTGCTTGAAAAACGACTGAAATGATTCTTGAATTTAAAAAAAGAAAAGGTATTGCTCTAAACTATTGTTCAGGTCTAAACTGACATATCAGACATTTTACAACCTTTTAAGTTACATGGTAAAAGTGTTGTATCCAATATTCTCTCTCCTTTTAGCTCTGTTTTGCTCTCCACCACCTCCTGAGGAAAATATCAGGCTCTATAGCTCTATATATCTAAATGCTTCACTATTTTTACCAGCTAGTCACTAACTTTAATTTTCTGTTTACTCTGCTAGGCAGGTTGCATATAGAGGATTTTTAGAGCTTTTTTAGAAGCTTTGGGGGCTTTTTTAGAGGGTTCATTGAAAACGGCTGCCTGCTGCTGCCGAAAACAATACAGATGAGAGCGTTGAGAGTGAACCCGAACATTAAAGTTGCGACCCGGAAACCCAAAACAATGAGCTGAAAGACACAATAAAACTCTGTAGAGCTGAGGGGAACTGCAGAGTTGGGTGATAATTATCTGTGTATCACTACGACCGACCCTGTACACACTGGTAATATAAAATATTTATTAGAGCAGCTTTAAGGTTTTCATGTATACCTCCTAACATATAAGCTACCTAACCTATACCTACCTCTTGCACAAGAAAGTGTGAAGTATCAACACTTCCATGTCTTTTTGCTGCATTATTCAGCTTTAATTGTGTTTGTGTAATCTCCTCATGAACCTGAAACCCTCAGCTGCTGATGCAACGTGTCAGTGCCTCAGCAATGCATCCACCCAGCCTATGACTCACCAAATACCGTCAACGCTGTATCATCAGTGTACTTCCATTGCCTTTGTTGTATAAATGCTGTTTATGTGGTTGTTCCTATCAGCTGTTAAAGGAAGAGAACTTACAGGAGTCTGTGTGTGTGAGGATATATTACTGAGATAGCTTGTGGGTCACTGGAGACAGTAGGTTGTTGTTAAAGTGTGATTTTAGACGGGAATGTTCTACTAAGAAGGAGCATGGGGGGGGGTTTCTTCCGGTGAGTCAGTTGCCCCACCCTGAACTGTAGTTTGCCAAAGGCCTGTGTTACTGGAACTGCATTGTACAGGCCTTACTGCTCATCCCTCTTTCTTCATTCCTAATAAAAGGTACATTTATCACTGTGGCTTCTCTTCTTCACACTGGTTCTCTCCAAGACCCACCCTCCCTTCCTTTAGGCAGGATGCTGCTGCACTGTGTCTGTGTCCTTATCCCCCACCACTATCTTTATTGAGGTTTCCTTCCCCTCTCCTCCCACTGATAGTTTTGGCAGTCTTGAGGAGATGGAGCATATGGCTCCAATCCTCCCTCAGGTCTTCTCTGTGGCTTCTCTCAAGACGCCTTTATCTCGCATGTCTCCATAAGTCAACAGAAACCAACACAACATTGAGTTGACAAGGATATTTTGGGATATTTATATGTATCTTGATTCTAGCTAATGTATCCAAAATCATATATAAAACAACCAAAATGGTGCAGCTAGTATTTTATTCATTCATCGTCTATAAAAAGTTAAAAAGAATTTAAAAATGCCCATCACAGTTTCCCAGAGTCAAAGGCAAAGTCTTAAAATTGTTTGTTTTTGTCAGACTAATAGTCCAAAATTCGAAATAAATAAAACATTTCAGAAGCTGGAAGCAGAGAGTTTGGTGTTTTTGTTTTTGTAAAATGCTGATTCATCCATTATCAAAACAATTACTAGTGTATAGTCAATGGACTATTCATTCTAGCTTTGAACCGATCTTTGAAGAAATGAATTCTGTTCCACTGTTACCCAGTTCATGAGAACAAACTCAGCGTACAAAACAGAAACAACTAATTTTGTTATTTCTTATTTTCAGCTTCATTGGACAAAGATCATACCGTTGCAGTAAAGAGTTGAGAAATGATGACGCTGCATCAATTGCTGCTGAGCATGAGGTTGATGAGAGCAGATTTTGTGGGTCATAAAACCAAAACAATGAGCTAAAAGAGCTGAAAAAGCTCCAAGAGGAACTGCAGACTTTCATCGTTCTCAGTGGTAATTGTGACTAAAAGCAGCTCATTAAACATTAAACAAAGTGACTAGAGCCACCAGTAATATTAAAAATATTGACTGTTGCAGCTTTAAATTATCTTCCAGCCCTACTTAGTGTGATAGGAAATCTAGAAATGGCTATTCTTGAATCTAATTAATGAAAGAACTTGCTTAAAAAACAGCTTCTCATTGGAAGCCCTCTGTCCACCCCCGACTGATGAGAGCTACATCCTTCCTGTTTTGTAGATGACATGATTTAAATGGCTCAGCGGTCATGATTTGTTGTCGTGCTCTATCAGCCAACTGAGAGATAGTGCAGTCCTTGTGATGAGCGTAAGGATTCCTTTCCGCTTGCCTCAGACTGCATAATGCAGTCAGTTCAGTCATCAGAGGGAGAGTGCGTGTTTTGGTCTGCCCTCTCAGTTCACAGTTAGTTTGACAATGTGCACAATAATTCCTCTGTTCAGCAGCCGTTAACCTCGGCGGAGTGCTTCATGGTTTTTAGTTCGGCTAAGTTTTGACACAGCAGAAATTGACATCAGCTTGGTCTTTGTGTGTTTTTGCGTCTTGGGACTTCTCATTAGAAAAGTAAATATGCTGAATAATGAATTGGATTCGCTGATGGTGGCTTATTAAGAGATTCTAATTGATTCTTGGTTTCAGTGGATCTCTATCGGGGATTTTCTTAAATATTGTCTCATACTGGTTTAGGCTGAATAATCTAGTTATAATTAAACTTCTTTACAGCCGGCTGCCTAGATAGACAATTAAATGCAGTGCCAGGGTTTAATCGCAGGCTTTGCTGTAAAGTAACGCTGTATTTTTTAAAAGTATAATTGAGATGATTACAATAATGGTAATGCAATTTAAAAAAAACATCTGTCATGAAACATCTCAATGCTTCAGTAAATCCAGGAGACTATCAGCAGCTATAACAGGAGTGTAAAATAAAGCTCTGTGGAGTTAACATCCTGTTGTCCACTTTGTGCCCACGCTTGTTCCCTGGCTCCATGTACCACCAGACCTCCTGTCTGGAAAACAACCTTTGAGAATATTGGAGCAGACCTGCTGCTATTTTAATCATAACACAGTGTTGGTCCGCTGCTTGCTGCTTTTTTCCCCCTGCATGGCAAATGTCAGCTGCTGCCATATATATTTTCCCACTGCATGTTTTTGTTGTTGTGATGTAGGCGTCACTCCTTCAGAGGCCTTAAAACTGCGTTAAGTTGGAATATTCCATGAGTTTCTCTTTTAGCGCAGATGTTGGAAACTGTTGGCTCACTATAATGAAGTCTTCTGTTTTATTTTCATTTAACATATTTTGGTTTGACATTAAAATGACACCAGCTCATAGCTCATCCTTTCCAATTATTATTATTATTATTAGGAAACATTCTCCCTATTTAGAATTTATAAACAATTAACAATGAATACATTGTTTGTAGCATGCTTTAACTTTCATTATTGGTTTTATTCATTTATTTGTCAACAACTATAACTCTACCTATGAAGCATCCGTAATTAATGATGAACAGATAATGAATGATATCCAATATAATGCAACACAGATGTAATCATATTTTATGTGAATATTAAGTATTTATCAATAATATGTATTTATTATATTTATTAATTTGTAAATAATACAATATTTATAAACTGACAGCTGAGCAGACCACAACATGTAGATAAAATCTCTAAAGGAAATCTAATAAGTGGACCTTGAATTAAGAATTATCATTATTTCCAATTAAACTATTATTTCAAAGTGTTTTTTTTAATAAAATTTATAAACTGTTATAAGTGCAACTCTGAATGATTTAATAACGTTAAGTGTTTTCTAACACACTGTGAAAGTTTATTCATGTGTGTAATCTTATATCATTGATATTTGTCTCCTTAATACAAAGCTACAGCCAGCAGATGGTTAGCTTAGCATAAATATTGGAAACAGGAAGAAACAGCTGGCCTGGCTCTGTCAGCAAAATCCACCTTTCAGCACCTCTAAAGCTCCGTAATTAGCAGTTCATATCTCGTTTTTTTTAAAAAAAGACAAAAATGACAATTCGCAATTTAATGGGGAGGTTTTGTGCCGGACTTGGAGTTGCCAGGCAACCAGACAAGACTCAAGGAAGTTACGGCACAGACCAGTAAATTGTCATTTTTATATTCTGTTTGTGTTTTTAGTAATCAAACAATATAGATACAACATGTCAGTTAGTGAGCTTTACAGGTGCTGTTTGTTGAATTTTGTTACTATTGGTCAGAGTTTCCTCCTGCTTCCAGTCTTTATGCTAAGCTAAGCTAACTGGCTGCTGACTGTAGCTTCATATTTACCATATAGACATGAGATTATTAGTATTTTCCAAAATGTAGATGGCTTTAAATATAGTTACAGCGATGTTATCAATAATTCATTAACTGTTTATACACTAGTATCAACAATTTATTCAGCCTTATACTGCTTTTAATTGCTAAATATGGTTAAAGTAAAGATTCGGGTAAAGATTCTCATGTTGCTGTTTTTTGTTTTAATATTTCCAGTTGCAGAACATGGGTGTGAACCCAGCCAACATTGGGTTCAGCTATCTGACCATGGAGTCGGACAAGTTCATCTGCATCAGAGAGAAGGTGGGTGAGCAGAACCAGGTGGTGATCGTGGACATGTCCGATCCCACCAACCCAATCAGGAGGCCGATCTCTGCCGACAGTGCCATCATGAACCCTGCCAGCAAGGTCATCGCCCTGAAAGGTAAGAGCATGACACATTCGGCAACACATTCAGGCAGCCACACCACTGTTAGAAATACTGTGTTGTTGTAAGAAACAAAAAACACTTTGCTGGTATTGTTAGTGGCTTCATACCAAGCGCTGAGGTTATTATTGTTGTTTAAATTCCCAGAGTGAAGTCTGCATGGCATTCACACTGTTTATTTGTCTCTAGTTTAAACAGATTTAGCCATCCACTAGTATTACGGTGGGAATGCCACCGGTCATGCAATGACTAATGCTCTGTCAATGCTGTAAATATGTAGAGTGCACTCAGTTCTATTGCCCGAATGTACTAAATTGGTCGTGCAAATTGATTTTCTGCCACTGAATCTAGCCCTCAGAGCACAAACACAAGCGCTGATCAGGATGATTTGCCTATAATGCTTCTCTCTCTCCCTCCTCCCCCTTCCTCTGAGGATTATATGACCCTATTTGCCCTTTCCTGCTGGTCTATCTTTGTCTTCTTATTCTTACCTGATTGACACTTTCTCTTTTCGCTTTTTCTCCCTTGCTTTCTGTCATTTCTCAGACGGTGAGTTGCTTTCTGTCTGTCTACCCGTCTAGCGCTCTGTTGTGATGATACAGTAGCCATGTCTCTCTCATAAAGGCGTCCCACATACCCCTATCAAGTACGCAGAGCTATTTTGACCACTGATCAATCAAAGGACAGACAACTGTTTAGAAATTACTTCTACTGCCAATATATTGCCTCAGTGTCACACTCCTACTCTGACCAAACCTGCTGGCACTTATCCTACTTTTATGAGAACTATACATGTGTTAGCATGATCTGTTTTATGCTGGTAGAGGGTATGTGTGGTATGCATCATCAGATATTGCACACTGAAAAGAGTTGGGGCGCCGTGTGTCTTTGCACGCCTGTGTGAGCGTGTGCCATATCAACATTCAGATCTCTCTTTGCTGCATAAAAGGGGTGCCATTAATGTATCATTATATCTATAACAGCTCCAGTATACACCTGAATCATGCATTACCTCACCTGTTTGTTTCTCTGTAACTTTATTGGTAAATGTTGTTATTGGTCATGTATAGCTCTTCATACAATATTTTAGTACTCTAGCCGAACCTGTGGTATCTCAAGGTTTATTCTGTAATTTATCTTAAAGCTGCCGTCTGCTTGTGAAGCCAGAGGTCAGCTGCACCCAGGAAGTATCAGCCAGGTTACTGTGTACAGAGCGGTGCTTCCTTGGCCTATAAAACACCCTTAACCAGAGAAGAAAACAGACTTCCTCTGTCCTCTAGTGGTATCAGTGCATTTTCCCCCATTACAGTGGAGGTGAATGTGAAATTCAACACCATCACCTCTGTCTCTGTTTGTTACTTTAAATAATCCATAAAACATGCTACAAAAAGTCCTTTTTAAAGTACGTCCATTTTGACCTGTTCATATAGAGGTCTGTGTGTTATTCAGAGTAACAGTTACATGGTGCCAAAAATAAAATAGCTTTTGGGACGCACAATACCAAACCTATATATGTGTCTAAACATCACAAGATATAGGCCGTGAACAGTGAAAATCCACAGATACCAGACTGCATTTCAGGAAATCAGTAACAGAGTAAATTTTGCTTAATTCTTTAGGTTATTTCCTCACTGTGTGCAGTTGTGAACTATCCTCTTAAATTAAGATTTATGGGTGGTCAGTGAGACTGTAGTGTTGGGAGTTTTTGTTTGTGTTTACAGTCAGTCTGCCAAAATTGCTTTTAATACATGAATCTAAAATAGGTTGAAAGCAGTTTAACTTTATGAGAAAAGAATAGCAATATAAATAGTTATATGCAAAAAAAACATTTCATCAGAAAATGTGATACAGACTTTCAGTAGTCATTTAATAGAAGTCCATACAGGTAGTACATTCAGTGGTATTTTGTTACCAGATATCATTCATTTATCATCAAGCTAAATGTGTGATATTATGATTTTGGTGAGAGGTTACATTACCCAGCTCTACTTTAAACCTACTGATAGCTCTGATACGTGTCTCACTTGCCTCCCCTCGGGTTCTTTACCTCCCCTCAGCTGCCAAGACGCTGCAGATCTTCAACATTGAGATGAAGAGTAAGGTGAAGGCTCACACTATGACAGAGGAGGTCATGTTCTGGAAGTGGATATCGGTGAACACTGTTGCCCTGGTGACTGATTTGGCCGTCTATCACTGGAGCATGGAGGGGGATTCCCAACCTACCAAAGTATTCGATCGGCACGCCAGTCTGGCGGGATGTCAGATCATCAACTACAGAACTGACGAACAACAGAAGTGGCTGCTGCTGATAGGGATTTCTGCACAGGTATGAAAAGACACATGAACATGTTTACTCATACCTCCCACAGTGGAAGTGAACATGACAGAGAAATATCTTGCAGAGGAATTAGTATGATTTATCACTCTCTGATCCCCTTATCTACATCCTCATAGGACAAAAAGTACACACTAAGATACATTTATCTCTACAATTTTAAAACTTTCATCTTACTTGCTCTGTGAACACATCACGTAAAATTGTGATCAGTGCAAGACTGAGTGTTAACAGGTAGCATCAAATCACTGTTTTATGCTTGCTGAGTTGTGTGAGTTAGTGTGAGTCAGTCTATACTGAAACATAACAGATGATGTAGAGCAGGAAGGGACAGAGTGGATGTTTAATGATTGAAAGAAGAGGGAGAAGAGGAGAGTCAGTCATTGTTTTGGAGTTTCACTGACTGTAACACTCATAAACCAAACTAGTGTGAAATACACATCACGTACGCACGCACGCACACGCGCGCACACACACGCGCACACACACAGCTTTGCTTACTGCATATAATAGTTAACATTTTGGGAAATAAGCTTATTACGCTGAGAGTTACGTGATAATATTGATACCACACTCATGTCTGTATTGTTAATATGAAGCTGGAACCAGAAGGCGGTTAGCTTAGCTTAGCATGAAGAGCTCAAATAGAGGGAAACAGCTAGCTGGCTCTTTCCAAGGGTAACAAAATACACATACCACCAACTCCAAAGTTCACTAATTATGGTGTTATATCACATTTCTTTAGTTACCGAGTTTTCCAGTAACCAGCAGAGACTCCAGGCTGCAGTATCTTCTTGTCTAACTCTTAGAGAGAGCGCATAAGAGTATGTAGCAAGACGCTACTAACGAGGGTTCTCCCAGCACATAGACCAACCACAGGGATTGTTGAACTAATATCCACCCACGATGCCTCAACCAAAGCCCCGGGTCAAACCAGGTTTTGCTGAATTATAGACTGCATACAGCCTGAATCCACCATTGCCTGATGTATACCCCCTTGAATCTTTACCGGAACGCTGTATGTCCCTCCTGGACCGGGGGAGGGTGTTGTGGGCTAGCAACCCGGATCACCTGGCTGACCTCCATGAGCGGGCACTCCCTGCGAAAGTGTCCAGGCTGCCCACACCTCCAACACTCCTGCCCCAACATCTGAGGAACCCTCTGTGGGTCTAGAGCAGCGCCTGTAGTGACTGGACCCCGAGATGGGGAGAAAACAGAGGGAGTGTTAGAGTGAGGCAAAGGGGAAGGCTGAGTGAATGTGTCCTGATGATGGGTAGGTGGCGGTGTGGGTTTCTTGCGGGGTGCCGGTATTGGTCGGGTGGGTTTCGGAGGGTCGCCTCTCTGGAGCCTGGTCCCTACTCTGGACCGCCAGATGATCCTCCACTAGGGTGATGGCGGCCTCCATATTTGCTGGTCTGTGACAGCGCACCCACGCCAAGGTCCCGGTCGGGAGCCCCTCCACAAACTGCTCCAATACCACCTGCTCCAGCATCTGCCCCTCGCTGGCGGATTCCCCTGGCTGCAGCCACCTGGAAGCAGCGTCCTTCAGCTGCTGAGCGTAGACAAAGGGGCGGTCGGTAGGTCCCAATGTGGCGTTCCGGTCAAGGATAGCTCTTCTGATGTTTTTAAACTCCCCCGAGAAGAAGCTGGCAGGCCGCAGTCTGGGATTCCCCTGACAGTAGGGGAAACAGACGCACGGCCCACTCCGCCGCCGGCCAATCACATGCCTTCGCCGTTGCCTCAAACATCTCCAGGAATGTTTGGGGGTCATCAGCTGTTGTCATCTTGTGCATGGTGATATCGGAGAAGGAGGGAGGTGGAGGCGATGGCGACTGTGTCCCTGACCGGGCCAGCAGACTTGCAAGCAGCTGGTTCTGCTTCCTCGCCTGGTCGTGGAGTGCCTCCAGGTGCTGCCTGTTCACCGCTGCCTGCTCTCAGTACATTGCAACAACCTCCCCCAACATCTATCCCAGCCATGCCACCAGCGGTGGAGGCTGCTGCAGGTCTGTCATCCTGTGTGCTGAGGTGCGTTGGGTGCCAGTGTAGCAGGACTCGCTACTAACAAGGGTTCTCCCAGCACATAGACCAACCACAGGGATTGTTGAACAAGACGACTTTATTCTTTTGACTGCTGCACACACAATAAACACACAACTGAGCCTGCTTCCTGAAGTCGATACAGGTCTGCTCCAGTTGTGTCTCCTCTGTCATGTGTCGAGCCTCAAGGTCCAGCACACTACTGCCTTAAAAGAGGTGAGAGTGATTAGTTCATGCGTATCAGCTGAGACAATCAACTCACCTGGCGCTGCTCTCACAAGCCTTCCCCAGAGCTCTCTCCTCTGCAGCTGAGTGCAAACCACACCCACCTCCACAGAGTATTTCCCTAAATGCAGAACTATGTCTTTAACCACAACTAATCAAATACATAAACCTAATCAACATACCTACTACCTACTAATATAACATATAACATATATTGTATCCATACTGTTTATGACATATTACTGTAATGTAACGAACGTTTCCAGTGTGAGGATTTCTTAAACTCGAACCTAGAACCATCGTTGATTCATTGGATTAACGCGGTGGTGTTACTGACTTAAATGCATCAATCATTTCTTACACTCTTGTTGTGTCTCTTTGTTCTGCAGCAAAATCGTGTGGTGGGGGCGATGCAGCTCTATTCAGTTGACAGGAAAGTGTCCCAGCCCATCGAGGGGCACGCTGCTGCCTTTGGGGAGTTCAAAGTGGAGGGAAATGCCAAACCCTCCACGCTTTTCTGCTTTGCTGTGCGCTCACAGGCTGGGGGAAAGGTGAGGGCCCCGTTGTACACAGGAATTTCACTCACGATGCTATCAGTGTATTTAGTCTCTGAACAAAGAGCTCTGAATTGCGTTGTGTTTTAGGTTATATCTACGATCTGTCTCACTAGAGCACCAGCATCTCAGACCATAACAACTGGGCGCTTCGGCCGTACAGACCATTGTCAAGGCCAGCAATTTTACCGAGCAAATCATTGTAAAACACACTTCAAACTGGACAAAAACAACATAAAACTCCCTTTCCACTGTCTTTCTAACAATCACCAACACTGATTTGTTCGAAATAAACAGATGTGAAAGTATTTGTGAAAAGGGCTGCAATGGCGTCAATTTAGGTTACGTGGCACCTGTTAAAGTACGGGACAGAACTAGACCTTTTGTTTAACTAGAAACACTTCGCATATGATTGCAACATTACAACTGTATTCAAAGTGGAGAGAAACAAAAGTCACAGAAACTGTCTTTGTTAGTCTTTCCACTGTTCCAACATTTCCTTAATCCTTAATTCACCAACGTAGATAAGAAAAACAGCAGTTTCAGTTTCTGCCACATTTGCAAAGGAGTGTCCACTCAGGGTGCCATTACTCCACCATATCTTTACATAGCATATAATTGTTTGCTGCTATATTAGTGTTTAGAATCATATATGTATATAACCTTTAAGATCATAGGAGAAACAACCGTGATGCTTTTTGCTCACCATAATAGCTCCAAAATATTGACATTAAAAAAGTGCATCGTCTCTCTGCTGTGCTTCATCTTCATATTTATTTTACTGTGGTTGTCTGTGGTCAGTTCTTTATGTGGGCTTTCTTCTTCCAGTTGCACATCATTGAAGTTGGTCAGCCAGCTACAGGAAACCAGCCATTTGCAAAGAAAGCAGTGGATGTGTTTTTCCCTCCAGAGGCCCAGACAGACTTTCCAGTAGCTATGCAGGTAAGGAAAGACCCCTGCTACTTATTAGTTTTGTGTAAACTAAAGGTGACCGCTGAATTCTTCAAATTCTCTTTTTGTTATCATTTCCCTCAGATTGGTAGTAAGCACGGTGTCATATATTTGATCACAAAGTACGGTTACATTCACCTGTATGACCTGGAGTCTGGAGTGTGTATCTACATGAACCGAATCAGTGCAGAGACCATCTTTGTGACCGCCCCACATGAAGCCACCTCGGGAATTATTGGGGTCAACAAGAAGGGACAGGTGAGAAACCAGAACCAAACCGGAAATACGTAATTATTGTTAAATTGTTTCCTTTCATGGCTGCTTTACCTCATTCATCTACTTTACATGTGTATCTATTCTTTCCTTTTATAGGTCTTGTCAGTGTGCGTTGAAGAGGAAAACATTGTCAATTATGCCACCAACGTCCTGCAGAACCCTGATCTAGCCTTGAGGATGGCTGTGAGGTCAAACCTTGCTGGGGCTGAGGAGATTTTTGCCAGGAAATTTAACACTCTGTTTTCTCAGGGAAGTTATTCGGAGGCTGCAAAGGTTGCTGCATCAGCACCCAAGGTAAGCCTGTATTTCCCGCTACCTTGTAGTTTCCTAATACGCACCAGGTGCGCTGGCAAAAAATCTAAAACAATTCTAGGTTCAAAAAAAGTTACGCCCTCTGTGATTCAGTGTTGTAAAAAATAGAAGAATCCAAAGGATGTGGTTCATATTTTTTATAGGCACTGCAAATCCTATTCCTGTCTTAGTTTAGAAGATTTAATGGAATTACTTGTTGTGTCTTGTTTTTTCCGTTATACCCATAATTCCTCCATTCTTCCTCGTCTTTCCTCCCTTCAGGGTATCCTGCGGACAGCAGAGACCATCCGGAAGTTTCAGAGTGTCCCGGCCCAGCCAGGTCAGGCCTCACCACTGTTGCAGTACTTTGGTATTCTGTTGGACCAGGGCCAGCTCAACAAGTTTGAATCTCTGGAGCTGTGCAGGCCCGTCTTGCAGCAGGGTCGCAAGCAGCTACTGGAGAAATGGCTGAAGGAGGACAAGGTAGGACTGGAGGATTAGAACAACAAGGCAGCTTTCATATGCTTGGGCTGATCCGCAGATATACAGTAGACTCTCAGAAATAGATTTTGAAAGTGACAATGGTAAGAGTGATGTGGGTTGTTAGCGAACACTTAACTTTCGCTAAAGTTCTTAACTGTCAGCTATACAGTGCTCATTAACTCACTGCTGTGATTGTATGTGTTGTAGTTGGAGTGCTCGGAGGAGCTGGGAGACCTGGTGAAGGCCTCTGACCCCACCCTCGCTCTTAGTGTGTACCTCAGAGCTAACGTCCCCAACAAGGTCATACAGTGCTTCGCTGAGACCGGCCAGTTCCAGAAGATAGTGTTGTATGCTAAAAAGGTAATCACTTAACAACACTAGAACAAATGAACACATATTTATTCAGCACATACCGGTATATGAAAACACCACTCAATACTAATGGGTCAGTGCAAGTGATTCACAGTTTCTGCACGCTTTTTTAAAATGTGTGTAACATTAAGATGGAAACATGTAGTGATACAATATTTATTGTAACTTTGAGAACAGAATATAATACTATATGTGTGTAAATGTCATTGAGAACTACATTTTAAACCACTGTACCTTTGTAGGTGGGCTACACCCCAGACTGGGTGTTTTTGCTGAGAAATGTGATGCGTGTCAATCCAGACCAGGGGCTGCAGTTTGCTCAGATGCTGGTCCAGGATGAGGAGCCACTGGCCAACATCAACCAGGTAACGCACACACCAACACGACCACCTTACATACAATGTTAGTCCTATGCATGCCCTCTCTTTTAAATCTGTGTATTTAACCTCACACGTTCACGCAAACATACAAAGTGCCCAGTGTAGGATCTCTGTTATTCCAGATGTGCCAGCAATGCCAGGAATTCACTGAGTCAGTGACCCCCCCACCCCCCACTCCCTTTTAAAGCCACATCATCACTCTGCTCAGTCCAAATCTCAACCAGAAAACTTGATGCTTGATGTGCCCGCCCATTTTTATTTGTGTCTAAACAGAGCAGAAACATCTGGCCTGTGATTCCTAATCGTGTGTGACTGTAATCTTACCTTGCATGCTAACTCAAATCATCTCTCACAGATGGTAGGAATTATTTTTTTTTCCATACTTGTTCCATGTTTTCATGTTCTTTGTTTTTATTTCTCTTGCCCTTTTGGTAGATCGTAGATGTGTTCATGGAGGGCAACCTGATCCAGCAGTGCACCTCCTTCCTGTTGGATGCTCTGAAGAACAACCGCCCAGCCGAAGGACACTTACAGACACGTCTGCTTGAGATGAACCTCATACACGCCCCCCAGGTGAACGTTTAGACTAAAATGACTGTCCTGATTACAGAAAGCAACTTCTCCCTTCATGATATTAAACATGACTTGTGTGTTCATGTGTGTGTGGACTTTTTTTAGGTAGCAGATGCGATCCTGGGGAACCAGATGTTCACCCACTATGACCGTGCCCACGTTGCACAGCTGTGTGAGAAGGCAGGTCTGCTGCAGAGAGCTCTTGAACACTACACCGACCTGTATGATATCAAACGAGCCGTAGTGCACACACATCTGCTCAACCCTGAGGTATGCCTGTGGATGTTTGATCACACCTGTGAATGTCGCTTTCTCAGGAGCCTTTCCTCCTCGCGTGTTTCTCTTGTCTTTTTTCTTTGCTTAATTGTCCTTCTTTCCTTTTTCTCATTCTCCTTTTAGTGGCTGGTGAACTTCTTTGGCTCTTTATCAGTAGAGGACTCTTTGGAGTGTTTAAGGGCCATGTTGTCGGCCAACATCAGGCAGAACCTGCAGCTGTGTGTCCAGGTAGCGTCTAAGTATCATGAGCAGCTGGGGACTCAGTCATTAGTGGAGCTCTTTGAATCCTTCAAGAGTTACGAGGGTAGGTGTCACTCATGAGTGGGGGTTTGAGTGCAGACTTTGGTCATGTTAAGTGAGCAATTTTGCCATTTTTGTGCAGACTTTAAGTCATCATAGATTGAGCTGACCTTTCTGCTGTTTCTCTATTCAAGGCTTGTTTTACTTCCTTGGGTCGATTGTGAATTTCAGCCAGGAGCCTGATGTTCACTTTAAGTACATCCAGGCTGCCTGTAAAACTGGCCAGATCAAAGAAGTGGAGAGAATCTGCAGAGAGAGCAACTGCTATGACCCGGAGAGGGTTAAAAACTTCCTCAAGGTAAAAAGATCTGAGTGTTAATGATTGATTTCATCATTCAGTAGCAACTGGGAGATATTTTATCCATTTCATTCAATTTGATCTCATGTTTTTTTCCTTTTGTAGGAGGCCAAGCTAACAGACCAACTTCCTCTTATCATCGTGTGTGATCGCTTTGACTTCGTCCATGACCTGGTGCTCTACCTCTACCGCAACAATCTGCAGAAATACATTGAAATCTACGTACAGAAAGTAAGATCAGGA
Source organism: Dicentrarchus labrax (assembly GCF_905237075.1). Taxonomy (NCBI): domain Eukaryota; kingdom Metazoa; phylum Chordata; class Actinopteri; family Moronidae; genus Dicentrarchus; species Dicentrarchus labrax. The sequence continues at coordinate 14,842,608 of NW_026136714.1, forward strand.
CCACAGCTGAGACTTTATATGTAATTGGTTACTGCTTAATCCAAACCTTATTTGGGTTCCATGTTGACATCTTCATTTAGAATTTGTTGCATTTGTTTTCAGGTGAACCCCAGTCGTTTACCAGTGGTGATAGGTGGTCTGTTGGATGTAGACTGTGCTGAGGATGTCATTAAGAACCTGATAATGGTGGTCAGAGGGCAGTTTTCCACTGATGAGCTAGTGGAGGAAGTAGAGAAGAGGAACAGGTAAGACTAAATGATTCCACTATTTGTTAATACTATGTTATTATCTTGCATAGTTGCTTCTTTTTGTTTATTGGGTGCAAACTGTGTGTCAAAGTGGCTCGGTACCTCTTGCAAAAATAGAATTTGTGTCTCTGTGGCTGCTAGATGTATAACGATACATCAATCTGGATCAGTATATCAATATATGTTTAACTATCCAATATATCGAAACAACAACATCGATAAATGTAACTGATTGTGTTAATGGGGATATATAATATTGTCTCCTGTTGATTGAATTCCCTTGAATCGAATCGATTCAAAATTGTATCGTGGCAGACTTTGTTTTATTGGCAAATACCATATTGTTGTCCAAAGAATCAATATGATATTGTATCATGATGAAACTGGTGATTTACGCCCCTAGTAGATACCTAATAGCTGTTCAATTAATCCTCTTTAAAAATATAACTAGTTCTAGTGGTTACATAGGCTACATTTACACTGAAAGACGTGTTTGTGTGCTTGAACCACTTCATACCGTACATTTTGGACCAGTTAAAGAAAAGACCAGGGATTACAAAAGTAAAAAAATAAATACTGACTTGAAAAATAATCTTGTGAGGATCAACAGAAATAAACTTAGCACATATAAGGACCTTGCTTGCAGAAATTTAAATATTTATAATACCATCTGATGTCCATAAACCACCAAAACGTGCACACACAAACAGAAGGGACTGAAATATACATATAAAAAAATATGAAAAATGTGCTTGGCTGTTTTTGATGATGGAATAAATATTTTTATTTAATGCTTCCAATGTCGATTATCTCTGAACTTTTCAAAATAACTGTTTTCCTACTGTTTTGTTTGTGTGAATCCATCAGTATTGCTAGACGGATAAACTGTTCCTCATTTATTGAAGCTATTTCCATCCAGTGCAAATCCTCTTTCTGTATCAGAAAATGTGAATGTGAGAAAGTGTAAACATGAATACTTTGAATGAATAACACTGCTCAATGCACAACACTGCCATCTAGTTTTGTGACTGTGCATTACACTACAAGAAAACTACAGGCATGCGCAAGCAGGTTAAAAGCTTATTCTAAATGCTGATATTTTTTTCTGGTTATGTGTTTTATTTTATGTGTTTTATCTTCACAGGTTGAAACTTCTGTTGCCATGGCTGGAGTCCCGTATCCATGAAGGATGCGAGGAGCCAGCTACCCACAATGCACTGGCCAAGATCTACATTGACAGCAACAACACACCTGAGCGCTTCCTGAAGGAGAACCCGTTCTACGACAGCGCCGTGGTCGGAAAATACTGCGAGAAGAGAGACCCCCACCTGGCCTGTGTGGCGTATGAGAGAGGACAGTGCGACCTGGAGCTAATCAAAGTGTGTAGATCACATGATACAGCATTTAGATGATCATTGACATAATCCTACAATAGATAAATCTTTAATCACTTTATATCTTTCCTTCTCAGGTGTGCAACGAGAACTCGTTATTCAAGAGTGAGGCGCGATATCTGGTACGACGGAAAGACCCAGAGCTTTGGGCGAACGTGCTAGAAGAAAACAACCCCTTCAGAAGACAACTCATCGACCAGGTTGGGTGTCCTTCAGCTCTGCTCCTGAAGTGACTGTGAATGAGGGATTTCTCCATGTTTATTTTTGTTCTCTCATGTTTTTTTCTCATCTCAGGTGGTGCAGACAGCCCTGTCGGAGACTCAGGACCCAGAGGAGGTGTCAGTCACAGTCAAGGCCTTCATGACTGCAGACCTGCCCAACGAGCTGATTGAGCTGCTGGAGAAGATTGTACTTGATAACTCTGTCTTCAGTGAGCACAGGTACCGCAGGCATACAGCCTGTTAGGCATCACAATCATTTACCAACAATTATTTTTGTCATTTAAATAATCGTCCCTGTACTGGATATTTTTCCAGAAACCTCCAGAACCTGCTGATTTTGACGGCCATCAAGGCAGATCGCACTCGTGTGATGGAGTACATTAACAGGCTAGACAACTATGATGCTCCAGACATCGCTAATATTGCCATCAGCAACGAGCTCTTTGAAGAAGCTTTTGCCATTTTTAAGAAGTTCGACGTGAACACCTCTGCCATACAGGTAAAATAATTATATTACTGCTTGAGTGAGTGTATACAAGTGTATTATTGATATGTGTATCAGTTATGTTTATGGATTTCCTAGTCTAGCAACAAGTTGTGTTTTAAATGTTTATTGTCTTTCTCTTTTTCTCCTCCTTACTACAATCATTTTTAGCAGAGGAATTTTTTAATCCCAATATTCAGGCCATTATTGATCTTGGTATCCAAAACAGACAAATTAATTTGCCAATACTAGTACTACAAGTAATTAGAATCTGTGTCGGTAATTGATGCTGGTATCAGTGTTCTGATCTTATTTGCTGTTTAGGGAATGATTACTCCTGTTTATTCCTGGAAATGAACAGCTTTTATTCCAGGTGTTTTCTGTGTGGTCACTGGAAGAACCTGTATGTCAGACCATATAATGCACCTCTCTCCTCATTCATAGGTTTTAATAGAGCACATAGGGAACTTGGATCGTGCTTATGAGTTTGCTGAGCGCTGTAATGAGCCTGCAGTGTGGAGTCAGTTAGCCAGAGCTCAGCTGCAAAGAGACCTGGTCAAGGAAGCCATTGACTCGTATATTAAAGCTGTTGACCCTTCAGCGTACATGGAGGTGGTCAATGCAGCCAGCAAGAACGGTAAGCTTTTGCTTTGCAGCACGACACAGCTTCACATCAGCAGCTCGCATTGATTGTCTTTGTTGTGATTGATCTGAGTTGATCTTTAAGGTGTTGTTTGCATTTTTTGCAGATAACTGGGAAGACTTGGTTAAGTTCCTCCAGATGGCACGAAAAAAAGCCAGAGAGTCTTACGTGGAGACGGAGCTGATCTTTGCTTTAGCTAAAACAAACCGTCTGGCTGAGCTGGAAGAGTTTGTCAGTGGGCCCAACAATGCCCACATACAGCAGGTACAAAAGAACATCACATCTGTAGTGTTAATAGGATTGTGTAGCTGTTACTTACCAGTAACTGCGTATCTATCTGCTAATTTCTCTCCTTCTCCTTCTCCAGGTGGGCGATAGATGTTATGAAGAGGGTATGTATGAAGCAGCCAAGCTCTTGTACAACAACGTGTCCAACTTTGCTCGCCTTGCATCAACACTAGTCCACCTTGGAGAGTACCAGGCGGCCGTGGACAGTGCCAGGAAAGCCAACAGCACACGGACATGGAAGGAGGTAACTGGCACACAACTGTTCAACCAGCCTTTGCCTAAAAATTGATCACTGGGATTCTTTATTTTTCATAATAGAAGTTTTTATCAGTCTAAAATGCTTAAATAGGATACAGCATATTCTAAGATAAGTTAGTATCTAAGACTATATTGGCTAATTTGAGGACCTCACCATTGAAAAAAAGATAGCACAGTTATTCTGTTAGCATTCAACAACTGTAACTATGCCGCATTCATATGTAGTGGGAGTTACTGTAATTACCAGTTTGTAGCTTAATAAATAAATACCATTCTTGTCAACATCCAAGTTGAAATTACTACTGGGATATCTGATACATACAACTTGGCCCTCAATAATGCCTGGAAAAGTAAACAAAGTCTGTTGTTTCAGGTGATTAAATTTCAATTGAATGGGTATAGCTCTATATTTTTAACTCTCAAATCACCAACTATGCAATCATAAAACTTTTTTTTTCCAGTGGCGTAAACTTTCATAAGTCATAAACATGAGGATGTTTGTCTATCAGTACCTGCCATCCCACATAATGTGAGAAAGGATTAGCCACAGAAGCACAGTTAGAGCCTCACAGGCTCCTAATAAGCTTTTTATCTGTTGATGTGAAGATACATACACAAATTTAAATTTACATACAAATTTTACCATGCAGTATAATTGTAGATGCTCATTTATTAGAATATGGACTAAATATTTCAGGAATATCCTCACCGTATTTCACTGTATAATTTTATCCATGCATAAGAGATGATAATTCAATTATAGATTACACTGTGATCTTAAGAGGGGGAACAAAACATGCATTTAATTTCTCTCTCTCTGTATATAATGTTGTGTTGCGGTAGCCTTTTTGTTACGACATTCACTTCAGACTTGTTGGAAGTGTTACAGAAATGTTTATGAGAGAAATGTGTAAAATTGTCATCAGATTTACTTACAGAGATGCACATCTTAAAGGGCTTATAAGAAAATACATTGAGCCATAGGAACTAGTATTTTTCTTATATTGTTTTTGTTTGTTCTTAGTAACTCTCCTCTCTTACCTCCCATCATCACCAGGTGTGTTTTGCGTGTGTGGATGGTGAGGAGTTTCGGCTGGCACAAATCTGTGGCCTTCACATAGTGATCCACGCTGATGAGCTGGAGGACCTGATCAGCTACTATCAGGACCGTGGGTACTTTGAGGAACTCATTGCTCTGCTGGAGGCTGCGCTGGGTCTGGAGCGGGCTCACATGGGCATGTTCACCGAGCTCGCCATCCTCTACTCAAAGTTCAAACCTCAGAAGATGAGGGAGCACCTGGAGCTCTTCTGGTCCAGAGTGAACATCCCAAAGGTAGAGTGTGTGTGTGTGTGTGTGTGTGTGTGTGTGTGTGTGTGTGTGTGTGTGTGTGTGTGTGTGTGTGTGTGTGTGTGTGTGTGTGTGTGTGTGTGTGTGTGTGTGTGTGTGTGTGTGTGTGTGTGGAGACAATTATATATTTTGTAATAAATCAAAGAGTTCATCACAAAGGAGGAGCCTGTTTGTGTGCCATGAGCTCCTTTTTGATTTATTACGATGCAAAGATTTCTGCTTCTCATCAGCACCCTGGAAGGAAAGTAATATTGCGCACAGAAGATTCCTTGAGTTGTTTTTTTCTAGCTGACATATTGCTGTTGTCTTGTGATGATTAGACGTTATTTTACCATTTTTAAACTGTTCAAATCAAAAGGTTGAATTCCTAAAAACTTTGAAATCTTTCTTTGAGAGCTTTCAAGTAATTGTTGCCCTGAAAGAAAAAAGATAGTGTTTATTTTAAATGTAGTACCTGCTTTGGTCAATATTCCTCAGATCCACACATTTTGATTAAAAACCCAAAGATATATGTTGGTCCCAGTGTAGGAGTGATAGAAAATGTGTATCTTGATCTGATGAGTTAAAAACAGAAAGTTTGGTATCCTGTTAGTCTTCATTTGTTATTTCTGTGGCTGTTTATCAGATCTTGTTAGGTGTTTTTCTGCCTCTCGAAGGCACTTTAAGATTTTGAGAAAAGGCGCTGTATAAATAAATGCCATGTTTTACCCCGAATACACCACATTGGAGTCCATGAATTTAACCAAACAAAACTTAGACAGTCATGAAGGAGTGCTTCAATTTGAAACCTGATTGATCTTGACATTGTTCTGTGTTCTCTGTGTTTGCCAGGTCCTTCGCGCTGCAGAGCAGTCCCATTTATGGGCAGAGCTGGTTTTCCTTTACGATAAATATGAGGAGTATGACAACGCTGTCCTCACAATGATGTCTCATCCGACAGATGCGTGGAAAGAAGGGCTGTTCAAAGACATTATTGCTAAGGTAAACAGAAGTGTTTCTGGCTGAACAATGTATTTACCTTCTCAAAACACGCTCACCTTTTCTGATCTGTGTATGTATGTTTTTTTTCTCCTCAGGTTGCCAACGTTGAGCTGTACTATAAATCCCTTTTCTTCTACCTGGATTACAAACCTCTCTTACTGAATGACCTGCTGACCATTCTGTCTCCACGGCTGGACCACAGCAGAGCTGTCAACTTTTTCAGCAAGGTAACCAGCGACGAGGTCAACCTCTATGAATCGAACCTTTTGTATTTTTCTTCATGTCTAGTAGACGGTTGACATGACATGGGTTGTTTTTGCTTGATCAGGTGAACCAGCTGAAGTTGGTGAAGCCTTACCTGAGATCTGTCCAGAATCACAACAACAAGTCCGTCAACGAAGCCCTCAACAACCTGCTGACAGAGGAGGAAGACTACCAGGTCTGTTACTGAGGTCGATAAGTGGACAAAATAATGTAAACACTTGATAAAAAGGGAGTAAATCTTTCCCGGTAACTCGAGTTTCATCTGTGTTCAGCATTCAGCATGTTGTAGAGGTTTTTGGGCTGTTCTCTTCCTGTTCTTTCACAGGTAGAGCACCGTTGATTTGTCTTCTATGGAGCTGCGTTAGTCATATTTGTTTTAAAAAACTTTCATCTTGTATGTGTATGTATGTATGTAGCAATGTTTGTGTTTTGAATCTGTTTCAGAGTTAAATCCTTTCTTAGTAAGTGTAGACATTATTTTGTTTATCCCCTGCATAATGACATTTGAAATAGTAATTGTAAGTAATATTAAATATACCCAGCTTCTGTGGTCACTAGGTGGCACTGCTGAGGTCCAGTTAAAAGAAACTAAGTGGTTCAGGTATCCCTAGTCTTCCTTTTGGTCTGTGATGAAATACTTTTTCACTCTGTGTGTTATCCACAGGGCCTGAGAGCATCCATCGATGCCTATGACAACTTTGATACCATTGGCCTGGCACAGAGGTTAGAGAAACATGAACTGATTGAGTTCAGACGTATTGCTGCTTACCTGTACAAGGGCAACAACCGCTGGAGACAGAGTGTAGAGCTCTGCAAGAAAGACAAACTCTACAAGGTGAGAGTTAACTTTAATCAACAGTATTTGAGAAAATTAAATGTACCTCCATCTTCCAATAGGTGGCACTGTTTGTTATATAGTATCTGAACATACTATAGATACATGGACCAACTAACAGTGTGTCAGTGTCAGAAATGATTGTTCAGACAACTTCTCAAACTTGTATCAAGGATTTCATATTTCTCATAATGAGTCAATAAACCACTCAACCACTTTCTGCCTTTCCCAGGATGCCATGCTGTATGCTGCAGAGTCTAAGGATGCAGAGCTGGCAGAGACTCTGCTCCAGTGGTTCCTGGAGGAGGGCAGGAAGGAGTGTTTTGCCGCCTGTCTGTTCGCCTCCTATGACCTGCTGCACCCCGACGTGGTGCTGGAGCTGGCCTGGAGGCACAACATCATGGACTTTGCCATGCCGTACTTCATCCAGGTCATGAGAGAGTACCTCTCAAAGGTCAGTACTCCACTGAAGAACAGTGCAAAGAGCTATTTTTGATATTTGATTTAACATAAAAGTAGGTTTAGTTATTTATATTTTTAGAGGAAACAAGTTTAAAATTTTTGCTGTGTACTAAAATTGGTTTATTTTTCTTAGATTGTTTAATTTCCTGTAGAAACTTGTCCCGATGGGTGAGAAGTGAACGACAGTCTGTAATATCTCTGGTATTGAAATACAGGTCATACGAACAACTTTTAGTTTACACAGACATGCTGAGACGAGAAGATTGAGAGGAAGGCTTTTATTAATTAATTGTGGTAAATAGGGATGCATTGATTGGGAAATTCTTGGCCAATACCAGTGTTTAAAATAACAATTTGGCTGATACCGCTGTGTTTTTGTTATTTATTAGCCCTTTTGTGCCGGGTAACAAAGTAATCTACAAAGATAAGCTTCTGATACTAATGTTCAGCCAATAAATCGGTGCATCCCTAGTCGTAAAGTATATTTGCTAGTGAACTCCGCCTGGTCATAATGATGTCCTAAAATCTTGACCTGTAGACATGTGAGGTCACTTGGGGTCATCTCTTTGGGTTCTTTTCCAGGTTGATGAGTTTGCAGCGAAGGTGACGGTCTCTGGCCCTCTTTTTATTTCTCTTATGTGTTCTGTCTGTTTTTGTTGTAACTTATCTCTTAGGTTTCTGATGTAGGAACCTAGCATGGACTGTAGACTGAGTACGGCCTAACTAGCTCTGGTCCTGGAGAGCTGTAGTAGTATGTGCAGGCTTTTGTTCCTCTTCAGCACCAACACAACATGTTTTTAATAAATTCTGAGATTATCTACTGGAAGCAGTTTCTAAATTATCCTCCTGGGGAACATTACTGTCTCTTTGGTATGGGTTGTTGAATTTTCATTTTCAAATAAAGGCTTTCAGCTGTGAAGCAGAAACAAATTCATCAAAATATGAATATATAAGCACTGCTCTTTTTTGTTGACTGTCAGTGCAAACAAAAAAAGCTACACACTAAATGCAGAAATAACTTATTGTAATGTGAGACTTTGGACAAAAAATGTTGTGTTCTGATTAGATATATAAAATTATTCAACCCTTTTGCAAAAGTTCATGACTTTAAAGGTTTAAGAACCACTTTAAAAAGGAATATATCTGCTACCTGTTAACAATGAAAGTATAATTAGCTTCTGCTTTTATGTAAATATGCAACAGTTCAGGATGCTGCTGATGTGAACATTTGCACCAATTTGTTAGGTTACAATGTATGTTCTGCAGACCTCGAACTTGCCAGCATGTTAATGATCTCTGGTTCAACAGACTTCACTAAATCTAGGAGGTATAATGTGGTCTAAAGAAATAGTCTTGGACCAGTCGAGAGCCCCTACAGTAACTTTAAACACTGTGTTGACGGCTGGAGCCAAAGCCTGTGCACCATCTTGCTCTTCGGGACCAGGATTAGCCTGTCCTGGCCTAACAGTTAGCTCTCACCCTCTAACTTTCTCTCTCTTGGGGCTGCATCTAGCGTTAAGTGGCATTTTTAACTTATTTAAAAAAAAAATCATGACAATGACAATTGCAGTTGTGCAGAAGCAAAATCACAAGACTGATGTTATGGTTAAATATAGTAGGATACAAGAAACATGGTGATCTTTCCACCTGGCTAATGCTCTCCAAAGTCCAGTAATGAATGCGGGTGAGAGCGAGCCACTCCAGACTTGATAGATGCATCCCCATGTTTCTAACTCCAGGTTAACATGTTTTAGTTTCGAACATTTGTCAGATGAGCGTAGGGCTACAAGGTTATCACAACCCTTTTTTCTGCCTCCGGGGAAAGTTTATTTCAGCCAATCAGACATCAGACAATTTAGAGGTTGAATCTAGTAGCCGGTCAGTGCAAGTAGCTGAACACATACCAAGAGACAGCACAGATGTTTTTAGACGTTGTGGGCTCTATCTTACTGTAGGTGATCAACAGGCAGCAAGTTATGTATTGTTTTATCTCCTAAAATGACATCCATTTTAATTAGATGCATACAGTATTTCAAATATTCATTTCAGAAATAATTCCTCATTCACAATCTATATAATATTTTATAGTCATAAACATAAAAGTGCTTGGTTAACCTCTTCACTCTTTTGTACAAACGTTTCTCTTCGTTTCTTGAAATTATGACTCAACTGATTTTTTTCAATTCTACATTAATTGAGCTGAAAACGTTGTTTGAACTGATCTCCACTTACATCAGAAACCTTTTTGTATTCAGCTGCCTCAACAGTTAAAGCACAATGCCTGATTATTTCTTTGCACTTAGCAACTAGGAAAACTGGCACTATGACCAACTCACTGCGCAAAAACTGTATGCCTGGCAAAGATGAGCTTATCCTGTGAGCTTCTAATATGTAGCTTGATTTCAGTCCAGAAAAAACACGCAATGAAAATCTGTGAGGAGGGTCTGCTTACAGCCATGAATGGGATGCATGTGGAAGCTGTGATGGTCATTTATTTAACTGTGAATGGCTGGAAATGTAGCATCAGCATATAGGCATGTATTATAGCTTCTCCTTTACTTAATACACAATGTAATATTTCTTTAACCTTGAATCCCACTATAATTTTTCTTTGTTAAAGGGTTAGTTCACACAAATCACAAACAACAGAACATTTCTCCCCAGCAGTATGTAGCCATGATGTAGTTTTGGCTGTCCCTTCCCATCGATGTCAATCTACTTTTGTTTCTGGTGCTCAAAACAATAAAATCACATTTTAGAAACTCTAGGTCTGTGAGTTATTTGACAATGAACAAAGACATTGTATCTGGAAAGATGCATTTTTTAAAAATGTAATTTTCTTCAGTGCTTTGAGCAGCATAAATAAAACTGAATTCTGTTGAGTTGGGGTTTACCACTGGGGTGTGTCTTTTGTTTTTTGTGATTTGGGTGAACAGATCCTTTAATTGTTGACTTAACATTTGTACTGGAAGCTGTTTTAGAAATTCTCACCAAACCTGCATGGCATCTTCTCTTAGGTAACCATAGCTGCACTGTGAAGTACTGTGTGTAGTTTTGTCTTTCAGAAGTGGGTATGATAGATCTACTGTGTCATATTAATCAGTATTTATTTGTTTCATATGAAATAAAAACTGAAGTGTAGTCTTACAGCTGAAGCCTTATAGTTTATGGTCTCTTGTAGTACATCAAATAAGCAATTGTCATTTAAATAAAACTGGTACATCTCTGTGATCACTACATTGTAGGTGTCCAGCAAAAATCTTTTACTTAGAACATTTTCTTTTTCACTGACAGCTGACATTGTTTACTATCAATGTGATCAGGACACATGTTGAAATATGCATTTAAAATCTTTGCTTTAATTTAAGTTTAAACAGCCTGAAAAGCTGGAGTTTCCGTAGTTACCTTTGGCAGGATACCTACAATGTATGAAATCAGACTTTCTTATATTTTGTAGAGTGTGCGAGTGATCCACGTCTGATCTGTCCTCCTTTCTTTGTTGCCCTCAGGTGGACAAACTGGAGGAGGCAGAAAGCCAAAGGAAAACTGAAGACGAGGTGACAGAGCCTCAGCCGATGGTGTTTGGTAGGTTCACAGGCAGCACGTCACCATGAGCGACAGATGATTGTGGTTCCTAAATTGTGAAAACAGCAAGATGTGATCTATGTGTCTGCGTCTCTTAACATTCAACATCAACTAAATGTATACTGATTGGATGAAGGTAATGGTAAAGCAGTTTACTGAAAGTTGAAGCACACAAGTAAATCTTTCTCCATGTTGTGGTCAAACTTGTTGTTTTGAAGTTTTGGGCAACAGTTATAGAACTGTTATTGTCTTTTCCAGATGAAAACTGACAGAGAACAGATTTGTCACTGACATTTACAATCTTGTGTCAGGTGTTATTTTTCTCAGATGCCGTCTTTGCCTTGATTTTACACCCAGGAATAAAATAACATAATTTTACATTTTACAATATTACAAAGAATGAATGATGCCTTCCTGGCTGGTTTGCCCACAATTAACGGAGACAGCTGTTTCTGATGTTATAATCTGAAACCAGCAGCAACTGTGTTATTTAAAGGTTCAGTGTGTAACACTTAGGAGGATTTATTGTCACAAACGGAATATAATATTGATAGCTATGTTGTAATTAGTGTATTATCAGCTGAATATAGGTTTGTTGTGTTTTGTTGCCTTAGAATTGGTCATTTTTTTTATCTACTAACCAAACACTGGCTGTAGATAAGGGCTGTTTTTTGTGGGTTTTGTGAAGGCGAGTGGTATTTAGTTGGTTGCAATATAATATTTCACCACTAGATGCCACTAAGTCTTACACACTGATCCTTTAACTATCGTAGTACTATCGAGTATCAATGACAAAGATATTTGATTCAGTTTTGAATGTAACATGTAACCCTGTGTGTGTATGTGTGTGTTTGTATTATCAGGCCAGCAGCTGATGTTGACTTCCTCGCCTGCTCCAGTTGCTCCTCAGCCAGCGTACCCGGGCTATGGCTACCCCCCTGCTGCCGCCGCAGGCTACCCTGCTCAGCCCACCGCCGCAGGCTACCCTGCGCAGCCCGCCGCCGCGGTCTACCCTGCTCAGCCCGCTGCCGCAGTCTACCCTACTCAGCCTGCCGCTGCTGCGGGCTACCCTGCTCAGCCCGCCGCGTATGGCTTCAGCATGTAGAGGCCTGGCCCGCCTCCCTCTACCCTCTCTCCCCCACATACACTCACACCTGAACCACACTGAACCGTGATGCTCTGGGTCTCAACTGGCGGCACGGAGACCCCCTGAAACTCACCAGGACCTTCATTCCCAATTAGACTCCACCCAAGTTCACTGAAACTGCAATAGAAACATCTCTACTTTCTCCAAACACATGCACACTCACACACACACTTCAGGACAGCATCAAGGCTGTTTGACCCCTCCCCCTCGCCACCTCTCCCCCCTCTTGTTTCCACTTGGAAGTTATAACTGCGTCACTGATCTACACAGCATGAAGTCACCTCTCAGCTCCTAGAGGAATTAACATACCGAAGATAACATTAGTGACACCAAACCACTCTGTCCTGTTGCTGTTCCATGTAGACTTTATTAACCATAGAGCAGCTTTTTTCTTTTTTTTTTCAAGAGATTCAGCACTGATGAGGAAGAGACTTTGTTACTGAGGAGTAGAGGGGCATGTGTGCGTCCCCCCCTCCCTCCTAAAGCACTGCTACGGCCTTATACACTTTGAGGAGGTGGCAAAAAAACGGGCTCATTTGTTAACGTTTAATTTCACGACTGTCTCATGCTCTGATTAGAAAGACAGTTACTGTGCAATAGTTTTGTTTGTCCTTTCACAACAGGTACAAAGTGTTTGCTGTATACGGACTAAGAACACTTGTTTATGAGGTTACGGTACTGTCTGTATATGTGTGATATGTGTGTGTGCGTGTGTGGTTGAGTGTGTGTGTGTGTGTGTGTGTGTGTGTGTGTGCGTGCGTGTGTGTGTGTGTGTGCGTGTGTGTAGCCTCTAAAGCCTTTGAGGAATACGTCACCAAACCAAGAGACACACTATGTAATGTCCACTCCCTTGCAGCCACAACCTTGTTGCTGGGTCAGAGCGGTTTGACCTCCTTGTCAGTCGACTTTACGGACTCTGATACCGGACTTTCAGGAGTTTCAGGATGATTGTGACAAAAAGGCGAAAGAAAGAAAGACAGAAAGTAAAAAAGAAAGAAGGTGAAATAAAAAAAAAATGCTATATGCTGTAGTCTGTGCATGTGCTGCCAAACTATAAAGCTGCAACCAGGAGCACAATTTTCATGTTACACTCAAGTATATCAAGTATTACTAATGTTGTGTCAAAAACAAGTGATGTTCAATGAAACTCTCTCACCCAACTAACAGAAAACGACGATGAAGCGCCAACAGACTTGAGATGAAAACACATGGGGAACATTAGCTCACATCCTGGTGCCAGTTGGTTCAAAAAAAAAAAAAAAAATTATTGTACTGAAAACAGTGTATAATTTAAGATATATTGAAATACCTAACTAATCAAAGAAGTCAAATATTATGAAATACCGTATGTATTGTCTATAGTGTGTTGTTGTAGTCTTAAAAGCATAATGATTTTTGTAAGAAAAGGACAAAATGCAAAAACAGCAGGTTAATAAATGGCAAAGTCTTGAGGCAAAGCTGCTCAAAGTGACAGTGTAGTGGATTGGTGGTTTACTTCCTGTGCTGTCCGACAGTCCCTGTTTGATACACAGAGCTCTGTCCCACTGTGGTGTCAACTTTTTTGAAGAGGAGAGCAAAACAAAAGCCTGAGCTGCACACGAAGCACTCCGTTTATCTGCACAAGTCATGCATACAGAAAGAGGAATAAAGTTTACACACAGTGTTGTTTGTGCATTTGTTTTTACCATCAAGAGAAAGATTTACAAGCTCTTTTTGTTGATGGTGGAGAGTTTTATGGCTGTGAACATGGTTTATGTTACTGCACCCTTATTTAGGCCTACATCACTTGCTTGACCCAGACTGACATTTTGGTAACCAAGCACCCAAGACCTGATGGATGGTTTCTGTGAGAGCTGCAGCCTCTTTGTTTGGAGAGGGTGTGGTTAGGGGTTGTTAGGGCCGATAACTGCCTGCTGCTGGGGAAGTGCGTACGGTTTTGGTCGTAAAAGATTAAATAATAGGGGAATCCTATTTTTATTCTTCCCGGCGGATCCTGGATTCATATGGTAATGGAGACAGAGAGGCTGCGCCCCGCCCTTCTTCTGTGGAACAAGAGATCTGTTGTCACCCTGCGGTCATACAAGCACCGAGAGTGTCACCCACTGGACTCCGTCAAACAACCGTCTCGGTGGTGGATCGGGAGAAATTTCCAAGTTCAGCGCAGCAGCAGGATACGGACGCAACTCTCTGTCTGTCCGCCCCTCCCAGCTTCCGGGTTGTTGTTTTTTTTTTTGCTCCTCTTACGTGCTGCTGTCGCGATACGGCGTTACCATGGCTACAAATAACAGATATGGGATATAAAACATCCCAACTTCCTTGACAGTCCCAGGATCCGCCCACTGTCAATAGAGAGGACCCGCTGGAGTCTCCGGACGCATCTGAGATCACCTGCATCCAGGAAGGCGCACCAGACAGCGACCGTCCATGTGTTGCGCGCTCCAGGATACTTGACAAGAAGATTTGCAAGCTACCTACTTGAAGATAAACCTCATTAGACTTTAAGCTTTTTTTTGTTGTTGTTGTTGTTTATAGATTTACAGTGTATTTTCCAGTAGCTATGCAGGATAAAGGCACATTTATCAGCCCTTTTCCCAGACCGCGCTGTCTGGCGGCGGCGGCGCCCGCGGGCAAACCGAGATTAACTCACCCGGGAAAGGCGATTCTGGCAGGTAAGTTCATCATACAGAAAAGTAAACAGTCAGACAAAATGTCACTGGTTGCGGGAGTTTCGTTGAAGTCACGGCGGAATAAAACAGCATTTCATACATTTCAGATACATTGTGGAGCCTAATCTTCTTGTTTGTGGTGCGCAGCGGAGCGAAATACGTGTAAAAAGAAAAAAAACCTGGAAAGACTAAAAGTAAATAGCAGAGAGACCACTGCAAACAGGATTACACACTATAACAAACAGGGCGTTTTTCTGTTAAATGACACGTTTCACTTCATAGAGCTGAAGGCTTGAAGTTATTGGAGCTGCACAGAGAAAAGTGTGTGAGAGAGCTGCAGTAAAACGAGTTATTTTGCAACTGGTGTTACTACATTTTCCACCAACTGCTGCATCTTGCCCTCAAGCCACCCTGACCCTGTGACCCTTGAAGCTGTTGTAAAAAGAAAAATGGCCTTGGGAGAAATTTTCTTCCTCTCTCCCCCTGTCCTGTCATGGTCAGATCTTAGCTGTAATGCTGATGTAATTTTATCTAATCTAAACATCACCTCTAGTGCAGCTCACATAATGCTATTAGAGCGGATTGGCGCATGCAGCAGTGTGACTCAGGTGTGCTCTTGTGGTCAGAGAGGAGAAGAATTAATTTTCAGTGTTGAGCTTTTGGAAGATCATGTCAGGTGACCCTCAGCAGATGATTTTTGCTCAGTTGTCATGGAATTGTAGATATCTGAATTTCCATTTTTTTTCTGAGCACTTGAAGGACTTCTCGTCCAAAAGTGGGCAAAATCCATCTGCTGATGAAGGTCATGATATGTTAGGATAGTTTCTGAATCGCTTATAGAGTTTGTGGTGAAGTTGTTTTCCTAAACTTAAATGTTGTTCTGTCAGTTTGTGGTTCTTCTCTCTTCTACTGTAACCACCACAATGCTTTATTCTCCTACTGTAACTGTAAACGTTGATCAATGTTAATTACATTTAGAAAAATGGGTTAGAAATATTGATATATTCTCACCATATATCAATAAATAACCAGAGCCAATATATTGTCTTAGTGTGATCAGCAACCACCGAACCTACAAAATGATTTATTATGTCAGTCTGAAACAGGGAGGGAAAAATATTTGCCCTGAAGCTGTAACCATTTTGCTTGACAAATGAATAAAATGGTTAATCAATCGTCAACATTTTAACAAATTAATTGATTGATGCTTCTGCACTACTTCAGTCATGCTTGTTTTAGCCATCTCTTTGATTCATCAGTTTTTCCCCGCTGAGGTTCAGAAACTGTCCTCCTCCCCTGCTGCTCTGCCCCCCCCATCCCCCTCGACCTCTGTGTTGATGATCAGGGTGCAGCAGCTCCAGCTGATGAAGAGCCTCTCAGAGATGCTCCTGTATTAAAGCTACGTGCTGATATTTGGCAGCACTCTGCTGATTTCAGCCTTGTTCTCTGGCGACTGTTTCATGCTGAATATTTTATCGTTTGGAATGTATTCCTTTTGATTGAGGATTTAAAAACAAACTAATTATTATTTCAGTTATTTTACTGATTATTTAAGAATAATATTTATGATGCGACGTCTTCTAATTGCTTGTTTTTACCTGACCAATACTTCAAACCCCCAAAGTTCATTATCAAATATATGAAAAACATAAAATACTCACATATGAGAAGCTGTAACCAGCAAATATGGGATATTTTTGCTGGAAAAATTACTAATTATTTCAGCTCCAAACTGCATACATGCTTGTGGACTCATCTGAGTATTTACACTGTTTACATATTTTGAAGCTGGTATGGTAATTAATAGAAGGTTTATATACATCAACACTGCCCCTTTCAGTACAGATTTAGATTCACATTAGACCATGGCGTGGAGCACAGGCAACATATATCATCCAGGAATGAGATAAAAAACACATTTACATAATAACATTAATTTAAACATTGCTCGGTGGTTTAAAGAGCACTTTTCTATCATTCTGTATTCTTTAATTCAAACAAAATGTGATGTCTCCTGGACAGTTGACATTACAGAGTTTACAGATGCTCTATAAGCCTGTTTATCTACCTGTGTTTGGGGATTTTGGTGTTTCTAACCCTGAAGTCACAAATAACCTGTATGTAAGTCATATTTTCATATGATACATATTTTTCCAGTTTAAATTCTAACATAAGGATCACACTGACATCGCTTTGTTATTCACTTCTGTATGAAGAGACTATTCACCACAAAAGAGTGCATCTATTTCAAAAACAACTGTAGAGTTAATGATTTTGTGGCAGGAGGAGTGAGAAGAGGAGAAAAGATATCCTCTCTTGACACACGTTGCCCTGTCAGCCACTGAGAAATGGAACTGGTGAGACCTCCCCCTCCCCCCATCAGTCCCGTGCAGCCTGATTGACTGGATATGGCCCAGTGTTGCTCCCTCTTCCTCTCGCTGTGTCGTTCAGTTCGTCTCAAGCCTGTCTGTCCAGTTTTGCAACAGCAGCATGATTGCATTCTCTCTGTCCTAACTCTGTGCAGCTTCTGACTCCTCCTGGCCTCACTGTCAAAAAAACCCCATTGATTTGTCGCTGTCAAAGGTTTTGGAAAGGAAAGTGTGCATCAGTGTGTGTAGTGTGATGACAGTACACATTCAGAGCAACACTGGGATGACTCAGCGAGTCATTTGAGTCTGACCTGAGATATTATCCATCAAAACCACAGCTGATAGTTTACATTGTCAGGATGAAAATCCTTCTCACTCAGCTACGGCAATTCATGAATCCAGCTGATACCTCTCCCAGTGTGACATGCTAATGCTACTTTAGATTTATCTGTTATGGTTAGCAGTACGTGTACGTGGAGAGAGCGAGTCGCACATGCCCCGAAGGTTGAAAGTAGACAAAGCAAGAAGTAGAAGGTCAAAGCTTAATGGATTAGAGAGCCCAGTGGTTGAGGAGGAGGTCCAAAGCTTTTAGAGGTCTGTGAGCTCTTTCTGCTCCCATTGGCTAGTTCAAGTCTTCTCTCCACAGCCACTGGTGGTGACTGAAGTGGAGACACGGAAGGAGGGAGCGTTTTTCTGTGTGAGGCCTGAGGGAGAGACTGGTCTAAATGGGTCTCTGGTCCTGAAATGCTGGCTGTTGTGCATTCATACATCGTTGTGGTTTTCATTTATAACCCGTCTGAGCAGAGTCTGAGAAGCAGGCGGGATGGACAGAGAGAGAAAGTTCCTTTTTTAAATCTTGATTTTATGATAGATTGGAATTTCCACTGAGACAGAGACTGTTTTTATGTCACTTTTCCTGCTCTTTTCCTCTCCTCCGTCTCCTCTCGCTCTCTCTCTCTCTCTCTCTTTCTCCAGCCTCAGGGCAGCCAGTTAGGTTTTCTGAGTGGCTGTCTCCTCTCAGGCTCAGAGGGCTCGTCAAACTGTACGCTTACTCCCTGTTTCCTCGCATCACAGGTGACGCACACAGTCACCTCCCTCCCCACTGCTCGCAGACCCCGAGTACTGGGGGGCGAGATCATAAATCACAGTGCTCTCCTCTGTCCACCTCCTAGCCACCCCCTCTGTAATAGCTTGTCAGCTAGATGTTGGTATAGTGCAGCCACGGACACGCAAACAGAAATTAGTGCAGTTATTTAAATACATTATTAATTCTCATTAATTAGAAATCATATATGCTATTTCCTTTCTTAAACCTTACGTTTGAGATTGATTTCCTGCCTTCCAGTCAGCCACTGGTTGTAATTAATTACAATATTGTGGAGACCTTGCAGAGTGAACATGTAGTTGCTATAATTTATTGTCATAGTTATATAATAACAGCAGGGTAATTCATTTTCAAGTAATTACCTTGTTGGGCTCAACAACATTATATCTTAGACTTGAAAGATGGTTGGTCTCAATCAGCTTCTTAATATGAAATACCACCAGCTGCTAGCTTGCTTTTGTCTGTCTGTCTGCCGTTTGGTGCCGGGATGGTTATTAGAGCTTTTTCACAGCTGCCTTCTGCATCTGGAAAATCTGCTGAAGAAAGCAGTGAAACTTATCCTAAACAGTAAAGTTGTTAAAACCAAAGTAATGAGTGGAAAGATGCTAAAACACTCAGGAGAGGGGAAGTAGACATTTCTACTGAGGCTGTGGCTCAGAGGCAGAGCTGGTTGTTCCTTAATCGGAAGGTTGTGGGTTCGATCCCCAGCTCCTGGTGCCACATGTCGAAGTTTCCTTGAGCAAGATACTGAACCCCAAATTGCTCCCGATGCCGTGCATCAGTGTGTGAATGTGTATGAATGTTAGTTTCTGTTCGATGGACTCTGCCATCGCTATGTGAATGTGTGTGAAAGGGTGAATGTGGCACGTTATGTAAAAGGCGCTATACAAGTACAGGTCCATTTACCATAACAATACAGATTAGTGCTTAATAGAGATTGAATCTTAGATGTCAGAGCTTCCTTGAATGCACCAAAAAAAGAAGAGTTTTCAAGTGCTCATAACTGCATGAAGATGTAATAACATGGGTTACAAGCTCATTTAAAACGTCTGCAAGTTGACTTTGATACTTAAAATGGACTTTAACCAATGATGCTATGATCAGTCAACAAATTATGTAAGTAATGTAATGTTTATGTATGTAAATTTAAAACAGCCTGCCTGGCAGCCTTGTCTACAGCTGTACACTCAGTAACGACAACCTGTGCGTAGTTGTCCTGTTCATATAAATCAGTGTACAATCTGCATGCTGCAGGGTTGTAACAGTTCCCATGTAAAATTAATCAACATCCTTCCTGTAATTAAGCATCAGTATAGCATTAGGGAGTGTTGCTCAGGACTTAGGAAGCCTAAAAGGCCAGACGTCAGATGAATAATTCTTTTCATGTTTTGTGTGAGGCAAACAGAAATATTACAGCTCTATTAATAAGAGAACTGTTTGAAGTGCATCAGTCCTCTGGCTATGTTCTCCATTTGGACTAGAGGTATGGACACAATAACATCGTACCCTTTCACTCCAGAGAATTTAAAGTGAGCGATAATAATCTAAATAAGGAACATCTGGATGAATAATAGATTGATTCTGCCGCAAAACTTGCTTATTAATTTGCTGGTCGGTGCACAAACACACACGTCGATACGCTTTATTGACTGTTTTCGGCGAGTTTGTCTGAACTGAGCTTAGTCGAAAATGGAATTAAAACGAATCTTAGTTTTAGGTTTTACTGCAAGAGTACTTTAAAAAATCCACACCTACTCAAAAATGTTTATTTTGAAGGAAATGGAGCTTCAAATATGTTTAGAAGCTGCCACGATCAGAGACCAAGCCGGACTGTCAGTTCTTCCTAAGAAGAAATACGTTTCTCAGTAGACCAGATGTGTTTGATGCTCATTAGAGTCACTGAAACAGGCAGAACAGAGACTGTTCCTCCCTGTCAGCTGGCTGTCTGCCTGCTCACCTGGCTTCCTCTGTGCTGCTCTGTGCTGTGGATTTCTGTTTGTGTGCATCATGACTTCGTTTCTGTGTATGTGTTGAAATATACACAATATGTTCAAAAATATGTGGAGCTGAAATTATTACTGATTAATTGATATCGACCAACCACTACTTGTTTAAGTAATGTTTACACTACCTAGTTCGAGCTGCTCATTTGTGAGGATTTGCAGCTTTTCTTTGTCTTATGTGACAGTAAACTGAATATCTGGGAGTTTTTGACTGTGGCGAAGGTGGCAATGTCGGTCTATTGTTGCAATGTACTGCTGCCATGACAGAAAAAGAACAACGGATCAGTATCACATTATAACAAGAAACCTTGTTAGGATGTAAAACATTTAACAATAATGTGTCATTATAACAATATAAATAGTGCTATATCATAACAGCTTCATGGGGTGGCAGCAATATACTTCTGTAGTTGTTCTTCACTTT
The DNA here is from genome assembly GCF_905237075.1 of Dicentrarchus labrax. Taxonomy (NCBI): domain Eukaryota; kingdom Metazoa; phylum Chordata; class Actinopteri; family Moronidae; genus Dicentrarchus; species Dicentrarchus labrax. Next base: position 14,863,333 of record NW_026136714.1, read on the forward strand.
TGTCTAGTCTGAAATATATCTACTATTAGATAGATTGCAGTGAAACATGCAGACATTTGTGGTCCCCAGAGGATGGTCCGGCTTACTCTGGCAATCCTTTAATTTTTCCACTAGTCCCAACGGCAGGTTGACATTTTAGTTTTTTTGTGAAATGTCTCAGCAATTCTTGGATGCATTGCCACGAAAGTTGGTAAAAACTTTATTAGAGCTCTGTACCTACACCATCAAACAGCTTTGGAGTCAATCCGACTGTGAACCAGGCCTTATCGCCCAACATCAGTGACCATCAGTGGCCATCAGTGGTCACTCTTGTGGCTGAATGGGAACAAATCCAGGTTCAACAGCCCCAAGATGTGAAGTCTTAAGTATGCTGATTAATATATACATTTTCATTGCCTGAACACAGTGTTACCTTTAAACAGTACATCATTGTCTGCGTCAAATTTATTAAATTTATTAAACATTGTTTCATTGCTTTTGGGGTTGGGATATCACACCACTGCCATTTCCATTTCTTTTCGTGTAAAAGTAAGTGTCAAAGATCTATGTGGATGCATTGATTTTATGACACAGTGTGGAGAAGAGTGGCCAGGGGATGAGGAGAGAGGAAGGAAGGTGCTGCTGAGAGAAAAATTACCAACAGGAAAGGCGAGCGAGCCTGTGAAGATCAAGATTAATGGCCATTTTTCTCATGTATCCCACGTTTGACAGCTACACGGGAGTCATTTAGGGTGTCATTTTTAAATATGTGTGTAAAATATGTGTGTGTTTTGGATGTAGGCTGCAAAATGGAGTAGAAGTCAAACAAACTGCTTCTCCTCCATGGGCGCTGTGTGTCTGATTAGGATTGATCATGTGTGCTGTGTGTGCTGTGTGTGTGTGTGTGTGTGTGTGTGTGTGTGTGTGTGTGTGTGTGTGTGTGTGTTGCTGAGTTGCCGCTGGTTGGGTTTCACGTGCAGTACTGTCTTGGCTGAAAACAGAAGAATGAGGTTTATTGTTTCTTCTTCTCCAAGACACACTGACCCACTGATCCCGGATCAGGACGGCTGAAATGGAGCGTTATAAAGCTCATGTGATTTCTGTAATTTCTCAGCTGGCTAACATTTGCGAACCACTCTACGAGGATTAGAAGAATTACAGACCACTGGCCTGGTGTGTGTGTGTGTGTGTGTGTGTGTGTGTGTGTGTGTGTGTGTTTGTGTGTGTGTGTGTGTGTGTGTGTGTGTGTGTGTGTGTGTGTGTGTGTGTGTGTGTGTGTGTGTACTTAATGCTGCTCTCAGGTTTTATGGATTGTGCTGATTCTGTGAATTCAGGTATGATCAATGAGGAATGGCATGCAGATAATCAGTCAGCACAGGTTTATATCAATGCTGATGTGCTGATATTAACCGAAATACTGGAAATCACAAGGGACGAGATCTAAATTATGAATCACATTGAGTTAAATAAATGGCTCTATAAGGTTTCGGTAGACCAAAATAAAATATAATTTTCAGAAATGATTTTACTTGATGTGAATCACAATTTTTCGCAGTAGTCATATGAAGACACAATAAATGAGTACATTTGATAAATGTGCAGCCTTAAGTAAAAGCCATTTTCCTGTATTGATTTACCTTATTAAATTAGCCCACTCACAGAAGAGGAGATGTAGATAAAGAGATGAGTCAGAGGCTTTTTAGGGTATTTAGTTTGCCTTGCGATGCTCTCTACTTATAGTCCTAAAATGTGTGCCCTGGGTTAAATATATGCTTTTATCTTAAGTAGAGGCTCTGCTTCTAGGTTCCACCGTGATAAAGGTCATGTTGGCAGCATGTGAGGAGTGGCAGAGCTAAATAACACGTATGCATGTTTGTAGGTGAAACATTGCTTCGCTGGGGCCGTGTGGAAACAAGCCAGAATACACAGAGAAAAATAAACCATGGCAGTACTAAGAGACAGTCTCATATTCAACATTCAAGACTTAATTTTATTAAAACAAGGGAAATTCTGCCAGTGTCCGGAATTTTCTAGAAATTACTCATTATCTTGAAACAATCATTTATATTATATTCATGTATAATGAAAATGACAGTTGTATAAAAATATTGAAACTAGTTGAACTTGTTGAAGTTTTAAGAAAATTAGATATAAGTCCTCAATAATTGACTGAACATGTAGTGATAGTATCACAGGTGACAGTGAATGCCCCACAGATCTAACACTGAGAAACAATGGGATCAAAGCAGCACATAGTCAAAATTTTCTACATATAAATAATGTGAATAATTTGAAGGATGATATAAACACAGGAATATTCAACATCGGGTCTTTAAGATGGACATTTCTTACATTCTAGGTAGCGCATGGGAAGTATTTTTCTTTATAAAAGCTCCTCAAGTTATTCTCCCTTGCAAATATTAACATTTGATCACAACTGGTAATTCTCAGAAAAAGAAAATCACAACCACTTCCTGTTGAAACCATTTCTCTGTGAGCCAGATTTAGACTTTTCATGTGAAAGCAAAAGGCCAGTCATTTCAGTTTTCTACTTCCCATTGTTTGGTTCATTGTGGTCTTGTGGTAAATAGCTTCAGGTTTCCTGACTTGGCACAAATACACATCATGTTCAGTAAAATGTTCCTCATAATTACCCACAAGAATTATTTTAGATTGGGAATTTCTTCTTTCTCTTTTGTTGCAGGGCACATCTGCATGTTTCTCTGTAACCTCATTGTGTGTGTGTGTGTGTGTGTGTGTGTGTGTGTGTGTGTGTGTGTGTGTGTGTG